>NC_137542.1:22186039-22786039 GCF_963082525.1 Nesoenas mayeri | reverse complement strand
GCACAGACTCTTTAGGGAGTTTAGCATAGATTATGGTGTTCCTGGGCACTGCCTTATCTTACTAATGTAGACATAGCCACAGATTAATTTTTATCTGAATGAGGCAAAAGGGAAATTGCTGATTATTATTTTTAATTGTTACTTTAGAAGATAATCAAGAGCACGTGAGGTCTTCTTGCTCTGAAGAAGGCCAGCAGTAACATAATTTTGCCTTTCAGACACTTCTCTTTATGCATATCCTCAGAATATGTGCTGTCTAATGCTGAGGCCAACAAAGTGTCTTGTTTTGCACAGAGGCAACAATATTGTGGTGAGGAAATTATTGTGCTGAGATGGTATTTGCTTTAAAGATCAAAATGTTTCTTTCAAGAGAAACAGGGAAAATAAAACTGAGGGGAAATAAAAGTATTGGCAGTTCTGTAGACTTATCCTGTCTAATCACATTATGGATGCGTAGTCGTCTCTCTGTCCATTTGTTGAAAATAATCCCAATGATGTAAACGTTAATAGTGTAAAGTGTATAAAGAACTTAGGACAGTTGGTTTAACCACCTGAGAGACTTGAGTGCATGATGCTCACCCGCCAGATATTAACAACTTGCCAGAATGCTATATTCAGTAGACCTGCCTTGATTGTTTGTTTGTTTGTATGTGGTTTGTTTGTTTGTTTGGGTTTTTTAAATTATTATTTTTCTTCTGATTCTGCAGTCCTCATTGTGTTTGCAAAGTCGCTCAGCTTCAACAGTAAGGAGAAAAGGAGGAAGATGTTTCCACCCAAATTGTTACTTTCCATAATTTCTTCCAAGTAATGATTTGCAACATCTCTTGAAATCTTACTAGTAGAGAACATATTTTTATCCTATTCTCTTATTTTATGGCTACTAGGGTATTGTAGAGAAAATCTGGCAGAACCAGTAATCATTAATATGTCCATGATAGTTCTGTTACATGGCAAGTTTAGTGTTATTTGGCATCAGTTTCCTGTGCCTGAACGCAACCACAGGATTGACCCTGAAGGGGATTTTGGCAAAGCAATAGGCATATATTCTGAAGCAAATATGGGATGAAGTGGTGATAAATTCTGAGCCCCTCAGGATAGTGGAGACATCAGCAGATATGCTCAATAGCAATGTGTGAGCATTCAGCCAGATTTATTGTCTGAAATGGTCAAAGAACAGATGCTCTCCTAGTTACCTAAGGAGTTTGGTGGATCACTGGGGTGGGCCAGGGGCTAGATTGTACTCTAGACACAAATTCTACTGATAAGCCATGTTGGGCAACAGAGTGCTTTCTGTATCTCAATTCTACGGCCCACCTCACAGGATTCAATAGCTTCTTACAGAAGGATTAAAACTGCCTAATCCTTTATCACTTCTGCCATTTTTTTATAATAATTCTGGATTTCAAAATCTCTCAGCTGTGTTTCTAATGTGAAGGGGGTAATAGGAAATTAACAAAATTTCTTACTTCTTACTGGTACTGATCAAGGAACCTTATCTTCTGGCAACACTGAGCCACACACAAGATAGGATTTTAATGCTCCAGTACTCACCATGGTGTCTGAGCACCTCTAAGACAGCTGCAGTCAGTTGAGTGAGTTGAGTGAGTTGATTTGGTTGCACAGGACAACTGGTCCTTTCATTCCTAAAAACAGCCTTTGTTATTGCATATATTTCTGTCCGACAGTACACCGTATACACATTATGAGCTGTGCAAAGGATCATACATCAGCCTATGTACTCAACACAGGACTTTTCAATTGAAATTTTTACATGTGATCCTTTTCCCTCAAGTAAATGGCTAACATAAACTGACTAGGATTTCACTATCTGGCCTACACTGCATGTCTCTATCATTTCTGTAATTCAAACATTAGTATTCAAACAGTAAGCACCTAAATCCGCCTGACAGGAAGAGAAATTTTAGTAATAGGAAGATTTTACACATCCAAAGGAATTTATTTTATAAAATATATATTTCTTTGTGTGAGTATCACCTTTTCATTTTTTTTTTCCTTCCTACCTGCTACCTTCAGTTGTTTCCAAAAAAGCAGTCAGGAAGATGACAGAAGTGCCAGAGCTTCCTACAGTACATGACTGTTTAGGCTTAAGTCACCTCAGCTGTGAAAACTGTGGATGCAACTTTGAAAAAACATTTTGAATGTGACAGCAAAATTACTTTGTGATGTTTATACATTTTTCATAATGCTGTTCCCAGTAGGACTGATTCCTATATTTCTTACAGCAATAGTATGAAGAAGCAGGCTTTTAAAAGGATGAGGTTTTGCTGATGCTGCTTTCTCTGTGTCTAGTTAGCTAAGAGACTATGCTGTAGCTTAGTGCAACAGAGTAATAACAGTGATGTTTTAGGAAGTCTCAAGAAGCAGAGGTGCATCTCCTTGTACATGACTGCTCTTGGGGAGGAAGGCATGTGTGCGTGTGTGAGGGAGCACAAGAGCACTATGGCAGATGGAAATGGAGTAAGACAGCCAAGCAGAGGACTTAGACAATGTGCCATAGAGCTCAATAAATCTATACAGTTTCTTTATGCTCTGCAAGGTCATAGATGACGCTGACACTGGTCTCCTAGCAACCCACTCTACTAACCTACTTTTGTCCCAATCACTGGAGGATGGGTTTAATGCTCTGAGCTGTGTTTCACCGTGTGGAGGAGAGAATCAAATTGATGCTGGGTAACTGCCGATGTGCAAAATGCTAAAAAGCATTTCTGTGGTCTATCTCACTCCTATATTAGTTCCATATAGAAGGCTTCGTTAATAACAAAAAATAGCATTGAAGAATTCCTAAGTTTCAAAGTAATACTAATTTCCTCAGAAAATATAGAAATATAACACCCAAATCATACATGTATTTATTTATGTAGGAATCTAATATAAGCACCGAGTTAAGATTTACCCCAAACAGAAGATACTTCTGCTATTTAAAAAAAAAAAAAGAAAAGAAAAAACAGCCTAAGAAATACAAAATTAAAATTACCTGAATGAAACATGGTTTTATTAGGTTATAGATCATGTAACTACTTGGTTAAAAGCCCTTAGACACCCATAATAACAATGAAAAAAACCCTTACATTTGGAGTACCTACTCTATAAAACTTTCTTTGACATATGAAAAGCAAAGTAGATTATTTAGGCAACACTAACACACAACCATAACCATATTGAATGAACACTCCTTCCGTAGCTTTTGAGTAATATGCATATGGTGGACAGAACACAGTTACATCTTCTCAAAATAATGATGCATTTCTTTTTTTTTTCTTCAAAAATTGTACAAAAACCTATTCTAAAACACATGTCAAATGATACAGTAGAGTAAGCTATGCAAAGCCAATCATTCATCCAATGAATTTAGCATTTTTCTCTGCTTGAGGAATGCTACAAAATCTAACTAACCATAATTTGGATTTATATTTCCATTTATTATCATTTTATTCATCAAATTTCCCCTTCCTTCTGCACAAGATTCTGGTTTTTTGCTGGTCAGTTGCAGATGTTTACAAGAATCAGGTGAAATTGGTTTTCTGTGCTTTGATAATAGGTATTCTCAGCCAACCATAAGACATATGATTTGAAAAAGGACTTGACCTCTTCATTTTATATGCAGCAAGTAAATATTTTGAAAATATGTGTACTTTATAAACCTAAGCTCTGCTCTACATTCAGTAGGACTTTCATTTCAGACAGATGCAGCAGTAGGCAAGTGGGATATGCAATTTCTTCCCCGTATTCACCAAAATTTACAGGTTTTGGTTTCTAAAAAAACCCCTAAGCTAACCTTTGACCTATCCACTGCCAGAAAAACACCATTGTCCTGCTGATTGTGTCACTGGATCAGAGATTACTGAATATTATCATGGTCTTCTTGAGGGACACTTAATCATGGGGAATGGACATTTTCCATTGCACTGACACAGCACTGGTCTCCTCTACTTTTCCCCTGCCCTCTATGAAAGGCACTGTCATTACCATTAGAGAACCAATTCCTTACTGCCAAATACAGTAATTGACTAACCCTTGGCTGTCAACCATCAGCATACACACCAGACTGGGAGATATAAGGGGCAGGAATTAAAAGATTACCCGATCATAAACCATGTATGAGCTACCCTGGCCCCTGCGTGAAGTGAATATATCACAAGGATTCTCCTAAATTGTTTTGACTGCCAGTGGCATTGAGAGGCAACAACAAAAGCAAAAGGTCACCAGCCTAGCAGAAAAATCCATTCATAGCTGTTTTCCATATAGGATTTGGAGAGGGGAGGACAGTGCAGATTGCCAGTACAGTAACCTCCTCACAGAAGGGTACAACCCCTCTGGATTGCTTTGTCTCAGCAACATAGAACACCCTTTACATGGGAAGAGCC
This sequence comes from Nesoenas mayeri, assembly GCF_963082525.1. NCBI lineage: Eukaryota > Metazoa > Chordata > Aves > Columbiformes > Columbidae > Nesoenas > Nesoenas mayeri. Next base: position 22,781,654 of record NC_137542.1, on the reverse strand, counting down.
TGACCCAACATAAGAAATGCTGTCACTTCCATCTTTACCCTGGAGCACATTTATACCGGTGGTTGCTGATGTTGTTTGAGGTGTGTTTTTCTGGTTTGCCCAGCTGTCATTCAGAACCCCAAAATGACAGCATTGTATAGATTGAAAGGGAGCTTTGGAAGTCTCTAGCCCAGCCTCCTGCTCAGAGCTGAACAGCTGAAGAGCAGGTTTTTCAGGGTCTTGTCCAGTCAGGTTTTGAGTATACCAAAGGGTGGACATTTCACCACCTCTCTGGGAATCTGTTCCAGTGTTTGACCATCCTTATGGTGATTTTTTTTTTTCTCCTCATGTACAAAAGAAGTTTCCCATGTTTCAACTTAATGGGAAAGTCTCAGTTCCTGGAGAGGACTGATGAGTCCCATGACTTCAGGAAATTTTCTAGGAGTGACAGCTACCATCATGGAGAATACATAGGATAGATGTGTGAATGCTCTTGTTTAGTGATACTGGGAAAATGCTAACTGGGTGAAAGCTTGAACACTGAGCCTGAACATGATTGAGCTGTGCTCACTAACATTTTCCCAAGTAACAAAAGGAGATGTAGGAGAGTTGTTAAGTCTTTGTACGCAATTAAAACAAAACAAAACAAAACAACCAACCCAGCAAATAAAATTAAAAATACCCAAACCAGTAAATATTCTATAGAAACTTGCAGAAAGAAAGCAAGAGCTAAGACTTAGATGAATGCAGATCACAGTGCAACTCTGAGGAAAAGCAAGGGACAGGGGTTCTGAGCAGAGCTGAAGTTCAAAACAACTTTGAAGCAATCTCCTGTTACTTAATTCTCAAAAAGATGGGTTAGACATTCAATATTAAGTAAATAGAACTGTACCAAACTACACATCCTCTTCTTTTTCCAGTCTCACTGACATTACCCTGGTCTCAGCCAGCTCCTTGTGTCTCAAGGGCCTTCACTGCACATACTTTTTTTTTGAACAGTTTGGTAATGTTAAAATACTTGCCACTGCTACACTAATATATTGTTTTCTGTGTTATTTCAGCTTCCAAAAGTCAGGCTTTTGGTCCTACAGGCAATTTACTTGGCTTCTTGAGATTTATTTTCAAAAAATATAATTATTTAGACTAATAATATCTGTATGTTAACCAACAGTGCATTACTGAATGCATGCAGGAAAACAGATGTCTTTTGAAACCAAAAGACTGAGAGTAGCAAAGTTTCACCTACTTTTAGCTTAGTTACTCTGCAGTTTTGTACCAGTAAGGTCCAGCTTCACTTCGTGGTAACACAGACACAAAGATCTTTACTCACAAACTAGCTGAGAAGTGGGCACAACTGCAAATGGATAAGCATGAGAAAATTGGACGTATTCTAAAATTACATGCAGGGTAGTCTCTTTCCACAGGATCCTCTCATTGTAGACTGAAATTATATTTTAAACAGCCTGTAGGATTTACTACCTAAATTCCAATACTACCTGCAGATTTTTCAACACTCATTACATTCATTTGCATACACTGGTTTAATACAAATTGCTTATAGCACTGTGAGCATAATTTTGATTCCAGTTAGACTGAAGCACATGCAGAGTAACTAATTCATTAGCCCTCACTAGGGTAATTTAGATCATAATCTATGTGTGTATTAAAAGATATAAATGTTCTCCATTTGTACAGTCAATCCTTAAATAATAAGCAATACACTGGAACTGGAACAATCTTACATAGAGCAAGCAGTGAAAGAAAACTTTTTAACAGTGTGCCTGGCGTATGTTTACTTCATGTATGTGCTCATTTCTGTATATATCTTTATGTATGTATGGATATAAACAAACAGGTATGTGTGTGTATATCTCACTCCTCTGTGAAGATCAAGTGACAGACAGGAAGCGTATTTCTCCATGAAAATAGGCTAAGTTATCCCCATTTATCTCACTTTATATCTGTAACAGGCAAAGAACATAAACAGCTACAAGTCAGCTGGCTTGTAATACCTTCTTATGCAACAGCAATTTGTTCAACTCTAAGCTATATCCAGATAGATGGACACTCACAAAAAAAAAACAATGAAGAAACTCAGTTTGTCTGTTAATGGGTGGAAGAGCTATATTCCACAAAAGAGTGTTATGCAAAATATTAGCTGTACCTGTGTCTGCCATGTCTTGCCTTTAGATACTCGTACTGTTGGTGCTAAAATGAGACAAAGCTACCACCATCACTTACAAAACTCTGACTTTTTTAATCCTCAGGGAATATAATAGGTTAATGGTCAGATTTTACCTCTTCTCAGGCTGAGAAGAGGAAGCCACTTTCCAGTATTTAAAGGAATTAAGTGGCTGGTGCAAGAGATAAACAATCATTACAAAAACCACTATCCATTGTTTATTATGCCTTCTGTAGCTGTGAAAGGGATCCTCAGAAGCCTAGAATAAGGATCCTTTAGGTAGTCTTGGTAACAGCTTGAATGTCTTTCTCACACCTGCTATTACTTTCCTTTCCTCTTTTTATCACCTGAGCTCTGGTGCTTTAGGAGGGAGGCCCTATCCACAAGTCAGTTTGTCTGTGATAGGAGGGGTAATGCAGATAAAATAGGAATATAAATGTATCTGCAACTGTTTTTAGAACACCAAACTTTCCATTAAACCTGAATATCTCTGAAAATGTTTTGCAAATATTAGCTACAATAAAAACAAATCTTCAATTCTTTTTATACCCCCTTACTTCTTGGTTTCTGCAATTGCTAGAGAAAGCAACTTCTCTGTGAAGAACATCTATGAAGAAAAACTAATTTAAAATAAATATTAGAGATATTTTCCCAAGTTATTTTTTTTAATACTGTTACTACATTAAATAATGAGTCTACAAATTCCTATTTCTGCTTGAACCAATGCACCATATTAGCAGTGATGAATAATTTAATGTAAGCATCTCAAACATGTTTGCAAATAGCAATTTATTTAACCTTGCCATACAGTCAATAGTCCCTCTCACATAATCCAACAGTAAGTAAACCCAGGCATGGGTTACCCAGTTCTCTGTGAGAACTTCCTGTAAAACAAATCATGTTCCTCCACCTATGAGACAAAACCAGAAGTCTATCTTTCCAATCAGCCGTGCTGAACTTCACTTAACAGTCTCACAGAATATTCCATTATACAGGAGGTAAATATTACTAAAATATGATACAGTTTTCAAATAAATCCTAAACACAGCACTTTTCCCAATAACTCCAACTAGCAGTAGATTACACGTCTGTGAACATACACACAGCTACCTACAAATACACATGACTACATAAACACACTCATTATGCATAATATCTATTAATATATATGGAAAGCACATCTATGTACACAACTGTCCATACATCTCAGTAAGAATCTTTACTCTGCAAGGAATTCACACACATGGAAAAAAATGTTTCTGTAAATTCTGTGCCACCACATATATATTAGCATTTTTCCACTTCATATAATTAGTCCATCAAGAAATTCTGTATTGTATTTTTTTAACAGGAATATTATATTAATACTTGACTGAAAACCAAGCATACCGACATTCAGTTACTGTGCATGTGCTTAGAACAACACAAGTATTTCAAATGTAAGGACCACCAGAATAGAGAGGGAGGGAGAGAGGGAGGGAGGGAGAGGTCATGGAGCTCATCTGTGTAAGAGCATAACAAAATTGACAATCCACAGTGTGCATTTATAAGGTCACATTAGACCAAGATAACATTTTGTATAATGTAGTAGCTTTGGAAAGATGATCAAGATCCCAGTGGCTACGCTGGCTCCACATGTTTGACACACACATATGGCATTATCTAACTCACTCAAAAAAGAAAAAGCAAAGCTGTGTGTAGCAAGTTAAGCTCAATTTTTATTTCCAACATAAATTAACTTTAGGATGTGTTAATTTTTTTTTCTAATCTTTACAGGAGTGTCCAAAAGTGAAGTTCTACATAACTGAGTACAAACCTTGGATTTTGCTCTGATGCTAACACAAAGTCACAGCCCCATTCTAGCTGCCCAACATGCTGCAAACCTGGAAATTCCTGACTCTTTAACTACTGAGAAAATGGAGATGCTCTTGATGCTATGAGAATTAATTAGTGGTGTATAATTATGATTTTTTAAATTCCTTTTTGTATTGCAAATATGCTTGTTAACTTAGACATGTAAATTATAGCTTAAACTGAGGCTTTATTTAATTGAACTACATGCATATAAATCAGGGTTAAAGGTGAATTACTTACACTCATTTTGATTCTTTGAGTTGGTTTAACCAAGGCATTTTAAAACCATGTCCTTACTCAAGCCAAGACACCAATAAAGCCTGAGTTCATAATGTGTTGGTTATGCGCTTTTTATGTAATTAGTGATACTGTTTTTAGTTTTAGTGTGTTGTAAAATCTTCACAAACATCACCTTTTTGAGGAATGAATAAATAAGTAATATATAGAGAAAAACAGTGAAGCAAAGAAATTTTACTTTAGGATGACTCATTCCTATTGTGAATATTTCACCCAGATATCCACCTTAAATATTTAGAGAACTTTAGACAGCACCCCACACATCATCTCCCACGTCCAAACTACCTGCAGATGTTATTTTGGCAGCTAAGTAAAGCCAAGATTTATGCTCTGTTATGTTGGTCTTGCACTTCATTTCTGGCCACACCTATGACAATTAGAAGAAATTAATCTATGGTGGTATCATCTCCACAGATATTCAGCAACCAACAGGTGTTCCACAGCTCTTCCCATTCCAATAATTATTTTCTATTAGAATGCAAAAACATTTCAAACTGAACAAAACCAAGTTTTTAGAATGAAGATTGCTGGAAGTTTTGTCTGTCAATATGTGTTTTTCAGCTAAGATATTGCCATTTTTCCTACCACCAACGTCTCATTTTCCTCAAGCAACCATGAAGCATTGTCTAAAGATGTAAGGGTTAATTCCAAACAAGGGGAGTAGTGCAGCATGGTCCTCCACATGACCTTGTCAGTCCCCCCATACTCATATATAAATACTGACTCTGGCCCATGAGCAAGAACAATACCCAGCATGCTGGGATGGGCTGTGAAGACCAACATGCACCTTTAGAGCTGGCTCTTGTCTTTCTGATGCATCGCATATTGCAGACGTTATGTGACTAGCTAATTTCCAGTCTGAAAGAATTAAATGCAGAATCATAGTTTAAATTGCAGACATTTACCTACTGAATTCAAGAGTGCATAGCTGATGGTAGCCTGTTAAGCTAAATATCTGGCAATTCACGTAAGAATGATTTCTGTCGCAAGAGCCTTTGTCAAGTATCATGCTAAGTAAGGCCTAAATCAGCCTTTTCTTGATTATATCAAGCATGTTGTACTGACAATACACAGGAATGAAAATATACAATTTAATAATACAGGCAGTACAAAATGTCACATCTTAATGTGATTTGGAACAGATCCTCAAAATGTCCTTGCTGCTAACTCAATGCATAACAAATCCTAGTATTTTCATGCCAAGTCAGTCACAATTTTGGCTGTGGATTCTATCTTCACTGTTTCCCTCATGTTAGTCTGCTCAGACACTTCAAAGCAATAATGAATTAGATGTCAAACTACATTATATATGAGATCAGTGCATAGAAACTGTTTTTAGATGTGTAGAGCTAACATGGTCCAATAGGTTGCTAGAAGTTTTTAAATACTATTTTCGCTAGGGTTTTTTTAATTGTATACAAATTCAAGACATTTTTGCTATTACATCTGGCCCCACACCAGAAAAAAATTATAAAATATCAAAATATTTGTCATTCTAAATGTGCTACTTTGTCTTCCATTCAGAAATTTTATTTTATTTTAAGTGTAAAAACACCCCAAAACTAGACAAAAGCTTTTGTAGATCCTGATGTTACTGCTTCACTTGTACGCTTCCCGAGGTGGAAAAGAGGAGGGAGTAGTTCCCACTTGGCACAAAATTATTTTTTTCCTGACATTTCTGGTTCAAGCCAGCATAATTACTTCTGGCTGATATTTTCCTTTGCTCTTATATATTTATTTGTATAGGAAAAAAATATCCTGTTTTTTGTGGTTTCACTCTGGATGTAGAAGTAGACAGAGAAATGACCTAAAAAACAGTTGGGAAACAGAACTTCTAAACAACAGAAGTTTCAAAACAGTTATTGCATCCTCACTTGCATATTTAAACCTTTGTGCTTTCTGCTTCTATAGTATAGCTTCCTACTGTGACCATCCTTTCCACTGAGCAGCTGAGGAAAACACAGAAGCTCATTTTGAAAAATGAAATTAAAATGTCATTAGAAATAAATGCTAACGTGATTCTGGATGTAATTAAGATTACCAGGAGACAAAATGGTATTCCTCTGAAAGAGATTTTGGTATTTCCACTTCTTTTCCAAAGTTGAAGATCTCATTATCTTATAAGCTAAAAGAATGATGTTTGCTTGGACACTAGCTTCATTCCCCTTTGATCCTCTTCAGACCCTTCTTGCAATCAAGATCAATAGAATGCACTTCCATACCATTTTCTCTAACTGGCAATAAGTAAGTAACTTGACAGCAAATAAGCTTAGGTAGTCTAAGCAGAGAGTTTGCAAACATGAAGTTTTGGACAATTCTCAAGAGTGATTTTATACTAAGTTGGGGAACCTGCAGACATTTAAAGTCACCATTTTCAGGTTCTCTTTCTAACCCTGGTCTGTATATAACAGTGATATGTTTTCAAGAAAGGTCCGTTCCAGTGATAACAATAGTGGCAGAATCATGCCCTCTTATCTGTTATTATCTTAGTTTGCAGCAACTTCATTAAAAATTGCCCAAGAAAGAAAGAAAGAAGGGAAAAAAATATGTTTTAATGATTTCAGAGACTTTTTTCAGGATGACAGAAAAAAATCAGAGCCCTTTGTAGGAGAGTGAAGAGAAATCAGGTTCATAAACAGAATATGACAGTTCTCAGGCTGTAGTCTTCTCAGTAAAACATCAGTAATGACTTCAGGGTTGACCCAAACCCCTGGGAAAAATATGTATCATCATAGCAGGTGGAGATTCAGTCTTTAAAGAATTGACCACCTTTGGTGATTTTGAAGAATACTTTGATGAGATAAATATCCAGCACACATGAAGACACATTAAGTGTTGAATGAGGTTTAACTTATTAAAAAAATCTTTCTGGATATCTTACAGAAATGGCTTTTTATTAATAGAAAACCTCTGTTGTGACCACATGCTTTAAACTTTGCTCAAAGAGTGATCCAGCATATAACATATTTGAGAATTAAAAATAAAAATAGAGTTTTAGAACAAATACCTGCTTAGTATTATATAGGGACAAAAACTAATTTGATATCAAGCCTTGTCTGTGAAGGCTTAATTTAACTGATTTTACATGAATTAGCCCCCATGTCGATACCTTAGAGGTCCATTTAAAAGTACTCTTTCAAGTCTAAAATTATTAGGAGTTTTTCGTGATCAGGCACAAAGTTGAGTTTAATCAAACTAGATATTTTTGAGGCAAAATAAAACTGTTCAAAAAAAAAATTTGATTAAGTTGGTTTAAAAACAGATTTAAAGCCACTTCAAAACAGACATAAGCCACAGACAGATATGAAGACACCACATAACAGACTTGTAAACAGAGAGGTTCCCAAATAGTTTAATGTTACCATTTGGGCAGAAATACGTTGCCAAATATTCCAGGAAATATTTCATACACCAAGAATTTAATAACACAAACTCCCTGTTTTTCGGAAGCAACAGATATTTATGCACAGTGGTTGTGTATTTTAAATGTAAGTACCATATTTTGTTTGCATAACAGGGCAATTGTGCTCTAGCTGCCTAAGAGTTTCATTTAAAGTCTACAATAATCAATGGAAGCCTTCTTCCACACTTCCAGGATCTTGTGGGCCAGACCTTCAACTGCAGGCAAAAAGAAAAATATTCGGCTTCTGAAGGAGTGACAAGATATTAGAAAAACAGTTTGATCAGTTTTGTTGCCCCAGATTTTAAAAGAAAACCTAAGTTGAATGAAACTCCAATACAATAAAAATTAATCTTTACAAACATTTGGAATGTCTTTAGATAAAACAAAATATCATCACTGGATACTGAAACATAATGAGAGAACATCTCTTCTGAGTAGGTTTTTTTTTTCCTTCTCTCATGTCATAAAACTTGTCACTGCCTTTTGTTTTATAAAATGGATCTTCTGTATAGAAACTAGATTCTGGGACAGTCTGTTAGTCATGTCTGAAAGTAGATGCAGACAGATCATGTGAAATATCTTAACAAACTGAACACAGAAGCAGATTTTAAGTTCAAATGTAAGTTCCTAGAAAGCTGTTTTGGTTTGATCCAGATACATGCTAGTTTTTTAGCTAATATGTTAGGTGTATGCACAAGTGGGGAGCACAAACTCTAAACTCATATACAATTTTTGACATATCTTCTGCAAAGTGAGGATCAAAATAACTTTATCTTAAAGTGTGAATAGCAGTAAACAAAATGATTGGTTCTGAGTCACTAACATAATCCATATGATATCTCTGTAAATGTGTCTGTCTGACCCTGAAATTAAGTGTACATGGGGATACTTCACCAAAAACAATCCCCAGAAAGTGTGAAAAGTGGTGAAATTGCAAACCACAAATCCATGTTTGTGTCTGGTCTGCAATTACTGTACATCAGGAGTGTCTTAACCAGCCAAATGTAGCTCAAGAAACTGATAACTCAATTTTCTCAATTCCCTCTTAAGTCACTAGGCATCTGTTAAAGTAGCAAGGGCTTCTTCAAGATGTGTGGATCTCCAAGACACATGACATACCTATATTGGCACAGAAGTCAGTGTACACTATAACCAGTCTTCCATGGAACATCTGTCGAGAAGTTGTATCTCTACTTTGAAAGAGCTAGCTCAGCCTAGAGCAAGATGCATTATTTCTAGAGTCTTCTGACTTCTGAGGTCATCTGTTACATCTATAGTAATTTATTGTGGAAGGAATCTGATGCTATTTATGCTTAGCTGTTTAACATCTACATTAAAGGCAGACTTCCATCAAGTCTCAATCTAAACTAAGTTTCTCTGTGGAGGGGTCTTGATAGATAAAGATCTGTTGCTGAATTAGTCAGGCTCAAAGGAACCTCAAGGCCACTTCGGGGAGCTGAGGGCAGAGTCTGCTGTGAGAAAGAGGGGCGTTCCTCAATCACCGGGGTCCTGGCGTGGCATGAATCATCGGACGTATCATCAGTGAGACTCCAGCGCACGGACAGCCCACGATACTCATTTAGTGAATCCATGCTTGGAGCGTGGACGCGTGATTAGAATATAGTTACATATATAAGGAGGCTTGTTTCTGTAATAAATGGCTTAGCGTGATTCATATTGAATCGACTTGTTTTGCTGAGTCCTTATCTCGCTCTTACATTCCTCCAGTAGTATATTTGGGGTAGGAAGCACCAGGCTTATGTTAAAGATGTCAGCAGGCTAAGGGGAAGCCCAAGGCACTCTTGAAGTAGAAAACAAGTCCAAGTGAGAGAAACAGAGTCCACAAAGCAATGAGAGAGAAGCAAAACATCATGATAATAATGTTTCATAGGTGTTAGTACGGGCAAAAATGTCAAGCAATATACTTGTAGCTACCACACAAGCTCACAGATTACATGGGACTAGAAACCTTGCTACAAAGCACTAATAGTCTCTTCTATTATTTATTTATCAATTAAATTAAGCCTTTCATTAATACGGTGGGAAGATTTGTGAATGATCTGTTGATTAAGCTATCCAAACATGGTCTTGGATTTTTAATTGTCTTAGTTTCTTCTCAGAATCATAATTTATAAAAAGGGAGAAAATGAACAATTATCCAGAATCAGAAGAAAGGTTAACAGATGTGAATGGACATTTCTTTGTATAGATAGACATATTGTCAAACTTTTCTCAGCCTAACCTTGCAGTGTTCTTTGTAAATACCTCCGTGGATTGGGACCTCTGAACACCTAACTAAATCTCTTCATAACAGTACAGTTCATTCAGCAAACAGCAAATTCAAGAACTTGAGGAGACAATGGTACATTTAGGAGTCTAATTGCTTTTGTTTCTAAGCTGCCTGCATAAAGTGCTTGGTCTCTTAGGTCTTGTCATTTACCCTGTCTCCTTTCTTTTTTCCCCTCTGAAATTTGTTCCACAATAATTTGTTGCTAAAGCCAGATACCTCAGTGGCTGTTTGAAGTGTTGTTAAGTAAAGAAATAATTTCTAACTAAATTATCAGACATCCCCTATTTTCCCAGAGAAGAAAAAAAAGATAAAATCTTGTCCTAAATTGTCTTTGGTGAATATGGAAATAATTCAAAATAAAGCACATTCAGGTTGAGATTTATGATGAGCCAAAGTTCATTAGCTCATTAGCAGGGGAAATAAGTTTTCAGAGGGTTCATGAATCTATAACAAAAAGAAACTATGGCACCTAATTTACCTTGTACTGAATAGCATTACAGGTTACATTGACTTAATTAGGATGCACCACTGAGCTTTCAGGTGCTGTCTTTAGTGGCATTACAGGATAAACCTAGGCTGATTTTAACTTCATTTAAAGAAATACAAATTGCTGGAAAATAATAGCATTCCTAATTAGTTTTAAGATTAATTTTGCTTTGGAATTGTAGGTTCATTGTAAAAAAAAAAAAAAAAAAAAAAATAAAAATTTGTTTTTTAAAGACAGCAAGTGAACAAGTGATATGTAACATATTTACAGTTAATAATTATTTAAGACCTAATTAGATAAAATAGAAATAGTAGACTTGAAATATTTTCTTCTATCTACAGCTCTGGAAAATATATCACTAGAAAAACATTTTTTATATTAAACTTTGCTAGCATGAGACAGTAAATTTGTACACCTCAATCTGCACAGATCAATCTGCCTGTCCATGTTTATGAAGACTGTGGAGCTCCAGGAGGCATTTAACTAAGGGCTGGTTTAATCCACATACGAAGGCAAAAGAACCATCACTCACTTCAGTCAACAATTGTCTTTTCAATCCACATGTGGACTTCCTTTTACAGAGGTACATTAAGTCTTCAGTAGCAAAAACACAGCATAATATTCAGCAGGTTAGTGTTCAGTAGCTAAGCTAAGTGATCCTGGGTTTGTAAAGTTTAACATATCAAGATTACCAAAAGGAATCTGAATACAGATAATATCTCTGAAATACACTGAAACTGTGAAGACAGTAGAATCAAAAGGACTCACATCTGCTTTCGCATATGAAAACACAGTTTTGTTTCGAGCTGTGTATACTTCAGTAAAGACAAGGCGCTGTTGCAAAGGATAGGCTTGTAGGTGTCATTTTTTTTGTTGTTTTTTTTTTTTAAGGCAAGATTTCAACATACCTTCATATCTTTTCATGCCTTTTTTATCATCCCACAGTTATTTTATACAGGTCTTCATACTCAATTTTGTAAATATAACTGATTATAGTGAAGCTGGAGAAACTGTGCAGACTTTGGTTTAAGAGCAGAATTTGAAGGATTTATATTCTTTGTGTACATGTATGAAGAAATGCTGAATTGTTTTATCAGATAGTAAATGCTGTTAGGTTTCAATACAACTGAAAACACTGGTGCTAAATTCATCATGACCTATTAAAGAACTGATACAATCCTTACCTTCAAGAATTAAAACTACACAGAAATAGCAGCTCAGGGCAAAATAGAAATGTTTTTTGTTAATTGTCAGGTAACATAAACCTGAAACTACCATACAAAAGCAGACTAGTTATTTCTCTGCTATTGTCTAACCTTGGTCAGAGGTAATAGCAAAGTCACAGTAGTGGCTAGGAGACTTCAGTTCTATCTATAATACTGTTGCTGCTTGGGTTTTCTTTCTACTTCTCCAAACCTTTCTGCAGCATTTTTCCATCCTTAGATTCTGTTAATTATCCTAATTTGGTAGAGTGTTTGAAAGCCTTAATTGGGTATGATCATAGAAAACCTGATTATTTTCTTTCAAGTGGAGCTGGTACATACTGGTATGTTCAGGTTGCCTAGTTCCACCTATTATTATGGGAAAATCCAAAAATCTTTCTACTTACACAGATCAAAGCATGCTTTATGAATTAAAAGCAAGGCTTTCTTCCTAGCAAAACTCTCTCTTGCCCCAGGTAATTCCAGTCGACTTCAGCAGAAACACAAACTATCAAAAAGAAACAGGAAGCCTTACTTGTGCTTACAGAAAAATATCAGCAGCACTCCAAGGTAACTTAAAAGCCCACTGGAGACACCATTTGGGTTGGTCCTCCTTGGAGCAGCGAATATGCATTTGGGGAGTTGCCCCTTGAGTTGGGATGCAGCCTTAGGAAACATTTTGAGCTTGAGTGCTCTCACCCTTTTGGTGAGCGACTGTGTCTTCTGTACTGTCCTTCACTGTCCTCACCTTATTGGTAAGTGATTATATCTTCTGGGTTACCCTTGGGTGACCTCCTTGTGAGTGAGTGTGCACTTTGAATCGTCATTTAGAGCTTTGGTAATTCATTGTGTCCTGTGTGTTTGCTGTGTAGTACCTAATTCTCAACAGGTATTCTGAACCTGTGGTTAGAATATTGTTGGAGCGCAGCATTATTTCAATAAAATTTGTTTCTAGTTTGGTTTTCTGCTGAACTATTTTGGTTAGAATAAAGTTTACTCTGAGTTTGCTACCTGTCGTGTTTGTTTTTGTAGTGCCTTTGTGACAACATATTAATTGAAATGTTTATTATTCCCAGGTTAAAAACAAACAAAAAGGCACCAGAAAAGAAACATCTTACTTAATTTGCTAGGATCTGAGTATCATTATTATACTGTTATATTATTTGTATTTTGCTCAAATGTCATCAATAAAAAGAATGAAATGCCTTCCTTCTTTTATTTTTTTTGAGAAGATTGAAGTTTTCAGATGAAGAATGATACTAAACACGTTTAATCACCATAATACTAATCACTTTTCAGTGATTTCTGGAAAATTATTGGAAGTTAATACTCCTTCCAGATATTTAAATCTTCACTTAAACCAAATAATGAACTACTACTAATCAATATTTTTCCTTGCAGGCCTGTCTCCCACTGCGATAGATATTTTGAGTCAAGGAACTATGTTAAGCAGGAAAATCAGATGTGTAAGTAAGATCAACAGAAGTTTGGGTAGGGGGAAAAGGGAACAAAACTTGCTTGTGGAAAACCCCTACTTTTTATTTTGCTGAAATGAAGGAACAAAGGACTCTTACATATGTCAGAAGAATCTGTCTGCACATCAGTTTCTTTAACTGAAATGGGGGTAGTAAACACATATTTGAGACCACAATCTTTTATATATACACATGTATTTTAGCTGGGGACAGAATGCATGCAGTTTCTGGGACTAAACTGGCAATTCGGCTATGCAAACGCATTTTTGCTTCCTAATAAGTATTGCTTCTTTTCAGAAAGACACATGGGTATTTTAACGTCTCTCATGCCACTTAGTCACTAAATTCTGGTCATTGAAACACAGTGAAAGGACTAGTTTGTTTAGGAAGACAAGACGGTCTCTTCAGTGCCTTAAAAGGTATACTTTGGCCACATGCGGTTGAAATGCACATTCTTATTGCGAGCAACATCAGAAAGTTTCCTAGAACTGGTCATTTGATCGGGTTTTAAGGGTGTTTTTTTTTTTTTTTCTATCAAAAGCATAATTAAAGACAGGAAAGAAGTTTGTGAATATGAAAAATATTTATACTTTCTGTGACAGATTTCATAGAATCATAGAACCAGAGAACAACCTAAGCTAAAAAGGATCTCAAGAGATCATCTGGTCCAGCCTTTTGTGAGAAAGAAAGCCTAGATAAAATTCTCTAGCCACCCTGTCCAGTTGCATCCAGTGACATACACGCTACCACATCACTGGGAGGTTGTTCCAGTGACTGATTGTTCTCAGTACAAAAAAATCTCTTTCTTATATCGAGATGAAATCTCTCCTGATGCAAATTGTACCCATTACCGCTTGTCTTCTCCATGTGGCTCCTTGTGAAGGTAGAGCCTCTGTCCTCTTTGTAGCTACCCTTTAAGTGCTAGAATACCATGATAAGATCCCATCTGAGCCTTCCTTTCTCCAGCAGAAAACAAACAAACAAAACAAAACAAAACCAAAAAAAAAAACCAAACCAACACCTGATTCCTTCGGTTTTTCTACACAGGCTAGGTTCTCTAGTCCATTGATAATTTTCCTGTTCCTCCTTAGCCCTCTATAGTGTGTTGATGTCTTTTTTTGAACTGTGGGGCCCAGAACTGCACCTCATGCTTCAGGTGCAGCCTGGTAAGTGCTAGGAAGTACGGGATGATCACATCCATATCTCTGCAAGTGATGCTTCTGAGGATGCAGCTCAAGATCCAATTTGCCTTGGTTGCTGCAGTGGCACCCTGCTGATGCATGTACCACTTCTTGTCCACTGGGACCCCCAGGTCCCTCTCAGCAAGGCTGCTTCCAGCCACAGAGATCATGGTCTCTTTGGCTACGTCATCCCAGATGCAGGACTTTGAACTTGCCTTTGTTGAACTTCATATGGTTTTAGCTTGCCCACTCTTCCAGCCTCTCCAGGTCTCTGAAAGATGGCTCTCCCTTCTAACAGTTCCACGTCACCACCTGTGGAATCACAGAATCATAGAACAGTTTGGGTGGAAGGGACCTTCAAAGGTGATCTAGTCCAACCCCCCTGCAATGAGCAGGGAAATCTTCAACAAGATCAGGTTGCTCAGAGCCCCGTCCAGCCCGGCCTTGAAAGTTTCGAGGGATGGGGCATCTACCACCTCTCTGGGCAACCTTTGCCAGTGTTTTACCACCCTTATTGTAAAAAGTTTCTTCCTCAAGTCTAGCCTGAATCTCTCCTCTTGTAGTTTAAAACCATTATGCCTTGTCCCTTTGTTGCAGGCCCTGCTTAAAAGTCTGACCCCATCTTTCTTACAGATCACTTTTTTAAGTGCTGAAAGGCCTCAATAAGGTCTCCCCAGAGCCTTCTCTGAGCTGAACAACCACAAGTCTCTTAGCTTGCCCTCATATGAGAGGTGTTCCATCCTTCTTATCATCTTGGTGGTCTTCCTCTGGACCCTCTCCAACAAGTCCATGTTTTTCCTGTACTGAGAGCTCCAGAGCTGGACACAGGACTCCAGGTGGGGTCTCACCTGAGTAGACTAGAGGGGCAGAATCACCTCCCGCAGTCTGCTGACCATGGTCCTTTTGATGCAGCCCAAGATACCATTTGCCTTCTGGGCCGTAGGAGCACATTGCCAGCTCATGTCCAATCTTTCATTCACCAATACCCCCAAGTCCTTCTCTGCAGAGCTGCTTTCAATCTCTTCATCCCCCAGCCTGTATTGATAACAGGGTTGCCCTCACCCAGGTTCAGGACCTTGCACTTGGCCTTGTTTAACCCTATGAGGTTCACACAGGCCCAATTATCAAGCTTGTCCAGGTCCCTCTGGATGGCAGCCCACCCCTCAAGTGTGTCAACTGCAGAACTCAGCTTGGTGTCATGCACAAACTTGCTGAGGGTGCACTTGATTCCACTGTCTGTGTTGCTGATGAAGATATTAAACAGTCCTGGTCCCAGTATGGACCCCTGAGAAACATCACTTATTTTAGGAGTCAAGAATTTGTAAGCTTTCCATAGTAAAAAAAATGCATATTTTCTCTGTTTAAGATTATTTTCAAATCAGCAAAAAGAAGTAGTGGTTAGTACTTTGCTAGTTTAGAGTGTTTTCAAGCTACAATTACATTACAAGCAAGCTTCAATAAAGGTCAAGGAGGGAGAAGTTCTCTCTCTGAACAAACCATCTGCAAACTATGCTACAGTAGGTGATAAAACAACTATGAGTTGCCAGCTTGGCAGTTTCTTCAAAATAATAACCAATGTTTTATGGAACATTGTATAAATCAGTGAGAGAGGTAAGAACTGTGTTCCTGCTTCTCAACAGTTTATTCAATGACTTTACAGGTTTGCTAGGATTTCTCTCTCATTGATAGAGGAAATCTTCCTGCTAGCTGACAGTCATCCCCTTAGATTACATTCCTTCTTTATTTATGCAGCTTCTCATGCAACTAATTCCTGAAGATGATGCCCTCATTGCAGGTCCTACCCATGCAGTGTTATTTAATCCCTGCACACCAGCTCCCAGGTAAAGGGATTCCTATAAGTGGTGAGGCATGAAGGTTTTGGGCATGGGAATAGTCAGTATTACCACAGCTGAGTTCCATGGTGGATCTGGCAGCTCTGACAACACCTTATTTATATGTGCCAACAGGATTGTAACATTGGTCTTCAATGTGTGAACTGTAGTTTCCACTTGGATATTTTATATGAGAGGAGCTGGGGTTTTTTATTTCATTTGCTTGGCTTGCTCTCTTCCACTTGTAGTAGACCTGTGACTGTGAGAATGTGGTTTACCCAGCAAAAATATCTTTTGCAAGCATTATGGTAATTGCCTGCTGAAGCCAGTTTAGATGAAAATAGAACTGTTATATCTGCTGAAAATGGTAAACTATTGATGCTCATTCTGCCTCTTAGAAAAGAGGGTGGAAATAGTGAAAATGGTGTGTATATGAGCATTTATTTACTTCTCTATCCTCCTGTAATAAAAGTATTTTTATAGATTACTATAAAGCTTTGGAAAAAAGTACCTCCCATAAAGCTTCATCTATAACTGCCCAAGCCACTTAAGAATTATCATGCAGTTGAAGAAACTTAATAATGTAATATCAGGATAGTAACTTGATAGTAAGACTGCAAGGTAGTCTTGTTAGAAGGAACAGCAAAGGCTTTACACACAATACTTGAAGGAACACCAAAACCTTTTCCTCATTAGTAGTAATCTCAGGTGTTGAGGGTGTCTATATCAATGCTTGTTGGAAGCCTCCTGGTCTTGGCCAACCATGTGCGTTCCTCAAAAGAAAAGGATATTGTGGTGGTTTAACTGTGGCTCGCTGCTAGATGTCCACCCTGCTGCTTGCTTACTTCCTCTCTTTTACAGGACGAGAGGAGAAAATGAGATGACAAAGCTTGTGGTTCAATATAAAGACAGGAAGATCATATACCAATTACCGTCACAAGCAGAACAGACTTGACTTGGGAAAAAATAATTTATTCTCAATTAAAATTAGAGTAGGATATTGAGAAACAAAGACAAAACTAAACCCATCTTCCCCTTACAGCCCAACTCAGGCTCAACTTAATTCCTTCATTCCCAGCTCTTCTACATCTCCCTGCCCTAAAGTGGTGCAGGGGAGAAGAGGAATGGGGATTGTGGTCTGTCCAGGACAGCTCTTTTCTGCTGCTCCTTCCTCCTCACACTGTTTTCCATCTTCCACATGGGGTCCCTCCCACAGGCAGCAGTCCTTCATGAACTGGTCCAGTGCGGCTCCTTCCCACGGGCCGCAGTTTTTCAAGAACTGTTACAGCATGAGTAGCATATAGCAATAAGGATACAGTCCTTCAGGATAAACCTGCTCCAGCACGGATCCCCCACAGGTTGCCACTCCTGCCTTAAAAATTGTTCCTGTGTAGGCTTTCCATGGGCTGCAGCTTCCCTTAGGGCACATCCGCTTGCTGCATTGTGGGGTCCTCCATAGGCTGCAGAGTGGATATGTGCTCTAATGTGGTCTTCCATGGGCTGCAGGACAACAACTTGCTCCACCATGGTCTTCTCCACACTCTGTGGGAGAATCTCTGTCCTGGCACCTGGAGCATCTCATTCCCCTCTTTCTTCTCCAGTCTTGGTGTCTGCAGGGCTGTTTCTATTGAATAATTTTTTGCTTCTCTCTTTAATGGCTGCCATGCAGCATTTTATACCTTTTTAAAATATGTAGTCACAGAGGAACTGCCGTCTTGGCTGAGGTGCCTGGCTGTGGCCTGTGGTGCATCTGCTAGACCTGGCTGGAACCAGCTGTGTCTGGCACAGGGCAGCTCCTGGTTTCTCCTCACAGAAGCACAGCCCCCTAAACCTGGGCACTGGCACCCAGTACAGGTGTGTTCACAAGTGACTAAGTGGAACAAAAAATATTTGCCAGCACAGAAGAAAGCAAACATAATAAATGGAAGACTCGAGAACTATAGTTGGCCTTTGGACTTCTTGGTTTTGTGACATTACATGTGATTTATTTGCTGGTTTATACTGTGAAAGCATATTTTGCTACATATCCCAGAGAACCCAGCTTCACTACATACCACCCTGAATATTTAACTATTTTTTTTTTAAAGCTAGCACTAATGGTTTTCAGAGTTTTAGTAGAATGAACATAAGTGTGCTGAATATATGCCATTTCTGGGCGAGTTTATTGTAGGGACTGGTACACTACTTATTACATTGTGAATATGTAGCAATTATGGTCATGCTTCATATCAGCAAGGTGGTACTTCATGGAAACATAGTTTTCAGTGGTGGAGTTTTGTCCCTAATATTCCTTTCTCAAAAGGCCAAGGTGACACATTGACCAGGGTCAACTTGAGCTTCATAGTTTCTGTAGCCCTTAAGACTAGCCCACATCAATGATGATTGCAAATGAGTTTGAATGTCCGACAGCAGAACATCCTTTAGGCAATGAATTTTGATTGCTTTGCTCATAAGAGACTGCAAACTATATGAAAAGAGGAACTTTAAATGTCCCCTGATCCTATTAGAGGGTCATTATTCCAGATCATGAATGCATTGCACTGGTGATGTACTATAATAAATGCTGACAACTATAAAGTACCAATTATGGAGAGAGGCAAGCAACAGCCAGGGTTATACACTACAAAGTAGTTCTGGAAAAAATGATTGTAACTGACTGTGGATGTATACATAAAGAAAAGGGTGTCCATTTGTTCACAACTTGCATATAAATTTAGTCTTTCACTTAAAAGAAAGAACCTTCTATAGAATTTTGGGTATTTGTTCTTGGACATCATTTGGAGAAGGCGCTGCCATGTGCACTGTAGGGATCAACAGCATGTAGCTGTTCTAAGGCAATATCTGTGCCTTCCTTTCCAGTGTTATTACTTTAGAAAAATAAGTATTTTTCCTTTTACTATGATAATGTCCCACTGTGATTAATGTTTTTAAAAAGGGGGCTTTAGGCAGGCCACTACCAAATCAGGCTGAAAGGTGCATACAAATCCTCTGTATGCACCACATCCTTAAACGGTACAGAGGGTAAAGCAACCTATAACCAACAATATGGTAGAGGTATAATCCTCTTCATCATAGGATACCTATAAACTCATGTTGAATGTAAAACTCTCTTAAAAACAGTGCAGCTATCCATTCTAATATTTTTTGTCTCCAAGGACAGATATTTTAACATAGTAATTCTTCTTGAAGCACCTTCTAATTTACTGACAATATCCTAAAGCACATTGTGAAAGTGTTCCTCAGTCTCTATTAGATGTTAAAAAATAGTTGTATTAGAAACAGACCAAATCCTGGGCTTTTTTGCTACCAAATCAAAACAAAATAAAATTTTGGTATTTTAGTTAGAAGTTAAATGCAATGCTGTATTCTGATTGCAGAACAACTGCAGCTTTACTTCTTGTTACAGTGACAGACAATATCCATATAAATATCTTTACCACCTGTAAAAGAAACTGCCCTCAAGTTTTTCCTGATATGGATGAGAACATAACCTGTCACCCTCTCAGGTCTTAATGTAGATCTCAGGTGTGATTCCATTGATGCCTGTGCTTTTAGGTGACATTTGGCCTGGAGGGCTGTTCAAAAAGCTAAACGTCTTTATTATTATGAATTAATATTTGGGTATTTTTTTCCAAGATCGGCACCAACAACATGAGTTTTGTGAGAGGATCTAAGCTAAGTTTTGGAAAAACTTAGATTTGTCTCCTGCTTTGTCTTGCTACATCAGATTCGAATGTGGCTTCATTTCTATAATTTAGTTTGTTGTGAAAACATCTCCAATTAGAATCTTCAGCATAACATACATTTTCTTAAAACCTTTTGTTGAGACAACTTCATAAAGATTTTTCTAAAGTGTTAGTTTGGAGGATAACAAGTAGCATCATCGTTGTCATCTTGCACAAAACTATCCAGAAAATTGCAGTTCAGGATCAAGTCCAATAAATAGATATCAGATATCAGTAAATCCTGATGCCTGCTAAAGTGGAGAGAGAAAAAAGGTGACTATCTGATGGAAGCAACCTAAGTGTGCTCTTTGAAGATGACAAGAAATTCACAATATGAAGATGTGTTAGTTTTTTCTCCCAAACTAGATTTAGCCTTGAAGAGAAACAATGTCTTGCTATCTGAGGATGTCCCAGATATTGATGCACATGTGTATTATCTGGATACACAGAAAAGAGCTATGCAAAGAAGCAGTCAGCTGCAAGAATGTCTGTATATTTCAGTTTGTCTATGAGCAGAAACATCGAGGTAAATAAGGAAAGCACAACAAACTACCAGAACTTTATATGTTTCCTGGTGATTTTTTTAACTGATCTTGTTTTGAAAGGAAGGCATGTTGGAAAGATTCTCATTCTCTCTTGTGACAGTATGAGAGAGAAGCAGTGGAAAAAATTATTTCAATTTCCTACTTAAACTCAGATGTAGAGATACCAAAGGGGAATCAGAAATCCAATGAGGGACAGAACTATATAGGTAACATATGCTCTTTCTTCCATCTGCCTCTCTGTGCTTGTTCCCCACAGATGTTGTATTTTCTTTTCAGTTAGCATCTGTGAGAAAATTAACATTACCAAATTTCACATATTCTCCCTCCTGTGATTCAAGCATCGGAAAAATGTGCATAATGGCATTCAAAAAATAATTTTGAATATGAACCTGGATTGGAATTTGATCAAGATTTCTGCCTGGTTTACAATGAGTAGAGGCTTAATCACTTAGAATAAAAACCAAAATGAAAATATACAGGAGTGGAAAAATTAGTCAGCTAGTGAACAGACATGTTGTTATATTGTTGAGCACTTTTTTTTTTTTTTTTTTTTTTTAATGATTGCTCTGCATTTCTTTGAGAGAATTCAGTCTCTGGTGCTAGATTTTTTTGTCCAGCAATAACAATTTGATATTGGAGGACAAGAGGAAATGGCCTCAAGTTGGGCCAGGGGAGGTTTAGATTGGATATTAGCAACAAATACTTCATGGAAAGGGTTATCAGGCATTGGAACAGACTGCCCAGGGAAGTAGTGGAGTCACCATCCCTGGAGGGGTTTAAAAAGCGTTTAGATGAGGTTCTTAGGGACAGGGTTTAGAGCTAGATTTAGGTGAGGTTATGGTTGGACTCAATGATCCTGGGGGTCTTTTCCAACTGAAATGATTCTAGGGTTCTATCCTATGATTTAAACTTGGCGAAGAACACGGGAAAGCATCAGCTGCACAGTTCCACTAATGTCTATATCCATAAAGAATGGACTGACAATTGAAAGACCCATTGTGACAACCTCTCCACACCTTCCCCCTCAATCCTCTCACTTTCATTCAGGAAATTCTGGACAGGCACATATAGTGAAAGCACAGTAAGGTCAGTGCATCCATAATACATCACTCCTGCTGTTTATGTGATATACTTCTGATTTGTACATGCACAGTAAGTCCAGCAGATCCAGAATGTGTGACATACTGCAAACTTGGCTGGCATCTGTACCTTTCCAGAAAGTTTGTGAGTGATTGCTCCTTCACGGAGCAATTGAATCTAATGCTTCCAACAAGAAAAAGAATATGTGGTCAGTTTATCACAAGTGATCAACCAAAACTTTAAGACAGAAAATCTCTCTTGATCTTCTGTAGAGCAAAAGTTCACATTGAAGTGGTCGTTAAAAAGTAATGTTCAACAGAAAAGAGGTCCTTTTAAATTAAACTCCATTCACACCTCCTGTGAAACTAGCAATTGACTAGTACAATTGACCTCTATATACTTTGGATCATTTTACTTGAATTCTGGTTTTACTTTGAAATTTTCTTTTGTAAATTTGTGCTCCGGACTCTGCAGGGTTGAACATTGTAGCTATGTCTGAGTGATCTTTGATGACAGTAACTTGTACTATTCCTGACCTGCAGTGAGACTGAAGCTGCGTGCTACAATCTAACCTTATTTATTTTGGAGTTTTGTGCTTAAAAG
Source organism: Nesoenas mayeri (assembly GCF_963082525.1). Taxonomy (NCBI): domain Eukaryota; kingdom Metazoa; phylum Chordata; class Aves; order Columbiformes; family Columbidae; genus Nesoenas; species Nesoenas mayeri. The sequence goes on along the minus strand of NC_137542.1, from coordinate 22,759,519 downwards.
GATTATTAGCAAGTAGAAGGTAGTAAGTATGTCTAACAGTAAGGATGAAACGTAGCAGAGATTCCTATATCTAGATACATAAATTGTGCATCCAACTTCCTTTTCCTTATCTGGTACCTTTTTGTTGTTCAATTGTAATAAATGGCAACCTCTAATCTCATGCATCTTGTATTCTCCATTTCATAGTTGTTCTATTATTGCCAATTTCTCATTACTATTTCCATGAAGCATGTAGTCTTGGAAGACAGCATAGAAAGCAGACATCAGAATGGACAGCTTTCCCTATGTGTGTCCCTCAGCTTCACTTCCACTATTCAAGCACAGACATTCAGCTAGCACAAACGTTCTCTGGCTATTGCACATGGAGGCAGTGACTCGCCCTTGGCCTTCTTTCTCTACATTTTTCATAAGCTCCTATCAACACAAACATGTCAGTGCAATTCATCACTCATCCTTGTTGCTCTGTCTTGGTGATGCCTGCTTTCTCTAGGCTTCTGCTACAGGTATCTGTTTCAGCCTTAGGAAAAAAAAAAAAAATGCCTTCTCAAACATAATAAAAGAGGTGATAGCACAAAAGATTCTGCTAATGGCCAAACCCTCCTGTCAGTCCACTTCCCACAGGCTGCTCTGCCAGCTTTGAAATGTAAAGACAGCTAACAGAGATGTGCAACGTGATGCTGGTGCTGTGGTTAGTGCTTTACCTGGTAACTCAAGTACTGTCCTGCAGAATGACTGCCTAAAGGTAAGCATGATGGTTACTGACCTGCAAATGCCAATCCCATGATGGGACAAGGCATGCTGCTTCATTTCTCTGATTTCATTGACACTGTTAAAGAACAGAGCACAGGTAGAAATAGAGAGAATTTACCATTCTGTCTCCAGGCACTCTGTTTTTCTGGTCTTAGGAATCAGTTTACTAGTGAGCTGAATAAAGAATAAGGGCACAAGGCTTGGGATATCCAGTGATGTAGGCAGTGAAACTGCTGAGAAGGAGGAGTACAATTATTTCCTAGGCATCAAAGATACGATCCCACTGTTCTCTGTCAGGACCAAAACAGTGTCCTAGATATAAATGCCAAGTAATCCTCCCTTTAAAATCTAGCACCTTTGCACCAGCCATTTAGGTGCACGACACAGCTGATCCAAGTGTAGTTCAGAGCATTACCACAGGGCATTTGTACTATGAAGAATTAATTTGTGGTGGGATCCATTAGAGTCTAAAGCAATACTTCAAATAAGTTACATTATTATTTCTTCTCTTCTCTTCTCTGCTTTTATCTTCTCTCCAACCAATCCTCACACTTCAGGGCATATGCTGATTACCAGCTGGGCAGAGGGAAAGAAAGATTCCCAGTTGTGTAGATTTATATGATTAGATGAATTGTGTAATTGTGCAGTTCCTCTGAAATATCCAGCAGAACTAGGAAGAGGATGCTAGATTAGATGAACTGCTGATCTAGTTTTGCAAATCCTCTGGAATGGATTGTAATACTGAGAATAATTTGCTCTTGGTGTTGAGAACAACTTGTCTGGATCTATCTAACAGATGTAACTGGAAGTTTCCCTGTGGGTTTTGTTGTTCATGTTTCCTTTTTTCTTTTTTTTTTTTTTTTTAATTAAGCATTTGCCTGTTGGCTCTCTCCAAGTTATTCAGATGGGGTAGGCAGTCTGATGACTGCGAGCACAACTCTTTAGCCTGTGCTCTTTCCCCAACACAGAAAAGCTGTCAAGAGACGGTAGTGATGGCCTGAATCTGTTCATTGATTTTAAAGGACTTTGGATCTGGCCAGTGGGCATGGATCTGTGAAGATCCTAATTTAACTGATGTGTACCATTATAAAAGGCTTCATCACTGGAGGGCAAGGGATAAGCCCCCAGCTTGATGCACTGGAGAGAGGATAAGATGCAGATTTGATATTTTTCCATGCAAGCAGTAGTCACAAGCCCCTTGTACAACCTTCAGAGCTTCCTTGAGGTTCAATGTAAAGTAGGACAGAATTTTCCCTGTCCTACTACTCCTTTCCTATTTTTATGAAAATGCAGCAACATTAATGAGGAAGATAAAAATATGATGTGCATTTGTTTGAGAGAGCATGAAAGAAATAAATTTCTGACAATTTATCTCCTCTGCCATGCTTCTTCATATTCTATTAATGGCAAATCCTTCCATACCAGCTGCCTGCCTCCTAACCCTCTTTCACATGGGATATGTTTAGAGAATGGAAAGCTTGCCTCTACACTGCTTTTCAGTCAATGTTTTATGTGGCATTGCCGGTTACATTATTCCCGAGTGAGACATGCTAGCACTGGTACGGTTCCCAGTAAACATTCAAATTGATTTTTTGTGGGTAAACCTGCCAACAGTAAATCACTTTTTGGTACCTTCAGGGGCAAACAAGCCGTAATATTTCAGCTCTGGAACATTTTTTTTTAGTCCGTGTGGGCCTGAGTGAGATCCCTGCTGAGTAATGGGTTTTTTTTCAGTGAAGTACGTGCTGTTCCTTCAAATATAAACTCTTCCGGCAGTGCAACAAAAGAAGTTCTGTAAGCAACTGATCTGTTATCAACAGTGATGCAGACTACTTGTTTGGAAATATTGAAACCTTGTTAGAGTCAATATATACAAATAGCTAAGCGAAATATTTAAATGTTTGAACTAAGCATGATTATTTTTATGTCCCCACAATGCAAGCGTAATGACTATGCTTCTGTGGGCACACAAGGTTTTGTAGGGTTTCCTGTCTCCGGTAAATCCCATAGATTACTTATCTGGCCGTGTTCCATTTCTGTCAACGTAGAGCTGTCTCCCCACACCCTTTAAGCCAAAAAGACAATTTCACTTGCTGATGACAAGAGGATCCAATCGCAATATTCTGCTCAGTGTTGGCCTGGTGTGCTCTGGGCAAAATCACCTGAGAGGAGACAGGTTTCTGTGGAGAGAAATGCAGGTTTAGTCTTTTCAGGGGCTCCCCGGGAATTCTGTTGCCTGAAACCACCGTTGGGAAGTTTTGACTGAGCTCCCTGAGCACACCTCAGCAATTGCTGTTCCTGCTTAATGTTCTCAGTGGTCTGTAGGCCACAGTGGAATAAAAGGATATTGAGCACCATTACAGTTCTGCCTATCAGATTTTGACAACATCACCCAAAGACAGTGGTGCATTTGATTAATGCTCTACAGCAAACACTCAAGCAAAGCACGTCTTTTACACCATGGTATTTTCCTGTGACAGCCATAGCCCTGGCAGGAATGCCCATTCAGAAAGTAATAGATCAACAAATACTTGGCTTATGCATTATCTGATGTGTTTGAAGTTGTGATGTGGAGGAGGGGTCTATTAAAGGCTTTATTGGATGACTTACCATCCAAGACACGAAGCTGCGATGGCTGTGTGCAGAGGGGATAGAGATATCAAAGCTATTTGGCATTTCTGCAGCAGCAAGGAGTGCATTATCTGTTATAATAAAGCTGCTGAGGGATAAATGCAGGTTCATTTTCCAAAGCTGTGACAGAATCCCACACTGTTGACTCAAATATTTTATGTTAGGGTTATCTTATTTCCTTAATGCTTCCAATTTTGTGATAAATGAGACAAAGTGACTGTAGATTATATGGCTATGGTTACCTTATATCTGCTGGTGATCATTTTTCCTGAAACAATAATATTTTCTTTCTTCTCCAATTCATTCATCATTCTGTTTACGATATAAATATTTTTGGAAAAGAAGTTCTTTCAGCAAGATCCACAGGTGTCTCTGTGTAAAAATATTCAGAGCTGCATTTGCACTCTTGTTAGCAAAATTTTTGATTTGTTGGTGCTTTAGAGGTTCATCTATTTGACTGGCTGACAGATGACAAGAAATTTTATTGGGGCATTACTAAAAATAGACAGGAACCTTCTGAGCTTCCTTTTTATCAGATAAATGAGTTAGTGTATACTTAATATCACCTATCAGTAAAATATGATAACAGAATCACAGAATCATTTATATTGGAAAATACCTTTAAGTTCATATATTCGAACTGTTAACCTAGCACTACTAAGTCCACCACTAAACCGTGTCCCTAAGCACCACATCTGTATGTCTTGTAAATACCTCCTGGGATCGTGACTCAACCACTTCCCTGGGCAGCCTACTCCAAGTGCTTCACAACCGTTTCCGGGAAGAAATTTTTCTCAATATCTGATCTCAACCTCCCCTGCTGCAGCTTGAGGCCATTTCATCTTGTCCTATCACTTGCTACATGAGAGACCAACACCCACCTCGCTATAACCCTCTTTCCAGTAGCTATGGAGTAAGATCTCCTCTGAGCTTCCTTTTCCTCAGGCTAAACACCCCCAGATACCCCAAGTGCTCCTCATAAGACTTGTTTTCTAGACTATTCACCAACTTTATTGCTCTTCTTTGGATGTGCTCCAGAACCTCAATGTCTCTCTCTTTTAGAAGCCTAAAACCAAGCACAGTATTTGAGGTGCAGCCTTACCAGTGCTGAGTACAGGAGGATGATCAGTTCCCTGATCCCACTGGCCACACTATTCCTGATACAAGCCAGGAAGCTATTGGGCTTCTTGGCCACCTGGGCACACTGCCGGCTCATGTTCAGCTGACTGTTGACCTACACCACCAGGTCCTTTTCAACCAGGCAATTTTTCAGCGACTCTTCCCTAAGCCTGTAGCACTGCCTGGGGTTGTTGTGTCCCAAATGCAGGACCCAGCACTTCGCCTTGTTGAACCTCATACAACTGGCCTCAGCCCATTCATGCAGCCTGTCCTGACCTCTCTGTATGGCCTTCCTACCTTCAAGCAGATCAACAGTCCTATTCAACTTGGTGTTATCTGCAAACTTACTGAGGGTGCACTCAGTCCCATTGTCCAGATCATCAATAAAGATATTACACAGAACTGGGCCAAATACTGAGTCCTGGGGAACACCACTTGTGAAAGGCCATCAAAAGGATTTGACTCCATTCATCACAACTCTTTGGGCCCAGCCATCCAGCAGCAAAGAGCACGGCCATCCAAGCCATGTGCTGCCGACTTCTCCAGGAGAATGTTGGGGGAAACAGTGTCAAAGGCTTTACTGAACTCTAAGTACACAACATACACAGCCTTTCGCTCATACACTAAGTGGGTCGGTCACCTTGTCACAGAAGGAGGCCAGGTTAGTTAAAAAGGACCTGCCTTTCATAAATCTGTGTTGACTGGGCCTGATTACCTGGTTCTCCTGTATGGTACTCAGGATGATCTGGTCAATAATTTTTCCCAGCACCAAGGTCAGACTGATGAGCCTCTAGTTCCCGACATTCTCCTTCCAGACCTTCTTGCAGATGGCCATCACATTCTTCAACTTCCAGTCAACTAGGACCTCCCCAGTTAGCCAGGAATGCTGATAAATGATTGAAAGTGGCATGGTGATTGATACCTGGTATAAAATTTGGCTTTTTAAATTAGTCACTATAAAGTAAAACCAAAATGTTCCAAAAATGAAAAAAAAAAAAATATATCCTTTTCGAAAAAAATAAGAAAAATACTCAGAGAATGCAAGTAACTGAATTTACTCAAACATACTTCTTCCATGTTAATTTTCTAGTTATGTTATCATTTATGTTCTTTAAGAACTATTTACATTTTTGAAGTTAACTATTCAACATTTCATACTTTTTGCTCTTCTGGCTCTACTTTTTCAAAGGGTGGGCAACAGACATACTTTTACTTCATCTTTTATTGGTGCTGATCTAGCCTATAGACACAGGCCTGCTGGTTGATAGGAAATGTTACTATAAACCTCATCTGATGTAGCTTCCCTGTGAACATGTGCCTCATGAAGTGCCATCACTGACTTTTCTGTGTGGTAGCACCTGAGGAGTTACTGATGTTTTAGGAAAGATTGTTAATTTTTATGTCTTAATTCAGCATATTTTCAGTAGTGTAGAATGCTTAATATGACTATTAGCTCTTTCTTTCTCTCAAAAAAAAAAAAAAAAAAAATTGAGATTGAACTGCTGTTGAAGTATATTGAGATATTGAGGAAGTAAAAAAAATAGAGAAAAGTACTTTGAAAACTCTCTGCCTATTCAATTTATATAAATCTCTTGAGATATTATTTTACTAATCTTCTAGCAATCACAAGGCTAACCAGCCTAAGTAGGTTTTGAACTATTTGTTTAAAATGTAAACAAAAATGTTAAAAGGGAGACAACAAAAACAGTTCATATCAGGGTATTTTCTTACATAATTTCTTACATCATAAAATAACATATTTATCTTTCTTTGTTTTAAGGTTACCTACATGCACATTCCAGCAAGAGAAAATTAAAAACAGTATTTGATTCACAAATACGTTTAACTTACAAAATGGATGGGGTTTTTTTACCCATCTGCTCTTAGAACATAAATAGCTCCTACGGACAGAAGAGCAACCAACACAGCTTCAACACTGTATAAACAGGCAATGGTCAGAAACCATCTCCAAAGAATATCTGTTGTAAAATCTGAACTCTCTTTTTGGTGCCATGATGCATGAAACTTTCAAGAAGCATTTGAGTAAATATAGAAGTGCTCAAACAGAAACAGAGGTAGAAATCATCAGATATTTGCCAAGCTCCACAACAAAGTAAGGTTGCAAAATCGGTATAAATGAAGCTGAGCAAGGCCAGACTTGACTTGAATCTATTAAGGATCAATTAGGAATAATTAAATCATGATGCATGGCAGAGTAGATAACTCTTCCATCCAGGTGATAATAACATTGTTTCCCCTTTAACCCACACAGCCAATATTGGGGCTCTGTTTCCATTAGTAGAGTAAATTGATTGTATGAGCCTGGAATATTCTTTGGTGTAGTTGAGTTTATTTACAGACAGTGCACCCAGTCCTGTTGGTTTGAACAAAGTAGAGGTAAATAATGGCAGGCAGTTTTCTTGCAAACACATCTCCAAGCCTAATTTTTTAAAATGCTTTCTGCAAAGCAAGGGTGTGCACTTTCCTCCAGCTTGCTGCCATGGCCAGACGCAGTTATCTTTTTGTTTTCCCATGTCTTTAAACACACTCAGATGAACATGCTGCCTTTCCTGCATACAGAGTTTGTCTGCAAATCTAGACAGCAGAATATCCCTATATCAAACAGCAGACTACTGTGAAGAGACATTCAAGCTGGTGAGTCATCATGATGTGGTTCTAAGTGACCGTACAAGGTCGTGGCAGCACCAACATGTTCACTAAATGTTCCAGCAATCCCAGGTTGAGTCTGTACTCAGTGCTTTGGCTACTGAGGCTGGCTCATACATAACTGGTTCAGAAATATTCACTTCCATGGTACCTCTCTAATATTCTGTGAGCATCAGTCCATGCCTCTGCAGTGCGCCTGTTTTGGTTACATTTTAAAAGGGGTTTTACCTTCTTTCCTCTTCCTGGAATCAGACAGCATTTATGTAGGTTGTGACATGTTTATCTGCTGCTTACAAAGACAAAAAATCTAATTATGGTAGATATTAATGCCTAACATAGTAACATTTCAGAGAACATAGAGAACTGCATTGTTAGACAAAAATATTGATCCTTAAGCATTGCTTGGTGGGCGGGGAGTAGTCTGAGATTCAGTAGTTACAGCACCTGTTTCACTCTTCAGAATAGAGTCCTGTGTTGCAATAGTGAATTAATTTAATCTCTCTGAGCCTTAGTGTCCACAGATCAAACAATTAGAACAATATGACACCTTTTGTAGAGAAACAAGCTGTGACTGGTCCTATTTTGTATGAAACTGTTTCAGGACTTGAATAAGCCAATCAAAAGATTTCTATTGACTTTCCCAAAAAACTAATCATAGTTTTATGAACCAAGTAATATTTCCTTTTTTTTTTTTTTTTCCTGATGGGAGAGATAAAAGGTGTGCTTTCTGCCCAACTAACCTGAAGTGCTAGATGCTCTACAGATCACTGAGAGTGTGGGGATATAAAAGGGAATGCCATAAAATATACTAGTTGGAAAAATCGCCTTTTATAATTAGACAAATTTTCCACATCTTCAGATGATGAATTGTGAGTGCTGAGAGGAGAACTGGTATAGGGAAGCTTAACAGGTAGTTTATTTGTTAGGAAGTCTAGAGTAGTGAATAGGTGAATTTTGGGCAAAGAGCATCATTTCTCTCTTTCTCCATACCTTTCCCCACCCACCCCCACCCCCACCCAGTTTTCTGTTTAAAATACAAAGCATAATAGGGATCTGTTCTGTACACTTTGAACAATACGCTAGGTTTCATGCACATGCATAAAATGCACAAAGGGATCCTCACACGATACACAGCTGGAGCTTGTGAATGCTGCATAAATTACAAAGAGAATCTGCTATAAAATAAAAATGTATTACCTGCAGCATTGTGTAAAGTCCATCATGAAAGTAATCCTGTATTTTGTTGTTCAAAGTAATATTGAATGATGCTTATACAAACTCTTTTTACAGTACACCCAGTCTTTCAAAGTTCAGGTGAAACTTGTGCAAACACCTCTGCATATAACAGTTCTATTGAACAGGGTTCAGTGTGTGAGAATTTACCTTCCTACACAACTGTTTTCCAAATCAAAGCAGGAGAGAGAGATGCAAAATACTCCCTCATATGCAAAACACAGGCTAATCAATTGGTTGCACAGTTCCTGACCATCAGCTTTCCTCAAAAGCCTGGGAGAGTTCCTTTGTGCCTTAAAAGGTATGCAATACGTGTTCTGTCTGAGTTTGAGCCTAATTAACTCTTATTGTTCTGTGAAACAGAAACAAATTAAGAGGCTGAAGAAAAATTATGCACGCAAGCAAAACTTGAAAGCAAAGCAAGAATTGCTACCCACGTACAGGAGGACTGTGGATATTGAGCATACCAGTGATTCAGTCACTTATTTTTTTGTATTGATTAAATAACTAGTAGTTACATTCCACAGGTCAGGAACATGAAGCAAGGTTTCATGAATTCCTTCAGAACTGTAAAATCAGTTTGATGTTAAGGAGCATACTGCCTGTCAATCCTGAAAGATAAAGGCTGCTATAAAGAAAAGGCAATGCTGCAGAAACAAAACTGCTTCAATTTCTTTTCTTCGGGGGAACAGGAAGCAGCTAGAGGATGTAAAATACTCTGAGTATATTCTCCGTTGATGCAAACTTGAGAAAGCATTCTGGTTCAGATGGGCAGGGAGTATGTGTATCAAAAGTAAAGGGTAAGAGGCGTGAACAGTACTTGTTCCCTAATCACTAGCTTTTTGTAAAAACTGAACCAGTTGCCAAGGTGCAGGTCTATATATTTATTAAAAAAAATAAAATTTGCAAAATCTTTCTGATTAAGGTATGTGTTGTGCTAGAGCCTTGTTGAAATTGTGGTGCCCTGCATCATGCTGGAGACACTAGATAAGTGAACTTCTCCTATAAGGTATGGGGAAGTGAGAGACTGTTCAGTAACTTTTTAAAATGCATAACTTCTTATTTCTGTCTCAGCTATTAATTTCAGTAGCAGTATGGCTAAGTATTATTCTGCGGCCTTCATGTTAGTAATATAGAAAGTAAAATAAACAGTAGACAATTATATTTTCTGAAGAGAGCTTGGCTTCTGCTGGAAACAAGCAGAAAGAAAGGAATAGTCACACAGAAGAGATAAGTATTAAACTCAGGTACCCTGTTGATGGGGGTTCTTGTTCAAACTAGATTTTAAGTAAGTAGCATGGAAGTACAGAGTAATAGATAAAATGTGTTTCTGCAAGTCATAACCACTTTGGTCTCTTAACCTTACTGGGTTTAAAATTACTCCAATGCTCATGAATATATGCTTTGATTTCTATGAAGACTCCTGGGAGATTGAGTCGTCTTAGAACATTGTTAGCTCATCTGCTCCTATTTTCTTTTCTTTTCTTTTTTTTTTTTTTCAAGCTGAGAAATACACTGGAGGAGAGATCTGCATGTACTCATTGCTTTTTAACTGTGCAGTCCCAGAGACAGCAAGAGTCTAGTGATCATACTCCAAGGAAGGAAAGATTAGTCTGTGGCTCATTTTGACTATATGGACATGATCAATAATAACTGTGCCTGTCTGCAAAATGTGTGCATATAAGTACTGTATAAACATTGTTAAATAAAAGACTACTGCATTAAATAATATGACCTTGCTACCTTTAAGTTGCAGTCTTAGAGTGCAAACTTGTTTTAATTAGCAGTCAGCAAGCAGACTGTAACTTCACTGAAGGAGCATTGAAGAATCACTGCCTATTAACAACCCAGCGGTAAGTAAGCCAGTACAAATACTTATAACCAAATAGTGTGCATTTCAGGAGTGGAGAGGATTAGCTATTGGGCACACAACACAGTGGAGGAAATTGCTTTATTCCCAGTACTGCTGGGTACCAGGAGGCAATCACTGTGCCTCTAGCCCATTAACAGCATTCAGAGTGTTGCTTCCCATAGAAGGGGTTATTGGCTAACCACTGGGTGACCAATTAAATGCTATGAATAAGTCCCAAACCAAACAGCATGGGGCCTGTTTGTGGCACAGTGGTATCATTACTAAAGTGAAAAACTTGATGAGAAAGGAACATATTTAATTATAGAACTATACAAATGGCTAATTAGGACCATAAAGTGAAATGAATGACTTTCCAGTGGATTTTTGAATGTTACTGATAACTGCTCAGCTTCTTTGGAGACCATGAAAGTGATCTACAGTGCTAGGCTGGATGTTATGGTAATGGATGGATCTTCATTACCAGGGACATGTTTGACCTGGTTGCTCAGGTAGCATGGGCAGTCCTTGATTCCTCTCCCGGCAAGGGTTCTCCCAGTGCAGCCCCTGGTTTGCTGTGGGTTCTGCTTGCTTTCACCTCCATTCTCACAGATTTGGAGGCAAATGCATTACCTGCAATTGAAACTCCCTCTTACTTTCAAATCAAGCGTCTCGCTAATTTTGCAGCAGCACAGATCCATGCTTAGTTTTGGCCTTTAAAACCACTAATGGGTTTGAAAGAAATCTTTCCCCTTCGTATCCCTCCCCAGGATCTTGCAAACTCCTGTACCCATACCAGTTACTTTAATCTTTACTGCACAAAGTAGAGATTCCTTTGAATTACTTAGTCTCGTTTCCAAAAGAGACCCCAGAGCTCAATGATTTCTTAATGAGTAGTGAACTTTTCATTTCTTCACTACATGTATCCTCAAAATGAGGAGAGGAATGTTTCCACTTCAGGAAAATAGAGGGACCTGATTTTTTTAACTGAGCTTTTTTTCCAGCTGCGTAGGCACTCTGAGGCCCAGAGAGAATGCTTATCGTTGTGAACTACCCATCCAATTATTTATTGGCTCAATTACTGGCAACAGTAAAAGGAAAGGCTGAATGTTGTTTACTAGAGTCTGCACACTGTACTGCAGGATAAACATTATGTGTTATGATGTATCTGTGCTAATACAAAGTGGAAAAGGCAGAGCAAAGCAATGTCATCAGAGTGCCTTAACACCGACAAAACACTTGCAAATAACAGGCTTCAGCAGTGCCAGGGTTGTGGTGAGATCTGGTTTGACAGTTCTCCTAGGTGAACTCATGACAGGGATCCTGCACATTCAGGTGCACAAGAAGAGCCAAAAAGGCCTGGGAACAGAGAGCCACAAAGATGACTAAGGGAGTGGAGAATCTCCCTTATAAGGAAGGGCTGAGGGAGCTGGGTCTCTTTAGCTTGGAGAAGAGGAGACTGAGGAGTGACCTCACTAATGTTTATAAATATGTAAAGGATGAATGTTACAAGGATGAAGCCAGGCTCTTCTCAATGACAACCAATGACAGGACAAGAGGCAATGGGTACAAACTGGAAGACAGGAGGTTCCACTTAAATATGAGAAGAAATTTCTTAACAGTGAGGGTGACAGAACATTGGAACAGGCTGCCCAGGGGGGTAGTGGAGTCTCCTTCTCTGGAAATATTCAAACCCACCTGGACGTCTTCCTGTGTAACCTCACCTAGGTGTTCCTGCTCTGGCAGTGGTATTGGACTAGATGATCTTTTGAGGTCCCTTCCAATCCCTAACATTCTGTGATTCTGTGCTATTTGCATGCATACATGATGGCATACAGCCATCACCTAAAACTGGTGACATCTCTCTTGGATTTGGTGAGCTTTGTTTGCATTTCTGTCTCTGAGAGAAAACTGTCCCTTCTCCCTGATTTCCAGACTTTCTCACCCTAAGTAATCAATGCTACGGGTTTGAAAGATTTAACATTATTCTCAATGCTTTATGGCCTTACCTTTCATATCATCTGTCACCATATAAGGAGACATGAACTTTTCTGTCCTAACAAGTGCAGAAATTAATTTTGTTGACAAATGGAAAATCAATTAATATGTTCCACTAAAGAGCATTCTCAAGTAGATCAACTTGCTTAAGATGCCTTTCTACCCCAATTAAGTGATGTGACTTGGTGGTTCCTATTGTGGATTTCACCTGTGTACCAATACTACACTGAAGCTTAATTTGAAGTATGGTTAACTCATCTGATTAATCTCTTCCAAAGTGACATTAATTGTTTTCTTAGCTTTGACGCCACATCAAATACACGACTAGTACTTAGGCTATAATAATATTGTTTCATTTGTGGCTTTTTCTTTTTCTTTTTTTATCCTCCTCATCAGCTGGGAGCCTTGCAAGCAGCTGGTTGTGGATCTGTTTTTTTATGAGCCTATAAAAGAAAGTAATCTCAGTAACAGGAGACTTGCTGGCTTTACCTACGATGTCCAAAGCCTTTGGTGCAAGAACTGAGGAACTTTTCCAAAGTGGCAGAAAATGATGAGAAGAACCCCTATGATCCACATTTCTTTACAGACAGCAGCTTTCAGGATATTTCAGGTTCTGCATGCATCAAGTTTTTCCCCTGAAAAATCTACCATGTTGCAGTTTGGCAAAAGATACAAAAAATAATTATTTCCTCATACAGGGATTTACTTAATTTTTATATTAAGTAAATCAAGAAGCTGGAGTGTGATTAGTTAGTACATGATGATATTGGACAGAGAAGCACCAGAAATACACTAATTTATCATTAATATTTCTATGGGCTGGAAACAATTCTCCTCTGAATCTAAAGCTTATCTACAGGTGTTTATATTACATGTTCAAAAAGCTTCTCTTCATTGAATCAAATTATTTTCTCCATGTCTTCCTTTTGAAGACAAAATAATGCTGAAAAACAATTTTGTGCAGTAATAGTAACTACTATTTTACTGTAGATCATGCTATCAGCAGCAATCACGGTGTGAGTTTTTTCTTTGTTGACCTGAGACTACGGCAAAAGATCTATCTTTAGAGCTGAAATATTGCTTACAAATATGTCTTCTCTTGATGTAATTTATGAATTGATATCCAGTGAGAAGCAGAAAATAAAACTGTGAAGTAACTAAATTTTGTAGGGAGGGTGGCAATACTTCACCTCATCATTAACATAGGAAACACTAGTTGTGTTATGGTGAGCACGGGAAGATGTCTACAAAATGGTAAGTGATCAGCTCTTCAAAAATCAAAATTCCAGCTATAGCATGGGGAATTCTTTTGTTTATTTCTACTTTAAGGAGAGATAAAAAACAGTGAGTTGTTCTGATTCTTCTCGTAAGCTTTTCAGTGTTAGTATATTATACACGAGGAATAAAGCTAGTAATGTCTGTTGTCATTAGCCTTTTGGAAAGATTCCTTCTACCCTTCATAGAAAATGAATATGATCCTATTCTGAAATGAATTGTACCAATGCCTGTTTCAGACTATGAGAAAAATTTTGGTTTTATTATGAGACAAGCAAGGGCTCCTTTTTATGCTGAACAGATTGTACACAGTACAAATTCTTAAACACTGGCAACAAACATAGTAATATGATCTGGCATTCTACATGAATCTGAATATATAGACATAATTTATTAATGTGTTATTGCACACATTTTAATACATTACAGAACTAAAGTATGCTATTGTAAGTGCCCATACTAATATTGGATTATTAATATCCTCAGATACCAAGAACACTAATCAGATTTTTTTCATCCTTTTAGATCACTAACACAACCTCATAGTATTTTGTGTTTTGAAATATTATTAGCACACAGTAATTTAGACTTGTATTTCCAATATTCCACAAACTAACAATGTCTTAGCTAGACAGTTTCCTGACATTTATGGCCAGGAGTTCTCACTTAGTTTTTGTAATCCAGGAACAAAATGGAAAGAGTCATATTATATATTCAGTTAATGAAAACAAGTACATTAAAGCTTAAAGTAAAATTTGGCGCTAATTAAAATAATATTTGAAAAAAATACAGCACAAAGAAACCATGTCGCACTTACATCCTGATCTCATATCTAAGTCTAAAATGGCTTAATGTGTTGCCCATATTCTATGCTATATTTGCTCCAAAGCAAGCCACATTGCAGTAAGAAAATGCTCTAATTTGCATTATCCTAGTGTGAAACTGTCCATGTACTTAAAATTGAGAATGTCGTTTTCTTCAGGCATGAAGTTCTGGTGAGATCCACAGATCAAATTCAGGTATGAAGTATTTCATTTCCACTATTTTTAAGACATGGGAACTTTGAAGTGGCATTCTTTCATGCTTGTACCATTCAACCATGCTTCAGTGAATTTTTATCAGTCAATCAGGGGAAAAAAAAAACAAACAACACATTGCCTCTGAGTTGAGAGTGAAATGGAAAAAACTGCAGGACAGAGAGACCTTGCTTGATAAATCAGAGGCAACTTTGAAAAGATCAGAATTGCAACTTACGTTCAATTTTACACAAGTGGCTTTTGTAGTAACATGTAATTAGTAGTCAAGAAAGGAAATCTGTGATGTCTTTGTGAGAAAAAATGTGAGTTTTGTGGATTTAGCTTTGCTATTGGAGATGATAACATTTTGCTGAGGGACTCAAATAGTTGCAGTATCTTCTGTTGCCAGTGGTTTTGCAAAGCTTCATGTGGCCTTCCATTTGCTGTGCTGGTATTTCTAGAAGGGAAATCAGTAGATTGGAGCAGAGGAAGCATTAGACTTTGACATTTTTGTTTTGTTTCATTACAGCAGTATGATTTTGGCCTTCTATAATGATTAAGTAATTCATAATGTACTTTGCAGCAATGTACTGTATTTACGTGCCTTGAACATCTACTCAGGAGAATACAGATTTCAATCTAACCTCTTACAAAGTTTCTATACTTATAGGAAGCCAGAAACTGTTTTGCTTGTGCTGATCCATGGAAAAAGCATGAGTCCTCACCATACAAACACTAATCTCAGCTGCGGATGCATTAGCAATGGGGGTCAGATAAATAAGGTGTTGCATTTGGATATTACATCCATGGCCAGTGAGGAGATTGACTTTTCTCCTTTAAATCTCTGTGGGAGTTTTGTCTTCAGACACAGATATAAGATGCTGATTCATTTGATTTCTGCCAGCTTTTTGAGTGGTGCAATCAGGAAGGTGTCATTAAAAGTTTTCATAAGCAGAACTCATTCCTGTAGATCAGCTTCTTTTCCTTCTTCTGTGTGTGCTATTCCTTAGGGAAGGTCTTCCATAGGATCTTTGGGAAAAGAGGAAATTGCATCATGCAAGGGGAAGGATTGCCATCATCTTTTTGTACCTCAAGGCAAATGGATTTTTAAACCTTTTCCCCTTTAAAAAGACCAAAGAGACAACAGAGTGTTATTACATGGCCTCGTCAGCATGAATCACGTAGATGCAGCTGTGCTGATGCCTGCTCACCTATGCAGAGACTGTCAAAGCTGCCAGACAAACTTGCATTTTTCTTGAGCCAGGCAGTTTTGGAAGAACAGCTAGGATCTATGTGCATGTCAGTGAGAGGGACTCCGGTTTTATGTAGGCGAAGAGCTAGGTGTCTGCTCTGCAGTAAAAATAAAGAGTTTGGTATTTTAATCTATACACTGTGATGCTGTTAAAGCTTGATGTCTGGCTTTACTTAGAGCACTGCAATCATGTTAAAGGACTGATGACAGGCACGAAGTAACTAAATGCTCAAAGTGTACTGTGAGCAGCCATCAACAAAAGGAGCCTTGAATTAAATCTCTGCCCCTAGACTTGAGCTGATCTCTCAGTCCTCACCAAGGAAGCTTCTCTGCTCAGCTTTATACTTATTCCTTTTGGCACACATTTGATGAGAGACAAGGGGAAGAGGAAACAAGAAGGGGAGAGGGAGGAAGGATGAGCTCACTTGCTGCCAACCACTTTATCTCTTTCCAGCTATTGTTCTAATAAGCTCCTTTCCATTATGTCATAAAGCCTTAATAAATATCAAAATCATGGTCATTTATTAGAAGCCAAAGAGCTAACTATGTGCTTCTGTATGTTTTGTATAACATCTGGAACATTTTGAATATTATGAATGATAACCAAAAAAAAGGGTTCTTGCCTGACTGTCTCTTCAAAGAGACATCAAAGAACAACATTAAGGATGCACTGGAAATTTGATGGTATTTTGCTACTTGGATGCATGTTAGGGAAAGAGTCACTGAAATCCTGGTCTGGCTCTCTTGCTGGAGGAGAAGGGAATACCAAAAGAAAAAAAATTACTGAATTAGTTAGTTGAATAAACGTTTTGAGAGAATAGTGAAACTTTAAAGAGCCATGCTTTAGTATTCAGAATGGAGTCCCAAGCAATCAGTGTGAATTTTAGTGAGAATTTGACAATAATATAAACTGGTCTGAAATTCTCACCATGACTCAGTTTCCACAAAACTCTCTTTCTAAAGGCAGAGCTAATCATATGTCAACTGAAGGTTGGTATGTGGTTTAAATCTGAACACTTCATCTGTCAGCTTAAATATTAAGAAATTGGTAACACAGGTCAGTGGGGCCCCTTCATATAAAGCATGAAAATGTTTTGTATTTCAGATCATTCTGAGATAGCAAATGCAAAGGAAAAAATGGAGATCACCTCTAAAATAGATTTTACCTGACAAGGCTATTTCACAGTCTTCCAATGTTTATTGTGAGTTTGTTTTCTTAAATATACTGTGTGGTCTTAATATTTGTCTTAAGATAATGAAATAGTGAAGATCATAGTAGAGTTACCTAGCATTTGTTGCTCTTCTTTATATTCAAGCAAAACTCCAAATTTGCTAAAGCTTTGCCTGAAGAAAGGCTGATAGGTCAAATTTTGTCTTATCCTAGTGGAAAGTAGATTACCACAAATAATCTTTTTATTCTTTTTTTTGTCTTTCAACATGAACACTTGTCATACTAGACTCCTTATGACTGTTTCTCCTGCTTCATATGATGAAAATCACAGAATCACAGGATCACAGAGTGTTAGGGATTGGAAGGGACTTCAAAAGATCATATAGTCCAATCCCCCCTGCCGGAGCAGGAACACCTAGATGAGGTTACACAGGAAGGCGTCCAGGTGGGTTTGAATATCTCCAGAGAAGGAGACTCCACAACCTCCTGGGCAGCCTGTTCCAGTGTTCTGTTACCCTCACTGTGAAAAAGTTTCTTCTCATATTTAAGTGAAACCTCTTGTGTCCCAGTTTGCACACATTACCCCTTATCTTACCATTGGTTGTCACCAAGAGCAGCCTGGTTCCATCCTTGTGACACTCACCCTTTATATATTTGTAAACATTAATAAGGTCACCCCTCAGTCTCTGTTTCTCCAAGCTAAAGAAACCCAGCTCCCTCAGCCTTTCCTCATAAGGGTGATGCTCCACTTCATTAATCATCTTTACTGCCCTATGCTGGACTCTCTCCAGCAGTTCCCTGTCCTTCTTGAACTGAGGGGCCCAGAACTAGACACAATATTCCAGATGGGGTCTCACCAGGGCAGAGTAGAGGGGAAGGAGAATCTCTCTCGACCTACTAACCACCCCTCTTCTAATACACCCCAGGATGCCATTGGCCTTCCTGGCCACAAGGGCCCAGTGCTGGCTCATGGTCATCCTGCTGTCCACCAGGACCCCCAGGTCCCTTTCCCCTAAGCTACTCTCCAACAGGTCATTCCCCAGCTGATACTGGAACCTGGGGTTGTTCCTGCCCAGATGCAAGAATCTACACTTGCCCTTGTTGTATTTCATTAAATTTTTCCCTGCCCAACTCTCCAGCCTGTCCAGGTCTCGCTGGATGGCAGCACAGCAGTCTGGTGTGTCAGCCACTCCTCCCAGTTACATTCTATTCCCTCAAAAAATACTTGCCACCATTTTCCGGTTGAATAACCCAACCTGCATACTATTTTTTTCTTTACCATGTCCATCAACTTTATGCCCTTAAATCAGAAAGAAAAGGATGGCAGGTGCATGCAGTCCACCCTTATTCTTTCATAAGAACATTCATGTAAACTGAATATACACTATTGTAAAAAATATACGTGGCTACTCTGTCGGGGTTGAGACAGACAAACGACACTACTCTGTTATTCAGCAGTGAAATTTCATCTCCCCATAAACACAGTATGGTGAGTTGACCTTGGCTAGCCACCAGGTGCCCTCCAAGGTACTCTGGAACTTCTCAACTGGAGAGGGGGAAAAATAGCATGATGAAAGGCTTGTGGGTCAAGATAAGAACAGAGACATCACTCAGCAATTACTGTGATGAGCAAAACAGACTTGGCTTGGGAAAATTAATTTATTGCAAATCAAATCAAACTAGGACAATAAGAAATAAAACCAAATCTTAGAAGACCTTCTTCATATCCCTCACTTCTTCCTGGGCTCAACTTCATTCTTGAATTCTCTACCTCCTCCTCCAGCACAGTGGGATGATGAGTAGGGGTTGCAGTCACTATACTGCACATTTTCTTTGCTGCTCCTTCCTCCTCACACTCTTCTCCTACATCAATGTGGGGGTCCCACCCATCAGAGACAGTCCTCCATGAACTTCTCCAAGCTGTGTCCTTCCCACAGGCTGTAGTTCTTCACAAACTACTCCAGCGAGGTTCCCTTCCATGGGCTGCAGTCCTTCAGGAACAGACTGCTCCAGCCTGGGTCCCCCACTGGGTCACAAGTCCTTCCAGCAAACCTGCTCCAGCCTGGGATCCTCTCTCCAGAGCTCCACAGGTCCTGCTGGGAGCTTGCTCCAGCACGGGCTTCACACAGTGTCACAGCCTCCTTTGGTCATCCACCTGCTCCAGCCAAGAGCTCCTCCCCAGGCTGCAGATGGGTCTCTGCTCCACTGTGGACCTCCATGGGCTGCAGGGGACAGCCGACCTCACCATGGTCTGCAGCACAGGCTGCAGGGGAATCTCTGCTCTAGTACCTGGAGCACATCCTGCCCTCCTTCACTGATCTGGGTGTCTGCAGAGTTGTTTCTCTCCTGTATTCTTACTCCTGTCTCCCAGCTACTGTTGCACAGCTGTTCTTTTCCCCTTCTCAAATATATCATCACAGAGGTGCTACCACCATTGCTTAATGGCTTGGCCTTGGCCAGAAGAGGGTCCATTTTGGGACCACCTTGAACTGGCTCCGTTCAGCACGGGGGAAGTTTCTGGCAGCTCCTCATAGAAGGCACCCCTGTATTCACCTTCTGCCAAAACCTTGCCACATAAACTAAATACACATAGTTATTTTCAGCCAGCAGACACCAGTGGAGGTCATCATAACAGTGTTAAACCCTTCAAGTTCATATTGATAGAATTGGATAAGTTGTTAGCGAAGGAGGTATGAGTAAAATTCTAGTAGTTGGAAAATCACTGTAATTAGGTTGGATTGATGGGAATATACAAATTACAATAAAAAACCTAGTAGATAGAAGAATGCAAGTTGGTCTAAATACTGGTATGTTGTGAAGAAAATAAAATAAATAGATATAGCCCTTTGATAACCTCTGTGGGCACTTGCTACTGATCAATAAGATGGTTCACAAAATATACCAGTAAAATGCTAGATATTAATATCTGAGCTCTGTTGAGAAGTGAGAAATGTAGCATAGAAGAAGTTAACATAGTAGTGCAACTAGGTGTCTTCTAGACAGAAACCTGATCAAGCATGGCCACCTTGGAGTAACGGTCAAGAGGCTCACAACTCTCACTTGGAGAGTGGCACTAAAATGCAGCAGATTTTTGAGATGTTTAAGATTTTGAACTTATGGCTTGGTCTGATGAGATTAGCTTGCACAGAATAATGTCACAACTTGCTCCTAAGCTAAATGGCTATAGCTTCTTCTAGTTGGCTTTGTGACCACATTGGTTTTTTTCTGGACACACAATTTCTACAGATTAATGAACCCTGCTAACAACATTTTTCTGACAGTAACTTAGCTTTTACTACCATATACTTATGAAATGGCTTGTACTTTTGAATTGACCACATATAGAAATTCTTTTTTCTGCACCTTAGTCTTATCTAAAAAACATACATCATGCTCATTATCTTCACACCTGAGGTCCTTTCTGTTCCTAAGAAGCTGAAAAAGGAATCTATTTGCAATAGAATGATCTTCATGCTTAAAGATAGAGACCAGAAGTTGAGATCTGAGGAGGAGCTGCAAAATAAAGTATACTTTCATGCCAGGTTATCATGATTTTAGCAATTGTACCATCTGATTATATGTTAGTCAAAAGATCTTCTGTCAAGTAAATTCAAATGAAGTTCATTAATTTTCAGAAGAGTCTTCAGACTTTTCAGCATATTTTTCTGCTGGTTTTCATTGGTGGGGGCATTCTTCCTAGATGATTCATTTTCTGACACCAGCCAGAAGCTGTTTTCAGTAGTTTGAGAGAGAAGGAATCTTCAAAGAGAAGCACAAAACCCTTCCCTCCCTGTGTGTACACAAGGCCCTTCAAATAGCTCTCAGTGACTGACAACTTCCTTTGCATAATACAGGATCTTGTCAAAAGTAATTGAAACATACTGTGTGGTTTTCTGAATTCTCTTTGAAAATCTGATTTTGACTTTAAGTCGCAAAGTCAACCTAAAATATCCCACCTACTATAATACTGTTACAGTTCAGCCTAAGAGTAATCACAGTGAGTCTTAGGTTGAATGGCAAGGGTGGCAAAAATGAGGCCTTCCGCCAGTTCACCATACTCTCAATTTTCATTATCATTACTTAAGAAATGTTTTTATTTTTGGCCTTTAAAAATCTATGAAACCCTGTTTATTATTGATAAATAGGAAATGTGTTTTAATCTTCTTTTTTTTTTTTTTTTTAATATTTATACAATTTCAAGTTAAGCAAATTTTCTCTTTGGTGTTGATAGAGTTTTGTTTCTTGGCAGAGCAATATTAGCCTATTTCTCTTTATTTTTGAATGGTGGTGATGCTGTTGCTGTTATTTCATTTCTTGGCATCTGTGATAGGTACAACTAAGAAGATGGTTTGTGTTGAAAGTTAAGGCACTGATAATTTCAAGGGTGATTTTTGTTCAGTTTAAATATCTCAGAATCTGCTTGCTCTGGCCAGTCTTTCTATGTGAGGGAAGTACTGGGATTTCCATCAAACTATTTGGAATTTCACAGAATAAAAAGGAAAAGGTATCTTATTGCTTCCTTAAACTTTCACTGAAGGACTATTATTTCACCCTAAATCTTTATTTTAAATAGCATATTTGTACCCTGTACAGTGGGATCCTTTCATGCCTGGCCATTAAATAACATTGGCTAAATAAAAAGATAGTTTTAAATGCAACTTGAGGGAATGTGGTAGTCTAAAACAAAGGAAAATTTATCTCTGAACAGTTTCAAACCACTACATGTGCTAAGGGAAACTTAATGGCAGCCCCTACCATTTACATTTCACAAAGAATATCTTCCAAATATTTAATCTGCTGTATCATCAGATCAAGGTTGAAAGATAGAGCTTCTGGCCTGGAAAATTGTGGTTTTTCTAATTGTGGAAAACCACCTTATCTGTTGCAATACACTGGGACTTTGAGTTGCTTTCAAATGAGAAACTCTGTGCAGCAGCAGTATGGTCAAAACCCTTAGAGGAAATAATACTCATCCTACAGGGTAGCACAGTCCTCATGAGTTCTGGCAGTTGCAGGCATGATGAGATTTTCATTGTCCAGCGTTGCAGGGAGTATGGGTTATTAATTCAGGAGCTTCATTCAAATTTACCAAATGTGCAGTTCTTGTTTCCTGGAAAAAAAAAAGGTGGGGAAGGAGACATGGACTTTGTATTTGTATTGCTTCTAAACAAGACTGAAGAGCACAGCTCTAAAGCAATAACAGGAAACCAGGGAGAAACTGTACTGTAAGTCCCTCTTGTTTATACAATGCATTTAGAGACTGCCTGCTTCTTCTGAAAAGCCTTTGATATAAAAGATGCTGGGATACTTGATTTGCATTAAATGCTCTGGTGCAGATGTACATACTGCTCTGTAAAATACATTTTAGTAACAAGTCCCTCGGTGCTGCATTCATTTGAACCCACGCATTTAGGGATTACACTGACTAATAACAACCTATGATGTACTGTGAGCTATGTCAAAGGCAGTAGATGGACCCATAACACTTTTTGCAGCCAGAACTGAAGGAGAAAGACCTTTAATTTGCTTCAGCTGTCAGCCAAGAATGGTTAAACTCATAGTCAGTGTGCTCTGCCAGTATGGGAGCAGCAGTAAGAGATGGGCACAAAACTCACTGGACAAGGCACAATACCTTGACCAGGGTCGTACGTGAAAACCTTTGCCAAGGAAAATGCATCACCAGACATTTTCTTCTGTGCTTATGACTGTATGACCTTGCCCACAAATTATAAAATCTGTACAACAAAGGAAAAACAAGGGACCATTTTTAGCACATACCACTCTTCAGGACTGCAATAGTGGGTGGCTCTTTGTGAAATAAGTTATGCTAACAGCACTAGCAGAATTGGATCATCAAGAAGCCAACGCATTGAAGATGCAAGCATTTAGTTACATCTACCATTAGAGCAGTTATTCACAGCAGATTGGGCATGAGTAAGTTATGAAAGGTTTTGTCCCCTGAAAACACACATTAAATGAAGATCTGGAGTAGTACAACTATTTAAGTCTTCAGGTACATCCTTCAAGTAATTTCTGGACGATAAGAAAACTATATTGATGGTAATTGAAAGATTGCATCACCATTTCTTATTATTCATGTGTATCCTCATTTTTTTTCACCTGAATGCAAATGAAAAAGTAATATATAAATCAATTAAAGTATAAATCAATTAAATTATAAATCATATCATGCCTAGCAAAAGGTGTAAATATAAACAAAATTAGGGTACTTGGAGAGGTTATGTGCTATATTGAAATGAAGAAATACATTATTGCTGAGATGCAGTAGGAGACATATGAAATACTGTCATAAATATGAAATATATAAGGAAATTTGCATAGATTATCATTTGCAAACTAACATGTATGAAAGTAAAATGAACTCAATTTTGAAAGTTGTCATTTTCATATTACAGTTGCCATTCTAGTTCTGCACTGAAAATGTTGCAACAGTAGATCCAAAACAGGAAAGGAGAGTGAAAGCTGGAGTCCAAAGAAATGTAGTCAGGCCTACAGATACAAATGTCTTCACAATGTTTGTTATTAAGGATGTTCTGTTCTTTTTATGAACTGCCGTAGATCATAGAACTCTAAGTCAGCCACATTCTAGAACATGATAAATTTTTATTTGCTTTATTATGTTAATTCCAAGGTAAATGCCTAGGAAACAGATATACCAACAAGTGGTATATGCTTGTTCTACCACTCTCCCAGGCTAAGGAACGACAGTTTTACTGTAGGCCTTAATTTCCATTTTGCCTGTGAAAAAAAGATTACCAGATGGCACGTGGCTATTTTTATATGTTGTATGGCAAGTTTCCAGCTGATAATTATGACATTAGCTGCAACAGTCTATGTTTTGTGTTATGAATATTTGGCACTTATCTTACTAACTACTCCTTAGAAGTGGTTACTTTTCCTGCTCTCGTTCCTCACCCGCCTTTCTCTATTCTTTACCCCTCTTTGCCTCTGTCATACTCAGCTGAGACAGAAAAAAAAATCAGTAAGCTCTATCTAATAAAGCAGTAATCTTATCTTGAGTTTATAATTCAGCAGGAATAAATAAATAAATAAAATTTTAAAAAATCCCTTCCATTAATCTCTTCTCACTGCCAAAAATTTTAATTTCTGATTTTATATAATTTGTTTATATTTTCATGCCTTAGATTCTATCAAGGGTAAGTCAGGAGAAATCATCTCATTCATTGAACATCAGAAGAGCCATCTACCTCAGTAGTCAATTTGCTGCTGATGCTTTCAGACCTGTCATATGACATCTATGTTACAGCGTTCAGTCATCTATTTTATTAGCTATCTTGCTTTAAAGCCTTCCAGGAAGGCTGTGTGAGAGAGAGAGAGAATCTGAAAGCAAAGGTAATTGTAATTACAGTCATTTTGTACTATTATGTAGTAGTAATAAATCTAGAATTGCAATGTAACACTTCAGAGTAGAGCTGAGTCTTCAAGCATACTGGAATTAATAGCTGTACTTTGTTAGAGCACCAACTTGCATACATGGAAACAGAAAATTTCAGAGGTGAGCAGTGAAAACATTATAATATTGTTTTGTTCCAACTCTGGAATCCTCTGAGGATCATATAATTTACCTTGAATTTCTTAGAATCCTGCCTCTGTCATCCCTTTAACGCTCTTCAAAACATATTTTTAAGGAAATACAACCATAAATGTCATAAAAATGCTTGTATCTAGAGTGATATGTGTAAGCAAGAGATGGGGAGGGGGAACAAAACAAGAAAATGAAAAGTTGGTATGTTTCAGGAATGTTTTAAAATGGTTAATTAAGATTCATAAATGTTTACCAGCTTGTTTCTCAGTTTCAATGATAAAAATAAAACGCTATGTGTCTTAAATGAGAATTAGTCTCCTGTGTATAAAGAAGAACTTGGAGGAAAGCTGTGCGTTTTCAAACAGTATTTCGCTGCTTAGACCAAATGAATGGGAATCATGCATAATTTGATACTTTTGTTTCTTTATTTATTTGCTTTTAGAACATACTTCAGGCTAATTAATCATGTAGAATATCCTTTGCTATTCCCCACCCCAAATAAATTAACAATTTGTTTTGCAGGAGATGAAATGCAGTCATTTTCTCCGAGAGAACATCCAGTTCATACAGGTATTGGCCAGAAATTGAAGATAATTCTGACGGAAATAAGGAGCTCTGCTTAAAGAAAGCAAGAAAATTCAAGTTTCACAATGAGACAATCTCTTTGAACATTAAAAAAGAAAAAATCTGGTGAATGATATGAAGAGGCTATGCAGCCAGGTTCCTCTTCTCATTAAAACAAAACAAAAAAAAAAAAAAAAGAAAAAAAAGGAAAAAAAAAGAAAAAAAAAACCTACTGTCTGTAAGTTGAAGCTATAATGCAAGCATCTGCAGAAAATTGAGAGCTTTATTAACAACTTAGCTAAGTTACAAGAATAAAATGAAAATAATAGGCAAAACATAATAACAGAACAATGATTCTAAATTCTTGTGCTAATGAAAATTTTACAGTAAAAGCAATTACACATACTAGATATCTCATGTCAATAGACTTATGTTCTGCCTTTAATGATGGATCTCATTACAACTGAATGTGGCTTTAATCCTCTTGTCTCTTGCTGCACTGATTTTGAAGATTAGCATTCTGGGAGACTAAGTCATCAGGTTATTCTGAACAAGTTTTGCAATCATTGACTTCGAGCGGAGTTCTGATCAGTGTAGTACAAGGTTAAGATAATCCTTGCTCTTCTTGACATTTTACCTCTCATTTTCTGTTAGGGAGACAATCAGCTGGCTGTGAAAGATTTAACAAGTGAAGGTGTTTTAAAGTATTCTATAAAACCAAGTTAATGGCACAAAATAATGGGGAACCAACCTATTATACAGCCTAATTTAAACATACTTTGGCAAATTAAAGTCTAGCCTTTCACCTGTAGTGCTGAACATTCTATCCACATTTGTCTTTTCATTTAACTTCTGCAGGGCAGCTCAGTTTGAGGTGTCTAAATACCCAAAGCTGAAGGCATGGAAGACTGATACCAGACCATAGTTTTTTCTGCAGTAACATGCTGTCGTACTGTACATGTGTGAAGGAAGTTCATGTTCTTCTAGTTTTCCATGTGCGAGAGGCTGTTTTAGCGGTGATTTATGTAACATCTCCTCTGTTTACCAAGATCTATTTTCCAAATTGAAGGCCATTCCTCTTGATGCTGTTTTGAAGTTGAATCTACTTTTGTTCTTGCTTCTGCTGGACTATGGTGGTCACAGGCATTAAGAAAATGGGGTGCCAGACGTTAGGTGCAGAATGGATCAGTTATGTCTGAAAGTCCTAGAAGGAAAGATTCTGCAGGTGGAACTTAGTCAAACATTCCTGCTGTTCTTAAAAACTACTCTTGTCATGGTAGTTTCTAATCTCAGTAAAATGTATCTATGTCTTTACCTGCATTAATCTGAGAAATTTATGTAAATATTGCCCCAGCTAAGCTTCATGTCTTTATATGTCTACTGAGCCAACATACGTTACACACGTTATTTAAAAAGAGTAAGCAATGCAATATCTAGAAAAATAAGAAATACCTTAATGGAAAGAAATTACATTCATGAGAACCATTCATCTCTTGGCTTATCCATCTTTTCTGTGTGTCTGGCTGGTTGTTTTATTTCCTGGGAGATGAATCCATTTCTTTGGTTCTTTTCTTGAGCAACTGCACTGTTTATATGCTTCTTATAGATAAATGTCTATCTAAATTATCTCCTTATACTCGGTTAGCAGGCATCATGATAAGGTAGACAAAGGGATGTGTAATATTCTTACTCTCAGCTCTTTTATTTAAGTAACCAGATATTATTCAAAAAAACTCACGAGAACAAAATCTGTTTTAATGACATATTCCATGTAGGAATATGCAGCTACTGCTCTGTATAATTAAACAATAACATCATTACATATAAATGTAGATTAAAGAATATGCTCTGACATATGAGTAAGTTTTTCAAAATCAGGAATGAATACATTGCTTAAAATCAAAGACAAGTTTGAATCAAAACCTCCTTTTCCTGCAAAATAACCTCTTCAAAGCTTCAATTATTATTTAGTTCTTCCCATTCTTGAATTATTTTTTCTAGTCTGATATCCAGCATTAGAAACCTGAACATCTAGAGGAGAGGTACTGACAATAACTTACTTATTTTACAGACTTTTCTTCTCCAGAAATTACTATATTTTTAATATTGTTTAAAAAGTTATTGAAAGTGAGAAAAATAATATTTAGGATAAAGTTTTAAAGAAGATATTACATTCCACAGGAAAAACTCAACGGAAAACGGGGCAGAATGTGTGCAACTCACTGTATCTGTTCTAGCCCACAGCGATATCTTATTAATAAAACCTTTTGTTAATCAAGATCATTTGCAAGCTCTACATTGAAAAAGATTACATTAAAAATATTCAGTTGATTTAAAAAAATAAAACTTTTAAAATATTTGAGTTTCCTCTTTCATGAAGGTTTTGGGTTCTGCAAGAAATGGTATCTCAATTTAGAAATATCTATCAATTACATTCAAAGAAAGCTAAACAAAATTATATTTTACACACACACACAAAAAATTATATTAAGCAATCAAATAGAGTATTTAATTTTCATTTTTGGTCACTCAGAACAGGTTTTCAACTTCTCAAACCAAAAACATTTTTTTAGAAAAATCTTACAAAGCCAAAATACTGTATATCATATATCTGTCATTTCATGGTGAAGATATTAATAATGTTAAATTAGCAGCCACTGCTTCTCTGTCATGATTGATCCATTGTCTGTAACTGGTTCAATTATGATTGTCAACTATGACAGTTAGGTTTGACTGACAGTAGAATTCATCAGATCTTTAAACTCAAAATCATGACTTCTAATACCAGTTTCATCATTCAGCATTTAGGGCAGTGTTGTTTATGGTGCAGAACAACACCTATACAATAAAAAAACACAGACTTGCTTTTTCTTTTAAACAGACAGGACAGAATATCTGTAAGGAAAAGCTTAGTATTATTTGATGAGGGAGGTAGATATATTTAATGAATGTGTACATGTGCTATATTACTTTTCTCTGATCGTCTCATCCAGAATTTTCAGCTTCCTGAAGCGTGCGCTGTGCTGGCATCAGAATATCTAACAATGAAACAAAGGATATAATCAAACCAGATATTAAATCCATATAACTGAGACATGTGTCTTAACCTTTATATCTCTCTTTTACTGTTCTATACTCTTTTTCTACCTTTTATCATTTTATTCTCTGTATGGTTAGCTGATCAAATAGCATTTTTATATATAATATCTGCAATTTAAAAACAATTATTTAGCAATTGTTTCCCTGATTTCCAGGGTTTATTATGTTAGAATACAACCTATGAATATCAGAATTACAAATACCACTGCCATTATATTAATTTTAAGCTCTTGCTTTGTGCATGCAGTCATTTTGTTTGTTACATTATTCTTCTCCATATTCACAAACCCATTTTAAACAACTTAGAGGAGACAGCAGAGAACGTTCCTTCTTTAATTGCATGTTTACAAAACAGACATGCATTTGGTAGTATGTAATTCAAGACTGAGTTGGGGCAGCAGGGAACAGGAAGAGCTGCTGGTTGGGAATGGAAGGTAAAACCTCTGTGTATTTTTCCTGCTTACTTTATATCTAACATGGATTGCTTCAACCACATCACTTAGATTTTAGGAATGTCTTTATATTATATTTGTATCATAGTGTGACTCGCCATGCACACCTATATATACACACATGCATACACACACACAGAGAAATATACACGTATGTGTCTCCACCAGTTAGCCTTTTTTATTGCACTTCTGTTTGTGTGTGTACTTTCATATTCCACTTAAAATTGCAGTGGAATTACTATTGTTAAAAAGTGTTATCACAACTACCAAACTCAATTAATTTCATGGCATAAATCTGGGCAGAGTGCCACACTTGTTTCAACACATTGCTGCTAATTCTAAATCTCATATTTGTCCTTTAACTGCCTCTGAAATGTGCTGTCTACTAGGAAAGCTGATTCTAAGGCCTCATCTCCCTGCTGGTGTACAAACAGGTGTTTCAACTTGATGGGCATCATGCAGAAAACCCACTTTACTGTGAGCTTTTCATACTTCTCCATTTCTAAGACTGAAAATGCGACAGTTTGTAAAATGATCATTGCCAGGAAACCACAAAATATACACCCCTACAAAGTTAATGGCCCAGCTTGAAGTTACAGAGAAATCAAAGTGCCTTATACCACTTGCTAAAGCATGACTATGACTGGAAGAGAGATGTTTCTTACAAGCAGCACAGAGACTGGCCTGGACCGTATGCACCTACAAAGACATGCAAACATATGCAGACTGAAACTGTGCATGGTTCTCATCCTTTCCACTTCTATTTACACACCTACATGAAAAGGTGTGCTATAATGTGTAGTGAACAAAAGCTACTCTCACATAATCGTGTATCTTTTTATGAATATAGATATATTATTTGAGTCTGGTCTAGACTAAGCATGGAGCAAAGGAGAGAAAAGCCGATCCTAAAGCCAAGACTGCTGCTGGCTGGCTTCTTTCCTCCTTGTAAGGTATCTAACAACTGTTGAAAGGAGTTAAGGGCTTTACTCCCAGCACCAGCCCAGCCAGCAACATGGAACATCCTATCACTTGGAGTCATGCTGCCTTTCTAAACCTTGCCCCATATGGGAAGAAAAATAGGCACCACAGCATTAGCCCTGTTTCAGTCTGTGGGAAAGAGTATAAAGACTTCTTTCAGTGAGCAAGAGACATCATAATTGAAAATGAGAGAGAGAGATGAAACTGGATAAAGAGAGAAAGGGAAAAGGGTAGTGAAAATGTAAGATGGCTTTGTGGTAACAAGAAGAAGTACAAACATAGAGGGGCCATTCACAGAAGTGAGGAAGAGAAAGGAAAAAAAAGTTTTCCTGTAATTTATCTGTGAATTTATGACAAGCAACAAAGTGTGGATATTCAGACATATGTACTTAAGTACACAAATAAATAGATAAATAAATGTCTATATGAATACCTCCACGTAAGCACTTCTCTGTGTGTCTGTGTCTATGTGTGTATGTATGCATCTGTGTGTGTGTGCGCATGTGTATAATATGTCCGTATGCATATTTTTGTTGGTTCACTGATCAGATTGGCAATAACATTTGTTCTCCTTTGCGTGAAGCTATATATATTCAAAAGCCTTACTGGAAAATACTAATTAATTTTTCATTAGTGTTTTGTTTAGCTTCTGACTACTGTTTTCCTTAAAAGGGGGTTCACCCTTTCTACTTATTTTCTTGCCCTCAGTTCTCTTAGCAATCTGGATGATCAATTATTCTGAATTAGGTTACTGAAAATGCTGAATATGAGATAGACAAAGACATTGTTACTGTCATGACAGCCAGGTGAAGTCCCCAATGACTGGAAAAATGGAAGCATCACACCTTTTTTAAAAGAGTAAAAAGGAAGATGATGGACACACAGTCCACTTGGCTTCACTCCTGTGCCCAGTAAGATCATGGAACAGATCTTTACGGAAACTATGCCAATACATATGGAAGACAAGGAGGTGGTTAGAGACAGCCAGCATGGCTTCACCATGGGCAAATCATGCCTCACTAATCTAATGGCCATCTACATTGGAGTGAATGCATTAGTGGACAATGGAAGGGCTACAGATGTCATCTACCTGGGCTTCTGTAAGGTCTTTGATATTGTGCCCCACAATATTTTTATGTCTAAATTAGAGAGATATCAGTTTGATGAGTGAACTGTTAGACAGGTGAGGAATCAGCTGGATGGCCCCATCCAAAGAGTTACAATCAATGTTTCAATGTATTGAAGTGGAAACCAGTAACAAGTGATGTCCCTCAGAGGGCATACTGGGATCAATATTATTTCATATCTTCATTAATGGCATAGACAGTGGGATTGAGTGCACCCTCAGCAAGTTTTCCAACAACACCAAGCTCATGTAGTTGATACACTTCTGGGAAGGGATCCAATCCAGAGGGAACTTGAAAGGCTTGAGGACTGGGCCATTGACTCTAGTGACTTTCAAAATAGTCAAGCACAATGTCCTGCACCTGGATCAGGCCAGTCCCCAATATTGGTGCAGGTTGTGTGGTGAATGGATGGAGAGAAGCACACCAAAGAAGGACCTACAGGAACTGGTAGATAAAAAATTTGATATGAGCCAGCCACATGCACTTGCAGGCCAGAAAGCAAACTTCATCCTGGAATGCATCAAAAGCGTGACCAGTAGGTCAAGAAAGGTGATTCTCCCCCTTTATTCTGTTCTCATGAGACCCCACCTGGAGTACTGCATCCAGCTCGGGGGTCCCCAGTACAAGAAAGACACGGACCTATTGGAGTAGGTGCAAAGAAGGTCTGTGAAAATCGTCAGCTGCAACATTGAGGGTTTGGGTTGTTCAGCCTGAAGAACAGAAGTTAGGGAAGATGTTTTTGAAGCCTATCAGTACTTAAAGGGGGCTTATAAGAAAGATGGAGAGAGACTTTTTACCTAGGCCTGTAGTGACAGGCAAGGGGCAATGCCTGTAGACTGAGAGTAGATTTATATCGGGCATAAGGAAGATTTTTTTTTACAGTGAAGGTGGTAAGACACTGGAATGGGTTTCCCAGAGAAGTTGTGGATGCCCAGTCCCTGGAAGTGTTAAAATTCAGGTTACATGGGGCTTTGAGCAGCCTGATCTAGTAGATGCCCCTGTTTGGTCTTTAAAGGTCTCTTCCAAACTAAAGCATTCTACGATTCTGTGATCATCATTGTCTATCTGTTAGCCACTAAGAACAGCACGTCTGTGTGAACCACACTGACTATGAAGTGGGCTAAGGAATAATCCCAGACCTGTGGCCCTTATACCACTTAATGTCATTTGGCAAATGCCAAAGTCAATTCCTCTACTCACACATGGGTTGTAGATTCATGGAGGAGAGGGAAGGTGATAGCACAAATAAATGAACTGCTGACTTATGACCATAAGTCAAAACCCAAACACATTTTTTCTACCTAGACTGTTGTAAAAACTGTCAAAGTGGAACTGGGAAGAACTATAACTTCTTGCAGAAGTTCTTCTTCATCCTAGGTCACACACCATGCGGTTTCTTAGGGTATTCATTTATTTTGCTTTACTAACATTTTACTGTCTTTTTTTTTTTTTTTTTCCATTTCTACTGATGCATTTATTTCCCCAGTCTTCTCTTGTCCTTTAGAATTTTAACTGTTGTCTTGACATGTTATGCCTTTAGCCTCCTCTAAGTTTCAATATTCAGCTTAAATTGAGATATTTCGTGACCATTTTGATTAACAAAAACATGAGGAAATCAGTCAGAATTTCCCACAATAGAAATCTTTGTTGAAAGATTTGGGCTTTGCCTTTAGGCTAGGTTCACATCATTGAACATTTATTTTCACAGTGGTCTTAAACAGGCATTGACCACACTTTGAATGTAACCCTGACAATTTCTTAGGGATATTTGTAATGTCTGTCATCACAGGGATTTTAATAATAATAAATCTAGATCTCAGTGTTCTTGTAACATCTTATACCTGAAGGCCTAATGGTGTGGAATGCGTACTCAAAGTTCTAAGGAAGCAAATAGAACAGTTATTGGTTTTGCAAAGAATTGTGGATGGTGAGTCTACATTAGTGTTTCAGTTCAGAGCAAAATAAATTTTGAAGTGGATTTTCCAAAAGGCATCTCTTAAAATTTCTCAGTTCTCGAAGAGTTGTCTTTCAAATATAGCTGAACTGATAGAAGCACTCTTGAAACATATCCAAACAATAACGGGTATTTAGCCCATGGGACCAAAACATATCGAGTCTGAAATTAAAAACTTCCTAAAGTACATTTAGCACAGATATCAGATCCTCAGCACACACTCCTTCCCTCTGTAGATCTACTAATGTAGTTACAATCTTATCATACCATGATTATATCAATAACTGAAGGCATATAACTCTGGGAACAGTGTAGTTATTTCTGTTTCTTGCAATGACAGAGCTAATATATATCCAAAAATATATCCAATAACCCATATAACTTTGACAATTTTCTTCATCAATTACAGAAATTGTAAATTTTGACTTAGTAACAAAATGGAACATTTTTATAGTTGACGTTTGGATCTCTAATTCTTTTACATAATACATTCCTTTCCAGTGTGAGAACAGAGCCTTTACAGAGTTTTCATCAGTATTCAATGTTGTTATGGAATGTATTCAACAATAGCAAAGAGATGGCTGTTTTACATTTAAAAACAATAGGAGACAATTGTAGGCCTCATTAACAGCAACAGCTTATAAATCTTAGCTGGGTCATGGGAGTACAAAATGTGTTCAAAACAGAGAAAGGTCATGTTTCTTGAAAACTGAGAATTTTTAAAATAGAGGCATGGATTGAAAACAAAATCATTCAAGGCTGAGAATTTATGTACCAATGTATTTTTTTTAAAAACTTCAGCAGCATTTTCAAGAGCCATTTTAATTCGTGTTTCTATATAGTGAGTTTGGAAAGGCAAAAAACTGTTCATTTTTAATGAATAGAGGGAGATAAAAGACACACCAAAGCCCTGGCTCCATATTTTTCTACTTCATAAGTGGATGCAGTGTTTGACATAGTGACTGGCAAGCTGAGCTATAAATCCTCTGTAGAAATTAGCACCTTCACTGTAGTCTTCAAAAAGGTGTTTTCATTCCAGCAAGAGATGATGTTTAAAAAATAAATCTTTATCATTCTTTCCTGATGGTTCATTTAGACGTTTCTGCCCTGAACATGCTGGGCTGTGCATATCTGTTTTTAAATCACTGGTTTTACATCATCTCACAGGTAGCTCAAGTATCTAATTTTAACCGAGTAGGAGTAGGCCATGCGTTAGCTGCTAGTAGATAGTAAAAAGTTGCCTTCCATTTTGTGAATAGTCGCTTTAATTTTGTTATCATGCTCATAGGTAAAACACACATGTAGAAAAAGGAAACCTTCCAGATTTCTGTTCAACATAAAGTAAAATCCACTTCCTACTACTCCTTACCTGCATGCTTATGATAAAAGACATGGAATTAATAACACCAAATATAATTCATAAATCACTAATAACTATAGGAGTGACAATTTTTAAGTCAAACTCCAAGAGTTTAAAATAGATCTTAACACATGCCAAAATGCTTTTAAAAACATTTAACAATATATTTTAGTAAAGCTGAAATAACTAGACACCCACAGGAAATTTGATGGGACTGATGTTTTCCTCCTGTATTAGTGAACATTTGTATATTTTGTTCTTACTCATTGTGAGTCTGAGCCAAAGTGCACCAAATTCAATGGGAAATGGGAATATTTTTTTTTTTAAAATCTATCTCTAAGGACTTAATCCTGCTGCTGCTGCAGCCAGAGTGCTTTTCATTTTAATGTTTGTAAGACCACAGTCTGCCTACACTCTTTTTTCAAGAGTCAATTTTTTGTGATCTGCTATAAATATGATGGTCAAAGCCAAGTTTACATTTGACTGAGGAACACTGAAAATATGACAATTCAGGTGAAAATCCCTTGATTCTTTCTGATATTTTCTCTGAGAAAAAAGCAACTTCTAAATTATTTCAAGTTTTCAGTCATTCCTGATTTATTTTACAATACCATTTCTGTATTCACATGGTAGCAGTTCCTTTTAAAGGCTATTTTGGAGGATGGTGAGTGCTTTTGAGGGTTGTCTCAATGGCAATAAGGACAGCTGGACTACAGACACAGAGAAGGACACAATTGTTTCTTTACCTGGCCATGTGATTTTAAAGGACACACATTATATACAGGCTTAGAAATTACTGCCGCTAGATATTATCAGTTTCTCAGATCCACATCCACTACATGAATCTTTCAGCTGAGTGCAACGAAGGGTAAAAGGTGAGTAACTGAAGCACACCATGCCAATTAAAATGAATGAGAACTAGGTGGCTAACCATCCTAAGTAGCTTTCTGTGTTTCCAGACCCCAGAGCATTTGCATGTTACACAGACAACATTGATTCATCTCATTCCTTGCACAAAAATTCCAAGTATAGCATCAGGAAAGCCCAAAAGCTGTGAATGACATGACTCTAAATAAAACCAGGATAGCTGAATTTATCAGCCGCAAAGTATTCAGGATACAGAGAAGAAAATGAAACTGGTAAGATAAACAGCACTTTTTTTTTTTTTTTTAACATCCAGCTGTCTTCTCTTTGAGAACCACATTATAATACAAATTTCTGTTTGTTTGTTAGTTTGCATTAAATAGTTTTACCCTTGACTGGGAACTAAGGAGTTACTGTTGCCTTTACCCAAGATGCTCAGGCCTATTTTTCAATTATTAATAAGGCATTTATTTATTCGCATTCTCACTTCCAGATGTCCTTAACCAAATTCAAATATATGGATGAAAAGACATACAGAACTCATGCAGCCAGGGCTGAATGGTGATTTTAAGCTACTTTTTATGTTAAAAAACAATCACTGTAAATCTGATCTAAGTTCTAAAGCTTGGTCACTGTTCTAGAGTTGTCTCTGGAGTGAAGTTCTCTGGATTTCACAAACATCATCTCTTTGTCTCCATTTTCAAAGCACTCTTCTTACATTTTCTAGCCAAGTCGTTAGAAATCTTTGGCCAACACCCAAGACTATAAACAGGGACACATTTGATTAATGTAGCAAGCTTAATGTTTGGCACTACCAGTCTTTCTTTTTTTTTTTTTTTTCCCGCTTTCATAGATTGTTCCTCTTCCATCAACAAGATCTATGACCAGGTTATGTATTCAGAAAGACAACACATTTTGGCTTAGGTAGAGTTGATTAACAGTAAGTCCCACTGAACCAAAACAGCTAATCCTACCACAGATTAAGTCCATAAAGCCATTTTTACTAGTTTTAAAATGCCAAAAATTTATTTTCATATTGACACTTCTGATATAAAAGAGATCTGAAATACAGGTGCAGCAACTAGCATGTGCTGGTAATAACTAGTCACTGTAAGACACTACTTCCTCACCTGAATTCTTCCAATAACTCTTCTCAAGTTCAGTCATCTCTAGAGGCACACCTGAGGGGAAAGTCATAGACGTAAAACAGCCAACAATTTGTTCAGGTACTTCAAAATATCAGCTTCAAGTTTTAGGGCAGATATGAGGTGTCAATACTGATGTGGGACAGAGGAGACAGACACCTCATACTTCACCAGTTAAAAATGCAACAGTTATTATTTCTCACCTACAAGTTGGTCTTCAGTAAAACAAGACAGCATTAAGATTACTTTAATAGTCGCTTGACTACTTCAAAACCTCTGTTGGAATCCACTTCTCTTGAGGAAGGAGCCATTAAGCTGTTTCTTTTGCAAAAGCAATGTTTTCCAAAGATACATTTAAGTATAAATATATATTTGTCTAAATACTTCCTGCAATTATGACTGCTAAAGATAACAGTTTCCTCCCTTCTTCCATAACCCCTTCCAAATGATATCATCAGTGATCAGTCTCTGAAATTTCTGCGTGGAGAATGTCTCTTACAGAAGTAAATTATTCACAGAATCACACAGAATCACAGAATGTTGGGGATTGGAAGGGATTTTAAAAGATCATCTAGTCCAATCCCCGTGACGAAGCAGGAATGCTTAGATGATTCATTCCATCTTTTAATAGTACATTCACATGATTTTGACTGATTGATACTCATAATCAATGTTATAATTGTAGCAAACCAGCAACTGCCGAAATTAGAAAGTTGTTTCACTGTTTTTCTTAACCATGAAATTCAATGACAGTCTCATGGTAAGCACTGTAAACAAGAATTGGTAATAAATTAAGAGATTTGAGACAGACAGGTTCTTCCTGTCTCTTCTAGTATGACAAAGCTTCTGTATGTGTTGGCAGGCAAAAAAAACATTAATTCATTTTTTCCCTTAGACTACAATCTTATGTATAAAACTG
Organism: Nesoenas mayeri; assembly: GCF_963082525.1. Classification (NCBI taxonomy): domain Eukaryota; kingdom Metazoa; phylum Chordata; class Aves; order Columbiformes; family Columbidae; genus Nesoenas; species Nesoenas mayeri. Next base: position 22,722,526 of record NC_137542.1, on the reverse strand, counting down.
GAACCAAGAACTCCTGGAGACCTGATAACTGTAAGAAGACGAAGCACTAAATTGACGCACTGAACTTTTTATAAGCTAATTTATTTTCATTCCACATGGTTACTGACTTGGATGCCAGCAAGATGATGTTCAAAGCACATAAGGATGGAATATATCAAAATCATCAGAAGTGGATCGAAGTGGAAAATATGAGATTTGCATCTTTATAGTAACTCTTTGTGCTTGGAAGTAGTTGTGTTAATCTACTAAATGTCCCTCTCGAATGAACAGCACAAACTAAAACATCTTGACACAGGAGCATCTTTTAGTATACATAAAGCATTTGGCATTAAAAGATCCTCAGAAAAAGCTGCAAACTGCTCTCTAAAAATGAATTGCAGGTAGCCCTTTGTGCAGTTCTGTTTTATTTGGAACAGTGAGCCAACACGAGTAATATGGACAATAATAGTGCTGTTTCTATAAGATCAGGCATTAACATCAGCACAAACTGTTAGAGTAGGCTTTCAAAAGATTTCATTCTCCATTTTGATACATAAACAAGCATTCACATTTTCAAAATAGCAAACTTTGTCAATAGAATGAGATGGTGACACTTTATTCGCATGTAATGAATCTGTACTATAGGTAGGTAATACTGGTATGGTACTGCCACACTTCTAGCAAGAAGTGAGATTTTCTCCCTTCTCTGTATGAACCGGAACCCAAAGTTTAAAAGTCCTTCTTAAAAAATAGTGTTATATTTTGTCCCATTTTCCTTCTGGGCTATTCTGCCCTTGTTCTGTGCATGTTCCAATGAGCTGGTTTTTTTCCAAACTTTTGGGAGACTAGGTGGCCTAATGTGAGTGTCTGGATACTGTCTAGAACTTAATTGTATCCTCAAGATTTCAATTTTCCCTAGCTTGTAGTTCTGTCCCTTGGATCCCAGATGTGTGTCCCAGCTTCATCACATGAGAAAGTCTGAGAGTTGGATGCAGATGCTACTGCAGTACATAGTTCACTGGTGTCACTAACCATGGTGACATAGAAGTATCCTTTGATGGAGCTTAAAGCTCTGTGGTTGAACATCTGAGAGAAGAAGAGGGGAGCTGAGTTTCTGAATTGTACCATTCTGGGAGTGAAACTGAGCAATTACTGCTTTTCAGTGCATGGTGGATTCAGCACAGCCTCAGGGTAATGAAGCAAAGTACCACATCACTCTACTGGGATTTTACTCCTCCAGCAAGAGATGTGGATGAAGTGATGTCAGAGCATCTTAACTGTGGGAAACCCTCATCTGGAACACACTGAAAAAGTGTTTCTGCCTCTGCTCTCCCTGCCCTGTAAAGCACTCGGCTGGAGTTCTTCTGTAAGTTACACAGGATGCTTCTAAACCATCCCTACACCAGAAAGGTTTGTTTTACCCCCTGAAAGATGAGGGTGTGTTTTTGTCCACTGTACTGAGTTTCTTGAACCTAAGCTTTTCTGAGAGATTTGCAGTCAGTGCTGCCACCATCACTACAATGACTTTGGGTGGCAAGCGGGCAATATTTGTTCTTTTGCACAAATGCACCTTTCATATTAATAGACCTTCTCATTTTCTCTGTGAGTGATTACAAACATCTTAAATCAAGAAAAATATAAAATGTTCAGAGGCAAAGAGAAAACTCTAGCTCAGATTAAGTAATAATCAGATAGGAATTTTAAATTGAGTTAAAAAGTCAAGTTAATATGGCATCATAGAAGTAGAAACTGTATTTTTCAGTGCAACTCAAGGCAGAAGTATGAACATTCTTAGTTGTTCTTCATAAAATCCTCAGTGTTTCAGAACTGAAGCAAACTGATTTGTTGTTTCAGTGGAGAAAATTTTCAATGGGTACAAAATGGTTTGTTAAAGCCTTTTGCTTGAAATTTACCAAATCAACTATGTAATTTCTGAACTTGGCTGCAGAATTATACATGTCAGCAACCTCTAATTAGAGCACCTCCCTGAATATAGGCTTGGAACTTGAATCTGAATGTAAAGTTTTGACCAATACACTAAACAAAGCCTGGGAACATAAGTGATACTGTGGCCTACAAAGCATACAGAGGTGAGACTGAGTGCACTACACACAAATTTGAGAGGGAAATTTCAGAGATAATTTTCCACCTTGAAAGGTCATTACAGAATTTTTTTCCATTAGAGGAAGAGAAAAAATGCATTCTTTATTTAAGGGAAAACAATAAAAAAAGCACAAGTCAGTTTTCCACAGCATGAAGACACTGATTTATCTGTTAAATGATGCATCTGAATTCAGCTGGGAATGGAAATGGCTTACATAATTGGAAGGCTCCTAGAAATTTAGATCTGTGGTATTAAAAAAAAAAAAAAAAAAAAAAAAGTAAAAGCTGTATAGATGTGTGCTCCTAGCAAGGAGATAATTCTGAAAGGGGAAGGGTACGATACAGAACCAAAGTAAAATATATTTAAAAAATTAATCTACTGGAGGAAAAAAAAAAATCTAACACTTAGTAAACGCTTACCTGAATATAGCAATTAAGATGGTGGAACCAAGTTAAACAATCATATAATTAAAATGTTTGTAAGCTGTAAATTAAGGTCACATTAGGGAAAACTTATCCTTCACAAAACATAGTCTACAGGTATAAAATGTAAAGATAGCTCTACAGTCATGAAGGGAAGATGACTCAGATTTAATGGGGACTAGTCTGAACTCAAAGGTAACTGTGAAGTGGATTAAAAAAAGCTTTCAGATGGTCAGAGTATAATCTGCTTTCATATCTCTGAAGGTAGTGACAAATTTCGTATTGACATGCAGATTCTGACCATCTGTTTTGAGGAACTAGTGGTTTGGTTTCAATTCATTTTTTGCTATTGGAATGAAAACTACATGCGTTTCACAGTTCCTTCTTTGACTCACCCATTAGTATGTCCAGTCTTGTTTCCCTGAAATCAAGGAATGCACTTTTGTTTCTTAACTTCAACAGCAATCAGGAATGCTGAGTTAGACATCAGTGGAGACATAGGTCAGCCTGACTTTCTTCAGTCACCCAACTGACAGACATCAGCAGTATTTCTTGTATACAATATAAAGACGTAAAGACGCATGTGAAAACAAATGAAGAAATAATTCAAAATTTTGGCATGTTGGTGCATATAAAACACACTCTTATAGAAAAAATCCAGCAATAAATTAATCAATGAATGATTCATAGTTGAGGAGCATTTCCAAGCTTGTTTTTTTTTTTTTTCCTCTGGCATGTTCCCTGATTTGTACAGCACTCTCTGTCATGCTTTTGATGGGAATTTCAGAATGACCTTCCTGTTCCTGCAACTGTGTGGCTTCCCTTGTGTATACATCAGAGTTAAATATATGAACAACTGAAGAATCCTAAGGATCTATCTCCAGAGTTCTTCTTCCAGGGTAGGTAAAATTGTAGGTACATATCTTGCCCAGACATATCTAAAATCTCTTTTTTTATCCATTTCCCGATGAAGTCTTTTTGAAGGCAAGACAAAGAAAAACCTTGAGGAATGCTTCAATCTGATTGTTACATTATTTTGTTCTGCTTGTAACAGATGTCCTTAATAAGCCCAGTCGTTCATAACCACTGGCTCATAGCCATCTCCAGTGGTTGGGCATGTAAAAGACAGCCTTGCCTGCAGTGACTATGAAACCCTGAGAGGAGGAAACAGAGGAAAAATATATCACAACCTTGGGATTCAGTAGAGCAGAATTCAGCCTCTTCATGATCTACTAGAAGGAGTCCCACAGCATAAGACTTTAGAGGAAAGTGGTATCAAGAAAGATGGTTGATGTTAAGGGTCACCTGCTCCAAGCTCAAGAGCAGTCTATCTCAATGTGCAGGTTGTCAAGCAAAAATACCAGAAGGCCTCCATGGATGAACAAGGAGATCCTGACAAAACCCAGATACAAGAGTATAAAAAAGGTGGAAGCAAGTGTGGGAAATCTGAGAGAAATACAGTCCAAGAATGCAGAGATGCAGATAGAAAGCCAGAGCCATCTCGATTGAATCTGGCTAGGGATCTTAAGGGCAACAAGACTTTTACAAGCACATAAGTAGCAAAAGGAAGACTAGTGAAAATGTGGGCTGATTGCTAAACAGGGTAAGGGTCCTGCTGATACAGGGCAAGGGTCCTGCTGATACATGGAGAACACTGAGGTCCTGAATGCTTCCTTCACGTCACTTGCTGCCTTTACCAGCAAGACTGTCCTTCAGGAATTCATGGTCCTGGAAAGCAGCAGGAAAGTCTGGAGCAAGGAAAGCTTACTCTTGGTAAAAGAGGATCATGTCAGGAAATACTTAAGCAAACTGGTCATACATTAGTCCTTGGGCCCTGTTGGGATGCCCTTGAGTGTTTAGAGAGCTGTCAGATGTCATTGCAAGGCCAGTCTTGGTAATCTTCAATTAATCACGTCAAATGGAAGAGCTGCCTGAAGACTGGAGGAAAGCAAATGTCACTTCTCTCTTCAAAAAGTGCAAGAAGGAGGACCCAGGGACCTACAGGTTGGTCAGTCTCACCTTGATCCCTGGGAAGGTAGTAAAACAGCCATTCCTGGAAACCATTTCTAGACTCTTGAAGAGCATGTAGATCAGGAGTAGTCAGCATGGATTCACAAAGGGGAAGTCATACTTTACCAACCTGATAACCTTCTGTGATGAGTGGCTTGGTGGATGTGGGGAGAGCAGTTGACACTGCCTGCCTTGATTTCAGTAAGGCTTTTGATGCTCTCTCTCAGAAGATCTTTGTAGAACAGCTGATGCAGTGTGGGCTGGATAGGCAGACAATGAGGTAGATTGAAAACTAGCTGAATAGCCAAGCCCAGAGGGTGGTGGTCAGTGGAATTAAGACTAGTTGGAGTCCATTGGTGTTGTATCCCAGGAGTCAATGATGATTTGGATGGCGGGGCATTGTATCCCTCTGAAAGTTTGCTGATAACACAAAACTGAGAGAATGACAAGTGGGAGAATGGCCCACCTGGTACCCATATATGGTAGTGCAGCTTTTTTTCATCTACTGCAGTGGACACTATACAGTCAGGTTCTGTCTGGGTGAAGCTGGGACTTCCTGAACCTTACTAATCTGAAATCTGTGTAGATTATATCACCTGAAATCTCTCAGTAAAACATGTAGAACAGAATTATGCCCAACTACATTATGCTACGTTAATAATTTGTTTATTCAAATGGCTTGAATCGGTACGTTAAAAATACATCTGTACTGTTTTAAAGGAGTTCAGTTATACCAGTTTTACTTTACTGCTCATTTTTGTACTGTAGTTTTTATTTTAACATTCCAGAAATTAAAAAAAAAAAAAAACCCAAACAATGAGTGCTCAGATTTAATAATAAAGAACAGAAAAATCTCATTGCTGTTTGGTAAAACCCATCACTACCAGGAACCACAGAAATGTAATCCAATCCATCTAAAGTTATCACACCTAAATTTTTACATTTGTGCATGTTTCCTGATTTGTCTGATTTGTCTGCAGTGAGATCTGAGTGTCATTTACATCTTCCTGAATACTTTTTCTTGTTAGACACACACATGACAAACATGACTCACAAGAAACGTGCATAGGGTGCAATCAGAATGGGTACCTACATTTGGGGATCTAAAAGAAACACTGTGACTTTCCATAGCCAGTCCCTTTCACCATTTTGCAAAGTGTAGATGACTGCTCCCCAGAGGATTGTAAAAGTGTTGAAAAGCAGTCTCAAAGTATTAAATGGTAGCCATTAGCAGAAGCAATTTAGTTTCTGGGGAGCAAGATTAAACTGTAATAACCAATTTTAAATACTTTATACTGGCTGGAAATCGTTAACTAACCCTAATTGCTAGCAGCAGCCAGTGTGTTTGTACCTGCAGCCACTGATACTCGCATGTTCTCATTCCTCCAACATGGGCGGGTAAGAGGTAAAAGCTGTAAGGAAGACTGATCTGGCACAGCTTTGAATGTTGCTTTGCATCACCAGTGTATTTAGAATTTTCCTCTGTTTGAGTTATTGATTGTTATGTATTCAGTATTGATGGATGACTGTGTGCTGTAGATGACAGAATACATCATCATTCCCCTATCTCAAATTTTTGGTCTCGTGCAGCATCTTTTTCTCCTTCCTGCACAGTCTGTTTTGTTTGTTTGTTTGTTTGTTTAATGTGATTTACAGGCTCCCATTATCAGTTTAGTCTACCTCAGTTTCTCTTTTATTATGCACTCTAGCACAAGGCTTGCCTTGTCATGTTTTCTTCATCTGGAAGAAACCGTCACGGTCATTTCAATGGTACATCTTATCTCACTGGTTCTGTTTCATTCTTTTTCACAACACTTATCTCTCATTATTTTCTGGTCTGAGGATGTTAAGGATTTGCTATGAACAATTTGCTATGTTCATGAATGCTTGGAATTTAGATGGTAACATTTTGACAAATAACTGTAAAAAAGCTGCTACACTGGAATTCAATATACAATGTTTACTCCAGAGGGTAACATTTATCTTCCTATTAATTCCTTAGGGTTATGAAGACATATCTGTCCTTTTTCAGATAGAATTTTTTTGTTTTTCTTAACAATGTTGCTGAAATATATGAAGTTCTGCCTCTCATATGTGTTAGGCCAAGGCACTGTTTAATGGGGTTCCTGCCTGACTGTATATTCTCATGTTTTTAATATAGTTAATGTTGTTCCTTGAGATTATTTTTAATCCCATAGTTATCAATTAGTTTGTTTTGGTCTGCCTTCCTATAATTGATATGAGGTTAAGGTCACCTGTAAAGTCTGTGTGCAAGTGTACTGCATTCCTTGCAGTTATCCAATTTATCTCTTTGCCTTATCTAAGTCATTATGTGCAACGTGAGTGTACTTAGGCTAAGACCCTCATTTCTGTAATTACTCAGAATGGGGAAAAATACAACCAATATTACACAATACATCTGCAACAGTTTGAGGAGAAAATATATGGCTAAGCAGACAACTGGCCCCAAATCGTAACATCTGAGTCTGAAGCTCCATTGAAAGTTAGTGTGTCAGTTTTTATTAATTTAAAAATCTTGATTTCAGAGAAAAGTTCTGTAGAAAAAATCTGTGAGCATATAGAAGCAGACATGCTTTATCGTGCAGTTCCCTTGCAAGATAAATAGTGAGCAGTTTCCAGAATTATCTAGACCAGATGGTCTAAAAGAACAAAAAAAAAAGGTCTAGAAATATGACAGAGTAAAAGTAGTGGGCTGGACAGGTTTGGGACTGAAGTTAATTAATGCTAATTTACTAAGCAGAACACTTACTATGTTATAACACTGAAAGTGAAAGTTGCTTCTAGTGAGCAGAGTGATTCTTCTTTCTCTAACTTGTTGCACCTGGGATGTTAGATTGTCTATCAGTGTACTGTACTGTATAGTACTGTGCCTCCAGCACATAAAACATCTAGGTTGTTGTACCTGGTACATTTAGGCAAAATGCATGAATTTATGTCTGAGCTAAGGGACAAAGGTTAAACAGGGCTGAAATGACTGAAAACCATCTCTAGACACTGTGCTCGCCATTTGTTTGAAGATGAACTTCTCTCTGTATATATCTCAAACTACCATTGATGAAACAAAAACTGAAGCTTAAGCAAAAGTTCTGCAGTATATACACTTCAATATTCTAGGTGGTCTGTATGTCTTTATACATATATTATGTCGTATGTGTGTGTTTATATGCATATTTACATATGTCACATATCTACATATCTGGTTTTTGAAGAGTATGAATCTCAGCCATTTGAATGGTGAAGTAAGATGGTAGAAAGAAGACTCCCTAAAACTTTTTCCACAGGAAATATTAATCAAAAGATCAAACCAGTGTTATCGTATTTGAATGAAGTCAAATTATGTCTTAATTTCTGAGTCAATGGGAAACACTGAAGTGTCAAATCAGTCTTTATTATTATTATTGTTACTGGTTTTGTTATTGTTATTATTACTTGATCTTGTGAGAGATTTCTTTTGCCCGTTGTTGATGCACACATTGACCTCTAACTTCAAAGGAAGCTAGACAAGGTGCATCCTCGTAGTCTGATATCACCTTCATTTATCTCAGTGCCCGCTCACATCAGAGAACTAAAGATGGGTAAAGAAATTCTGCCCTCAATCACAAGAGAGGTGAGGCCCTCTCCACTACAGAAAGCAGAGGCAAATCTATTTAAATACAAGCAAAACACAATTACACATCTGGTAATCAGTGTTGGTGCAGGTGTTGCTGGAATAAGATTCAGGCAGATTAATTATTTACACAGATTATGTCTATGATTTGCAATGGACTTAAGAGAGGCTTCCTGGCAAGGATTGGAGGAGGATTGTTTGTGATTAACTTAAAAGCAAGGATAAAGCAATGCCATTATTAAGTAAATACTGCAGCCTGAATCAACATTTACTAAATGCTTGTTAAAGTCTTGCATGCTGATTGGCTTCAGCAGGCAGGCTGGAGAGGAAGCAGAAAGAGCATGAGGGATGGGAAAGGACAAGAGAGGAACATCTCAGCTGAGTATGCTCAAATTCTGTGTTTATATTTTTGTACACACTGTCTAAGGTTGACAGTCTCACAGCAAGACAGTGGGAATGAATTAGAATTGTCTAAACACTGAGATTCTGTTGCCATAATGTGCTTATACGTATTACAGTGGAAATGAGTATCTGGAGGCAGATCGAAAGACTTGACCTAATGCCCTTGTCTCTCAGTTCTCCAACTCCAATCTAATGAACATATACCCATAATTATTTCTCAAATAGTTTTTATCTAATTTTAAAGTGGATAATTTATAGCACTTGTAGAAAAATGCCTTAAGTTTTATGAAAATATTCAACATTAGGAGAACTTTGAGTAGAATATATTTCCTTACTGTTCTACAAAATCATACATATTTATAACATTAAAAACTCTTCAGTTGCTTCAATAATAGCATTCTGTTCCATAGATCTGAATACTAATGTTAATATATCTGCTGCGTGCACTAGAAGGTTGTTCACAGGATAATGTAAGTTTTATACTTCCTATTTTTTGTATGTGTTTGTGATTTTCATTACTTTATCTTTAATTAAGATTTGTTTTGTGATAAAAACTACATTGTAAGCAAGAAACAAAAGTATTGGGAAGAAAACTAATATTTTTAATATTTTGCCATCTACAGCTTCCTCATGAGGGGAGGAGGAGGGGCAGGTGCTGATCTCTTCTCTTTGGTGGCCAGTGGCAGGACCCAAGAGAATGGCAGAAAGATATGCCAGGGGAGGTTTAGTTTGGACATTAAGGAAATGTTCTTCACCCAGAGGGTGGTGGAGCACTGGAACAGGCTCCCCATGGAGCCTCGTGGGTCCCTTCCAACTCAGGACATTCTGTGATTCTATTACTTCCTCATAGCTCTGTCAGAGCTACCCAGCCTGGTAGTGCTCAGGATTTAGAATAGAATCGTAGAATCATTTAGATTGAAAAAGACCTTTAAGATCATCCAACTGTTACACTAGCACTGTGAAGTCCACCACTAAACTGTGTCCCTAAGCATCACTTCTATATGTCTTTTAAACATCTTCAGGGATGGTGACTTCACCTCTTTCCTGGGCAGCCTGTTCCAATGCCTGACAATGCTTTTCATGAAGAAATTTTTCCAGATATCCAATCTAAACTTCCCCTGGCACAACTTGAGGCCATTTCCTCTCATCCTGTCACTTGCTACTTGGGAAAAGAGAGCAACACCCTCCATGTTACAACCTCCTTCCAGGTAGTTATAGACAGCAATAAGGTCTCTCCTCAGCCTCCTTTTCACCAGACTAAACAGCCTCAGTTCCCTCAGCCACTGCTCATCAGACTTGTGCTCCAGACCCTCCACCCCTGCTGTATGACAACTGAAGATGCTCTGCACCTTACAGAATCAGACCTTTGGGATGTAAACTGATATTACTCAGCATAAAGGACTTTATATTCCCCACTCCTACCCACTGCGGGTGGGGAACATAGATGTTCTTATCTACCATAGATGTCCCTGCCCACAGCAGGGGGCTTGGAACTAGATGATCTTTAGTAGTCTATTCCAACCCAAACTGTTCTATGATTCTGTGAATCTACCTGATGTAGTAACTAAGCAGAGCTACAGTTTTCAAAATGCTCTCTGATTTTTATATCCTTGTCCCATATGATGTGCAGAAACAGACGAAATCTAAGAAGGAAATTTGAAAATAGCTGAAAATAATAGAACAACAGAAGAGTGATGTCAAGTTAAGCATCTAGGAGCATCTTTTCCTTGGTCTTCTTAGCTTGTCAGCCCTCTCAGCTCAGAATGATGTAGGGATGTATCTCCTGAAAGAGTGCCTGGAGAGAGTAATGGCAGAAATTGGATTTTACTGTGTATGAGGAGGGTAGTTATGGTAAAGTTGCATTTGGAAAATATCACAGCTGTGCATCTACCACTAAAAGATTCATATCGGATGTTGTCAATTAAACAAACAAAAAAAATATTGATGCTTTTTTTGTGAGTGCAATTCTGCTGTTGTTCATAATTGTAACAATGGAAAAGGTTCTATTTCATTGTCTTTCCTGATATGTTTCAGTCAAAAGACCTATGAAGTTGTTGTGTTTGGGCAAGGAGATAACAGCCTAGGCCTTGTACATCCTTTTCACATTTAAGCTCCTGTTTCTAAGTACTTTTCCCACCCTTAAATTGAGGACATAATGACATGGAGGAAAACTGAGTTGGCACAGATCCAAGGGTTCATTTGACTCACTCAGAACCAAGTCATGATAAATTATGCTACCTTGTGCTAAATATAATAATGGAGGTTTTTTTGTGCAGAGCAAGAGTCCTGTCCTGTTGGATAGCATAACTTTGTTTTCTAGCCCTGGCAAGACCAAAGTTGTGACCTTCTACATGTGGCCCAGAAAGCAAAGGGCTGCAAATTCTAATCTGACTAGCCTATAAGGAATGCTTTGGCCCTTAGAAGACCAATTAATCTAGTTTTAATTTCTGCCTGTGTCATTCTCTTTCATACTGGTAAGAGATTCCTGATTTATTATTTATTTATTTTTCTTTTTTTTTCGTTTTTCTTTCTTTCTTCAATTTAGTGTTTATTCAAATTCTGTTTTAGAGCTTGATCCTATATTGGAAACGAAGTGTTAATGGCATGATGTTTACTAGAGAAAAGAATGCATAAGCAGGCATACGCTTCTACTACCAGGGAAACTCAGAAAGATTTATGTTTAAAGTGCACACCCAAAATGTACCTCACAGTAAATCTGGGAATGTTGTCTGCAGGCAGAGGCTTCAGAAAAACCTGATTCAAAATTAAATTTCATCGCTGCTTCAGCATGCTTATGTTTTGATTGAAATCTTCATTTCACTGTGTACATCTTGGTATGCGTGAACATGTGCTTGTTTCTGTACCTAGGTAGGCAGCTTTACCATATCTCTGGGCATAGTGGACAAATGGAAAGCAGGAAGAAGGGACCTTGAAATTAGAATTTTTCAAGAGAGAAAAATAACTAAGGTTTTTGCTACTTTTATTTTTGTCAAAAAGTTAAATACCAGTAAAATACCCTGGTTTATTTTGATTTGTTTTAAGAATGTGAGTCTATGAACTTTTGACAATGCTGTACAAGGACTATAAAACAGATTGTGAAGTGAACAATATGAAATCAGAAAGTGAAAAACATTGGGGAGAACAACCATTAATGACAACAGAGTGTTAGAAGAAAAATGCATGTGCAAAACCAAGTGCTATTTAGTAATAGGCACAGCAGTATATTGCTGAATAAGGAGCTTCACAAAGGGATTAAGGGAAACAAATCGGCTTAGCACAAATATAAAATATTAGAATAGAATGTTGAAAATACAAACACCAAATGAGGGTTTACGTAAGTGTATGTGCATCCCTCATTCATCTATCTGTTTATGTAGACATGAACAGGGCACAATAAATTTTAGAAGGTGAACAAAATTTTGCAAATGTTTAAAATGCAATTAACTGAAAAAGACAGGTCAGCAGGGAACCCTATCACCATTTAGGATAGTCAGGCTGTCTGTGCTTGCAATTTGGCAGCTAGGAGCAGCAGGAGTGAAGTGAGGTCGTCTATCAGGACTTGCCCATCCTCACAGGAAAAAAGGAAAGCATACTCAGATTTGCAGATGATATTATAAAAGGAATGCATGGGCTGTAGTCATTTATTTTTAACTCCGCTTCCAATAGGTATGAAACTCCTGAGCCATTTTACACAGCATACCTGTCTGTTCCTGCCAAACACATACCCCTTGTAGAAAACTCTGATCCTTTTGTTGTAAAATGTCAATTCAATAAAACTAGAATTTACTTAAAAGAGGAAAAACATGTTGGAATAATTTTTCAGCACTTAGCATCAGAGGAAATTTTGGCAATAGCTGAAAAATTAATCTCAGCTTTTTTTGAATGATAAATGAGGATTTAATGTCCTAATGTATTAATCTTACACTACTGTAATTCAAATATTTAATACAAAACTGGTAAAAATCTAAATTAACAACTTTTCAAGTAATCAAAAAGAAAAAATAATTGAATGATATGAAACTATTTTCTTTCCATGTTCTACACCTCCATAGTATATTTTTTTTTCCTGAAACTGTGTTAATAACATGTCTCCCAAATTTAGGATAGAAAGTATTTAGGATGAAAAATTGGAGGGTTTTTTTTCCAGTCACATTTTTTCACACACAAAAATTACTTCTATGCACCTCTAATCTCCACGCACTGATGTACAGAGAGCAGCTGTTATTCTAGGTAGTAGTGTTAGTGATCGAACCACAAAGGGGAAAACTGGTATAGACATGATAACATGTACATTTATGGTGCAAAATAGTAATAAAAATCTTGTTATTGAAAAACCTGATGAGACTCTTTTGTACTGAATTTAATTTAATAGAAAATGCATTTATTGAAAAATCTGAATTTGGAGAGGGAAACATGAGACTTGCTTTTTTTTTTTTTTTTAGCAAGTGTATTTTACTGCGCATTGTTTCTTATTTTCAGTCGCAGAAATGAAAAATGTGGCTCTCAAGCAGGAGTCCAACATTATGGAAAAGTAAAATGTTTAAGGATAGGTCAAAGAAATAGAACAAACTGTAAAAAAATCCATTTTGAACGGGAAATGCAAATCAAAACATGACGTCCCTTCCTCTTTGAAATCTTAGGAATTTTTCATCTTAATAATAATTCAAAATTTTTGTAACCTAAAATTAGGACAAAATAAATGTTAAATACCAGATTTTATACCAGATTGAAAGTCATAATAAGGAATGTGTTTATGGTGTATTGACTTCTAGTATCTGTTCCATTTTGGAAAAACAAGAAAAAAAAAGTTATGCTTGGAAAGCTTTACTTCAGGTATACTATAAAGCAGCATCACAGCCAACATTATATAATTCATTTACAAATCAGAACAAGCCCAAGAGAATGCAACACTCACCATAAATGTTCTCCACGTTTCACACTCAAGGAAACGGCAAACGTAGATAAAAGCATCATAACTCAGATTTTCATTTCTTTAAAATGCAGTACCAACTCTATGTACTATAACAAAAGAGAAGACACCATAAGCAGAGGTCCCTAACAACGTTCCTTAGCTAGGTAAGGAAGTCCAAAGTTGTGAAGCTGACTGAGCATAGTATCCATGTTCAATGTCTGATTTAAAATAATCACAAAAACTATGGCTTTATGTAGATCCTTTAGGTCTGAAAATTTATCTCAAAGCAGCTTATGAAGTTATGACAAATCAGAACCAGTATAATGCAGAAGCTATTTGAGCAAATGAAGTCTTGGTGGGAGCAGGAGAAATATATAAAGAGTTATATTTATGCAATTCTAAGCAGCCTATCAAGCTAACCTCTTAATCTATATCTGTGTTATGTTCTTAACTTACTAATTTTTTTCCCTCCACAATGTTCATTGTTTTAACATCTGGATGCAGCATAAAAATATATAACTGTACAAAGTAACAGAAAAAAGGGCAGAGCTCAGAAAAGAGTAGAGCACAAATTTACTATTTCTGCTACTACAGAAAAGCAAAATCCCTGCCATAATAAAATCTTTATACTGTACTGCTAATATTAACACAGATGAAACCGAGTACCTGCATTTCTTCCAGATAACTAAAGCTGCTTAGCGGAGAAAAAGTGTTGCAGATGAAGGGTGTCTACCAAAACTCTCCTTTCGTCGTGACTGCATTAAGAGCAACTAAGGCAAGAGACTCCTTATATGCTGAACCATTGTGTCAAGCTTTAGGGCTTTTTCAGCTGTTTTGCTTTGCTGAACTGATGTAAACAAGACCCATCTCCTATTCAGGTATTGCAGGGCTTCTCCTGTAAGAGATGAAAAATAAAAGGCACTTTTATTAGTTGCTGAAAGAAGTCACAATATCTGAAATCAGATACACAGAGAGCACAGACCTTAGCAGAACAAGGCCCTAATTAGGCCCATGTAAGATCCTCAAGGAAAAGAACCAGATTGTCACTAAGGCACTGTTTGAGATAATAATTTACTCAAAAACAGAGATAATGGATTTATGTTAAAGAAAAGATTAATCTATAAGCAGTTCAGAGAGAATTTCTTTATGCAGAGGGTTACTGAATAATGGAACAAATTGTCAAAGGCAGTGATAGAAGCAAGTGTGAATTATTCTGACACATTTCTGGAGGAGAAAATGGGAGAGTACATTTGTGAGATAGATTTCCAAGATGATAAATGGTGATATATGAATTGATTTAATTTCAAGCTGGGAAGGCTAAGGGTGGGAGAAACTGCATTAAAAAGTCTCAGGGTTAGTTATGAGAGATCTTAATGGACCACGTGTTCCTCCTGTTTCCCTTAAAAGTTCCTTTATGTTATTGTGAGGCAAAGTTTTTTGTAATTGATTATGAAATGGACTAGCTAGCAAGAGGGGAACCAGCTACTTATTGGTGAAGATATGAAAGATGAAAGGATCACAAAACATTCAGTTGCTTTGCTTTGTACAGGCTCTTTCTACAGAAATAGCTTTGTAAGTATGATGTGAGAACTTCCTGGATATAGACAGAGAAAAGCAAGCATTAAAAAAAAATCACCATGAACGCTAGGCAGGCAAAGCACTAAACAGTTCTCTAAAATCTAATATGGGTAGCCCTGTGGTCATAATGTCAGTTCTGTCAGAGCCATTACCACCATCACTAATTGGTTTGCACGTGTTCTTAACATTGTAAGATGTTGTACACAAAATGCCCTAGCATGTTGCATTTCAAATTATTATTATTCAAAAAAGAACACATTTATATTTAAAGCTAAAACAGAAGAACTATGGGTTAATCACTTTCATACACAGATTGATGAAGGAGCAGAAAACAGGATGTTAATTTGGCTCCTTTCATCTAAAAGTCTAATAATAATAATGCAAAGTTTAACTTGAAGAAAATAAAACCTGAACACTTGGCTTAGAAGTAAATCAAAATTTGATATGCACCTGACTGAAAGTAACTGTCTTCCTTCCCAGTCCCCAAGAAAAAATAATGCTTACTAACAAAAGTTCTGCTACACCTGACATTGCACATTAAAGAACACGTGTTATACATGTATCGTGTTAAGCCATGGAAGAAAATTCTGTCATAAACATCTTGTTCAACTATTGTTGTTTATTCTTAAAATAGTTTTGCTGGTGTTGATTTTTTCCTTAGGTTATTTTTGGCACACAGCTCCCATCACTGGGAGAAAGTATGTTAGCACAGATGTGTTGCTGCTGCAACTACTGTGAAACCAAATATTACTGTGTCCCAGAGGATTACCTAAAATCTAATGAAGTCTGAATGGAAAAATCCATGGTTGTGCAGTTCTTGCCTGAATCATTCTTCTGTTGAACTTATATAAAATCCAGCGTGTCCAAATTTCTCACAGGGAAAATAAGATTATGACTCTATTGAGGGCTGGGTTCATTTGCTGGTTCTTTTATCAGGTTTACTACAATGTCATGAATTGCTTTTAGGTGATGAAATCAAATTTGAAACCAATCTGTACCCATTAAGAAATAAAACTATTTGTTAAATTTACCAACATTCAATTGGTAGAGTCCAGAAAGTGATTTAATCCTCCAAATTATTATGACAGTCTCCCTTACCTAATCACAAGGAATGTGCAACAAAAATATAAAATGAACCAGTGGATCCCAGACTAGAAAAGCATCAGATTGCTCAAGTTTCTGCTTAAACTATTTCAAGAACTATCTTCAGTGATAGAGATGAGAAGGATGGGCTTCAGGACTTCTGTATGGTTTTGTGAGCCCCAAAGAAGTCTCATTACAACTGAGTTAGGTCTGATGAGACAGGCTTACAAGCTAGGGTAGCTAAGGAGGAAAATTAAACAAAATTCTAATGATATTTTTTGGTATTTCATCTACATATATTCCACTAATGGAAATATATACTTTTTAGTGGAACAAAGACTGTTGTCCTAACCCTGTTCTCATAATAGGTGCAATTGGATCACCTGACACTTGTGAGGTATTCTGGTCCCCTGAGGTTGGCGAACCCACTACTCTGCCATGCAAAGGCAAATTTCTAGAGACTGTCTAACCCAACAGATTGTCAAATGTCCAAGAGTCAGTTGGACATTCAACTAGTAAAATGAATGTACTCAATAGAAGATTAATAAAATTAAATATTGTGGGTAGGAATCTTGATTCAATTACATCAATGCATCGGAATTATACTTGCGTTCATTCTTCATAAGCATTAAATATATGGAATACCTCCTACTTTTTCCTCTCCATTTGTCAATAAAACAAATAAAAAATGTCTATTAGTTTCTCCTCTAACCACAAACATTCCTAAGGAGACTTCTGCGTGAACTGAGTCAAATGTGGATTATCCCTAAGGTCTGGCCTGGTGGCATGAACACCAAGGATGAAGGAAAGAAAAACAGAATTGGGCTGTCCTTCCCCAAGCCCCTTCACACAGGTTTTTGCTCTCTTTGTGGGATATATTTCCATATCCCAGTGAAACCCATTATCTAGTCATTATTTATCATATCAAACATCCTTTTTTAATTTCTACTTCAATAGATTCTTTTCTTTTCTTTTTTTTTTTTTTTTTTTGTTCCATGCTCTCCACCCCTCCCCTCTGTTTTGATTAAGTTACACAACCTTTAGGGAAAAGGGAAGTTGTTTACAATTTGTAATTATGGTACTAAAAAAGAAATCAAACCATAAATTCATTGCAGAGTGTTTGATCCAGTATATTGTTAGAAACATAATTAAGCACTGAAAGCATTTGAAACAAGACTTCTCAACTTAGTCATTAGACATCCAGAAAAATACAAGCACACAGCTTTTCAAGTTTAATGTATTGATATTTGCTTTCCATTTTGGTATCTGAAGAGTTAATTTGGTGGATCATTTTGTTTGCTGCTATAATGGAAAACAGAAATTATCACCACTTTGTAATCTCAAACTGTATTTGTGTAAGGATTGTGGATAGAGCAACATGTTGAGTTTCACTGAAGCTTCTCATTTTGCAACTCCCATCTTCAGATTTTCAAAAGGCCTTCAGACCCAAGAAAGACAAGTGAAATAAAACACGCAGGCTGGGATCATGCACTAGTGAGCTACCTACCTAAATAGGGTTTAAAGTACAGCAGCACCATTTTTAATGTGTTTCTCTAGCTCAATTCACACTCTGGTATTTTTACTGATTTGTTTTTATTGTCATTTATTTTATCATAGAATCACAGAATGGTTTGGGTTGGAAGGAACCTTAAAGATCATCTAGTTCCAACCCCCATGGCATGGGCAGGGGCACCTTCCATTAGACCAGCTTGCTCAAAGCCACATCCAACCTGACCTTGAACACTTCCACGGATGGGGCATCTACAGCTTCTCTGGGCACCATGTTCTAGTGTTTCGCCCCCTTCATGATGAAAAGTTTTTCTTTATATCTAATCTAAATCTACTCTCAGTTTAAACCCCTTACCCATTGTCCTATCACTACATGCCCTGGTAAAAAGTTCCTCTCCATCTTTCTTGTAGGTCCCTTAGGTACTGAAAGGATGCAGTAAGTTTTCCTGGAGCCTTTTCTTCTCCAAGCTGAACAGCCTCAAGTCTCTTGGCCTGTCTTTACAAGGGAGGTGGTCCAGCCCTCTGATCATTTTGTGGCCTACTCTGGACCCTCCCCAACAGGTCCATATCCCTCCTATATTGAGGGGTCCAGAACTGAACATGGTACTCCAGGTAACATCTCACAACCCTGGAGCAGAGGGGTAGAATCACTTCCTTCGAACTGTTGGTCATGCTCCTCTTGATGCCTTTCTGGCCTGCAAGTGCACACTGCTTAGTCATGTTGAGTTTCTCATCAACCAACAACTCCAAGTCCTTCTCCTCAGGGCTTCTCTCAGTCCATTCTCTGCCTAGATTGTATTTGTGCTTCCGATTGCCCTGACCCATGTGCAGGACATTGCACTTGGCCTTGTCAAACTTCCTGATCAGGTGGCCTGTAACAGACCACCACTATAATGTCACCTGTCCCTGTCCTCCATTTACTCCTGACCCATAAGCTCTAGATGAGCTCCTCATCCATCCTCAGACAGATATCCATGCACTCCAGCTGGTCATTGACATAGAGGGCAACTCCTCCTCCTTGTGTTTCCTGCCTGTGCTTCCTAAAGAGCTTGTATCTTTCCATTGCAACACCCCAGTCATAGGAACCATTCCACCACATCTCCAGGCATGCTCAGATCTCTAGCTCCTCTTGTTTGTTCCACATGCTACATGTGTTTTCATAGAGGCATTTTGTTTTATTTTGGTTTGAATTCAGACTATATACAGGCATCTTAACAAGCCCCAGTCATTCAGAAAGATTGTTTTCTGCTCTTTTACATTCTTCCTTCTGACCTTACTTTCCTTGTTTTATTCGTATCACAGTAGTAGTTCTTTATGGAAAAGGGTCTCAGTGCACATAAGGAAAGTATCTTAGTGCATTAATCAATATCGCCTAGATATGAGTAGGTTTAATTTGTATTTCTTATGTTTGTCAATGCATAATGCTGTCAAAGTGTATTGAGGAGGCTGGAAAATGTCTGCAGTTTTCCAGGTCCAGTGCAATGCTGGAGAACTGGAATAGGAGAAAGGTTTTGCACAGTGTTTGGGCACAAAAGCCCGGCTAAATCCTTTAAACATGGAATAAGATCTAGAGCAGGTTTCCTGGTGCCCAGATACCATTGCAAAGTGTTTTGTTTTGTTTTGTTTGTTCCTTCTGTGTTACTTATTCTCTATAAGCCCCATGTCTCATGATGTTTTCAAGGCAATGGAAGTTCACCTGCTTCAAGAAGACCATAGCCATAACCCAATGTCGTTGTTACTGGTGTTACATGCAGGCTTCACCACAGAAGAGCAGATTGCTTTGGGTTGTTCAGTCCGGGTCTAGCCTGCACACATGGCAGGTCTCTCCTACTACTGGAACTACCCATCCTTTCAGGATTGCCTCCATAGCATAGAGTTCAGTACAGCATTTATCTGGAAATTTCAAATCTTTGAAGCCTGAATTATAAAAATAGAGAAGGGAAGGGAAACTAGAAAAATGAAAAGGCTATAAACAAATTTTCTTTCTTTGGCTGTGAAATATATTCTGCCAGCTTCCTTAACAGCATTCTTGATAACAGTATTTTCTCACAATGTAATGGGTTGACTCTGCCTGGACACAAGTTGCCCACCAAAGCCACTCTATCACTTCTCTCCTCAGCTGGAGAGAGGAGATAGAATATAACAAAAGGCTCATGGGTTAAGATCACTAAGGACAGGAAGATCACAAAGCCATTACTGTCACAGGCAAAACAGACTCAGCTTGGGGAAATTAGTTTATTACCAATATAGTCAAAGTAGGATAATGAGAAAATATAAACAGAATCTTAAAAATACCTTCCCTCCTCCCTCTGTTCTTCCCAGGTTTAACTTTACTCTCAATTTTCTCTACCTCCTCACCTCCAGCAGCACAGGGGAATGGGACTTGTGGTCAGTTCGTCACATATTGTCACAGCTGCTTCTTCCTCTTCGCTCTCTTCCCCTGCTCCAGTGTGGGTCCTTTCCATAGACTGCAGTTCTTTACAACTGCTCCATCCTGGGTCCCCCATGGGATCACAAGTCCTGCCAGCAAACCTGCTGCAGCCTGGGCTTCCCACAGGCATCCACCTGCTCTGGCATGGAGTCCTCCACAGGCTGGAGGTGGATCTCTGCTTCACCATGGACCTTCATGGGCTGCAGAGGACAGCCAGCATCATCATGGTCTGCACCATGGCCTGCTGGGGATTCTCTGCTCTGGCACCTGACAGACCTCCTGCCCTCCTTCCTCACTGACCTTGGTATCTACAGAGTTGCTTCTCTCACATTTTCTCACTCCTGTTTCTTCGGCTGCAGCTGCTGTAGCACAGCAGTTCTTTTTCCCTTCTTAAATATGTTTTCACAGAGGCACTACCACCATCACTGGTAGTAGCCTTCGCCAGCAGAGGGTCCATCTTGGAGCCAGCTGGCATTGGCTCTATTGGAACTTAGAGATTCTGGAGATACTAGTCTAACTGACTATCATATGTTTCTTACTCATTTCAATTTCAGTTCATCTCAAAATTTTCTTTATATTGAGAGGGTTAGAAAACTGACTGGGCTTCTGCTAATTAAGTATATGAAAGTAAAGTGATTTGTGAATTTCACCTTCTATAAACCAGCTAAACTTTAGTGATATGCTAAGCTCAGCATAACTAGTAATCTTTAAAATGCAGATGCATCTTGCCTTTCTCAGAATGCTTTGTTTCAGTGCATCACAAATAAAGACGCTGTAAAAGCCCAAACTGTAGTTAAAATTCAGTTGCAAGACAAGTTTGCCTCCAATATAAGTACACTAATGATCATCTTGTGCGTTTAGGTAATAATGATTCAAGTGTTCCATTGGGATTTTATACAAACATATGGCTGAATGGCCTTCTACTTGTTCAGCAAACTGATGTGAAGTGCTCCTGGTTTTTATTAAATACAAGCAGATATTATACAACAAAAGCAGGAGTTAGTTTACCTTCTGCCTTCTACATAGGCCTCACAAGAAAACAGGAAAACAGCAAATGCCTTCAAGCTCTCCTGTCTGTTAAACAGAAAAGCTGGGGTCTAAACATCCTGACACCTCAGTAAGACACAAAGAGGGGTCTAAACCAATTAGCAGAAACCTTCAGCTGGTGCCTTTACTAATTCTAGTCCAGACTCTGGCTGTCTGTACTAACAGAGAAAATCCCACAAGCCTGCTACATGCCTTTGGCAGGAGACAGCCATAGCCAGCGGGCTTGCCGAATCCTGTGTACATTTTGATGACCCATTGCAATAGCTGACCATTGAGGCTGAAATATACATATCTTGCCCTCCATACTTCCTAAGACCCAGGTGTCAATGAAGTTAGTTTTCTTTGCCATTGTTTTTGCCTCCAGCTCTACAAGCGAGTTTAATAACAACTTGAGTAAAAGGATGACTCCTAGCTCTTCCTGAGCTACGATCTATACAGGTCAAACAATTCCAGTTGATTGGGGGAATGATTAATAAGATGATGAAGAAGGAGTTTCCTTGTGTTTTTAAAAGATATTTCTTACAGATTGAGTATACTTGGTATACAATTTGTCTCACAGAATCCCTGAAAACTATGAAATTGGGCAAAAAGACTATTTTCTATTTTTTACTTAATTTACTTAATTTCTTTCAGAAACGAATTAAAGCGCAGGTACTCCTGTTATTACAACAAGGTGCTCTGTACTGTGTGCTATATTTATAATACACCATGGAGTTGAGCTGGATGAAAAATAATATCCAAATGAAAATGAAGTTTTACATAGCACCCAAAACATAGAAAAACAATTCTGACCCTTTTAGTCTTTTTTATTTTGCTTGGTCTCATTTATAGCTTGTGCATTATTCATGCTGACCTTTCAACCAGAAAACTTCTGCTACCAAACTTGTAAGTAAAACACAAACTATATGCAGTGAGGAACATTTTTGACCAATGATTTTTAGCCCAAGAGGTTTCCAAGAGGCTCAAATATGGTCAATACAAAACTGCTCTGCTGAAATAGTTTCCTGTATGAGGACTGTGGGCTGGCCTTGTGAATTATGGTCTACCTATCACTGCCATTGCATCTGTCACAACTGAATTATCCTAAAAAACACTGCAGATTTTCTAAATAAACAACACGCAAAGCTATCTTCTAGCTGAGCCCATTCTTTTTCCCAACATGTTTTTTCCTCTGTTTCTGACTTGTATGCTCTTACCTCTGTGAGTCAGTTCCCTCATTTGCTACTTAAACTCCATTACAATGTGTCAAATCTTACATAATACAACTGAGGGAGGAGCAGGGGAGCTAAAAGGGAGGGATTAGGAGGACAGAATAATGTGCAAATGGCATGTAAATAGTAGGAAGTATGGGTTTTTTTCCAGTAGTTTCTATGAGAAAACTGTAGCTTCTGGGAGTCTTTGCTTTAGTTATTAATATATTAGGTGTACCTGTTCTTTAGTTCTGTAATCAGAAATAGATTTGTGAGTTGATCTACATCTGAAGAAGTACTTGCAGGACTTTGTGTACTTATTTTCTAGACAAGTTTTGCCATTTAATTAAAAGGTGCCATTAACATAATTCAAGCAGGGAATCTATTTTGATCTTTTAAGCAGATGTATATGATTCAGAATGTTTTTCAGAAACATAATGCTTTCTTTTTCATTAGATTATAATTCTAAGAATTACACAGGTCTAAATCTAAGCTGCGTAAAGAATTACATTAGATCCTTAGTTTTCTGTTTTCCTGAAAGTCTTTGTTGCCAAAAACATTTTAAGGTATTTGCAATGAGAGGGATACTAGACCTTCAACTGCACCTGATGTTTTCAAATCTCACGGTTTTGAACAGGTGTACAATCTCCAAAAACATTCCTCTAAGCTTTCATTAAGGCACCTCCACAAACAAACAGCTACCATCTTAAACAAAATCAGGTCTGATTTTCAGATGCTTCATGTTTTACCCAGGTCCAGTATTTTAGAGAGGAAAGAACGTAACATGTAAAGTAAGTGTTTCACCCTGCAGAGAGGTAAATAATTAATGAAACGGAATGCAGCGTATAGCTTTGTATCTTAAAAATACGTAAGATTCTAAAGTGACTGATTTCATTGGATAAATTAAACTAAATGCCATGTTTCTAAGAAGATATGGCAGGACTGGGCAATGTGCATTACGTTTCACGGTAATAACCAGGAAAAGAAAGATTCTCAGAAGATGTTGCTGGATTTCAGGAGGTGTGTAATATTTTTCTACCCTATAATATTTATTCTGAACTATATTGGTAAAAATAATTCTTTTTTTTTTCTTTTTTTACCCCTTTCTTCTTTTAGCTTACATATCCATTGCTATTGAATTACAGCACTGCTGGTTTAAAGTGCATTAAGTTGTCCAGTGTGTTTAGCTCAGAATTTCATTATGTCTGAGCAGCTTAACTGATAGCAGGCTTGTAACACTTTATGAAACAGGTTTTAATAATGCTTTCATGTTTCTGGTTTATGATACCATTAAAGTAATCTTTTGTCATATTAGTAATAGAGATATTCTCAAAATAGCCCCAGAAGCAATTTAGTATAGCTTTTAATGGCAGCATAAATTCCTGAATTACTAAACTTATTCCAAATGTTAACAGTGTTGTTTGCATTTACAAGTATATGTTTCATGTTATTATGGAATACAAGTCCCTTAGGCTAACAAAAACGTCCATTTGTCCAGAAGTCAGGGGAAATTCAGTAATACTTTAGGCATGTGATTCTGGGGTATAATTCACTAAGCAGGAAAATTATGTATTTGATGATAGTGTTGTAGATCAAGTAGATACCTATATGAAAGCTAATACTTTCAAAATTTTTAGCACCTAACAGCTCTCTTGAGGCTATTTGCATCAGGTCGTGTAGTCTAAACTTGGAGCGAAATGTGCCAGTAAATATGATACTTTTATCCTGGTTTGTAATTAGTTATAAGGAAAATTAAAAGGCCTTATATCATTGAATTAAAAATTATTCTATGTTGTTTTAATCCTGACAAGCCTACGGAAAGGGAGTTACTGTACCTGATATTTGCCTGTTTCCTATTAATGGGATTTATGTACAGTATCAATATCCTGTCTTCTTTGCTAGACTTAAATCAGAAGGCTGATGAAGTGTCATGCAGAACAAGGCGATTTCATGATTACAGAAAAAATAGGTTTTGAACAGCCTGTACCTTGTATTGTCAAAGCTGTTTGCTACACAAGTTTCTTGAAAAAATAAATCCTCCCACAGAATGAAAACAGGCTAGATAACAAAATTGTCCTGCTTTGGGGGAAGAAACACACAAGTTACAGAGCTGTGTAAATTACCAAGTGCAGCTGTACAAGGCACTATACTCATTAAATACCAAGAGGCCATCATGAACCAAATTCTGCCCTTAGTCTGCTTCAGCTACAAGTGATGGGAATTCTGGCCTCAGCCCAACAGACTTCTGAAGATCATGCATAATTTTGACATTGTGAGTAACTCCACTGATTTCAGTGACCTTCTGAACTGAACTCTTGATGCATACCATAGAAAATGAAAAATGCTAGCAAAGTAGTCTCCACTAGATAGCCATTCCTTGAAAAAAGTCTGGCATTTTTTAAAGCATATTGTTAAAAGACCTTCAATTGAGAAACAAGAATGTGCATAAACTGGCTACACTTTCGCCAGTAGAAAGTAGTACTTTAAATCAGTGGAGCTTCTTTAATTTTGCATATGTCAGGCCCTGCTCTAATAAACTAATAAAGAGAAAAAAGGGTCTTCCCCATGAGAAAAAAGCACATCTCCCACTTTTCCCTGTAGACTCAGCACATTCTGTTCTTGCTTAAGCTGAGAATTTAAACCACTTGTTCTAAAAAATGACTATTTTTAAGAGCTAAAATATCTTCAGATTATAATGGTAGGGTAAAATAAACTGTAACATTATGAGGCTACCAAGTAACTTTTATCAGGAAAAATCTGTACTTTGTGCTTCTCTAGGATGTGATTCTAGTCCTGAAGAAGCAGATGTTTTCATCAGCACAACAATAGAAATTTAGAATTATAGTTGATTTAATTAAATGTCACTTGTCAAAAAATTAATAGGATAAAAAGAAGATCATATTATACCAAAGGTGGAAATATACTTTTAGTCTTTTCTTTTTCTATATGCATTCTGACAATTAAACTGTATCATGTAGCCCTGGAAAAGATTTAAACTGCTCTCAAAAAACTGTATCTAACTTGAAAGTTATAGATTCAGCATAGCTTTCTAAGTTACATCTGCGATATAATTTAGATTAAGATGCTTGCCCCATATTGAATGTGAAACTATTAAATATCCATAGAGTACCATGTCCTGGATCTTGCCATTCACACATTATGTCGAATAATTCAATATTCCATAAATACTGTGGTTTTTACAACATTTAGAGCTTGTCTGTATTCTTACTCTTAGAACAGTTTAATTGTTCCAAAGAACAATTGAATTATTCCAAAGTTATTCAAGAGTTATACTTTTAAAAAAAAAAAAAAAAAAAAGTCAGGCAAATACATTTTCATCCTTATTTCAAGTTTAAAAGTTTTTAGTGAACAGATGATTGTAATAAAATCCAGCAAACTGCTGAATGGTTGATATTTCAAAAAGTATGTACTACCTCCTTTTATAGAACCATCTTGATCAAGGGAAATCTTTACATGAACTGAGTAGTTCTCATTAGAGTCACTGATTAATCAGAAGACAATCCTCATTTATTTTAAGCATCTTTTACAGCTTTGTATAACACCACACAAATGATGAAACCTCTACAGGACAACATATACTTAATGATAAAAGTTATATATGCTGTATGCTATGAATTCTTTTTACCCTTTTTTTATACAACAGAGGCCTGTATTATATTGGTTTCTCTGAGTTTGACAAATAGAACTTTATGATGAAGACTTCTCAGCTAATGTGTGTCACGACAAGAATGAGCAAAGGCTCAAAGGAAAAAAATGTAATGACATTTCCAGCCATTTTGTATGTGAAATAGAATACTTATGGTATCAGACTTGTGATGGAAGACTGTCCTCTTCAGAAAAGGTACGTTGTCACAGCAGGTTCCAATTACCTTACTGATATTTAACAAAACCATAGGTGAAGAAAATGCAATAATCTCTATGTACCTAGGCTCTGGTAAATATTACAGCATGAATAGGGGAATGATCCTCTAGGCTAGAGAAAAGGGATCAAAATTTACACTCTGAGTAAAAGCTTTCTGGTAGTTCAGACTGGAAAGACTGTACCAATAGAGTTCATCAAAACCAAATTCTGGAACTGATCTTGCTGGGTTTTTTAATAGACATAAAAATTAGACATATCCTGATATATAGGAAGAACTGAATGACCTTGAGGGCCATAATTATATAAATATATATATATATGTGTGTATATATATATATATATATATATGATAAGCATTACTATTATAAGTTGTATGCCTATCATATGGGAATAACAAAGTAAAAGAAAGAGAAAAGTATAGCTGACATTAACAAGATTTTACAATAATTCACTGAAATAATGACAGTGTGAAAGTTGAATGTGATCAGAAAAGATGCATCTTGCAGTATATTCCCAGCAGAAAAATGACTTCATAATAATACTGCAGAGACTATAGACTATAGTAGGCATCTTTGGAGTGCAAGTTGGAGAAAAATCCAAACATCAACAGAGACCAAAAGATGACTGAGGGATTCCTGCAAAGAAGACTAAAAGAATCAAGCTGTGTTACCCTAGAAAGTGAAGACTAATTATGAAATATACAGGCACAGTATTAATAAGTCTATTGCACAAGAGACATGAAGGGAAAGCATATATTTTAGACAATGACTTTTCTAGGAAAAAATATGTATTTTTTGGTCTTGAGGTCGCAGAGGTGGGCAATTAGCAGGATCCAGACATTAAGAGGAGTTCTAAAAGAACTCTCCAGCATAAGTGTTAGGATTAAAAAAAAAAAAAAAAAAAACCACACACACAAAACACAAACAAAAACAAAGAAAACAAAAAACAAAACAAAACAAAACAAAAACCTTAATACGGAGCATAGAATCTTATGGGCAAGAGCACACATCTGCTGGCAGCAAATCTGAAGACCCATTGTTTCTCTGACCTTGGAGGGGGTTTCAGGAGAATTTCTTTTTTGATACAGTCTTGAAAAGAAAGTTTGCTATAGAAAAAAAATAACATCAACAATTTAACGGACTTTCAGATAAGAAGGGCCAAGATATGTATTGTTATGTGTTTCTGCCCACCTATTTCAAAATCATAATTATTTAACTACTTTGCAGGCATGTTACATAAAATTTACGAGAATGTTTGAAGATGCTGAAATTATCATATTGTATATGTATAGTCCTTAAGCATGTTTATGCACATTTTTTCACTTAAATTGGGAGCAGAGTACTTTTCTTATGTGGGAGCATGCTATGCACTCTGCAACCTGTGAAATGAGTGTGCAATGTTCCATGATAGAGATTGTGTTTCCTAATGTATGTTGTGTCATGTGTACATTCAAGGCATTGATTAATCATTAAGGATATCATGTGAAGCTCAGTGAGGTTATTTGAAACATTTTGACTTCAGCTCAATTCTAAAAAATTGATTCATTTCAATACAGGAAATAATTTTTATGAATATGGAAAATAATTTTCCTTAAATGTTGTGCTGTCTAATGTGAGGTCATTAGAGCAGATCTTAGAAACTCAAATGCTAGAGCTAGCACTGGGATGTTACCTGTATTTGTTCCAGCCTAAAAAATTGGGTTAAAAATAAGCTGGCATCCAAGAGGCACAGTTGTTATTTGTTGGGTCTTGTTACTCATTCAATATTTTTTAGTTTTCCTTGGGAGAAAAAGAAAATCCCCTCTGACATATCTGAGGAAGTTTTATTTTATTCAGAGAAAATTAATTCAACTAAACCAAGGTGCAGACAGAGAGAAAACTTAGTGCTTATGGAGACCTCTGTAAACACATCTTGGGAACTCCACATGTCTTATGCAATCTTTTTCAATTGCCATGTCCAAACTGAAAGAGTTACTCTGCCTTCTTATTCCTATTATGCTATTATTTGAATAAATTATCCAATTTAGGTTTAAGATTTTTTGACAGAAGAGTGAAAATGAATAAATATGGAATGCAATATAATGCATTAGAAAAAAGCTACTTCTGTATCGTGTAATAATAGATGCCTATAGGTTCATTCTTTTATTTTAATAGAGAAAAATAATGAAAATGGCAATAGCAAGGTGAGAATAGCAAAGAAATAGAATAAATCAAAATGCTGCTGCTTTGCTGATAATGTCTGACTTGTTTCCTCTCTAAGTTTTCCTGTATCCTCTACAGAGGCTAGTCACTGAACTTACGACCAAAATAATCAATTTTTTTTTCTGAAATATGAAGTAGTTTAGAAAGTAGCCATGAATTTATTTCACAACTCCCTTTGCTGTCCAAACACTGTTCAAGTGATCTAGACTTAGAGGTCATCCTCTTCACAATGACAGGAGAGGTGGAGTCATGGTCAGCATACTGATGGGCAATGGAGGGGATGGGAACTTGCAAAAGCTGAAGTCAGACTATGAAATGAAGACTAAGTGATCTATAGCTATGTAAATGAACACTGGCTTCAGTGTAGCTTCACCATTTTGTGCCAGATGAGATTGGCATAAATCTTAGAGGATATATCTTAATTAAAGATGGGATGGGTAGCGGGAGAGGCAAAACATTACTGTCCAATGCTAATGTTAGAATCTGAATATTTCTTCATAATTCTCCTGTGGTATGAAAGTCAAAGTGTGAAGCAAGCAACAGTGGTCAAACTGAATTCAGGTATACTTCATGCATTTTTGTTCTTCATGATGTAATGAGCAATTTCAAATCTGCACAGCTTCCACCTTCTGCTTAAATAAAGTCCTCTTCCATTTGCCAGTCTTTGATGAACAAAGTTATGTCTGGCATAGAAGGTTAAAGTTAAGCATCTGCCTTGACCCATTTATTTCCGTACAAGATAACCTCAAATTGGATTTTGAAGTCAAAGAATGAAAGCACAAGATGAATGGCAGTGGTACATGCCTTGTGTCTACAGTCCTTCCTTAATCTACCACCCTGTGGCAGCCATGGCTTGGTGGATCTATAAACAGCAAAAACAATTGGCTTTTATATCAAATTATTTGATTGTACTTCCCCTCACTGGACACCAAATTCTCACTATTCTTTATTAGTCAGAGTAAAGGAGAGAGATAATAGAAAAATCTGTGGTGAAGACAACTCGTGAAACAATGGCACAATTAGATTTCTGTCATCTTCTAATTTTGCTGCTGCTATGTTATTCACAGTATTCAGACCCACTTAAAAATATTCAGCCTGCAGCTTCCTCTGGAAATAACGATGCTCAGACCCAGAGTGAAGCTATTGAGTGGAGCTGAGGGGTGGAAAGCAGCTGACCCTGGAGAGAAGCTCTTGTACCCAGGAGCAGCTGTGTTGCAGCAGAGGTGAAGGGTGAGTGTGAGTCAAGGCAGGGAGGCCCATGCTCAAATGCTAAGATTGTTACTCAGCTTTAACCCAAGCACCTCAAGTCAGGGGGTATCACCACTATATGTCATCTATGAACTGTGTAAATACACCCAGCGTGTGTTTCATTTTGATTTAAAAGGAAAACTATTTGTTTTGGTTAATTAGAAACCTCTTCCCAAAGTATTAACATTATGGTTGCTACTAATCCATTTTATTATGTACAGAGAGACAATATGTGTGTGCTCCATTCAAAATCGAATGAGATGATGCATCTCTTCACTGGGGAACTTGTGGTCTAGTTGGAATACAAAGTATTTCAGACACGGACAGTACATGGTGTGCTAGTACAAGGTGTTTGGAGGTAAAGTAGGAACTGGCCTGCTCTCCTTGTTCTAGCTCTGATAGATGTTCTCAGTGTACTTTCTGATTTCCTCATTAGTGTTGAAAGAGTGTCAAAGCAAAGAAGGATCTGTAGGTCCTCTTTTTCATTAGAGGCATAAGAAGTAGCTGAGGTGAAGGGATGACAAGAGGTACTGCTGCGTCTGCTTATAGAAAACAGCACTGACACATGCTATGACACTATGCAAATTTTTCTCAGTAAAGCTATACAGTTTAAATGCATGCCAACTTTCTAATTGCAATACTTCAATGAATGGTTTCAAAGATGGGCGCAGAACATGGAGGACACTCTAAATTTGGTATTACAACTTGTGAGATCTCATTAAATTAGAAAAAGATGTCTACGTTAAGACAGAAATTTGTGGCAAGTGTATGCAGCATTTGAATACAAGCATGTACCTGGTTCTCTTATAATTTTCCAAAATTACTTCTCTCACACAGCCTTAACCCATTCTATTGATAAAATATTGGCGCTTGAGGAAGGCACTTTTTTTTTTTTTAAAAATAATTAAACTGGGGCTTATGCATGGGAAAATATAGCACATCTTACACAGACTTTGTTTTATCCACAGGTCTCCAAAATGTCTAGCAAAGAATAACCTTCACTAAAGACAGCACTAAGAACAATATTTTTTTTTTTTTTTCAGCTAACCTAATATTATGGCTAATACAAGGCTAGAGTTTTTGGTTATATCTCCAAAGTGTACTTGTAATGACAAGGGATGACAGTGATGTGACACAGCAGAGATCCTGACATTCATGATTTTTAACTGTTAAAATCATATTATATATATTAGCTCTACTTCTTCTATTACAATAAAGGGAAACAAAATATGCCAGAGAAGGCACTAGTAGATTCTTTCCTCTACGTTTTCAAAAAAAGTATATATTTCTCCTTTTAGAAGGAGATATATGTAGGATATGTAAGCCCCTGTACAAATGTACTTTCAATTGAGTCTCGATAGAGCTTGTGTTTACTTGCAAATGAATCCTCATGGGGAAAAGAACAGTTCAGTAGACCAGACCTACTCTATTTATAAAGAAAAAAAAAAAAAAAAAAAAAAAAGAAAAAATAAACAAAACAAGTTAAACAAGTTGCAATTATACAACATATATTTTTGGCTAAAACTATGTGAGGTGAGAATGCTGCTTCAATTACAGGCAGTAAAAAATAACTTGGTGAAATCGCACAGGAAGTCCTTATTCAACATTTTGCTTTACTCTTTCAATTTCTTTGAGTAAATCTGACGTTATAAGCATAACTGACTCTCTGAGGACCTCTTAAATAATTTAAAGATGCTGAGCCTCATATTCTGCAGGCAAAAGATGCTGACATTATTTTAAATTAGGTTTTTATACTTAAAATATATTGAAGTGCATTTTGGGGAAATGAAGTTTTGCTACCTGTGCTTTTTCTGAGAAATACAATGTGTATAACAATACAGACGCAGTGGGCAGAATAATGTCCACATGAATTTTTTGTATATTTTGAAAAACATTGTTAAGCCCAATACTCTCTTTTTCAAAGATTAACTTGAAATATCTCTGTTACCTTCTGGAAATGTACTAGGTCTGGGACTTTTTTTTGCAAGCAGTTGTACCAAATAAAAGACAAGCCATGTTTAAATCAAGTTTTCTGAATAAATAAAAATATGTACCACATAAAATCATACACTGGCACTTCTGAAGGATGCTTTGACTTCAGTGAAAGTCTGATTTGGCTTTTTCTGCTAATAGCTTGAGCACAGCACTCTCACTGTTTTTTATGCTTCTAACTCTTGATACTTTAAGTTATTTGTCACAGGCAGCTGGCCTCTGTCTTACTCTCCCACGTTGTTCTCAGATGTCCTTCAAGTCACAATACAAGTGAGAACATGAAGAAGGGAGACTCATGGATAAATAAAACTCATCTGTAAAATATGGAGAGCATTGAGTGGAAGAGTTGGTGTTTGTATAGCTTGTTTGTCAAGTTTATTTTTATCTTCTTACAGCTGTTGCATAATACTAGTTTAATGAGCAGAACCCCAATAAACCTCTACTAATTCTCCTGAAACACAACAAAAGTAGAAGTGCCCCCAAATTATTCTGACTCTGCTGCTTGCTAAAACCTAATGCATGTTGGGATTGGGCATTTCCCAGTAAGCTTATTGATCATGTCTGATAGTGCAGACATGATCAATAATGCCAAGAATTGTACATCTCCATATCAAATGCCATTGCCTTATCTGTGAAGTCCTAGAGATGAAAGCAGACTACAAAAGCAGCATCCTATGTTTCCTCTTACATTTTGAGATGAGCTCAAAATAAGTGGCTTTTAAGATCATAGTAAATCAGATTTTTGTATTTGCCATCTTATTTTGGGCCTGCTGGAGTATACCCTCTCAATGTGTTTGAGCATTGTTCTGAAACTTAGACAACTAAAATTCTTTTCTTTCTTTGTAAAGTGGTAAAACTCTCCTGTATTCAGTGCCTGATTAGCAAAGACATAGGCAATACAGATCTACTTTCCACATTAAAGACAGTGGACTTCTCAAGAAAAAAGGGGAACTCATTGTTCAACTAAACTCATGTGTTACTTTATGAACTACTGTAATTAATGTGCAGTTTGGCCACAGGGCTTTGGGAAGTGAAACTCAGACAGTAGCAAAGACACCTTCTGGGCAGTTTAGTCCCTCTGCACCTGTGACACCTTGCCAACAGTGTTCCAGTTGCCCTCACTGATAGCCACACTCAGTGCTGGGTGTGGATGGCAGGAAACGCGAGATGAGTATGAGAGAGAAGGAGGTAGAGGACAACATCGCTTCAGAGGCTTTGATAATACCCTATCCAGATTTCATCTTTTTAGTCAGTTTACTTGTACATTTCAGTGAAAACCAGGACCTTTTTTCTCAAGGATGTTGAGCATTCGCAACCAAATTACTCAGAGCACTTCCCTGTTAATGAAGTTGGCAGACAAGGTAATAGGACAGTTTTTCCTCTTTGTTCTTCAAGTGGGACACTCCAAGAAAAAAGACACTTTAATTTTTTTCTGGCTTTAATGGTGATGGCAGCAAGCTCACAGAAAATATGATATGAACTCTCATACTGACCAATGGCTTTGTGTTCAGTCAGTTCTAGATGACATTAATGACTGTTGTCACTTATTAATGAGTTTGAAGAAGAGAATTACTTTCATCATAGCAACAATTATGCCATGCTTGCTGCATGCTGGCTAGACTTGGACTAAACAGATTAAAGAAGCCCTGAGATTGAAGGTTGTACGATCAGTGACCTGTAAACTGCAGCTTTCTGAAGCCATCCAAAAGAGACTTCCACTCTGGTAAGAGCAGTAAAGCTGCAATAATAATGTCTTGGATGGAACTCAATTTTTTGGTGTGTGGGCTAATACCTCATACACATGCACACACACAAGCGTGCACACTCACAAAAAAAAAAAACAGCATTATCAGAGGTAGCCATTCATCTTGGATACACCATCTGGCAAACTGGAATGGAAAGCAATCAGTACTCCTGTATAAGACTCTGATCTTATGATGGAGACCATCAAATCAGGAAGCTATGCTGAAAATTTTTCTGAAAGTCTTGGAAGTCCAGGCAGAAATGGCAACAAAGAAATTATTGGATTCTTTTGTCATTTATTAAAGTCAGTATTAGACATGGGAGTAAAACAAGTATTGTTGCCCTAGGCATGCTTTCAGTGTACTTATATTTTGTTATTGTGATTCGGTTCATTGAGCTGGTTTGCTTTTAATGGTTCACTAGGCTTTGACTACTGTAGAGATTATGGTAATTTCTTTTTATGTAGTAGTGTCCTACACTGGAGCATATGTTGGTGCTTTCAGAACACCAAATTAGGTAAATATCAATATGAAAAAAGTTTTCTCAACTGATACTACTCACTGGACTACAAAATCCCAGCATTGATAAATGGCAGATTCCAGTGCGGGAGGACAAGATATATTGTTTATTGAGGAATTTATAGTTTGTTTTGGATATGTGGTGTTTCAGATACCTTGATTTGGGATTTAAATGATCCTTAAAATGTAGAGGTTTGTTTGAACTGGAATCAAAATGCAGAGAAAATGTTATTTGGAGACATGAAGACCAGGATGTTTCAAAGCCAGTCTATGCTCACTGAAGTTCCTCTTAGGGTAAAGCAGACCCAGTGTGTTACGCATCACTCCTGTCTTCAAAAATGGCAACAAGGGGGATCCAGAGAACTACAGGTTGGTCAGGCTCACCTCAATCCCTGGGAAAGTGATGTAACAGCTGCTCCTGGAAACCACTTCCAAACTCTTGAAAGACAGGGACATGATCATGGGTAGACAGCATGGATACACAAAGGGAAAAGCATGCCTCACCAACTTGATAATCCCATGAAATGACTGGTATGCTGTATGAGTGGAGAGCAGCTGATATTGCCTTCTTTGACTTCAGCAAGGCTTTTGAGATCATCTCTCGGAAGATCCTTGCAGAGAAGCTGGTGAAGAATGGGCTGATTGAGCAGACACCTAGATTAGTTGAAAACTAGCTGAATGGTCAGGCCCAGAGGGTGGTGATCAGTGGTACAAAGTCCAGCTGGAAGTCAGTAAGTAAGGGGTCAATACTGGATTCTATCCTGTCCAACATCTTCACTAATGCTCTGGATGATGGGGAAGAGTGTACTCTCAGCAAGTTTGCTGTTAACACAAAACTGTGAGGAGCACCTGATGTACTGGAGGGTTGTGGTACCATTCAGAGAAACCTCAACAGGCTGGAGAAGTGGGCTGACAGTTCAAAAGTGAAGCTCAATGGAAGTTCAAAAAAGTGAAGTGCAAAGTACTGCACCTGGGGAAAAATAATCCTGTGCACTAGTATATGATGAAGGTAAACTGATTGGAAAGTAGATTCATAGAAGAGGGCCAGGGTGTCATATTGGACAGTAAGTGGGACATGAGCCAACAATGTCCTCTTGTAGGAAAAAAAGTCAATGCTATCCTGGGCTGCGCTAGGAGTGTTGCCAGCAGGTCGAGGGAGGTGACTCTTCCTCTCTCCTCAGCACTGGTGAGGCCACACCTGAAGTACTGTGTCTAGTTCTGGGCTCCTCAGTACACACAAGATATGAAGATACTGGAAAATATCCAGGTAAGGACCATGAAGATGATTAAGGGACCAAAACGTCTCTCCTGTGAGGAAAGGCTGTGAGAGCTGGGACTGTTCAGTGTGGAAAAGAGAATGCATAGGGGAGATCTCATCAAAGTGTACAAATACACAAAGGGAGAGTGTAAAGCACATGTAGCCAGGCCTTTTTCAGCGATGCCCAGTGACAGGACCAGAGGCAATGTGCACAAACTGATGCAGAAGAGGTTCCCTCTGAACATAAGGAAACACTTTGCCACTGTGAGGATGTCCAAGCATTGGCACAGGTTGCCCAGGGTTATTGTGGATTCTTCATTCCTGGAGGTATTCAAAAGCCCAGGACGTGGTCCTGGGCAACCAGATCTAGTTTACTCTGCTTGAGCAGGAGGGTTGGGCCAGATGACTTCCAGAGGTCCCTTCCAGTCTTAGTCATTCTGTGATTCTGTCTCTGTGTGCTCAGATGTTGAGGCTGGTTGTGAGGTTCACAACATAGTGGAAACACAAATCAATGAGGTGTCACTGTGTGCTGTCAGCATGAAGTAGTGACCTCTTGAAGCACAGCCTGCCTTGAAGGGCAGGAATGGGCAAGACAATACCTTGAGACCCTGTCTAGCTCTGTAATCTATGGTTTTAGTTCAGATAAGTCTGGAAGACTTCTTTCACACTTCCAAATGATGGAAATTTTAACCCTCATAAATCTTGGTTCATTTTTGTTCGTTTGTTTGTTTTTTCTTCATTGATAGCATTAAAAATCTCAAGCAATCAAGCAGTTTAAATAAGGTGAGCTTCTGATGATACTGAAATTGCGGGGTGACACACAGAATTCCACTCATCTTGCAGCTCTGTCCCATTTCTCTTTCTACTCTAGCCAATACAATAGTGTTAGCCTCATCTGATTAATACTGTTAAACAAATTTACTTTTTTTTTCTTATAGTGATCATCATGAATTTTCTGCTTTACAACAAGTAGAAGTAAGACAAGTTTTCAGATCAATTTGTTGTTTAATATTGTATATTGTGAGGAGGTTTTGTTTGATTTTGGCCTTGTGAATGTGTGACTATTTGTTCGTTATTTATCATCAATGTAAGCAACAAAGCTTTTGCTTTTCTTACCCTGAGTAATGTTCTGCTTCTGTTTGATCCTTAAATTGCACTGGAATCTATAGAAATTTTTAATACCATTTCAAGTGTTTCTTGTTTCCAGCTCCTACTTGCAGACATCACAAGACCGATTTTCCTTATAGAATTCAGAATTTAGAGTCTTTGCTGAACTTTACAATTTACACCTATCAAGCAGAATTCATATTGAGTAAAGATTAATCTTAAGGGAAAAAAATAATAGATATCAGCAACATAAACAGTCTAGCAAAACTTAGGGGACTTAAATTTTGTTTAAGTTCTGGATATTCAGCTGTCCAAACCTGTTTCTCATGATCATTGCTTCCTTAAGAGCAATGAGTTAAGTGTGAATAAACCATTGAGATCGGGACTGAAGTTTTTCCTGAAATTTTGTAGTGACAAAGGAAAAATCGCATAAGCACTTTGTAAGACTGATTTGTCTTTCCTAGGCCCATTTATGCTTCTAGGCTCCAGTTTTCATAACATACGCTTTTCTGTGCAGGGGTTAATGAAAGGAGCAAGATCAACTGCCTGAAGAGAGACAACTTATATGTCCTCCCTGCAGAAGACAGTAACATATTTTTAACCTGCCACAAGTATCAAAATGCATTTCCTCTTAAATTAGTATGGTTGCCAATATTGTTGACTCCGGCCAATGTGCTTCAAAATATTTATGAGTAATTTGGCCTTAATAAATAAAAAGGTAGGTTAGCAAAAGTAATTTCTAATAAAGCCAACTTCAAAACAAGCTGTTTCAAGAGCTACATCAAAAATGTGTCTATGAATATATGACACAGATATTATTGAATATTATTGTATTGCTATTGCACCAAAACACATTTCTTACCTTAATGGAGTGTAATTGTCCCAAGCAGAAAGTAATAGTGAGTCAGTTTTCTTAATCTCAAGATCCCCAAAAAACATAAAAGAATATTGGAAAAAAATTGAATTAAATTCATGCCTACTTTTGATATCTTTTGCCTTTTTGCAGCCTGCTTCACTGTTATTCCTAGAACTCTGTCATGATGGGTTTGGATGGCATAATTGCTGCCCTTGTGCCATATGAAGCCTTTCATTTTATAAAAGAGAAACTACAAACGGGAGGTTACATTCTTTTGTTTTGACTTTAGAAGTAAAAGTTTAAAACAGTGCAATAGGCAGCAGAAATGAGTTTTGAAGTGGCGACAGTGTTGACACTAGATCTTCAGAGATGGTCTTGAAAGATTCTCAAAAATGAAATGCATTTAGAAGTTAAATCTGTCTATTTCTTTCTTCTTTCTTTCATTTTTAAGTTTTGCTTTTGTTTTAAAGATTTTGTGTTCATTAATTAAATGTTTTATGCACTGATACATCCTTTCTGCTCAAACAGGAGTGAATTTCAATGACTGCTACACCACAATCATGTAAATTTACTGCTTTTCATATTCATAAACTCTACACCTAACATATCCAACTTCACAGCCTCACTAAGACACCTCAAGGGTGTACAACTGAAAAAGGAGGCAGAGTCAGCAACTACTTTACATGACTTTTTTTTTTAAGACTTGGAAAAGTTTCAAAAATTTTATGAGTGCAAATTATTTCTGCTAAGGGCAGAAACAAAGTTTGTAGAGTCTTCCTAAACACTGACAGAAAAGAATTCTTAGTACTTTTTTTTTCATGTAGAGGAGTGAGATAACAGCTTCGATAGTGCTTTGAAATGATTGCCAGCACCAGTGCTTTACACAAAGATGTTTGTTGCTGCTTTCTCTCATCTCTGTTCTTTTTTTATTTAATTTCTGGTTTATATGGAGTAAAATCTTGGTCCTGGTGAGTTTTCATAGTGATTTAAACAGGACCAGAATGTTACCCCCTGTCTTTTACAGCATGTTTTAATCGAAGTGAACACGAACTAATTGTACGATTAGCAAATGTCTCTGCACCCTGTTCTGAGAGCACTGAAGATAATGTTCTCAATTACTCCTGCAACCCCTGAACAAGACCACAGATATAGCTGCATCAAACTCACAGACCATGAAAATATAGTTTAGAATTCTACAGACTCATATCCTTTGTTCATAGAATACTGCCAAGCAAAGAGCTCCAATATCCAAGCAAAAACTTTATTTAAAAAAAAAAAAAAACCAACAAACAAAATACCCCACCAAAACAAAACAAAACAAAACAAAACAAAACAAAAAAGCCTTTCATTCACACTACTAATTAAGAAACCTGGTAGCTTCTAGACTGAGTTATGACACTTGCCCAGATGCAAATCAAGTTCCATAGAAATTCCGGCTAAAGAAGGCCACGACTGAGCACAAAGCTCTGATAAGACTATGTGACCTTGTATTTGGATTTGTGTCTTCTAGTCATGATCAGTGGAGAAGTTTCAAAGTGAGGGCATGACCTCAAATAAATCATGCCCTCTTACAAAACCATCCTCTTTGACTGTTTGCATCCTTCTGGCCTAGATGAGATAATATTTGAACTTCTAGAGATATGATGAATCACCCTCTGTGGATGTTTCTTGGCTTGCCAGCCCCCAAATGAAAAGCTAAGTGCTCTATAGGTCCAATTGTACTTTCAGAATATGTAAAACAGGTAGATGTAAAATAAGACAAATGAAAGGAGAGTAAAGCCCTAGAGAAGCAAAGTATCATCATTTGTTTTGTTGTTGTTTTTCTTCTGTGTTGTATTCCAGTTGTTATAGTTTTGGTACTCAGCCTCAATGACAATGCCAAAGCAGTCTATATGCTTTGGGCACATGCAATTTAGGACAACAGAGCCTCTCTGCTATTATAAGCTTCTGAGCCACATAACTTCTTCCAGCTGTAGTTTCATCTGTCACATAATGAGATCTATTGCACAGATGTGGTTCAGTTATACTGCACTGCGTCAAAAGGCCAATGCTACCTAAATTGTTGGATAGCAAATGAACAAACGAGTGTGAGCTGGAAATTGCCTGAATTGTTCATACTGCAAACAAGACATAAGATTGAGTATTGAATATAAAATAAGATAAATACTCAATATTTTCAATAAATTATATATCTACTCATGTTGTGATGGAAGTACTCTCCATGTGTCTGATTAATGTCTGGGTCCAACTCGCTAACTAAAACATGATTGAAATATGCCAAACCTAAGAAGTTTTTTAAAGTGGGCAAGGTTTTCAAAAGCAGTTTTAAACAATTAGGAAAGAGGCTGACCATTTACATTTAAGCAGTGCGAACGTGTATGTTGGTTCTATACTTAAGTGATTTTATTTACAGCTACCTTCAAGTACCTATTTATTATGCCATGCAAATATTTCAGAAAATTTTGTCAACCATCTGTCTATCCTTGTAATTCAGCTGGCTGGTCACATGAGAAGATGGGGTTATAAAATACTGAAAGCAACTGAAATTAACTCTAAACATATTTAATTTTCTTTTAAATCGCTTTATATTTTTTATATATATAAATGGAATATATGAAGATGAGAGGAAAAATTGTAGAAGGTCTCCTCCCTCAGACACCTGTCCTCTTTCACCTTTCATATCCTTCTGGGTTAAACAAGTTAACAGAGCTAACTAGTCTTCTGGCCATTGCTGGTATGGTAATCAGGAGGATTTCTAGCTAGAATTTGTCCATTTGCACTATAAAATTATTTTAATAACATCAACAGAAAAGTAGGCATAGTATAGCCCATTAAAAAATAGGTCTTTCCAATCTGTCTTTTGTATCCTAACAGTGATATCTACTGGTATAAGCGTAAAGCTCCCTTTCCCCTGCACACACACACACATACATACATACATATAGCAAGAATCTGTTAGAGTTCTAATTTAAAAAAAAATCCATTTACTCTCCAGCAAAGCAGAACAATTCTTCAAAGGCATCCAGATTTTATTTTTTTAATCAGAGGTACTGAGTGATAAATTTGTTGGAGATCAAATGCATTTAAATACATGAAAAAGATTGCAACAGAAACTTATTAAGGCATTACATGAAAGAGAGAGAGAAGTATTCTGATTCGAAAGGAGACCAGACTCAATATAAAACACTCTCCTTGCTTCTAGGTGGAGTGGAAGATGTAAATGTCATGATGAATGTGACAAAATGTTCTGTTTTCCCAACAAAATGAATAGGGTGTAGAAAAATCTGGTACCTTTTGTCTCCTTTTACATGGGACAAACAAATACATCCAAATTGTTGAGCAAAGCAAATATTTTTATCACAAGGCATTTGTGACCTATATGGACCATTTGCTTTTTCTCTCATTATTTATCCTATTACCAGTTACCGTAAGCTCTGTACAAGCACATGCATAACCTGTTAATGAATATTATATTTATACAGGCAGATATTAAGCTTATTGTCATGATGGCCCTGACTCCTATGACAGTCAATGTCCTCTATTCCATTTCAGTAGCATCATTTCACACTGGAAAAAATGGGCCCTTAACCTGGATTATTCAGTTTGATTGTAAATCACCTGATGATTTTAACAGGACTGGGTTGTCACCATCAACTCCCATTTAAAATAGTCTCTATTGATCTCCAGAAATGTGCTTCATAGGTTATCATTACGAGTGTCACCTAAAGTAGCTGTTATCTCACATTTATACATGGTCTGATTTTAGCAATGTTTGCAACATGAACACAAAGATGAACATGAGGCTAGCCCTGCTGCTTTAACTACTCTTTGCTTTTGAAATTAATCCAACAAAAATATTGCAAGGTATCATTTGCTTATGTGTTGTTTGGGTTTTTTTATCATTAATGTGTTATTCTTTTAAGATAGCAGTCAGACTTTGCTGGTAATAGTAATCTCATGGATTTCAGATACTGTGGTATCAACAGTCCACTTAATTGCTTGATTACTCCATATATGGAGAAAAACATAAAGGAAGAACCTTTTGGAAATCTGACAGCTTCTCTGTAGCTTTTTGGTTGAGGAAATACATAGATTTCAGACAAATCACTTTTGAAGTGATCCCTTTTTGATTTTGGTAAACTGGGATGACATAGAGAAAGCACAGCCCAATGTTCAGAAATATTTAAGCACAGGCCGAGGAGATACCTTGCCCTGTCACAAACCTTGTGTATCACCTTGGCTAAGTCAGCCATGTGTCTACAACTTCCCATTTAATCAAAAGTCTCACACCAAATTCAATGGGAATAGGTGGTCATACTTGAGAAATTGCCTTAGTCTCCCCTTGTACCCATTTTTTATCATTAAAATTGAGATTAGCAACATATCCCTAACTCACAACAGGTCTCCTGTAGGAAAGACCATTTGAATGTAGTAGCACACAGTTATGCCCATCTCTTTTCACGTGCCAGTGTTCCCAGAGTCTTCAAAGTGGAATCAGCTCTAAGATGACTCAAAGAAAAAGGGAATTAGGTGGCAATGGTTTGCACCCAGCCAAGACAACCTGCCTGTGGATTATAGACAATGTAAGTGAAAATACTCTTATCTGGGATGGAGCAGCATAGATTCTTAAAACAGATTCCTTTTATAAAAAAAGGAGGAAAAGGAAAATGTTAGAGAGAATGTTTGGTGCTCAATGCCTCTTATAAGTAAGCAACGAACTAAATAATCATCAGAGTTTAAAAAAAAAAAAAAAAGCCAGATAATTAGATATACCTTTTGCAGAGAACTGTGTGGAGGTATTTAGTACTGTTCAATTAAGCCATTACATATCAGTCAAAAATATTTTTTCTCATCTTTTTATTTCATACTCTTTCCATTAGAATTTTCTGCAGTTCTTCTTTTTCTGTACTTTTCATTGGTTACATAATTCTGCAGTGCTTTCTGAGTTAAAACTTTCCTCAAAATTGGGAACATAAGAATTATCACCGACTAACTATATCAGATCGTATGTCTGCTTGCATTATAAGGGGTTTCAACCAGCTTAACAAAGAAGTAACGTTAGGAGAGCATTGTACCTGCTTGATGCCATGGTCAACTTGCAACTCCCAGACCTTGCTAGACAGTTGACAGTAAAATTAATAAAGTTTCATGCCTCTGAGCCCACAGGATGCCATAAGTATACTCAGTAATTGATGGCATACACTTTTATAGACAACTCTGTCATCTGAAAGTGCTTGTAATTCAATTAATTTTAGAGAAACCTACACCCCCTTCCCATTTTAAAACGGCTGTTGAGCTCTTATCATATTAACTTGCCTTCCAGTCACACAGATCTTTCACTAAACGTTGCCAAACTGTGATAGCATTAGGAATCAAAAAACGGGGGCAAAGGGAGAATATATTCTGAAAATAAAACCATGAGTTCTAAGGGTATTTCTCTTTTGAATCTCATATCTAACAAAATGTTGTACTGCAGCTAGGCTGAAGTTAATCACATCTCATCATCTGTATTCACAAACTCCAACCACATACAGTGCAACTTAATTGAGATGTTAAATTGGGAACTGGTTATCTGTGCTACAGAATTAATCTATTATGAATTTTGCACCCTTTTCCCATCCAAACCTAGCCCAAAAGATCATAATAGATTTTGTTAACCCCATGCATTCCATTTGTGGGTTTGAGTCAGGGCAGTAAGGCATGGTCTGCATTTTACAGAAGTGCTTATTAATACCTGTACAGCATTACATGAAGTTGATTGTCCCGCTTGAGTTCATTTTAGTCTTATAATAATATATGTGGGGGGCAGGGAATTTAGAAGGTTGCATGGAGAATCTGGAGATATATTTATTTTAAAGTTGGCTGCTTGTATCCTGAATGAGACAGAGCTCGTGGTCTTTGAAATCAAACCCAGAAACTTAATGAGGAAAGTAATAATCTTCTTACAGAAATATATAAACCCCCTTTTAAACTAATACCTTCACTTTAAATCATTTTTCATAAGTTCTTCTCTGACACTTGAAATTCCATGTTTGCATGATAACAGTGACAAGGATTTCCAAACATAAGAGATACAATCAGGCTGGATCCTTCTCAAGCTGACTGCTGGTATTTCCAGTTTGAAGAGTTTGTCAAGCAAAAAATGTTAACTGGTAAAGTCAATATATTTGTTTGAGCTGTTGGAGACATTATACCAATATTAATTCCCATCAAGCAAAAGAGATTCCACACAGCATGTTTTCAAGGACTTACAATGTTCCTTCAGT
This sequence comes from Nesoenas mayeri, assembly GCF_963082525.1. NCBI lineage: Eukaryota > Metazoa > Chordata > Aves > Columbiformes > Columbidae > Nesoenas > Nesoenas mayeri. The sequence continues at coordinate 22,679,159 of NC_137542.1, read as the reverse complement.
AGTCTGTACCTAGAAAAGTCAAATAATCTTAGCCACCCTCTGTACACACCAGTGAACTTCTGGCTGCCATATTGTGTGGTTGTTAGGGGATAGAAATACTCCTTTCAGTTTTTTCAGACTGACTGAGGAATTTGTTTGTTGAATGCTATATATGAAAACACTGTAGATAAAGGAGAAATAAGAATGCAATTTTTATCTCTCCACAAATATGTGTGTGCATACTTAAATGCATATTAAAGTCTTATATTTATGGGCTGACTTCTAGGAGTTTCATTTTTCTATACTAATGATCATCTCAATCCAATTTATTGGAGGTTTTTACTGGATTTTCTTTCAGGATGATTTTTAAGTCTTCAAAGTGGTTTGATAAAACTAAAATATATTTGTAAAATGGAAGATGTTATACATGAGTGACTGAGCAGAATGGAAACAGAGCTAATTTCATCCTGAACTCTAGCACTCTAATAGTTATATTGTGTGCATTTGTCACCACACAGCTCAGGATCAAGAAGATATGATGAAAAAATATCTGCTACTAACTATTTGCATTATCTAACAAATTTCAGTTCTATAACAATACCTCTGAAGCTGAGTGCCAGTGGTTTTGTGAGTGGCACAATTTCAGTATTACATCCTCAGCAATAAAGCTTATGTGATTTAAAAAAAAAAATAAATAAAAATATATTTCTTGTTAACATACTACACTGAAATCAAATCCAACTCTCAGCTCATTCCTTTGAAATCAGTTACTGAGAACTAATCTCTTAAACGGTATTGTCCACTATTTGCTACGTTTTTTCTCGCCGTCTCCAAATTTTCCAAGATTCTGGCTAAACAGAAATATTTGCCAATATTTGTCAGTATTTGTTGATTGATTACTTATTACAGAATAATGAAAATGCTATACTATAACTGGAATGAATGTTGTCAGTTTTTGCTTTATCTTTAGTACTGGACTGTGTTTCTTCTCCATAATCATGCTGTTTCACACTATGATGAGAAACAGCCTCTCTTTCTGAGGAAAGTGAACTAGCCCAGAAACTACATATATGCTGTGTTATTTTTGCTGTTTTCACCGAAGATAATAAATCTTCTGAAGCATAGCATTGTACACCCTTCCCTGTAATATTTCATGCTTATTTCTGACTGAGTCTAGGTAGGTAGTTTTGCTGTGGATTCATAGATGTCATGCCACGGCTTGGTACTGGCTGAGGAGTAGTATGAATGAGGAAGGGCCCCATACTAAAATGGAGGATGAAATAAATCCTGAATATACTTGAGATATTTATTTAAAAGATGGTAGATAGGCCACAGAGGGGTCAATAAAATGGTGACATACATCCAGCAAAAAGCTCCTTTCCAACAGTGTCTTCTTAAGCTGCAGAAGAAGCTTAACTAGAAATGTGTCCAGACTTCAGTGAAGCTGTTGAAATGGGGGTTCTGTATGTCTAGAAAAATTAGGCACATTGAATAGGAAAGCAGTGTGCAACCAACAAAATTATTCAAAAACTCTTTATCCCTCTGTCTTCAGAGTCATCCAGTATTTCTTTGAGACAAACTGAGTCATCTCTAAGCTTAGAGAGAATATGAGAAGAAACTTCTTCACAGTGAGGGTGACAGAACACTGGAACAGTCTGCCCAGAAAGGTTGTGGAGTCTCCTACTCTGGAGACATTCAAAACCCTCCTGGATGCCTTCCTGTGTAACCTCATCTGGTGTTTCTGCTCTGGCAGGGGGACTGGACTACATGATCTTTCGAGCTGCCTTCCAATCCCTGACATTCTGTGATTCTGTGATAGAATGTTCCCCCATAATTCTCTAACATTACTGTAGAAAATACCGTGAATGCTGCAGGTATCAAAAGTAACCCCTAGCTATGTAAAGACTGGTTTTATTACTTAAGTACCATAATTGCTTAGTACAAAGAATAATGATAGGTGGCAAAGAGAAAGTCAGACAGGGAGCTCTTCTCACAACTGCTAAGGGAAGGATGCCAGCCTTGGACTCATTAAGCATATTTATTAATTACAGTACAACTGCATTAAAGGAAAATTAAGACTGTAAAGTAAAGCAAGGAAAAGTTAAGAAGTGCCAGAATTAAAGTGGCATGTGTGCTCTTAATTCATCCCTTGTGTGTGTGTCTTAATTACATGATCACATGCTGCCTTTTTTCCCCTGGACCCCAGCTTCATTCTGTACTCATGGCTCAGCTGCCAAGTCTCTAGTGACTGACTTCAAACTGAGATTTTTTTTTTTTTTTTTTTTTTCTGTTAAACATGTTCTGCCTCCACTATATGTGAAAGCATGTTTTCCCCACATATTTGAAAATGTAAGACTCTGACACAAAGGGTAATCTTCTCTATCTGTAACCTTTCTTGGCCCTATGGATGTGGATGCAAACAGTTTATGTGGGTTCCACAGAGTTTGGACAAATACTTTGAAAATTAATTCTTTGAGATCTGTTAAGCAGCTAAAATATACAGGGATCAAGAAAACATCTGAATCAAAAATACTATGAGAGCATTGGTTGGGAGAGTACTGCATTTTCTTGCTCTGTTCTTACCCTTTCCCAGGGGTCTATTTCAGGTGCATGTACTTTTGCCATATTTCTTCAGACTAGACTAGTCTCCCATTTTTGCTAGCCATTTGCTTTGTGGCTCTGTGTTTCTCTGGACAACAGTATAACCTGTATATTGAGCAAAGCACACTCCAGGGGTGTGGTGAATTTCACCCAGAGATTTTTCAGACTGTCATTGAGGATGGCATGCTGCATATGCTGAGATGCAACCCTAGTACCCTACTTGTCCCTAGGTGTGTCCCATCCAGCTGGAGGTTATCCATGTTTAAAAACTTAATCATGGTGGAAATGCACACCTGGCCACTTCCTCCACATTTTCCCTGATGTCTGATCAGGATCTTTGCCCTTGCAGAGCAAGTGGTGTGTATTGGTCACAGGAACTAGAACACAGCTTGGAGAGAGTGAAACTCTTAAACCTCACTTTGCCACCATCACATACAGCTTCTCCTCCATGCCTTAACCTCTTGTAGATAATAACTGTGATGCTGGTCTGCATGAAGTGTTGGTCTGAACTGACAGAGTTCTTCCTATGTTGCTGGTAGCAAAGACTGGCTTAAAAGACTCCTGTTTCAGGGAAATGGTCAGTTCAGTACAGCCCCAGCAGGAATTGTGCAGGGAGTGATGTCCTGCAGCTAGAAAAGAGAAGACAAATAATATTCATGTGTTTCCATTCAGATTCCTGCCACCAGATGGTAAACAAAACGTTTTCATAAGATATGAAGGAAAAGTACAAACATCTGAATAGTCTGCTGCTTCTCTGAGTGCCTCAGTTTTATGTATTTTATTTCCAGTAATTTTTAGTAGTGGTACAGAACTCCCTGACCAATGCAGTATAAACTAGATGCTTAGCCATGATTTAGTGTGAAAAAAACATCCCCCTCAAATGTGATGTATTTTGAACTATATATATATAAATAATCATAGAGTAAGGCATTCTACATACCTTACAGTGACTCTAGAACTCTGGTTACAGTCACTGTGAGAGAGGCATTGGCTACATTAGGAGAATTTTAAGAAAAGCAGCTTGAAGATCAGCAGGGAGAAACAAACAAACAAAAAAAAAAAAAAAGAAGGAATACTATAAGGAAAGTTTGACTAATTGATTGGATGTAGCTTGACTAATAAGTGCCAAATAGTGGGAAAATAAAAACATTATGACAACTTGAATTATGACAACTTGATATTTCTGACTATTGCCACGTTGTTTATTACAGGTGATGGAGCATACAAATTTCAGGGCAGTAGTATAAAACTGATAAAAGAATGAGGATCAGGAAGACTATTCTAGCAGTGATGTCAGGTAGACTTCAAGTCTCCGAAGAGTGTTGGGGAGGTTTCAATGTATGAATCATTTCATATTGAAGTGGCAAGGTTATCAAGAATATTCTGTGATCTTGTGTTAGCACACAGAAGGGCAGGTTAATCTTGCAGAGCTTTCTTCAATATGCTATTGTGGGATTCTTTTTTGCCTTATGTAAGGGTATTTATTCATCAGATACACCTTGAAGCATGTCCCATTACGAAATGCAGACAAGAAGAGTCTCTCTTTAAAATTTTCTCTGTTCAAGTATGTTACATTTCACACACCCTTGCCCCCCCCACCTCCCTCGTATTAAGCATATAGTGAGTATTTCTGCTATGTTGTATCAAAATGTATGTTCAGTGTGGTCTAACAAATTACACTTTTCAATGATTTAAGTACAACTCAGCACACTAGACTTTGTATGTGTGCTTTCTGAAAGACACAGATAGAACCATATGGTGACAGCAAGAAAGGTGGAAGGATGGTAATACAGTAAGCGAGGTATATTTTTAACTTCCATTTCTGACAGCAAGGTAAAGCTCAAGTTTACCACAGAAAAATTCCTGTTCTTGTCTCTTGTGCGACTGGGCACATTTTGAATTGACTGCAAGGTCTGAACTCAGAACTGACTTGGGCCGATATTTGACAAGTTAATCACAGCCAGACTTCACTGCTAAAGACAGAGCAAACCCCTATTGCTCTGTGCTTACCAGCTCGCACACCTTTTTAGGACTTTCGTCTTCGTGCCCTCAAGTGGACAGTAATTGTTACTGCATGCGTAAGGCAAAAAATGTTCCATAACATTGTACAGAACAGATAATCTCTAAGAGCACCGGCACTGTTTTGTAACAGCATTTTCTGTGAAAAGACTAGTTTAGCATAAACCCCGTGAACTGAAGAGTAATTCCAATGCAATAAGTAAAATTCTGCAAGTTTTCTGAGACACTTCTCATGTTAAATCAATATTTTATTAAATAATAAATTCCTTTGTAAGATGTTTTCTGAAGACAGAGAGGTTTTAGGTTTTCAATTTTAATGGTTTGTAAGAAAAAATGTTCAACACACTGAAGCAGAAATTACAACATAAGCATATGTTTTAGTGAGCTCTTTCAAAAATGGGATACCTCATCCTGGTGTGGAGATACTCCTGGGTGAAAGAGACTGTCTTACTAGGACAGTCAAAGCACAGAACCTATATCGATTCTCAACAGCCCCCAGATGTCTCAGAATGCATCAAATCCATGTTTCCACAAATGCACTTTTAACAGTGTTCTTTGTTTAACTTTTGACATTTCTGCACATTTCATTTTGCACAATTCTGTCTAACCAGCCTCAAAGAGAACATGCCTTGCTCTCATCAGCTGTAGAAGACAAAACCAGCCACTGCAATTTTAATTATGGGGACAATATTTGTTTGAAAAAGCCAAATTGCTACATTCACTCAAATGCTTAGCCAAATATAATGAATGCACATATAAAATTATCTTTGGTGTTCATTCCCTAATCTACAAAGTATAAAAAATCCTTTGGTATTTATCCTAAATTAGTGTCAAATTAATTTTTTTTCTTAATAAGAAATCTGAAAGTGTCATGATACTGTCTTTGTATGTCTGGTGAACAGCTTTGATTTTCAGATTTGTCTGCTTTCTTCAAATACTCTGAACGAAGAATTTGCACATTGGTCTCAGTCGCAGCATACACAGAGTTCGTTGTTTCCATGAACACCCCAGGCAGTAAACTCCCTGCCCAGAGTATTAATGGAAAGCAACAATAAAGTGATTCTAATTCTACCAAACAAAATGCAGTGAGCCATAACTTCAAGTTGCTCACATCGGCATAGCACCATTGTAGTCAACAGAGTTATGTCAGTTAATATCGGTGGATTATGTGGAAAAGCTTGATGTATTCACAGGAATCTAATTAAAATTATGAGAGTTGCTATCCAGTAACACCATTTACTTTATCAGCTACCATGTCATGGTGCTTGAAACCAGCATTTGTAAACAGCTTCCAGTGATGTGGATGGAAGGTTTTGTAGACTGTGCTGTTTCGTCTTTTTCCCACACAGATAAGCATATTATATGGTGGCTTTTCTCTCTTTCAAAGAGTACTTTCAGTCTGAAGATCCCTTGCAGATGTCAAAGTTAAACACAAAACGTAAATGGGTCAATATCTGATGTTCCAGGTGAAGCAACTCCACTATGAGATCAGCACACTGATTTTGAAGCTTGCAATCACCACAGAAGTGGTCAACAATAACCGGTGTCACACAGTTTTGGGTTTCTGCACACTAATAGTTTGTTGATGTCTTCCACATGTTTCAAATTAACTACCTGAAACTTCTGCTGCTCATAATGAATGAGACTGGGACAGTGAAGTTCTCCTTGTGAAGCTGAAACTTGTGATTAATGACCTGTATCAAGGTTATTTTTGTGAACCCATGGTTCTTCATGTACCATTTTGCTGGGCTACTGTCAGACACACAAAGAAGTGGAGTTATTTGTACGGGGGTGTCATCCTTGAGCACAGCTGTATTGCACTCGTGGAGCATGTAGTATTTTGTTGCTGCATAGCCATGCGTGATTTGCTTTAAACAAAACATTTTAGTTCAGAGTGCTTGGGGACATCTCTCCCTGCCACAGCAGGAGGTATTGTGAACTATTCCAAATCTTCAGCTTATCTGATCAGCAAAGCTTCACATGTTCATCAAAGGTATGGCAATCTAGTCAAAACTGAGAATGGAGTCCTAAAAGTTTGGAGGTTTTGCCTTTCTAATTTGGTGGTCAAAACACTCATTGATTCTACCCAGTAGCTAAAGAAATAAAAACTGCTTTTAAGCACACACATCTTGCATCAGGCAACATTTTATGCCTTTACATGAATACCATTTGGAGGAGGTCAAAGCCATTCCGGGGTGTGTATGTTTCCTGAGAAAGGGCATCACAGTGATGCATTAATATATAGTCTGATTCATACTGAATCAATGAAGTAATTTAACTGTTGTGAGCCTGCGGCCAATGATGCATAAATCAAAAGATGGGGCCTAACAACATTCATGCTCATACTCTGCCCACATGATCACTGCTGCATTCCCCTTACTTATTGTCATCACTTTCAGGACTGTGTGGTGGTTTGCCTATATTAACTACCCAGAAAATGTTTTGCCTAAAAATACTCCTCTCAAGACTACATCACACCACACCATCAATTTTTAACTGAGAAAATATGGGCATTCATAGTTTACAGTTTGTTGATTTTAGCCACTCACTGGTAATTCTGCTGGTTTGGCAATTGGTTGTCAGCACTGAAAGGTCTGCGGTGCAGAGGGCTGTGCAAATTTGTTCAAGCTGTGTCTTGATGAGATGAATTCTAATGAATCCCTCCTCTACACGCTGAAGCTTAATCCCTATTCAGAAGGGATTAGTATTCAAATTTATCATAGAATCAGGAGTGATTAGTGGTCTATCACATACAGTATGTCATGGAATATTCACTAGAAATCTTAAAACTTTTTTTTGTGTATTTATTAATTTTTAAGACACTCCTACAGTTAAAAGGGTGGTCTTTCTGGCTGTTGTCATTTGCCATTAGAAATCGGTGATTAAAATGTTGTGAGATGCTGGTAGGGAAAACTTCAATTCTGGCTGCACTGTGCGACACTTAGCAGCTGTATGCAAATGATGAGAGAAGTTCCTCATTTTCTGGGGGAAGGTCAGTATGAATTCTGGTTGGGTGCACTGGATCAGTAGACATAGTTTTGATCCTGCCTGTCTAACGAAGTTTCTAATGGGACGTTTGATCACAAGCATGGGCTACAGCGGAAGGCTTGTAATGGAGTATTTGACTGAAGGAGGCTGCAGATGCAGGACATGGATGCTCTTTAAAAGTACTCTTTTAAAGATCCTCCCTTAATAAAATGGAGCTAGATTTCTTCCAAAGCTTAGATAAATTTGAATCCTCTGAGGGATTAGATGGAACTAGTTTGAAGAAAACAGGAATAGTACAATCAGTTCTAACTGGCAGTGTTTGCAGTGGTGAATTAAATAGTTCCTGACTTCAGAATAACAATTCTTAAGTGGAATTTCAGGCCAGAAGTCTATGTTGACTAATGACCTGGTAGTGGCCTGCAAGATTCTATATGTGCATTTCAAGAATGCCTTTCTGTCTCCTCCTTTCCCTCTCCAGTCCAAATAACAGAAATATTAGGAAGTATGTTCCAGTTTATCTCAGGGCGATAGGAGTTATGAAGCATGAATAAAAGCAATATTTCTTTCCTTTTCTATTAAAAACGTAAATTTGTACTGTATTTTGGCATACTTGTTACAAAGTTTTTATGTTAGTTCCTGATTCAAAGACCACTGAAATAAATGGAGATCTTTCCTTGCTCTCAGTGTTTTGTGGGATTTGGTTGAATTTGGTTGAATAAAGTTGAATTAAAAGCACAAGAAGAGGGAATATTTTCAGGTCAGAAAAAATTGCAAAATACCTGGTTAGTGTATAGATCATTGGATTTAAAAAAAAAAAAAAATCATTTTATCATTTTGAGGATTTATAACAACAACAGCTCAGTATTTATTACTTGTATATTGATACTATCAAGGATTTCCATCTCCAATCGATCTTCTGCAGTACCAGTATATAGATAACCAGTCCAGTTACTGGAGGAGTCCAGTACCTTATAAATGTATGAAAAATTTGATAAGAATATGAACTCTGAGCAACCAACAGTAAGGGAGGGCCCTGGGAATATTTATGGTTGTCCATTTCCACTTCAGCTGAAAGCTGTGATTTATCAGTAGTGTGATATTACTTGGCAGCTTCTTATACATAGCTTGGGTGTGTGATGTTTCCTAAACTCAGACTTTTTTGGCACCCATCACCACATTTTTAGGGCATTCTGTGATGCTGGCATTGTGCTTATAGGACCACTAAGGAGTTCACTGAAAACTTAAATTGTCAAATGTGTCACGTAAGTACCTTAAAATTTAGCTTGCACATATATACTTAGCTTTTACTGACTCTTAAATTAGATGTAGGTTATGGTCGAAGTGAACTGCTATGTTATGTACAGAGAGCGAAATCATGTTCTTAGGAGGTGCAAAAACTGGGCTAGTGCTTTGTTGCAATGAGTTTCAGCTCACTTGGTGATCTCTGTTTAATATCAGTCTTCTGAGCGCAACAGAATATTCAGAATCAGACTCTCAACTGATGTAAATTAGCTTACAACAGCCAAGCATTGGTATCATCAGCTGACAATACCACCCCTGCAAACAGCTGATTATACTGAAAGAAGCAAGACAGCCAGGCAAATTGGAAGCCATAAAAAGGATGAGAAAAGCTCTAGGAGATGTGACATTCCTATTATAGCTAACCATGTTGTAACAGCTCCCTGGTCACACCAAAGCCAAGGCCAAAGCGTGGATTAGGCATTTCCCCTCCCCCTGCATAGTCTCCAGTCGCAGCCTCACTCCAAAGCTATGTTTAGTTAAATGAGAAATATTGTACAGTGTATGCTGAAGCTGAGGAGCTCTTCTCTGCCGCTAGCAAGCAGTCATTTCATACCTCAAAGTGTAGAATTAGATTACATTATTTGCTTAGCTTCCTGAATGTTGCATTCAGGCCGTAAAAGAGTCTTCTAAAAAGCTGCTCACAGTTATTTCAAAACAATGTTTCATTTATGGAATATTCCTGATGAAAAATCATGAGGCAATAAGGAGTGCAAATGGTCTAAAGGAGAGAAGACAATGAGAAAGAACTACAAATGGCTTGGAAGACACTCTGGTTGAAGAGGAAGAAAGGAATTTTAGACAGAAATCTTGCCCTGCAAGAATAAAGACAGTTTGAATAAGCCTCAGGAGAGAAAATAAAGGACTGAATCACTTACAGTGACTGATCACTTACAGTGACTGGTCTTACAGTGAACAAAGATATAGGTCACCTATGAAGTGAAGGGAGTTTTATCATTGTCCACTATAGGACAGGACAGTTCAAAAAGACCATGTGGCCCACCAGGGTTAATTGCCACCATCTTTATGAACCATATCAGGAACAGATATTTTGATTCATCTCACCACATGCATCACTGTCAAGATTGTGCTCTTCTGTTTCAAGGGAAAAGAATAGAAGCCTTAACAAGTGGGAAGGATGAGAACAGTCATTTACCTATAGGGAGAGGTGGGTTGGGAGCTTCTAGTACCTTGTGAGGGACTGTATGGTGAACAAAAGATGAAGGAGATCTCTGACTCATACTTGAAACCTGCTTTTTGAGCACAGACTAGGCATCTGGCTAGAACTACCACTCTTAACTACTCAGATCACTTAGCAGCTTCATCCCTCTCACTGGAGGCTAATATACAGCAGAATATCTTCTTAATGCATGCAGTACTGCTCATTAAAAACAAAAAAATAGTAATAATAATATTAATAATAGTAATAGTAATAATAATGATAATGATAATAATAATAATAATAATAATAATAATAATAATAATAATAATAATGTGCTGTCCTGCATACCCTCAAACCATCTGTGTCCTGGCAGAGTGTCTCAGAGAATCTCCTCGTCTTCACTACAGCGGTTTTATTCTCATTTCTAGTGCTTCTGAGCACATAAACCTACCACAAATAATACACATGGGGATTTAGCTAAATCCCTTCACTGGGTAATTATTGATTGATCTTGGTAGCTTGAAGTTAGCATAGCTAAAAAGGGAATGAGAGACGAAAGCCTTATAGCAAGGTGTCTTCTGGTTCTCTTTTGTATCCTAATATTAGAGAAAACTTTATAATTGTATGTTGCACCAGCTCAGAGAGTTAATATTGTAGCTGCTCTGAGACAGGCTGTGAAGGGGAAATCATGGTAAGAAATAATGAAGCCAAAATTTGCAATCCTCTTTATCATCCAATCAGAAAGTTTACAGCAGTATTGTCTTCCGTTCTCTCATTTACACACAGTTTAAGCAGTAATCTTGTTCATTGCATAAGGGATATTGATAGCCTTGGAGGTGCGTCACACTGTTTGGAGTACATTATCTAAGTCTTGGTTGCATTACAGCCTGTTGGTGCCGCAGCTGGCTGTGCTGTTGTTAACTGTTATGGATTATACTGTCTCTATCTTCTGACCAGGTATTAATAGAGTTTCCTCAGTAACCCACAAGTGATTAATGAGATGAGAAGATAAAACACTCCACCTGCTGCAGCAGCCATGAAAACTGAATTAATGAGTAGGGAAAAAAAGAGAAAAGGAGTCTCGAGGCCTCAGTGTACTCAACAAGCCAGATCAGCTGCTTATTTGCCTCAGCTCCTAATGATGCTGTTTGCGAATGAGTTAGTGCTTCCTGAATTAGACCACTAGCAGACAGTCAATCCAGGGAAAATTATACATTCTTACGATAATTACTGTATACCATAAAAATTGGCTATGTTTCTTCAACACCATCATCTTAGGAAAAAAGCCTTACCCTCATTACTCCATGGTGTAGTGTTTGAGAACAGTAAACTGGCTATTAAAATGCACAGTGGAATATATGCATTGATGAGAGTTTCAGAAGGATGTAGAGATTGTGCATTAGATATAACTGATACATGTGTTTCCAGCAGGTTTTTTGGTAATTTGAAGGAAAATTCTCTATTATAGTAAGCAGTTTACTTTAAAAACTGTAAGTCTAGGTTAAAGCTGTGTGACTCTTACAAAACACAGAGAAAGCTTCTCAATCTTTATTTCAACTACAATAGTAACATTTATTGGAAACATATTGTATGCAAAACAGTCATTTATTGACTTAAAATTAGATTCCTTAATTTTCCCTGTTATGTTTAAATTCATGTAAATCTTAGCAATCCAAATCTAGATGGAATCCACAAGTACTTTACCAAACGAACAAGCAACCTTGTGCCATCTTAAAAAGGTAAGCCTTTTGGCATACTCTGCAAATTAGTCAACCCAAACTGTTGGACCAAAGGGAAATCCAGTCATAGAAGATACTGATTGGAAATGTAGTCACCATTTCTGCTACTTGTAAAAAGAACATGTCTCAGCAGCCAAGTGGACAGAAAGGCAAAGACTTTTACATTTTAAAATCTCCCATTCTATAACTAGTTTATCAACTTCAACTTTTTTAAGAGTCGCAGAGTTTTGAAGACATCATTTGCAGCTGATTTTTTAAACCAACACTTGCAGTTTTCAGTGAACAGTCAGGAACTGACATCTGCAAGCAAGAGTTCTCTCACTCAGCTACTGACTGCCAGCAGTCTTTCCACTTTCATTTCCATGGAAACTGGGCAAGGAAAGTTTGTAAAAAGTTTGTATATTTTTTAAAAATTCTTATTATATTCACCCGACCACTCAACTTGCAAGGATGAGAATTAGCCCACAGCATCCAGGGGAGTTCATACGTGACTGGTGCTTTTAGCAGATGCAATCTAAAGCTGCTGCAAGATCTAGAGTTCATTGACTGGAGCTCCCTATTGTGACATTTTTACCCTTTTTCGGTTTTGTTTACTGGTAAGTATCAAAAGCTTTGGTGGTTTAGGAGCAGTTTTGCTCCTTAGGTGCATACTAAACAGAGGGCTAATAGAAAGTTGTAGATTACTTGGGTAGTCTAGTTTCTATACTCCAGCCACTGTATAGCTCATTGCAAGTGTATGTGCATTAGAGATGGTAGTTATTCAGTTCAGAGCTTTCTGTCATCAGAGAAAGAGTCTGCACTTAAAACAGACTCTGAATCTGTTCTTGTTCACTCTGCTTTATAGCTGAACACCACTAAAGACACAGGTCCTGATTCTGCATTCATTTCTTTCTTATTCAGCTCATACAGGCATACATCTTCACTGAGCTGAATTAACTCATCCTGGGTTTACCTGAAAATTAGATTCAGTTTAATTCCATTTAACAAGTGTGAATGTCAGGGAGTACTTCAGAAACCATTGTAACACAATATTTGGTAGTCATCTTGATGACAAAAGTGAAACTGCACAAGTGTATTACTGCAACTTATAGAAACCTATCTATTGTAACCAAATTAATCTCTCACAACAGTGAGCACCGTTTGCAAATAAAAAAATTCTTAAAAAAAAATCAATGTTATTCACTTTCTCTAACATTCGTCATAAAAGTGCTGGCTCTCATTAGTCTATAGTTTTCAGCAGCCTAAGATATTCAAGAATTCTAGAAGTGGCTGGATCGATCAGGTGTCAGTGAATACATTAAGAGAAATCATGAAAAAAATAAACAAAGAACCTATGAAAATATTCTGATGACTGGTAATAAAAAGTTCAGCAACTATTCGATCATATTGCTGAATAATTAAAATAAAAACTATTCAGGAAAAAATGTCAAAATTTGTATTATGAATAATTCATAAAGAATAATTCATCTATCTCCACACTACATAGTAATGTTCTTGCTATGCTGCACATACATTTATACTGTTACTTTAAAGCTTCAGTTCCAGTGGCTCCAGGCAGTGTTCAGAAGCTGAATAAATCCAGGACCAGAGCAACTTGCCCATGCAAACCAGAAGACCTAATAAAAAATATTTGCTTGTGAAAGCCCCATTGACACTCTCATCGTGCTAGTCCAGTCTGATCACAGGTGAATAAGACACCTTTCTAAGACACTCTTCTTCTCCCCAGCTTTGACCAATAGGGCTTTTATTTCCCTGCGTGGAAACCACCTCTCAGTCTATATCACACTGAACTGAAATGGCACTTGTTATACTCCCCACATTATGTGTTTCTTTGAGCTGCTTCTGAACACTCACAGACCTTAAGTCCACCTGCCACTGAGTAACATGTTGGATACAGTCTTTTCAAAGATGGGTGTTCCATTCGCTACTAAAGCCTCATACACTCCTATCGATCATTCTTTCGTACAGTAGACTGTGGATCTCATCCATTAGCTACATAATCTTGGAAAAGAAAACAATATTTCAGAGTTGCTTTAGGGTTGCTGTAACAGCTTTGACAGCTTCAGTTCTGGGGGAGATGACACTTGAATGTCTCCTTGAACAACAGCTGTGGCCTTAAAGTCCACTTAAACGTTTTGACTTCATCCCATTTGTCTCATTGTTCTTACTAACCTACACATGAAGTTCTTTACGTACAATAGGGTAAAACATCATGAGCCCTTTGTTTACAAGGAAAGAAGCAGGTTAGTGCATGTAGTGCATGCAGGGAATCTTTTACGGATGCAGAAGAGCCCATAACAGAAGCCCCCAAATACTTCCCTTCTACACTGATTTTGATGTTTCAATGATTATTCAGTGGTTTGGAAAATTACATTTTATCAAGTAGAAAGTCTGGACATTTTCATTCACTTTTCCAAAGATGTAACCTGCAATGCTGTCGTTCTCTATTGGATTTCCCTTTTATGTAATTTTATAAGTTTATTGTGATAGCATTCAAAAGGCTGTGCCTGAAAAGTTCTATAACATATGGCATATATTTAACATTGCTTGTGAATTAAAAATAACAGCCTGCCATCTGCCATTGATAGCAGATTTTACCAAAGTCTAAATGAAAAGCTCAAAGATGTGAACGTTGTCAATTAAAATATGAAACACTCAGGTTCATGACAGGGTAAAAGTGCTCAGACTTACCTTGCTTGAACCTGAGTCACTAGCAGCTTAGCCATCATGTTTGAGTAGTCACTTTATACAGGAATAAAGCATCATAATGAGTTTCAAGAACAAGTCTTGTTTTGAGAAAATATAAACTTCAAATTCAGCCTATTGCCTGTTGGTTTATCAGATATCTACTGTTAGTAAAGGTGTGATATTAGTAATTTTCACTTATGCTGGTTACTTAAATGAACATTTCTATAAAATCTCATTAAGTCTTTTCAGTAGCTATTAGCTGATGGGTTCATAGTTTTAGCTGTACTAGAGCAATACAGTATCAGCAATGCCTTTCCCTAGCCCTCTCTACCTGTTGAACGTAGAGCTACTAAGAAATGATTGTTGGTTCATTTTTGGCTTCAGGGTTTTTTTCTGCCAAGCATGTAGATTTTTTCATTTTTTTTTTCTTTCTAAAATGAGCTAAATCTTTAAATGAAAATCCATTTTAAAATAGAAAGTCAAAACATTTCATTTTGAAAATGTCAAAATGAAACACTGAGACTTTTAAAAGAAATCTCCCTCTCCCTCTATCTCACTTATTTTTTTGGCTAAAATTACTCACTAACTTGTCAAAAGATATAATTCTAGCCTGACTGACACTGTCTGCCCAAATTGTTGTATATTCTTGTGACCTTCTGACTTGATTATTGCAACCTTTTGCCTGAAATGCTTTCAACTGGCGTATCAGGACCTATCAAGAGGAATTGTTCCAGAATTTTGTGCCTGTCACCTGCTTGGACCTGTTGAATCCAGAATACAACTGAAAATATGCACAGAAACAGTGGGTGGTAATACGACCAAAATCTCGAAATGCTGTCAGCTGAACTCTGAGTATGATTTGTGTTAGATGTAGATCTTTTACTTGCTACTTAAATTCGTTAGGCACTTTTAAACTGATCAGCTTTTTGATAAACTGCAAAGAAAGAGAGGGAGGAAGCACCACCTCTTTTTTTGTCTACATTTAAAATGGAACAGGACTTCACATGTCATAGTGACGCAGTACAGTATCTAAAAGCGTTTGTAACATCCCACGAGATGTGTCACTGAGAAGACAGAAGTTGGTCAATATTTCAGTCAATTGTTCCATCCTTTGTTCCTGTATGATACCATATCACACAGAAAGTTCTTAATTTGAGTGAAACAAACTAAAATTGCATATGTGGGTAGTGTGGAATTCAACCTTGTTACCTTTAGTTGCCCTGAACTGCTGAATGCTCTCAAAAAGAGACACTCAAGAACAATGTCTGGAATTTGATTGATTGCTTCACAAAGATAATTTAAATTCAGTGCCCATTTTGCTCTGAGCATTTTTAATAAAACTTCAGAAATTTCAAAGAATGTAGTGAAATTAGACTAATACGAAACAAATGTAAGCAAGATTTTAGTTCCAGGTTTTTACACAGAAAACCTTCAGTTACCCCTTCGAGCAGCACCATGAAGTAGGTAATTACTGATTTGCAACCAACATGTGACCTAGTCAACTGTTTGTTAAAGAAGTCAAAGTAGATTTGATATAGATTTAACTAGGCAAGTATTGGAGGAAATTGTATGCTTTATTTAGCTAAGGGAAAAGAAAAGTCTTACAGTCTTATTCTCTGAAATATATAGAGCAAAGAGCATGATTGCAAATATGTATCATTAGGGAAAAACACAACTTCTTCATGAAAACAAGTTTTCTCTTTGTGAAGGTGTATTGGTATCAAAAAGTGTCTGGCAAGAAAAATCTCTGAATAAGTTGTTGTAACACAGGAAAAAAAGGATTCTTAAAAAAAAAAAAATCAAAAATTCACACTCTAAATAGAGGGAAAATTTAAGATATTAATAAATAGGAAGATCTTATATCAAGTACTCCAGAAAACTCACATGGCTGCAAGAGCTGTGATTCCTCCTTTACATATTCTTTTGTAATCTGTTTTGATAAATACATTGGATAAAATTCACTAAATTTTCACAGACTGCCAAGTTTAGCCTACCAGCCTCCTCTCAGATACAGTAAATTTGGCTGTGTCCAAATATTTAGCAGCCCCTCTGTAGGACAGCCTGAACTTTTCAGGTTCTATAATTCTAGAATATAGGTCTAGACTTGTTCACTTATTAATTATTGTCTTATTCTATTCCACCCAATAAATAAACTAACAAAACTAGAAGGAAAATAAAGCTGTGTAATTTTTTGTCACAGATCCAGTGAACCTCTTGCATTATTTCCAGTGAAAGAGAGGAAACAGCAATCTGAGGCAAAGAGGAGATTTATGGTTAACACAGAGGACTGGGAGTCAGGAGATGGGTTCACTTTCTCAGTTGTGCAGATGTCCCCTGTGCTTACAAGCCTGATTTCTGTATGTTGGTACTCAGACTCAGCATTGATTCAGATTGAAATAGAAGCAATCTCCTGATCTCGCTCTGTTTTACTTGTTATTTGAAAAGTGAGCATCCCCTTTGATCCCATGGAATAAACTATGAAGCTCATAACTGTTCTTGAAGGGCTCTGAGAAGAACAAAACCATTTGTGATGACAAGCAGGGAGCTGATACTTACAGAATCATAGACTCATATTGGTTGGAAGACACCCTTAAGATCATTGAGTCCAACCATAACCTAACTTTAGCATCAAACCATGTCCCTGAGAACGTCATCTCTACTTCTTTTAAACACCTCCAGGATGGTGACTCCAACACTGCCCTGGGCAGCCTGTTCCAGTGCCTGACAATGCTTTCCATGGAGAAATTTTTCCTAATATCCAATCTGAACCTTCACTGCCACAACTTGAGGCCATTTCCTCTCATCCCGTCACTTGCTACTTGGGAGAAGAGACCAACACCCTCCATGCTACAACCTCCTTCCAGGTAGCTGTAGACAGCAATAAGGTCTCCTCTCAGCCTCCTTTTCTCCAGGCTAAACAGCCCCAGTTCCCTCAGCTGCTCCTCATCAGATTTGTGCCCCAGACACCTCACCAGCTTCATTGCCCTGTTCTGAACTCTCTCCAGCACCTCAACGTCTTTCTTGTAGTGAAGGGCCCAAAACTGAACACAGGATTTGAGATGCAGCCTCACCAGTGCCGAGTACAGGGGGACAATCACTTCCCTGGTCCTGCTGGCCACACTATTCCTGATACAAGACAGGATGCTGTTGGCCTTTTTGGCCACCTGGGCACACTGCTGGATCAAGTTGAGCTGCTGTCAACCAACACTCCCAGCCGCTCTTCCACAGGCCTGTAAGTTTATAAAGTCTAAAACTTTATCTAAAGGATGCATCTATGTACATATAATTTATAATGCATTCTATACAGGTCTAAGTATGTAACAAAGTTTTTGGAAAAAATGGTACTACATTTACCTCCTAGTAATCTTTCCTGATATCTCATCCATATTTGCCTCTGAATACCATGCCTGCTCTGTTTCTTTATATTTTTTATTTGACTACAATGAAAACATACACTAAACTATAAGAAGCAGTTATAATATATATTTTGCAGGCATTTCTGCCAAGGAAAAAAAAAAAGGCAGCTGTAAACCAGGAAGTACTTTATTTGGAAGTTCTCCGTCATTTTTTTTACCATTTGCAGCTTGACATTTAACAAATTCCCTTGGACTCTTTATCATTTCCAGATACACTTATAGATCAGATGCCAATTTAAAAGCCATATCAGCTAGAACAATCCTTCCCACACTGTTCTCCATGGACAAAGTTGAGGTGTTAAATGATCTGGAGGAATAAAATGGACCTGTCTAAAGGAGCAGCATCAGTTGTGCACAGTAAAAGGTCCTCAACAATGGGGGCTGAGAGTTGTCCATTTTCTTGCTTGCTCTCAAAAGGAAAAATAAATATTACAGCATTAAAGTATGATTTAGATGAGGAGTGTCAGTTTTTGGTAAGGGGTGGTGGTGTGTGTGGATTTTGTTTATTTGGGGTTTTTTTGTGCTTGGTTTGGTTGCTTGTTAAGAGCATATATCAGGCTTCAACAGCTCTCAGACTCTGCTGAAGTATGTCGACTAAAGTATGTTACGAAGAGGGCTCTCAGGTGATCTCCATTGGAAATTCCAGCCCGGTATCTTTGATTCATACAACATATGGTTAAACTAGAAAACGCCTTCCAGGTTTAAACTGAATTAAACCCTGTTGCCTATTGACAGAAACAGGTTGAGGTAACTACCTTCGTCACATTTCTAAAACTAAGTGAACAATATTGAGAAAAGACAGTGTATGTTCTTATTTTGTCCAGAGGCTACTGAATAACAAAAATTATACACAAATGCTAAATCGCAAATAGTGGATCACCAACATGTGAGAAATATCAGATGATCCCTCTTCCTCAAAGACCCTAGAAACAATAGATCTAACACTTTATTATATTTAGCTCTGTAGGCAGTGAAACATCTAGCTGCTACTTCTGATCTTCCATTCTTCTTCTTTAGAGGAATGCTTAGCAATTAAAAAAAAAAAAAAAATATTTCTTTTGTAATTATTTTCTGAAATAGAGATGTTAACAGTAATCCTGACTCTCTCTTTAGCTGGCCACTGAGAAAGTGAAATGTCAAACTGCCCTTTAACCAATACAAGGGCATAATATCTGCTTCCTGAAGCAGCAGATAGAGGAGAGGGAGAGCACAACAGGTATGGCCTGCTGCTCACTTCGGCTCCCTCAAACATAAAAAAATGGTTTGACTGCTGCTACTATTGAGACAGCAGCTGGGGATGCCATGCACCAGCAGCCATCTCCAGTCCCACCCACTCCATTTCCCTGGCAATGCCTTTGCTTTCTGTATGACAAGAGCAGCTCCAACCTCACATCAACCCCTTTTTTTGAAGTGGCAGAATTCAGTCTTCTCTCCAAAACTGACAAACCTTGACCTCATCAAGAATCTCAATCATGAAACAAGTTACATTGAAGTATTTAAATGTAGCAGCTAATGACACTTTATTAATATGTTATGAAATAAAAATTATTATTTTTGAAATGTTATAATTTTGATATTTTTCAAGGAAATGAGGAAAATTATTTGGTTTTACTCTCACAGTCTCATTTTTGTAGCAACCAGTATGTTCTCAGCAAAATATTTCATGTATTATTTTAATTAAATTGCTTTTTTTGAGGAGGAAATGCTGGCTGTAAAAAAATTTTTCACTGAATTCTAGTAATACACAAAGAAAAACTTTGGGTTCAATAAGAGAACAAATCAGTGAAACCTAACTTCCTTTATATGTAAAAAACACAAGCTTCCAAAGTGGAAGATTTCTATTTAACATGAGTCATATTTTATTATTACTATTTTGTCAAAGCAAGTATAATTTTTGCCAGTACTAATTATTGCCAGCTGTATCAATGTGGTTTCTTTATGGCATTCATTTTACATATTTGGGAAAATGACAGCAACTCTTTTCATCCTAATTTTCCGTACCTTTATAGCGTTACTAAGAAGTCGGATAGCTTCCATTGGAAAACAGATTGTCCTATGCATTTCAAAAGAGAAAAGGGACATGCTTTTCATTTTAAGTGACCTCTGATACTTCTGGTAGCCTGCATAGGAGGTAGAAGACTCCTTATGCTGTCTTCCTCTTGCTGTGCCTGGTTAGAAGCACAACGTAGTCCCAGTACTCCCAGCTCTCAGGAGCTTTATGATGCTGGTGCCCCTGCAGTACTTTGCAGTGTTAGGCATGCTGTGCCTGAGATGAACTTCTGTAACCACAGAGAAAACCTAGGGGTAGTGGGATATGACAGCTAGGTGACTCTAACCTGGAGAAGGGAAAAGTTTTAGCTAAGGAAAGCTAGGGAGTCGGCATCTAGTCCCCACTGAAACAGGACTGAAGAAGCAGAGCAGTGTGGCCTGGAATGCAGGCAGGGTTTGGCAACTAGAACAACAGCTAAGCTCTTTCATTTCATCTTTGAAGATGCCTATGGGGTCCTAGAGCATTATTGAAGTGAGCAAGGGCTGCCAGGTGTTGCTGACAAAGCAGGGCTTCCAAAACTGCAGAGCCCCATGCAGCAGACTTGCCACATGCCTAGAGCCACCCCTGCCAAGCAGCTGATAATCCAGCTTCCAAACAAAAGGAACCAAGAGGCCAGAAACGTACAGCTTCACAACCATGGGCAGAAAGCAGATGACAGAAATCCAAGAATGACAATAATAAAACATCTGGAGCTCAAGCCTCGAGACAAACTGCATAAAAAAGGAAGGAAAGATAAAATAATCCCAACAGCACAGTAAATCTGGAAGACAAAGATATCAAAAGATGCCAGAACTCCTGCAGAGAAAGAGTAGCAGCAACTACTGTCACCAGCTCCTCTCAGTGTGGTGTGCTACTTAGTTGTAAGGCATAGCCTCGTTTTCTTGTGCCTGTTCTTTGTGGTTTACCTGTGGGGAAAAAGGAGTGGGGGTTTTTGTGGTTTTTTTTGTTTTGGTTTGTTGGGTTTTTTTTTTGTCTTCACACAGTAGTATTGCAAAGGGACTTCTGAGAAGATTCATGTTGCTTTAAACCCTGTAGCCATTCTGAAACAAACAGCTTGTGATTAAGAGATCAGTTGCAAGCAACAGTGATAGATGTTGTTGAGGTTTGACTGGGTAAAGTGTACTCTGTCTCTAAAGCAAGTTTTCCGTTAAAAGACACATCTAAGTGTGTCTTCTCCTGAGGATTACAGTGCTAAGTAAGTTTTAGGTTCCACTTTTGCCTGTACTTATTTCCCACACAGATCTGCCCAATAAATTATTTTTCCTTTGCAACACATGAAAATGTTGATCAGGAAGTTTGTTTCTTGAAGGGGAAAATATATTTTCCCCAAGTAGTTTTAAAATACCATTTAGTTTTCTTGACTGTTTAGCAGTGGTGAGCCTACCACAAATTGCACTAATAAAAATGTAAACCAAGGGTTTTCAACAAGTTTAAGAAAATTTTGTGATTTCCCTTTTGAACATCAACTCCAAAAGCTAGAGGACCGGCATAAGTAATTGCTTGTTTATGCAGTTTGTGAAGACTAGTTCAAAGCTACAGAAATCAATGGAGGCTTTAGCAAGAGCCGTGTTAAGTCTTTTGTTATATAATTCAGTATATTTCAGTTTTTATTCTTTGCACGGGCTTCTAATTCTTCCTTTCTCTGCATCTCTGAGTTCCTACAATGGCGTGTTTGGACTGTGTTAGGACCAGAAGAAAAAAGAAAATCTATAACAAATATCCAATATGAGATTAAGTGAATGAGGATTTTGTATTAAGGACAATATTATAGAAATACCTGAATATCCCTGTTGTTCACGTGTTGCAAGGAAGATGTGAGACATATTAGGATTTGCCTTGGACATTGAAAATTTCTGGATTTGTTACTCATCTAAGTAACTCTGCCATACAAAGTGACAGAAATAACTCTTGCCAACTACATGTACGAGACATGTAAGTTCCTTTAATGAAAGCACGTGTTAGGACTGAGTGGTGTGCTGTTGCACAGAGAAATAAATATAACACATATTGATGATGCTGGAAGGAAAGAAGTTAGATCCTCAGGTCTTCTTAACAGTTCTTGTTTAATTAAAATTGAATTTAAAACATTTCTCCTTCTAGAAGTACTAATATATAGATATATTTCTATTTTAATTCCTACACAAAACTTTGTATTTTATCAATGTAAAAAATAATCAGCCAACAGAAGAATAAATCGATTTACAAATGTTCTTCCCAGAAATGTATTTACCTATTTGATGCTGCTGGTGTCCATAGGCAGCCAGAGTTTAACCCACAGAAATGAAGTTGATGTAACCTACAGCAGGAAATTGTACAGTAATTTCGTGATGAGAGCACTAAGTCCAGCTTCTGTTGCTAGTTTGTTGTACAGGTGATGATCAGTGCATTCCTTTTTCCTTCCTGCCATAATCATCATAATCCTGTAGTTCCTAATTAGTTTGTTTGCATAAGCAAGAGCTAATAGGCAACTTTGAAGTGTTGTCTGCATCATTGAAAATATAATGGAAAATCACATTTAAAATATGTCTTGTTTAAAAGAAAACAGGTTGAAACACAATCATAATGTGATACCTTTGAAGACTAAAATGTATTACGTGTGCTGGAGAGCAAATCAACAACATGAAGCTGTGTTTGTATCTCTTTAAAATTCAGCACAGTGGTACTGTTCTTCTTATTCCACCTCTGCTGATGAACATAGATCAATGGAAAGTTCTTATAGAAATATCCACCATGGTTTTTACTAATGTGACTTAACAGAAACAGTAGAGCAGCCCTATGCTCTGTGATTGGTATCTGACTTCAAGTGCCAAAAAATATATATAATTAACAGGACAGGCAAATACAGTGTGCCTCAGTCAAGTCACGATGTAGATTGTTTTATTACAGAAAACAGGAGCAATGCCAGTGGTTGATGATCAGATAGGATTCATACAGGACACTTGAGGTTTTTGAATTTGTTTTCCTGTGCTAGAGAGCTCCTGTGGAGAGAAGGCATAGGTTATGACCTATGTCTTACTCAAAACGGGAAATGAAAGAGGTCTGTTTTGAGAGGTATCGAAGTACTTTTCTTTTGTAAGGCAGCAAAATTTTGGTATTTGCCAAACAAAAGTCAAAGGTTGGCTTCCTTGAAACAAACACCTAAGCAAATCCAACGCATTGACATGTGACGACAGCAGGAAAGTAGTGAGGGAGACCTTGGCAGGAGGGCAATGACCTTTGTACTCACTCCTACCAGCTTGCGTCTCAAAGCTAAATATAAAATGGGAATGAAATACACACTCTCTAGACAGGTCAAGCAGCTGCGTTGCTCTTTGCATGCCTTACTGCCAACTAGTACATTAAGTCGCATTGGATTTAACTTAAAAGGAAGCCATTTGCTGCGAACTTGCTAACTGCAGCCAGTGGCACAAAGAAGCTATAAAAGAACTAGAGCGGAGCGTGATGGGTCCATAGAAAACCTTGCAATAAAAACCTGTGAAGGGAAATTTATACACAGCCTGAAGAAATCTTTATAAGAAAATCATTTTAATGATGAAATATGCATAGATCTATCACGGTAAAATCTTAATTCATCCCCACCATCCTCCTAGAGACGCTGTGCAGGAAAACCACAATCTTCCTCCCTGTCTTCCTCTCTTGTTAGCATGCCAGTCCCTGGTACAGAAAGCTTAGGACAGGAAATGAAGTACAAAATACTTAGCTGAAACTAGGTGGGCAATTTAGGAAGCAAAATGTAATTATCTGGAAAGAAATTTTGCCTGAACACTTAATTTCATGGCTCAGTGTTATAAGATACAAATAGTATTTGTATGCTTTTTAACCTTGGACTTATATGCTTTGCCTAAAGAAAACTGGCCAGTTGATCTCCACCAGCATAAGTGCAGAGTATCAGCACCACAGACAAGAAGGTCACTTTTCAGAGTGTACAAAACCAATATTTTTCATAGCAACTCTGTAAGCATACACTTTATAATGTCTTTTTGATAATGTCTTTTTGTAGGAGTAGAGATTTGCTGCTCACTTCATGCTGTGCTTATGGATAGCTGCATTCTCTGTGCTTCCCTTGTGTTTTGATCTAGGAAATAAGAATTTAGATTTTAGTCATGTTCAAGTTAGACTAGTTTTAATAGGAATAACCATAGATTTTTAGTATAATTTCCCAAAATTCCTTTGTTAATGGCATGAAATGAGCAAGAAATTTACTCATTTTCTTCATTTTCTTCTAACTAAAGCTGCCCTGGCAGATTTGCAGCTCAACAGTAAAGAACTTGGAGGATGTAATTGCCCAGGCTGATCAGTGAGTATTACTCTCTATATTGAAAAAGTAAAAAGTTTGCTGTAATGCTTCAGAGTGCGATCAGTGGAAATGAAAACCTTGCCATTGAAAGCAATAGACACTACAGTGAGAAGCTCACTGCTTTTCATTCACACCCAGTACTGGTTCATCCCTGGTTCTCTGGCTCCATTCCAAAGGATACATAAAGCAAATATTGATGTCACCGCAAAAGATAAAAATAGCAGCTTGTGGTCAGGTAATGATTCCCATTTCTTGTCATTTTTTTTAACTGAAATAGTTTCCACAACATAAAAATTTATCCTTTAGGGCTTTTCTGTGTTTCCTTTAGAAACTGCAAGAAGTAAATTTTCTGTCAAAATCAGTTGTATCACATGTGGACTTGTTTCATGCCACTTTCTTGAGCATTTCTCTGATCCCTTGTTTGCATAATGCCGGTACCTTGACAATGTCAGTCCTGACAGTATAGAGGACCATAAGCAATTGCTTTATTTTGTGACAGTAATTTGTTGATGTTCTGACAATATAATCCCCACTGTAGAGAAAGGAGAGAATAGGGAACAACAGTACATTTGTAATAGTATCATCTGATTTATAGGGGTATGTATTTGATCTCTAGATACCTGTGTTAAGCCTTTGCCTGAAAAAGCAGCTATTTTTCCTAATGACTCTAGATGTGTAATTTGCTGAACCAGAAGTTTACTATGGTTTCTTTCCTTTTATCAGTGACTTTAGGATTTTTACTGTTTGTTTTGTTTTGTTTTGTTCTTTTTATCAGGGACTTCACGACTTTCCATATTGTAGCATACCTTTCCAAGCACTTACCTTTCTGTATAATGGGAAAAAGAGAGAACATCAGGCTAAAAGCTGGTGTGGCAAAGCACTGAATACACAGAGAGACTTCAGCTCTATTCTTTAGAGAGGAATTCACTTTTATGAATTGGAGTCAAATTCTTGTGTTCTCCCATGCATGCTTCATGGTTCCATACCTGTTGGCATAAGTGGTATGACCTGTCACCAACAGAGTACCAGTCTATGCTGTGCTCATCTTTTTGTGCACTGCTCTCCTGAGTACCTCACTCGCTCTAGCGGGACAACTTTAATGAAAATTTATGTGTAAGGCCTTGCAATGTAACCTCCAACAAATGCCACTAAAATTATAAGTGACAGAAGCATGACAGGAATGGGGCATATTGAGTGTTCAAAATGGTTGCAGAATCCTGACTTTTTTTTAAGGGGAAACATGAACAAATCAGAGCTCCCCCCACTCCCTCTGCTCCCAGGGCACTGGGAGGGCTGCACTGTCATTTTTGCCATTTGTGTCAGCTAAGCAGGCTCAGACAACTGAGCTGACTGTCACGTTTCACTTCTGCCTGTTCTGCTGCTGGCACTGGTTACTTACACCACTGGTGCAACAAAGGGAGGAGATCTTCACTGAAGTCAAGAGCCATGGAATATCATGCTTACAGGACAACTGTGTTCTTAACAATGTTAACATTTCTAGAAACAGACAAGAAACCTATAGGTAAGAGTAAGAGAAGATGTGCTCCAGCTCCGTATCTTGTAGTACTTGGCCATTTCCTTCACAATGGGACAGCATGCTGAATTGACCCAAGTAAACAAGAGCCAAAGAACCTTTGAATTTGTTCATTTCTTGTGGTGCTCAGAGCTCTCTCTCATGTACACATGTTCAGTGTACCTCCTTGACTTGATTGATAGATATTAAGACTTCTTGCTGCTGAGACAGCTGCAATTGGCTTCCTCCATGCTTTCTCATTTCGTAAGAAAGTTGTATAGAAATGGACAACGATCCATCTGACTTTCAGGCAAAGCAAGTGTCCTGTTGGTTTGAAGAGAGGCTGTATATTTGATTAACTAGCATGTCAGCCACTTATTTCATCATTAAGAGAAGAATCAATTAATACCAAACTCCTAAACAAATGGCAGTCTTAGTGTTCTGTAAGCTGACTTTATCTGTGAATGTACAAGATAAAGTACAAAGCTTTGGCTAAAGTGTTCTTTGTATTACTTATAAAGTGGGAATAAACCTTCCCTCCCGCCCAAACACATCAGTTGCACCACACATATGATAATGGAAAGCAAACTGAAATTATTGCCTTAAATTTTCAATATATTTGAACACTATGGAATATTATTTTTTTTAAATAATCAGAATTAAACATCTCTGCTACTTTATGGGCAATTAAATCTCAGTAATATAGTTGTGTTTACTTTTATGCAGTGCTTGGTCCAGCCATGTCCATGTATTCCAGGTCAGTCTGTAAAGCTACTTTCCTGCATTTGGCTGGGATAGAGTTAATTTTCTTTGTAGTAGCTGGTATAGTGCTGTGTTTTGGATACAGTAAAAGAATATCATTAATAAACTGATGTTTTGATTGTTACAAAGCAACATATATACAAATTCCAAGACTTTTAATCAAGGAGGCTGCAGGTGCACAAGAAGTTGGGAGGAGACACAGCCCAGACAACTGACCCAGTCTGGGCAGAAGGATATTACTTATCATATGATATTGTGCTCGGTATATATTTTGGGGGAAAAAGAATGAAAGGGTAGACATTTGGATTGATGGTGTTTGTCTTCCCAAGTAACTATCACCCATGACAGAAGCCTGCTGTCCTGGAGATGGCTGAACACCTGCTGCTGATGGGAAGTAGTGAATGAATTCCTTGTTTTGCTTTGCTTGCATGCGTGGCTTTTGCTTTACTTATTAAACTGTCTTTATCTCAGCCCATGAGTTTCTTCACTTTTACTCATCTGATTCTGTCCCCTCTCCCACTAGGGCAGGGAGTGAGTGAGGAGCTTCATTGCTAGCTGGGGTTGAACCACAACTGCTAGCACATCAAAATGTTTACATCTATTGAGAACATTTTCAACAAATTTCAACAAAGAAAATTATTATGTCTTATCCCTCCAAATATACCATCTATTCTATGTGTCATAGAATAAAAATAAAAAGGTGGAGTGGTATTTTTTTTTTGAAGGGTTGTAGCATACACACAGACACCAACAACCAAAGGTTAGTCCTTTGGTTAGGCAATTTTATACAGTCTGTCTTTTTTTTTTTTTTTTTCCACAGACATAAGTATCTTTAAACTGAGCTTTCACACGGAGATTTCAAAATAGGGAACTAACTTGGGCACTTTAGGTCATTTCCCTGAAGGAAGTCTTCTGTACCTCAAAGTGGTAGAGAAAGAGTAGGAAAATGGCCACCTGTAGGTTCATGTTTGCCTTAGCTGTCATTAAAGCTTTAAAACCTTTTTCTCTTAGACAAGACTAAGGAAGATGGTTTTATATTGGAGAAATAATGATTAAATAGACAGGGAAAATATTCATTGTTTAAAATGTGGTCAAATGGATAATCTGAAGGACTAGTGAGATAAAAGCAGAAACTAAAACTGTGTCTTCTCTAGACAAAGGAACTCTCCAGAACACAATAGATAGTAAACTTCATAGATTATTTCAAGTAGGATTGTTATCTAGCCATTGAGTGATTGATTTCATTCAAAAATGTTCCAGACACCTAGGAGACAGTAATCAAGTAATGTACAATAGCTCCATCTCCATGTCTGAGAGTTTAGGGATTTTTAGTTTATGTTTCCAAAACTATATTGAATAACCTTCTGAAATTACCTAACTTTTGTTTTCTAATTGTGCTTTTCATATATAGATCGGGCTTCTCTATTTAAATGTATCTGAGTTATAAATGCAACAAAACAATATTAAGTTGAATACTTTCAGAGGGTTTGGGGACTTTTTGTCCTTATTTTTCCTCTTTTTCTTGTGCAAGGTGTTAAGTCAATATTTAGCCATAAATCAAATGTTCGAAAAAGCTATCAGCACAATATATGACTGAGTCTATTAGAAACTGCTGGGATTTATTGTAACTGTGGCAAAACAAATTCAGAGCTACTTGCTGAGTTTTGGCACATAAACATGGTTATTTTCTGATCTTGGATTGTTTATCCAGCGAACAGAAATGCTTCTCTGAAGCTAAATTGACCAAAATATCAAGCTGCTAACAGTTTGAAAACCTTGTTGCCTCAACAGAAACACCAAAAAAAAAAAAAAACAAACCCAAACAAACAAACAACCAAAACCAAAAACTAAGCACATGACAAAGCCATTTTCTCATTGGATAAAAATATATTGAATACCAGCAATGATTTTCTGACAATGAATCAGTTACATTATATGTGTATATGTGGGTATCTACATGCCTCTTCAGGATTGTGTTCTAATTCTGGTCCAATGACCAAAGTAAACAATGTGCAACAGTATGTTTCATGAAAATTAGAGTTTTAAAGACCACGGGTAAATAGCATAACCAGGTAAGAAGTTACATGCATGTCTCCTGCTGTTTCCTTCTACAAACACTTATGAAATGTCAGTTCAGCTAAGACAGACAAAAGGTTTGATGGTCAATTAGAGAGTAATGGTTTTAATTTTTTTCCTAAAACTATTAATTTAGTGACCGAGCTATATGACCAAAGAGAGTTGAGGGAGCCATGCAAGTGAGAGAAGTGGTGTTTTTACCTCCTTTATAATATAACAGAAGTGTAGACCTTCAACATCATATTAAGGCTTTAAGAAGCTTACTTTTTGCCTTGAAAAGTCATTTCATTTTATAACAATAGTAAAAATGTCACTTTTGTAAATTAATCTGACTTTTTTCCTGAAATTCTTGTTCTCTCTTAACAATTAAAAACTTACACCCTTTTAAGAACAAAAGAATCTGTGAGAAATAACTTGGAAAAATGAAAAGCTGCTCTGCAGTACTTCAAAACTTGGAAATCCTTTAATTCCATTACTTCTATGGGGCAGGACTCACATACAGGTTCTAGATTCTTGTAACATAGTTTCTATATTTTTCTAAGTCACCAGACATGTCTCCTAAGAACAGGTGTTTGCTTTTTTCCTTGACTTTTTCTATTTTCAGTTCTGTTTCTGAGAAGAAATGTAGAACAAATGATTGCAAAAGGCCTAAGTTATGACTTTTGGTCTATGACTATCTGGTCTTTTACCTAATGTCTTATTCTGCCTACCGCAGTACCCCCAAGGGGCTAGGACTAGTACTATCTTTAATGTACTTCATGCCATTTTGGGCTAAGGGGCATCACCAAGGCAGGAAAAACATGAATTATTGGCATTATTGTGTACAGTTAGACCTGATGACAATTCATTAAGAACTGAAACATGTAAATGTCAAACAGTGAGTTTTAGACACACAGTCAAGAACTGAAGTTGAAAAGTCAGTTGTTGTCTCATTGACATTTGGAATTATACAGACTGAAAGAAATGATAGAGTGATTCCTGATTTATGCTATAAAAGTGGGAAGAGAAACAGATCACATAGTTTTCATGCCTTTTCTTAATCTAGGTAAGACTTGAGGTGTTCAGTAATTGTCAGGATTTCTGCACATCTGTCAGTTCTCCTATCCCCATACTTTTTTTACTCACGGAGTAATTTCATTCAAACTTGACAGAGGGGCAGAAGACTCGAAGACAATTCATTTTCTGTGAACACACTGCAAATCAATGATTTGTGAGAAGGTAATACCCTTGCTTAAGGAACGGTTTGGTGACAATCATCTATTTCATGCTCAGCTTACACCATACTTTCTGACTAACCAGGCAAGGCAAACATAGCACTGGCCTTGCCCAGTCTGTAACTTACCTCTGTCATCAGCACCATCAGAGAAGATGGGAGGCTGCAAAAGATTCAAGTACTGTGATAGAAAGAGGGATTCATGTGAAAAAAGGGCACAAATGTGTAAGTAAATTGGCTTCACAATATGGTAGTTTTGCTATATTGCTAATATAGTTGTTTGCTATTTTGCTAATATAGTAGTTTCCATTTTGTGATATGTTCTAAGCACACAAAGTTTATGGTAAGGAACATGAGTTTAAGTGATAACCAAAACTAAAACAAGTTATCTTCATTTTACCTTTCTTGGATTGAGTGCAAGGAGGAAAGAAGGAGGATAAAACAGGGGTGTTGAGAGACCTGTGCTGTTGGAGTATATTTATATGATTTAAATGTTGATTAGGATACCTTATAGTTGATTAGGATACCTTCTTTTGATAATTAGTTTCAAGGATAATTCTGGATTTTCTGTACTTCTGACTAGTATGGCTATATTTTGAAGTTGGAAAAGGTGAAACAGGCCCAAATGCATATGTGTTTAAGCAATATAAATGTCAGAAGGTCATATATGAAACAAATGTATGGTAGTCCTGCTTTGCTGAAGGTAGTATGATTGCCCATTTTTATCTGCAAAGGATCTGCCTTCCACTTCCTCTGCCTTCAAAAAATGAAAAAGGAAGGAAAAAAGAAAACAAAACAAAACAAAATATATATACTTATCATATAATTAGGAAATCCAGCACTGAAGAGGATTTATAGTTACGAAACAGTCATAGTTATGGAAAAAGGTATATTGCAAAGGTAACAAAGTTGTTACTCATCAGAGGTTCAAAGAAATGTGTATTTAAGCCAAACAACTTAATACTCCAGCACATGTTTTCTTGATTTTAAAGCTTTATTTGGTTC
Organism: Nesoenas mayeri; assembly: GCF_963082525.1. Taxonomy (NCBI): domain Eukaryota; kingdom Metazoa; phylum Chordata; class Aves; order Columbiformes; family Columbidae; genus Nesoenas; species Nesoenas mayeri. The sequence continues at coordinate 22,648,352 of NC_137542.1, read as the reverse complement.
TCTTGAATAAAAATATTTTTATTACATAGTGACAACTGTTGTATGGATATTATAACAATTAACATCTTCAGCAATTGGCAGTACAGCTCATTCGTAGCACACTTATCATTGCTGTTTCATGAGATGAATGGTGCATTCTTAATAAGAAAAGTACTGAGCACTATTCATATTAAAATTGTATGTGATTTCATTCAAGATAGATCAATATATGCTGTTGATGTAACTTGTTTCATCTTCATATTCCCTTTGTAGGAACAATTTGTGATAAATTCCTAGTTCATTAGACTGTCATTGAAAGAGCAGAATAAAGTGAGAGTTATATTTATTATGATACATTGTATTGTGCAGGCAGAAGTGATGTGAGTTCAGTTCGAGATTTGATTCAAATAATTCCAGAAACGGAGGTTATGTCACAAAGACTGTTGTGCCCTACTGAAGTGCTTTGCACAACGAAGAATATCTTGTAGAGAGCTGGAATCAACACGGATAACTCAAAAAATTTGTAGTGATGTAAAATAAAAACCTCCTTGTGTGATTCCTTTTATTTAGAATTATCTCCTCCAATTAACTGTGGGTTTTTTCTTCAAGATTAACATTCTTCAAATTCCTTGAAATTAGACAAGTATCTTTGTTTTAAATCATTCCTACATAATGAAAATTTTAATTTACGAGAATGTGAGAAATTCCAAGCAAAGTAACACAGTGAAGATTTGTGGAATAGCTTGTGGTTAATGGGAAGGTAAAAAAACAGTAGAAAGAACAAATTTTACTAGCAATCTAAAATGCGAAGATGTCTGGTAGGAGATCTGTAATCCAATACAGATTTTTAAAAGTGCTGAGCTAATGAAAACTAATCCTGCAAATGAAGATTAGGAAACAGGTAAGAGCAACAACACGTATTTTTTATGTAAGAGTAATACAGTAACATTCATATAAAACAGCAACAAATACTCATTTGAATGGCCACTTATATTTAAGAAAAAGTCTTTGAATGAAGTAGATTAGCAGACACACATTCTCGAGAAGTCTGTACTCTTAAGTGTAGAGATGGGCTTTTTAATAGTTAGGCAAATAGGTGTCATCAATTAAATTAAAACTTTGGTAGAAAAGCAGACATGAAATGAGATATGAATTTGAAAAAGCTCTTAAATAAAAGCTGAACTGCAAGCCTGCTTATAGTACCTTGATTTGATCTTTCATCAAAAAAATTACATTTTCTCTTTTTCAAAATCATAAACCCTTCAATAACAAATCATCTGTGGAATGGTTGTTCACATACTTTACATGCAAGTATAATTCAGGATGCTTGAAACATCTTTTTCCAGTCTTCAGCATACAAAGGAACTCGTGCAAAAATGTGTTCACAAAAGGTAAGGAAAGTACTTTGAATGTTGACTAACAGCTATATTTGCTGATTTTGTTATTCAGAGAATGAGAGTTCTAGAGAATTAAGTTATTTTATGGCTGGGTATAAGCAGTGAAAGAGAATACACCAAAAATATTCCCAAACATAGTATCAGTGGAGGAAAACTAGTCAGAAAACATATGTAATTATAAAAGATAGTGATTAAGATTTAAATAATATAGGCTGTGGGATATTCCAAATATTTTTGTGACAATATTGTAACTATGACCTTGAGTGGTAAACATCAGAGCTTGAACTCCCTTAGGTTTCACTGTAGTCAGGAATACTTCTTCATTTTGATCTGAAATGCATCTTTTTGTGTCTAAATATTAAGCAACTGATTTTGCAGTGTAGTTTAAGGGATTCAAAAGCAGGACTGATTTTCTGAAATTCCCACTTACAATCCCAGCAGCTTTCAGGGCCCTGCCACACCCTCACTTAAGATCCAGGAGGATGTCCTTGTGCTCCGAGTGCATAGAGGTGAAGACTGCAATACCAACAACGAAGCCACATTCAGACTGGCTGTATGAACTCTATGTCTGCATTGGCATTCAAAAGAGGTTAGCTTAAACAAAACCTGAAACTAGATAATTTTGTCCTGAAGTGGCTTAGGACAGAGAAATGGAGTCAGCTTCTTGTCTCCTTCCATCTGGAAATGCAAGATGTCTGCTATAATTACTATGTGTAGGTTCACTGGCCTCTGTCAGGAAAGCATTGAATTTCAGATCTGTCCTCCAGGGGGTGACAAGATTTGTGTTAGTTTTCTTACCTCCCATTCTCTCTATTTCTGTATTCCATCCACTGGCAAGTCCACAGTGAAAATTATTAAGTCAAATGAAAATTAGCTACATGGGAATCTTACCTGCAAATAAGTGTCTCTCTTCATTTTGCTTTAGTAAAGGAGGACTCATTCTTCCCTTAGAAGAATTTCATATTGTTACTGCAGTAGGAAATAGAGCACACAAATAATTGAGATCAAAAACCAGATGAAATAAATGTAGATTACATGAAATTAAATACCTCTTTCCGTAATTAATGATTACAATTTTTAGTTTTGACTTATAGCACATACCAATAGTGTTAGGGGAATTAAGCTAGCATCAGACAGAGCTGGGGAGCTGCATGTCACTTTGATCTTCCAAGTCTGCTATTTGAAGATGGGTTGGGGAAGAAAACTTTAGAGATATAAAATGGACCACGTTGATGGCTAGTATTAACCAGCTCTTCTGATGCCTGTGGATTATGCTGACAATAAATTTTGGTGTATTTGCCACAACATTTCTAAACCATAGTTTCAATGTAGCTTCAGATGGAAATACAATTATTTGATGCAGCAAACAATTTTAAAAATTATTCTTTATATTCTTGGTATGTGTAGTTATCGCTTTCTAATTTGTGCCCTTCTGTTTTTTTCTTTAATATGTCTTTTTCAATCAGTAATGCGAACCACCACAACTTGCATTAAATATGAACAGTAATTTGTAATCAAAATGTGACGTCTATATGTTCTTTCATACGTTATGTATAGTCAGTTCCCAGATGATTTATTTCCCCTGTGACATGAAGATATTGCTTTGTTAAGATCCTTGGTGAAAGGGCTGAATAAAGAACCAGCTCTGCAAAGATGACTTAGGTGCAAAATTTTATACCACTATGTAAGCCCAGTGCACCCAGTTGAACTTCTCATCAGCAGAATATTACATATACATACTTTGTGTTTTGTGCAGTGCTGTCAGTAACTTGGGTTTTTTTGTTGTTTTGTGGGGTTTTTCTGACGATATTGTCTGATTCTCTACACATGCTGTATAGAGTATTTATCATGCCATTCTGTTTTAAGGGAACACAAAGTAATATGGATCTCAGAGACGTGTTTCTAGAATGGTTCTTGGCTAATTTTTGTAGACAGACCCCAGAAATTCTCTAAAAGGGTGTAAAATCTTAATGGTAATATCTGGGCAGCTCCATAATTCTACTGAACTGCTCAGTCTCAGTACAGGACTGCCAAGCAGATGGATTATGTCACCACAACGTATTCTAACCAGGAAAGTTAAACAAATGACATTTTCTGGATTTTCTGGAAAGGATTCTATTTGTTTTGACCATGTCAAAAAGTACCATATTAACTTCAGTCTTTTCATCCAGTGGGAGGGTTTTACTCTGTTTCCTTCTATCACAGAGTCAGCTGTGACAGAAGAAAACACAGCATAAGTCATCTGGAGACAGGAGGGAGAATCAATTTAGCAATAACATATATGCAAAATTATAATGAACCCACAGGTGCATGCACATACAAGGACACAAAAGCACACACAAATATGATAGTATACTCTTGTTTTGATTATTTAGTCAATATGGAACAGTTTGATTGTTTTTCCTAAGACACTCAAAAGAAAAATTTTATAAGCAAGGAAAATATATTATAATCAGACAAGTGGAAATGTTATACACATTTTATGAAACAGAGATAGAAAAGGACATAAGAAGTTCCTGACCCAATGTGATATACAAGATACACAGACCTACAGGAATACAATTGACGTTTCCAGTAGGTTCAATGCTGGCAAGACCCCAAGGACTATTAAATAATGAATAAAATATCACGAACAATGATGAGTTATTCATGCTTCCTGCAATAAACTCAAAGAGTCTTTTCTGATGAAAAGATGTCTGATATTGAAAGCTGATTTTTTTTCATAGTTTTAGCACTTCTAGCCTGTATGCAGCAAAAACTCAATTAGAGCTTTATCTCTGTTATAATAATATTTACTTCTCTATAAAGCATGCACAATAGAAGGAAAATATGTTTTTCCTTTTGCAAAAGTTATTCAAAATAATGTTTCAGTATCAATAGGAGATAAATCAATTCCCTATGTTTCCTGCATTTAGGACTACTGTTCACTCACATTTGGCTTTTCACATTTAATTATATAGATTTCTCAATCCATTAGCTAATAGCTGTTGAAACATAATGCTCAAACAAGAAGGTTCCAGGAGGAAATCTTGCCTGTTATATAATCAGCCAACTTAAAAAAAACCCACATATATATATATATATATATATATATATATGTATATAAATTGAAGCTAGGACTTCAAGTTGAGGAAGGTAAAAATCCCACAGTGAGTTTAGGAAGAATATGCAGTGTGGCGACCAATTTTAGGACTTTGTGAGTTTGTTAGATTTTTCAAAAGAAACTGCAGTTCACAGTTTCCATTATCAGTAATAATAATAGTCAGTAATAATAATTTGAAGTTACAGAAGGAAGTGAAAGCACACGTTCACAGAATATGAAACAGGTGTGAACCCATATTCTTCCATGGAGACCTAACAATTTAAGTTTAGTTTCTTTATGGGAGTAAAGTTCAACTTTAGAGACATTTTGAGAATTGAGAATTGAAAAGATCAGAGTTTCAACCCAGATGCAGGGATCAGTAAGAAGTTTTCATAGCCCTTCTTATGTTAGACCATATATTATTTCTTGGGTTTCTCTGACTTTTTCACTTGTCTAGCAAGTCTATAGTGGGAAATGGTAAGAGGTAGAGAGAAATGACTTATCTGCCATCGCATCTTCCTGTGCCTCTGGCTACAGCTCTGATCAGCCCATATTCACACATTGTTAATTATTTCTATCTGAATTTATTCCTGTAGCACCCAAAATCTGTTTGATATTATATGAACATAGGAGAAGGGCACTGTTACCATCCTGACTATATAAAAAAGAAAAAATCATAAGATGATTCATGATAGAATTGTTAGTAAATGTCAACTCCAGTGACCAAGCAACAGTTCGGGTGATATTCACAGAACTTTTAAAATGTGCCTTTACATATTTTGCTGGGCAATTTCCTCCTGTAATGTAGAAATGCTGATAAAGTTAATATTTCTGAAGTTATCAAACAAATCAAAAAGGTCACTTCAATTTTTCTTTTAAACAACAGAAATTGCTCTGTTTTTGTAGACTAAATATGTGTTCCCCATGGCAATATGGAATGTGTAGTTAAGAAGAAAATATGCACATTTTCATTAAAGAGGAAAATAAATTCATGAGCAATTATAAAAGACACATGATGAATCTCTGAATTCAGAGTAGTCCTTCCTTTCCTATAGTCAGGAGTAGGAAAAAAAAGAAGTGGGAGGGGGGGAAAGGGACTAGTACCAGGCCAGTCAGTGACAAGCAGCAGGATGGCACACCAAAGCTCAAGGAGCTGCATGACAGTGAGATTCTTCAAACTGTGCCACAGGTGATGGGCACAACTACCCACAAATGAAGTGCTCTACATGAAAGCATGCAGCACGAGGAAAAAGAAAGATGAACTAGAAGCCTTGGCCTGGTGGCAGGGATTTAATATTATTGGCATTAGTGAAATCTGGTGAAACGAATCCTGTGACCAGTGTGTCACGATGGACAGCTACAGCCTTTTCAGAAGGGATAGGCAGGGCAGGAGAGGTGGGGGGTGGCACTGTATGTAGTGGAGGGGCTGGAATGCACAGAGATGGCAGTTGGTGATAGCAAAGTCAAGAACCTGTGGGTAAGGATTAAGGGTCAGACAAATAAAGTGGATATTGTCATGAGTGTCTACTATAGGCCACCCAGCCAGGAAGACAACACTGATGAGTTATTCTTTAATGAACTAAGCGAAGCCTCTAAGTCACCTGCCTTGTCCTTATGGGGAATTTCAACTTGCCAGATGTCAACTGGGAATATCACACAGCAGACACCAACTGGTCCAAAAGATTCCAAAAGTATCTGGACAATAACTTCTTGGTACAGATATTAAGGGAACTGGCCATGGAAAGTGCCTTCCTAGACTTGCTGCTCACTAACAGAGAGGGTCTTGTGGGTGAATTGGCAATTGGTGGCTGCCTTGGCCAAACTGACCATGAAGAAGTCAGGTTCAAAGTCTGTGTTAACAGGAGGAAAACTACCAGCAAGACCTCAGCTCTGGATATAAGGAGAGCAGATTTCAGGCTGCCCAGAGAAGTACGTAGTAAGGTCTCCTGGGAAGAAGATTTTGCAAGTGCTAGGATCCATCGGTGTTTGTCACTTTTTAAGTATGACCTACCAAAAACATAGGACCAGGCAATTCCAAAATGCTGGAAATCTAGCAGGAGACGCAAAAAGCCAACTTGGCTGAGCAGGTATCTTCTTCTTGAACTATGGCAAAAAAAGAAAGCATATGGTCAGTGTAAGCAAGGTAGGGTGTCATGGGAGGACTACAGGGATGCTGCTCGCCACTGCAAGGAGGAAATTCGTGCATCCAAAGCTCAGTTAGAATTGAAGCTGGCCGGTACTGTGAGGGACAATTAAAAAGGCTTTTTAGTATATGTTGATAGCAAAAGGCAAACCACAAATAACATCAGCCTGTTACTTGACAAGCATGGTCACCTTATAAACAGGGACATAGACAAAGCAGAGACATTTAATGCTTTTTTCAGCTTGATCTTCAACACCAAAGATGGACTCAGGGCTCCCATAACCCTGAGCTAGAAAACCATGGCTGCAAGAACAATAAACTCCCAATCAATCAGGAAGTTGGGTGGGATTTGCAACTGCAGCTAGATCCCTACAAGTTGATGGGGCCTGATGGGATTCTTTCAAGGGTACTTGAAGAGCTGCCTGATGTCATAGTGAGACCTCTTTCTCTGATTTTTCAACACTCCTGGGACTCTGGAGAGGTCCTGGATGACTGGAATCTGGTAAACATTGTCCTAATCTATAAGGCCAACAGGGATGACCCTGGGAACTACAGGCCTGTCAGCCTCACTTCTGTTCCTAGCAAAATCACAGAGAAGATTGTTCTTGGAGTTATTATAAAATACTGAAAGACAATGCAGTCATTGGTTCTAGCCAGCACAGGTTCCTGAGGGGAAAATCCTGCTTGATCAACTGAATTTCTTTCTGTGACAAGGTTATGCACCTAGTTGGCCAAGGGAAGTCTGTTGATGTGATCTTTTTAGATTTCAGCAAAGCCTTTCATACTGTCTCTCACAGTATCCTCCTGGACAAGATGTCCAGCACACAGCTGGATAAACACACAATACAGTGGGTGAGCAATTGGCTGATGGACCGGGCTCAAAGGGTTCTAGTAAATGAGGTTATGTCAGGCTGGCAACCAGTCACTAGCGGGGTTCCATGGGGATCCATCTTAGGGCCAGCACTTTTCAGTGTCTTCATAAATGAGTTATACTTAGGAGTTGAGGGAATACTAAGTAAGTTCACGGCTTACACAAATTTGGGAGGAACTGGCAATACTCTTCAGGGCAGAGAGGCCCTGCAGAGAGATCTGGACGAACTGGAGAACTGGGCAATGAGCCAATGAAGTTTAACAAGGACAAGTGCCAGATTTTGCACCTGGGACACGGCAACTCTGGCTGTACATACAGACTCGGGGATGAGATGCTGGAAAGCAGCTCCATGGAGAAGGATCCAGGGCTTCTGGTTGATGGCAAGTTGAACATGAGCCAACAGTGCCCTGGCAGCCAAGAGGGCCACCTGTGTCCTGGGTGCATCAAGCCCAGCATTGCCAGCCGGGCAAGGGAGGTGATTGTCCCTCTTTTGCTCTGCACTGGTGCAGCCTCACCTGGAGCACTGTGTGCAGCTCTGTGCAACACAGGATAAAAAGGATATAAAGCTATTGGAGAGCGTCCAGAAAAGGCCATGAAGCTGGTGAAGGGTTTGGAGACAAAGTCATATGGGGAGCTGCTGAAGTCACTTGTTCAGCCAGGAGGAGGCTGAGGGGAGACCTCATTGTGTCTACAGCTTCCTCACAAGGGGATGAGGAGGGGCAGGTACTAAACTCTCCTCTCTAGTGACCAATGACAGAACATGAGGGAATGGCAGAAAGATGTGCCAGGGGAGGTTTAAGTTGGACATTAGGGAAAGGTTCTTCACCCAGCAGGTGGTGGAGCACTGGAACAGGCTCTGCAGGGAGGTGTCACGGCCCCAAGCTTGACAGTGTTCAAGAAGAGACTGGACAATGCCATCAGACATGTGTTGGGAATTTCAGGGTTGTCATATGCAGAGACAGGCGTTTGAGTTGATGATCCCTGTGGATCCCTCCAACTCAGCACATTCTGTGATTCTATGATTACATGAATTAAGATCTCATATCCATGACTTAAACCCATTAATCCTAGAATTCCTATTTACAAGTCATTTTAAGTTAAATGCTCTCAGTACCAAGTTACAGGATAAACATAATTCCATTTTTCCTTTAACATTATTTTCCAAATAATATCTCCCAAAATCTAATTCTTATACTTTGTTTGAACACAGTTTGCCATTCTAAAGGCTTTATTTGTACCTGGCAGCTCCATCAGCACGTGGAAACCTGAACCAAATTGAAAATTATGTGAAATGCAATGCTGTCTTAGTTTCATTCTTTTTAGCCACTTTTGAAAACTAACCAGAAGATGCTTGAAATAAAAATAATAATAAAACAACATAAAAAACCCCAAAAAACATACACAGTTTATGTACAAGGTTCCCAGTATAGATAAACCAGTACTTACTTGGTATGATATACAGAAAGCGAGATAAATGCTGCTCCTGTTGCAAAATTTACACATAAATTTCTCTTTCTTTCTTTCTTTCCTGTTTTTTTGTTGTTTTTTAATCTATCTGGAGGCTATGTTTATCTTGCCTTCAGGATGTACTTGGATTTGAATTCAGTTTCTCAGAGGTGGTTGTTTTCTGCCTTCTGTCTTTACATTTCAGGGCAGTACATCAAGTAGGTCTGCAGTACAACTCACGTGCTGTGGTTAACAAGCTGGGGTTGCAGAGGGTAAGGAAGAGAGAACTGAAAACTGTGGCATGCCATTTCAGTTACCCAGAGGCTATGTCCCCTGCTAAAAGTGGTCAAGTGCACACATGGTCATTGTAATTCCATGCTGAATTCCTGTTGTATAATAATGCAGTATTCACTTGGCTGGCTAAGGAAGAGGCAGTGAGGTTTAAAGCTACAGGCTTTTCTGGGCATCAAGATGCCAGAGAGGATGAGCAGTCAGGGGGCAATATATGCGATCTTATCACCTGAGATCAAGAAGGCTTAGCCATGTAATTTACACAGTTGTTAATACTTCTGTTCCATTTGGTAAATTCTGTTTCCATAGCTCAGTTTTTCCCTTCTTCTTCAGAGTTAGTCCTTTTTTTTTTCTCTACCAAAGGGTCCTGACTACAAAATGATAGCTAAATTCTAAGGATAAATGCCCTCTTGCTAGAGAAGGGCCTCTGCTGCCCCTCAAAATATAGTTCTGCTCTCATGATGGCAGTGCCTGAAGGTTCTCACTCTTACGTGGCTTTTCCTTCCCATCTTTACCTTCTGGTATCCCTCCTCCCTGCTCACACCCTCCCTCTCTCCATGGGAATGTCATCCTGAGATGTTCCGTTCAGACCAGTCATACTGCAGCAGACCTACCAGGTCAGAAATAACTTAGAGGGGCAAAAATTACATAGAACTCTTACAAGGCATATTTATTTCTTCAGGAGTTCTAATAAATAAGGTCAGACTAATCTACAGTGGCTTAAAAAACACCACAGAAAATTTGAGACCATAGTAAAGGAAAAAAATGTCAAGAAGATAAAGAGTAACATATCTACTGCTACTGTAATCTTCTTACAGCCAGGTTAACTTGGCCTATAATTTGAATATTGTCCCTAAATTGACTACCCATGGAAAAGTTTTTACTGTTTGTCTTTTGGTGGTTTTAGCTTCAACTGAGTAGCTAGGCACAAGAAATATACTATAGTTCATCTTAATTTTTAATTGTTGTACTGGGTTTGGTTGGGATGGAGTTAATTACCCTCATAATTAAGCAGCCTGTATAGTGCTGTGTTTTAGACTGGTGATCATAACAATTTTGATAACACACCCATGTTTTATTCCTTGCTCAGCTGATCCATGACACATCAGGCCACCTAGGAAGGAATGCAACATTGTGAGTGAGGGGTGGATATGACCAGTTAAAACCACTGCACAGGTTATCCTGTGAATGGAAAACACATTATAGTCAAGAAAGCCAAGCAGGCAAAGCTTGGATTTGTGGCACAAAAGATGATAGCTGAGATACTAATTTGGGGAGGCCTAGCAGATTGATTATATCACACTGTTGTGAACATGCCAAGGCAAATGCCACTTGCCTACAACAGTGGAAGTGATTACCAGATGGCTGGAAAAATACTTTCTGACCCATACCATTGCCTGAAACACCATCCTGGGCCTTGAAAAACAAGCCTTGTGGCAACAAAGCACTCCAGAAAGATTAAAATCAGAATAAGGGACTCAGACACCTGGGCCTATCACATGCCTATCACTCATCAGGCTTTAACTGAACATTTAAAAACTATACTTACTCAGAGTGATGGGCGCTGGGATCTTCAGGCATTGAGATACAAATCCAGTAGAAGCCATCTGACTGATTAACACTAGAGGGTCTGCTAACCAACCTTGTCTTGCCCAAATGAAATCTCTAGGTACTGTGGAAAGACATAAACTCCTTATATTGCATATAAGTGACTCTCTGAGAAAGACAGCATGGGTTACTCCTTCCTTGGGAAAAGGTAAACACATTAATGGGACTGGTTTTGCTAAAGGATCTGGCTGCATTTGGTGGATAATGTAAAAGGATGGGGAAATGCAATATGCATCTTAACAGAATTTTACCTTGGGTAAAAACAACCCGTGATTTAAGTTATATGTTGCCATTGCTGGATGACACCATAGCTGTATGTCAAAATTAGCAAAGCAGGAGTCATGCAAAATAATGGAGGAAGAACCTTGTAAGGAACCAGGCAAATGCAGCAATGATCCAACAGTTCAACACAGAACACCATCTCTCCTGTCCTGAATGACTATCACAACAGGTCAAACCCAACTCATGGACTAAATTAACTGAATGGACATTCAGATGGCTATTTGAAGGGAGATGGTCCATAATAGAGGCAATGGTATCTGTGTATGTGTCAAAGGGTAGAGAATGGGGTGGTGGTGACTCGTATATATATTAAATAATGTAGCACCTGAGCATGGTGCAAATGGTATGGAATAACGTAGAGATTGTACTAGGATGGAGTTAATTTTCTTCATAGCAGCCCATATGGTGCTGTGGCTTTTGTGACAAAAACTGTGTTGATAACTCACTGATGTTTTAGTTGTTGCTAAACAGTGCTTGCAGAGCATCAAGACCTCCTCTATTTCTTGCTCTGACCCCATAACAAGTAGGGTGGGGGTGGGCAAGAGGCTGGGAGGGAACACAGCCAAGACAGCTGACCTGAATTAACCAGACAGATATCCCATATCATGTAACATCGTGCTCAGCAATAAGTACTGGAGAAGGGTAAGAGATTTTCCAAAACAGCTTTTACTTTGCATTGATCTGCTGGTGGCAAGTGATTAGTTCAGCATCATTTGGGATTTTTTTTTTCTTTTTTTTTCCTTCACTTATTGAAAAGTAACTTGATTGACAAGTTTTCTCACTTTTGCCCTTCTGATTCTTTCCCCCATCCCTCTCCGTCTGGAGTGGGTGAGTGAACAGCTGTGTGGTCTTTAAGTATCTTGCTGTTGAAGATACACATCTGAGTGGGAGACCTGGGCTGCAACTCCTTACTGCCTCATTTTAGAGAAGGATTTAAAATGTATATTCTCTGGAGAAAACTTACATGCTGTGTGTAGCCATCTATACATTGCACAACATCTTCCTCATTTCAGCTGATAGGTGTTTATTGGAGAAGATACTGAATATTGGGTTCTCTTACTGAAGATTTTTAATTGTTCTCTTTCCCTCTAGCCCAACAAAAAACATAAACTTTTTATACAAAGTAAAATTTTAGAGAAACAACCATCTGTTGTTGCAATTATAGCGAATTAGCTTCAAGTCTTTTTCATGAGAGGAGTAAAATTTGTGTCCTAGACACATTTTTTTGTTGGGACTACAGAGTTTACCTTTAGGGAGCTAGTTGGCAATACTGGCAGTGGACATATCTTCCCTTTCCTTATGTAACACCTTTTATTTTATGCATATAGGGATAATTGAGATTCAGCTTAAAAAAATATTTAATTACCAAAATGAAAAAAAAAGAAAAAAAAAAAAGTTAGGCTCTAAGCCAAAAAGACCATTATTTATAAAGGTTTATCTGAGAGGAAATGACTCAAAATCAGAACTCAGAACTCTGTAATGAAGATATTCTTTCTAATGGATGAAATAACGTCACAATTACAGTAAAAGAATAATTTGTAGTTTGAAAATTTAAAATGGCACAGACAAATGTTAAATGAATAAATTATTAAAATAAAGTCATTGCATCTCTCTGTAAAGACCAGTTCATAGACACACACATATATATTCATATATACACATGAAATTAAAACTGAAAAGTTCCCAGGAAGATATTTTGGACTTGAAGTACCAGGAATTATTTAAAGAAACTTTTCTATCTAACACAGTTCTAATGGACCAACCTGTTGGTGTAAGTAGGCTGGCTAAATTAAAAGCAAGAGACAACATGTGAGTAGCTGGCCCATGCTCTTTACACTAAGGCTAATAGATAGCACCTGTGCATCTAATACACAGTTTCAGACTAATTGACAACTACATTAAATAAATAAAGTATCTCCATTTGTGGTATGCTGTGGAACAACTGGAGGAAAATTCAGTTTATTCCAAGCATTGAAGTGTCTGTGGTTTGTTATTTTAAGATAAAATGCCCAAAATTTTATTAATTACTTCTGTAAATATTCTTTTAGGGACTGATAGCCCTTTTCCAGAGTTGTAAAGTGGATTAAAAAAACCCTTCTTCCCTGCAGAATAGGAGCTGGATATTCTTTTTTAGGAATTAGCAGTTCCCATTTGAATTCAAAGAAAATATAAGCACATGCAAGAGCAAAGTTCTTTCCCTTCACATTCGAAGCTAGAAAATAACAGAAAGGAGACATTATCTCTCAGAGCCATTTATCATCTGGGTTTTGTACGTAACACATTCAAAATTTGACTTTTAAAGATAAACCAGTGCAGAGAATCTATTTGAATATGCTAAATATTAAAAACTTGGGAAGTAAAAATACTTGATTTTGTTTTGAAGATGCACAGTTTGACCTCACTGGCATAATGCAATTATGATCTCCTTCATAATTTAATATTTGTCTTATATTTTAACTATAAGATTGTCACTTATTTTACTAGACACACATCAAGGATATCAGGTCTCTGAAAAGTGGGTAGGAGAGTCCTAGTAACAATCTAGAAGCAGAGGCTTGGAGAACTACAACAACTACAAAGAGAAGAAAGAACCTAAACTATTTCACTGAATAGCTTTAGAAAGACCTTAATGGAAAATAAGATGCTTGAGCAAGTTACACCCCGAGGCCTGACTGTTTGGAAATCTCTAGGGCTACGGAGGGAGGACCATTCCTGCATCCAGAGTAGACATCATAGAAAAGGAAGAAATGCCATCTTGAAAACACACTGAAATAATACCCTCCGAATTTCAAATGTAGTATTTTTCAAGGAGAATGATTTCATAAAAGAGAGGTTGTGATAAGAAAACCCAAAAGATAAACTGATTTGGAAAAGCCGGTTGAATTTGAGTTGACATGAACCTGTCAGATGTTAGCAGTGGCCAAATACCCGAACTCCGCCCCTTCCTTTCCACTGGCCACTGCAGAGATCAGTGGACAGGCAAAAGTCCAAAGCACTCCGTTGGATTTATTCTTTTTCCCCCATCTCCATCTAGCCCAGCTGCAGATTATTAGTGCATTCCTGCTAACAGGAGAAGGTGCAGTGATGGATGGCTTTTTCCCTCCATTATTAAAAGTTTTTTTGAGGAGCACATGCTCAGAACACTACAGGAGAAGTATTCCCAGGTTATGGAAGGTCTCCACAATCTGTGAATATCTGACACTTCTGGAAGGTGATATAGATGCAGGAGCAGCATCTCTGTGATATTGAAGGTCAATGTTATTTGTGCAACAGTAGAAAGTAAGAAAAGCTGTAGTGATCTAACCCACCATCTGGTCTCTAGTAATAACCAGGTAAAAGAGGAAGACTGGCAAGCACCAGTTCTGTTCCCCAAACAGTCTCCCATTTGCACTTTAGGGTTCAGTATTTTAATTTTAAATCTTGCTTTGCCATAAAATCCAAACAGTTTCAGTCACAGCATGTGGAAGTTAGATTAAGAAGTGGCTTGTACGGTTCTAGACTAAGGAAATTCAGTTATAAGGCTGAGTATCCTGGCGTTAACCTAAATAACCAATGCTATCTTTAAGTGTGGGTTTAAATCAGCTTTTTGGTCTTATTTAATCATGGATTCATACGGTCAATGAGAGTCTATATGCTTTTGAAACTGAAAAATAAAAGGCTCTGACTAACTAGCTCTTCCAAATCCAAAACAAAACAGAGAATATGCCATAGCCAGTGAAGACTGTGTATCTCTCAGATTATTTAATTGTGATGAATAATGAGAGAGAGGCTGTTTGAGTTTTCTTTCTGTTCTACCTTTAGCAGATGGTTGTGTTGGGGTTTTTTTTTTTCCCCCCAAGAGCCTTTGAAAGAGCTTAAGCTTTAAATCATCATTTTTCTCTGATGAAAAGACTTTATGCCTTCCTCACTGACCTCTGTATTCACTATATAATACATTTATACTTGCTTAGGAGCTTTGATTCAGGTTGAACAAAGTAAAGGGGCATCTTACTCTTAATTGACTTAGGTGTGATATTTCCAGCCCATTTACCTAAAAAAGTGCAGAAAAAGGCATTGTTTAGAATGAAAGATGCATATTATAACCTTTTACTTAAGTATGGCTCTTGTTGTGTTCTCTTTTCTCTTAACTTTGCACATCTTTTTCATTTTGGCTTTTCTTCTCCTCGTTCTTTTTTTTTTTTTTTGCCTGACAGTAACTCTTTTGTTAGTATGGTGTTTTTTCAATTTAAATGTAATTTATTTTAATGTGCTGAAAACACAGCAGAATTCTTGTGCAACACAATACAGCATGGATTGCTCAAAAGCAGTCTTGTTGCACACAGCATATCAGATAGTTTCTCAGATAGTACCTGGTATTACAGGAGTACTGTACAATACAAAAAACATGGCAATAGAAGCTGTTTTCTTTCTGGTGTACGTTTAAAGTATCATCATCAAAGTCACTGAAGTTACTTCACATTTATTCAGGTCTGTGTGAGAACTGACTTTGCCAATACTTTAATTTAATTAAGCTTTTGCATGTAAAATCATAATGGACTACATTTCCTTCCTGTTGTATTTCAGTCTAGTCAGTGACAATACACAGGCAATAAATCTGGCATAATGTGTGTGGAATACAGAGCCTCCAGTAAGAACCAGGCAAAACCAGACATAATTCTATCAAACTTCTAAAAAATTGTAGCCTGGATTTGGAATTTATCTTCTGAAAAAAAAGAGGATCACATAGATTTCAGAATAACGCAATTCCATTTGGTCTGATTCTGTACTCAGTGACTACGCTTATGGCAATTTATTCCAGCAGAATCCTGCAGATTGGCACTAATGCAAGCCAGTACAGAATTTGTGCCAGTGATCTTAACAGCACCCTTACTTAAGTAAGCAAGACAATTAGCTTCACAAGTCTAACCAGAGGTTTATTAAAAAACATCAAGGTAATATTTTAAAGCAGCTCTTCATTCAAAGGGAACAGTTGTAGGAATCTGCCCTCAAATTTGGGGGAATCATAGTCTCAAAATGGGTCACTGGTTCATATTCTATTAAATTCCTTCTGATATCTGTGTATTCAGAATAATTTTTTTCTGTGCTGGGGTTAAGTTTTTAGCTATCAGGTACTATTCTTCGTAGCTGATACATACAGAAGTCAGGTTTTAAAAATATGGTGAATTTCTAGATCTGGCTGTCACACAGGTAAAGATGTCAGCAAAGCGCCTCTAGGGTAGATTCTGATTTGACATTTCTGATTTTCCTTCCTGACTTTGGAGATACCAGTCTATTCACTAGTTTAATTCACATCAGAAAGCTGGTCCCTTTACAATAAGGTATGTGCATGCCCTGCCATTTTTGCCATCAAGGTTTGCAAAATAGTATTCAGGTGATTGATGATTATGATGTTAATCATGTGCCTGGAGCATTTACTTACCACAACCTCAAACATCATAGGAATTTCAGGATATGTTCAGTTGTCAGTTACACGGATCTAAACACAGAATCATTCCTGTGAAGTCTGAGAAATTAACCCAAAAGTACATATGTGACAAACATTTCCTATCATATCTATTCTGTTAAATACCAACCCTACCAGGTTGGAATATTGCAGGGTAGTCTTGCAAAAGTAAATTTCAGTGGTATATTATGATATTCAGCATTAAGATTGCGTAGTTTAATCACCCACTGACAATCAAGAATGCTTCCGAAACTCAGCAACATATCATGATCTCAGGCTGACACAATGGTCTATTCAGGGAATTTGTGGTATTCATTACCTAGACAATCTCTGAATTGCCTCTAACTTACACCTGCTCTGAATCAGTCCCTTTTTCTTCTCCAAGATCAAAACTTTCAAAACCCATACCTACCACTGCTATATGAACAAAAGAAGGACACTGCAGGATAGTTTTAAGGTACAAAATTAAAGTCGGCTCTTGAGCACAAAGCATAGTACAGCCCAATCCACCTCCTACTTCACCTTTTTCCCTTCTTGCTCTGCTGTTGACAGTGGGGGCATTTACTTTCATTATGTGATAGGTGATGGTTCTCTAGAAGAAGTATTTTGAAATTATGAAATTTGTTTTGAAATGTATTTCCTCACTTTCTTGGGGACAAAGGTGATTTCTAGAGGTGTTTCAAAAAACACCTTTGGGCAGGAACTTAGTACAGGATATGGTGGGAAAAACATTCTGCTGATTAAGCTAACTTTTTCTTTTTAGTACATTCTTGCTGAATAGTGTTATGGTGGTGGATAAAGGCGGCACTTTCATCACATGCTTATTTTAACTGGGCAAAAGAAGATGAAGTCTGCAAGTGCCTTCACAACTAATTTAAGAACAAGTAAATAAAATTGTATATATCCAGACTATTTTAAGAATCTCAGCAGAAGATGTTATCACTGAAAGGAGTGGAATGTGAACAAACTGATAATTTTTTCTCTGTCACACAGAATTTTTAAACTATAACAAACTGTTTTCATTGAATAAGAAAAGCTTGGAGGGGGGTCAAATTTACATTCATCTCAAAAGAACTGCTGTGGTTAAAACATTCCAAAAGATCCAAAAGAAGATGACTGGCAGATATCTGCTGATTGAGTTACTAGTGTTCTTTCCATGAGCATGTCATCTTCCCCATTGAACTGACAAGCCAGACTATTTTATTTTTAAATAGTTATCTGAAGTAGTAAAAATATAAGCCTAGAGGCTACTGCAACAGTGAGGTGCTATTTTTCAGTTACAGGATGGAACTTAAATAACCTTACCTAGTAATGTTGAAATTCAGCAGCCATAGGCTGTCAATTGTGCTTTTTAAATATAAAATATTTAACTTAATGTTAAGATACAGTGCAGGACTGCATATTTGCCTGGAAACAGAACTAATGCTGCCCAGCGTCTATGCTGCATGCTGTAATTGCAAACTGTAGTACACCCTTCTGTGATGAGAAAGCACTAGTGAAATTGCAAAAAATAAACAAAAAGTGAAAATGAAATATAATTTTCTTTCAGTTCACTGTCAGTTAAGAACTTTTGGGCTAAAAATCACCCTTCTATTTTAAATATTAATGAAAACATATTAGGATACCATTGAGTGAGAAAACAGTGAAACAGAAAATCAAAACTCATTTACTTTCAAACAAATTCTGTCATTATCTTTGTCTGACAGAGAATTTCACTATCTGAAAACTGCCATTAACTTTCATAGCGAAATACAAAAAGTTTTGCCATCCAAGTGTATGTGCATTTCTTTTGTGCTAGAATGTGGTGAAGATGTAACTGTAGCTAATAAACCACTTTAAAACACCATCCAAGGGATAGGAGAAAAATACCCTAACTATAAATACTTCACTTTCCACAAAATCTTTGTTCAGAAACACAAACAAGCAAGAGGTCTGAAATAAGAAAACGAACAAACAAACAAACAAAATCCCACAATGACCAACCAAAAACAAAAAACAAAAACAAAAAAAAACACAACAGAAAACAAAAAACACAAGCACGCGTCAACCTTTTTCATCTGATTTATGAGAAAATCTAAAGTGTGCCTATCTGTCTATATGCTCCTATGACAGGTAGGCCAAAGAGCACATAGAATTTTTCTTTAGAAAGTTACTTTTGTGCATAATCTATAGAATTCTACTTGTATATTTCATGTATTTCAACAGAAGAAGCCTTGCAAAGAAGATCCCCTAAAAGTGACTGCATAAAAGCAATTTTAAAAAGGTGTTTTTCAGAGGGGAACAAAAAAAGAGAAAAAGCATAGGCCAGAGCACAAAGTATTAAATTTTAGCTCTGTTGAAGTAAATGGCAATATTGGAGGCCACCTCACAAGACATTCTTTTAAAGAGTCATGTTGCTGGCTAGCAGGCTAATAATCTTTTTAACTAGAAGATATTTACAAAATGAACTTCCTCTATTTTGTAGTTCATGGTAACTTACATAATGATAGTGATAAAATTAATAATTAGGGACTGTGAACAATAAAACGTGTAACTCTCATGCAGAATGCTTAATATGAAGTCTGTAACACTCATTGTAAATTCTGTGTACTACTCTCTTTAGACTGATGTATCTTAGCAATCCAATAAGATACATATTTATCTGTAGTTACCTTGACCAATACTAACTGTCATAAATGTTATATAAGTACTCATCAATGATTAAATGAAAATCACAGTGTCTTGGCATCCATTTTTATCAAGGCTGGAGCTCAAGATGATATTTAAATGACTGGTCTATTTCCTAATGCAAGTAGCAGAACTTGATCTGTGCTCATTGGTGTTAGCTTTTGGGATGCTGAAAATGTAGCAGGATATGACATTCTCTTGTAACTATGTTCATTGAAGTTGAAGCATTTTAAAGGGAAAATATTCAGAAGTCTAGTTTGCACTGGAATGCAAACGTGAACTGCAAGGGAGAAATCACAAACCCCACATGTGGTCACAGGGAAGAGATTCCAACCAAACCATGTCCCCAACAGTTCTCCTTGCAAAGGCTTGTGATGCTGGCAATGTCCTGGCAAGCCATGGGACATTCAGTTGTACCCCATGCGGTGCTATTTTCTATATCTTTCTGTTCTCCCATTAAAAAGCACACAAAAAAATTCAGATGCCATGCTGACTAACAGCTTTTCAGTCTTTTGAGAAAAAGATGTGCTTTTAAAGCCTACTTTTTTTTTTTCTTTGCCCTCTTCTTTTAAACCTTAGTTTTAGCTGGCACCCTTTACTTATGATCCTGTGGGTTTACAGGCAGGGCTCAGCACGTCTTCACTTATATTTTGCACCTGGTTTGTCTTGGAACAAAATATTATTATTGCTATTTTCTTAAAATCTCTCTCTCTTTTTTTTTTTTTTTTTTTTTAATAGTCATCTACCATTACTTGCTAAAAGCATTTTGCACAGCTATATTTTTCTTAGGGAATGGTGGCAGCATCATGTCTATTTGCTATAGTAATTGCTGAAAATAGCCCATTCGCCAATGTGCTCAAATAACCCCTGTTAAAGTATCTTTCTTGATCCTTTCCTGTGTTCATTCCCCTGGGAATTCCTATAGCTATGGATATCCTAAAGGGAAGAATCTGCTGCCTGTAGTGAAGAGGTGGCTGTTATTTTCTGAGCTGTTGTCATTCCCATAAGAGACCAACTCACCAACGCTATGGTTTGTTAGTCACTTATAACATCTATCTCTTCCAAACCAGACTCAGACAAACACAAAATAGGCATTCTCTGCAAGCTGAGTTCAGCTTTTGAAGAGTAAACAAACATTTCATTAAAATGGTCTCAGTAAAGACAGGCAGAGAGATCTGAACTGAGCTGTCACCTTGTATTAGTCACACCCATAAATTCTGCCATGTTACAGTGCTCACTTGCAGTATCCCAGAGAGCTTGTAAGAGGCAATTCTTCAGGTTTCCCTCTATTTGTTTTGGAGTTTTGTCTAGGGGAATGTATCATGTCCCTCACCATGTCCAGTACGTGTTTGCATCAGAACCACCACACTCACTTTGTGTACATGTACTCAAATACTGACCCTGACCACAAAAATTTATATTAGGCTAGTGCAAATAAATATTTTGTTAGGAAGACTACTTTTTCTGTATCAGCTCCTCTCCTTTCAGGTCTGAGACATGGTATTTCTGAGGTTGACTGTTTCCTGGTCTTTTGGATTCTTTTTCCCCCAGCAGCAGTGACAATGTGTTCGGTCTTCACATTCACACTGACAGTCTGACAACTGATATCACCAGGCCACAGCTAGGAGTGGTTTATTACTTTTAGTAGGATTTATTTAATTCAGCCTCACAGCCTAAGGGGGTGAGGAAAGAGATTTAACTCAAAATTAAATTCTTGCAAGAGTCCTTTTAACATAAGAAAAATGGACTGGAGGAATACGGACAGAGGGCAGAAAAGCAATTGTTGGAAAAGCATGTAATGTGAATGTGATTATTAAATGCAATGACTCATAGAAGTGAGCCTGGTAAAACATGTATGAAGCAAAAAGTAGAGGAAAAAGAATAGCAATAGCCTTCATAACATATATGACAAGCTATGAATAAAACCTTTGAGATTTTAATGGACTACTGGTTGGATGTTTTCTTTCGGAGTGTACCTTTGAAAAAGGAAATTTAAACCCAAGCCCAGGTGAATAATTCTTGAAAGCTGTCTTTCCATCAAAAAATCCAATAGAAACAGCTTTTTATTAAGCAAATAGTACTTTGCTTTCTATGACTCGAACGCTATATTATTTTCCAAGTGAATAAGGGAAAAAAAAACCCCAAACTAGTGATGTTTTGAAAAACAGCCATAAAAGCAAGGAAGCATTAAACTGAGTTTTTCACAGCTTACTTCTGTGAGCCCTTATTAAAGAAGATTGTGTAAACAGTGAAACTATGAGACCTGTCTACTACACTCAAGTATATCATATTCAAATACAGTCTCCATCCTAGTCCTCCTCTCTGATCAGGGATTTTCCTCTCTAACCAGGGCCACCAGAAAGCAGTCCTTCCTTCTACAGAAAACCCTGCATTCCAAACAAGGAAGTTCTCTGAGGCTGCCTTTCCCTGCTCATGATGAAATGTATTTATTCCTGAAAATCAAGCACAGGAAACAAATAGGATTGAAATAAACACACAAAATTAACCTCTGCCTTTTAGCATTGGAGGACTTTTGTGCCTCTTTCCCTACAAGGACTTTTTGAACCAGTGGAGGTTTCATCTCACACCACTGACTAACAAATTTCTCTTTGATACTTCAGTTGTGTCTCAGGCACATGGACCATTTAATTTGCTGAGAAAGTAAGCAGTGCTTAAGAAAAACCCAGAGCAGCTTCCTAACCCACAAAGAATCATAGAAGCATAGGATAATTTGGCTTGGAAGGAACCTTCAAAGGTCATCTAGTCCAACTCCCCTGCAAATGAGTAGGGAAAATCTTCTACTAGACCAGATTGCTTAGAGCCCTGTCCAGCCTGGCCCTGAACGTTTCCAGGGATGGGGCATCTACCATGTCTCTAGGCAACCTCTTCCAGTGTTTTACCACCCTTGTTGTGAAAAATTCTTCCTCGTGTCTAGTTTGAATCAAATCCATATCCCTCTGATTTAGAGGGAAGGATGTTGTGAGGGACAGTGTCAAAGGCTTTACAGAAATCCAGATAGATGGCATCCACAGCCCTTCCTTTGTCCACTGATGTGGTCACTCCATCACAGAAGGCCACCAGGTTGGTCAGTCAGGACTTACCCTTGGTGAAGCCATGCTGGCTGTCTCAGATCACCTCTCTGTCCTTCATGTCCCTTAGCCCAGCTTCTAGGAGGATCTGTTCCATGATATTCCCAGACTCAGAGGTGAGTCTGACAGGTTGGTAGCTCCCAGGATCCTCCTTTCTACCCTTTTTAAAAATGGGTGCAATGATTCCCTGTTTCTGGTCACCAGGGACTTCACCTGACTGGCAGAGTGGCTGGTAACATAGCCAGTTCCCTGAGGACTCTGGGATGCATCTCATCAGGTCCCATAGATTTATGCATGTTCAGGTTCCTCAAGTGATTATGAACATGATCTTTTCTTACAGAGATAGGGACTTTGATCTGTCACTGTCTTGCCATTCATCTGCTTGAGAGGTGTGGGAAGAGAGTCTGCCAGTGAAGACTGTGGCAAAACCAGTTATTGGGTACCTCAGCCTTCTCCTCACCCATTGTTACTAGTTTTGCTCATAAGGGAGGTTATGCTTTCTTTGACCTTCCTTTTCTGGTTGACACACCTGTAGAAGCCATGATTATTCTTCACATTCCTTGCCAAGCTGAGCTTCAGCTGCACCTTGGCCTTTCTGACCCAACCTCTACATAACAGGGCAGTGTGCCGAACTCTTCCCAGGATACCTGTCCCTGCTTCCACTGCCTGCGCATTTCGTTCTTGCCCTTTAGTTTGACTGGCAGTTGTTGGCTCAGCCATGCCAGCGTCTTGCCATCCTTACCTGAATCCTTACACCTGGGGATCGAGAGCTCTTGGGCTCTCTGGAAGCATCCTTAAAGATCTGCCAACTCTGTTCTGCTCCCTTGTCCCTGAGGGCAGTTTACCAATGGATTCTGTTGATTGACTCCTTGAGGAGCTGAAAGTTGGCTTTCCTAAAATTCAGGGGCCTGACTTCACACTTTGCCTAACCCATATCCCTCAGGACTGTGAATTCTGCAAGTGTGTGATCACTGCAGCCCAGGCTGCCTCCAATCTTGTTACCTTTGATTAGGTCATTTGCATTGGTGACCATGAGGTCCAGAATAGCATCTCCCCCAGGTAGGGCTATTACCTGGCTGAGGAAGTTATCCTCAGTGCACTCCAGAAGTCTCCTGGATTGCCTACAGCTCACTGTGCTACTTTTCCAGCAGATGTTGGGGTGGTTGAAGTGCCCCAGCAGGGTGAGAGCCTGCAAGTGTGATGCCTCCTGTAGCTGGAGTAAGAAGTAGAATGTTCTTCCCCTGAAGGGCTGGGAAATGGTCTAAATCCATAAGGAAGCCTTTAATGTGTACAAAGTTGTATTTTATAATAATAAGCAACTTCCTGAACAAAACTTAAACAGTCACCTAACTGGGATATGCAACATGTATTTGAAAGTCAATGTGATGGCAAGCAATAACCTTGAATAATAATGGTAGTAAGACAAAATTACTCCCGTGCCTCTCCTCCAATGATGCTGCAAAAAGGCAAATCAGATTACCAACACACACTCGTTTTGATATTCCATTATTTCAATTATCTGCAGTGAACTTATCCTGAATCAGCACAGAGTAAGTGGGGGACCACATATGAAAGTTGGCATTTTGTGACACATGTGCTTCATTGAGTACTGTTGATGATCTCTTCCCAACTCCTTTGGTCACTTTCAGTCTTCAGTAAATCTGTAGTTGGCTACAGTGGAATGGAGCTTTGGGATGGGAACCAGTTTTACGCACAAATGGTGCTTGCAAAGCAGAAAGTCATCAGAAGAAATGCTTTACTCTCCTGTCTCTGCTTCTAACCATGTGTTAGTAGACCATTTTTGAATGAATAATCACCCAAAAAGGCAAACTTTAAAGCCAGTGTCATATACTTCTGCAAAGAGCTGTGAACATAGACTAATAAGTATTAAAAAACAATTGCAAAAGAAACAGACAATCTTGGGCATGGTATGAGCTTGGGGAAGAAGCTAAAAAATAGTTTTTAAACAGCTGCTGGTGGAGTAGCAATGACAACGTGACTACCCATGATCTGACCGTGTATCTTCATTTTCCTGTACTGAGCAAGATCTATCAGAGAACTGATATGCTTGGAGAACCCCATAATTGCCTTTCCTATGGGTGAAACCTCATCCTTTCATCTCTCCCCCTCAATAGAAAATAGCCCCTTAATGATCAATAAATATTTCAACATTAGTATATTGCTCAGAAGAGAAGAGCGGGGCCACCCAGGAAATGAATGACTGGAGGAGGTGAGGCCATTACACAGCAGTTCATTGTCTGTGTATCATTCCACAGAAGCTATGTACTTTGGCAATTGTTAGATTTAGAGAATGTGACAAATATGAATAAATAAGGTTTCTGTCAAAATTGCACTTGGTATGCACAGAAGCATCATCAAGAAATCCAGATGTATAACCTAAAACTCATCCTGAATCAAATAGCCTGCATGAAAAAGAGACATCACTGATACTAATCTCAAAGTCTACTATTCAGCTCTTGCAGCCTGTCCATTGATGTACATCCTGTACCTTACGCCAGGTCTGGACAGCTCCCTTTAAAGCTATTGCCCTCTCACACAAAGCCAAAAAAGAAAAAAAAAAAAAAAAAAAGCTATCTTTGAGCTTTCTATGTTACATATTCACAAACAATTTCAAGGCCTCAGGCAATCCTTCTAAATGAAAGGATAAAGTCCAGAGACCATATTCCTTCTCACAATAGAAATAGGTGCTTGTAGGGGGTAGAAATCAGTAGGGGGTAGAATTCAGGCTTGAAAGTATAATTTCTGCCATGTTTGCCTCACTGGCTTAACAAAAGGCATATCATGTGCCTTATGTAATTTCAATATTACTGTGGCAGAGCTTAGAAAGGTAATTATTGGAAAGTTTAAATCACTTCAGCTTGAATTACTTCATCTGCTACAGTAACAAAATGAGATAAAAAGAATGTCTTTCTCCACACTATACACATTTAATTTAACTGCAAACATTTTAGAATAAAAGGCCTTCTCTTAGCTTAGCCAGTGCTTGGAATAAGTGTGTCTTCCCAACCACAATAATTTTAAAATCCACTATCAGTATCAATTTGGCTTGACAGATAGTACACCGAAGTGATGATGAATAAAGTTGCTAGATGAATGGGCAAAGGATATAATGTGGCCCAACTCAGAAAAGGTCTAAAGGGCAAGTTTGCACCTTTTTTCCATAAAAAGAGGAAAAATTAAAAAAAAAAAAAAAAGACTTTCTGTAACCTCGAATCAATTAAATTTTAGGTGAAACTCACACCTTCTTACTCACCACAGCAAACGAGTCCATAAAATAGTGCTCTTAGCTCCAAGTTTCAGAGAAGTGCTTGCAACTTTTCATTTGTTATGCAGAATTAATCGGAGACAGGGACATGCTCCACAAAGAGGAAAGAACCTTCAAGCTTAATAAGATTGTGCACTCCATTAGGCAACATGTGTTTTTGGAGAGGAAAAGAAAAAGTAAAGTACTACATGAAAAAAAAAAGATTTTACTTTCATTTCAGAAATTATTTGCAGCTTTTAACCAAATTTTGAAAAATAATTTCTCTTAGAAGTTTAGCCCATGAAAGTATATGCTTATAATAAATTCCTTAATTAAGGCATTATGAATACAACCCTCTAATGCCATATGCATACAATGTAATTACTGGAGCATTAACTTAGATGCTGCATTGAAGGCTGTAGAGCAGTTTCAGTGGACCCATGTTTCATGAGCTGGACTAACAACTCTGAAAATCCACCATTTGGGTAAAAATGTTTTGTGCTGAGTCACTGCATAAAGACCACAATTGTTATTTTTGGAGTTGGAGCAAAGTTCCATTACTTGCACTTGAATACTCTGAAGCTGAAAATAGTCCAAGGAATAAGAAATACTGCAAAAATAAAGGATTTCTGAAATTCACAATGATGGGAGCATTAGACGGCCTAATTCCAACAGCTTTTCATCATTTAAAGAGACTAAATGATATCAGAAGAATCATCAACAAAGCCCATATCTAGTGCTCTTTCTTAGCCCCAATGTGGTCTGTTCTTTACAGCTGAGATACATATGTTCACATGACTTATGTAAGTGCTTTTCTACTCCAGTTGTGTCTTATGGAAAAAAAAATAAAAATAAAAGTTGACAGATAGGAAAACTGAGTTGTTTCTGAGTACCTATGAAGCTTCCCTGAGCAGATTTCCAATGTGGCCCAGACACCAACTTATTGCACTAGAAATCAAGAAAGCTGAGATAAAAGTTTGTCTCTGGCTCACAGGCTGCCTCAGGTCATCCTGGATGTGTCACTTGGATCAGCATTTGGAAGCACATAAGTACTCTCACATCCATTATGAGGAAGTAAGGTGCTTAATTCGAGCTTCTGGTTTAGATCTTTGTACCGTGAGTCTTATTTTTTGCTTATCATCCCTCAGTTCGTTTTTGAAGGTTTCTAAGATGTTAAATGACGTACGTGCTCTCCCATTTCTTCTGTTATGATTTTTTTTTAATACTTGTTTTACATTTAGCTCTCGAAACTCAAGTCAAAGGCTATTTTGCATAGTGGAAATATGCAGTTTAGCGGTTTTCATTAATTTCTTAGTGTTAGCTGACATAAACATAGTTCTTACTCTCAGCTGTCCTCTGTCTCTAGCACAAGCTTCCTTCTTTGCAGCAGTGGTCTCTGGAGAGACATGCTGACAATCACGTAGTGCCACATTGCTGCAATGGGAGTACGTTGTGTCCCATGCTTACAGGAACCCAGAGTCTCACTGGGCTGTGTGCTGTATCTGGTGTGGAAGGTGAAAGGGTCATTATTGTATCAATTTTTAGAGCTTGAAATGTATCAGTCAGGGTCCCCAGAATTACTTATTTGTGCAAGTAAGTGTTAGAATTTAAAAATTAATTTTATTTAAAGTTTTTCACCTCAATTAGGAATTAAAGATTTAAACAAGAAAGTCTGTAGCCTGCTCCATGACAAAGATTACCTCCACGTCGTTTGTAATATGATGACTCTGGGATCCTAAAAACAGTGTGGATTAGCATAGGTCTCCTAAATTAGAAAAGGGAGGTAACGGAATACCTTCTCTGGAGGTAGCAGGTGCGAAGTGTAGCAAAGACTGACACAGGCGCAAGCCACATCATAAGGGGACAGCTTTGGGAGATTTTAGTTACTAAACTCTGCCTAACATTTACTTAGCTGGGTACAAACTTTGATTTTTGAAAGGTTCACAACTTCAACAACTAAGATGAATGTGCATGAAGATGGCAAAAGTTAACTCAACATGCTTTAACAAACTTGTATGGTGCTGGCTACAACTTCCATAGTAATCCTTCCATTTATGTGAAAAACAAGTGCTCTTATTTGGTTACAGGTGTAATTTCTCTTTGACATGACTCCCAAAGGACTACAGGAATTTATTTTCAGTGGTTTTGGAGCAAAGGCCTCAATTAAAAATAAAAATGATTTAAAAAAAGCTTTAAAACTCCATAAAATTGGGACCTTTTTTCTAACTCTGAGGCTTCTTTACACCTGAAGCAAGGAAAAGGGTGCTCTCTTTATTACATTTATTCTAGGACAACAGAAGAATACAAATAACAAACAAACTAAAATTAATAAATTGGCTAATCAGAGATAATAAATTTGGGATCTGATTCACTCTTTTTGTCAGAAATTTATTTATGTAACATTACGAATAACTGAGGAGGGAACACATTACTTAAAAATTAACTCCTTGCAAATAGAGACAATTAAATCACGAATAGCAATGCCTGGTTTAACCAGCTGTAGTTTTATTGGTGTTGGATGGCATATATTTCTACACCACACTCAAGGACAAATTATACAGAGAAAAACAGCAGATGTACATATTTGAAATAAATATTTTCAAAAGAAAAAGAGGGTGAGAGGGAGACAATTCCTTAAGAGAAAATGTCAACATATGATTTTACAAATAGCCAAAAATGTCACTTCTTCACTAAACTGTTAAACTCTACTTTTATTTTTCTCCTTCAGCTGAGTATTCTCCTTCCTAGCTCTTCCTGGTTTTCCCTGTTTAAAAGAATAAACTATAGTAAGGAAAAGCAAAAGGAAGAAGGAAGGAGACACAGACAAAAATGTACAATCTTGGAAATGCATGTTTCACTTGTCTCTGTGTCTGCTATCTGTCCAGGAAATATTGGCTGAGTATGTAAATGGCTGGGAGGCAGGAGCAGATATAAAAGGACATTTCACGTTCTCCTCAGGGTGTTATTCCCCTGGCCTTCTCCCAGGGACAGGTGATTCACCTCAAGGAACATCCCTGGCTTTATGTAGAGCATGGTTTCAGAGCCAGCTCTCTCCAGAGTCAGCTCTGATCCCGAAAAGGGCTGCCCCTTTTGCCCCTACCATTTTCCAACGCCACTATTTTTGCAAGGGTGGTTGCCAGCCAGAAGTTACCTGGTCCATCTCACTGTGCAGCTGCAACAACATGTCATGCAAGGGAGGTGAAGGGCCAGAATCGACCTTTTTACTAGCAATCCAGATTTTTTTTATGGATTAAAATGCCTCTTTACCCACAGTTTCAGTGCAAGCCAATACTGCAGAATCAGTCCTTTGATGTTTTACAACCATAAATTGCTTTCCCAACAGAAATTCATCTTTTCTTCTAATGAACTTGTGAATTACTTAAATATTGCCATGCCTTTTCTACAGCAGTGAATCCTGAAGAAGTTTAAGAGAGATGCCTCAAGCTAACCTGAAAGGCAGCGGCAATGAAAAAGGTAACAATTCAAAGGCTCCTGTTTTTCATATCCCTCCTAACTCACTAGATTATGTTACCTTCAAGAGTTCTCCAGTCTCCCTCAGCATTAGGAATGATACTGTGGACTTTTAAAATGTGATCTAAATAAAACAAATATGCTAACATGCAGCTTTAAAGATGGAATTCAAAATGAACAAGGAACTTTTTAAGATTATTAAAGGTTATAATTTTTTCATTAAAAATCATATTTAGATAAATGTTAAATCAAATTTCTGTAAAAGAACAGTGTAAATGTGAAATTTTTAGCTTTCATTTTCATGTAGGTGCATACAATAAGAAGCATTCCTTTTTTCTGTTTCAAATAGATTGTTAAACAAAACATAATAATAACGCTAATTAAGATGAAGCCTTGTGTCTGTGCTTACCCACTTTTGGTGTTTGCTTTTTTTTTCTCCTCCTCATTGACATTCCAGACTAAAGTAAACATTCTTTACCTAAATCTGTAGCCAAGTGTGGGCAATAATCTAACCTTTTGGAGAGGATAATTATAGACTTATTCACCAAACAAATTCTCCCCAAAGATTACAAAGCCAAACATCAGGGCTGAAATAGATTTTTGTAACCTGTGCCATCAAAGGCACCTTGTTAGGCTGGTGCATCTTGTTAAGATGGCGCAAAAGTAATTGCATTTTTAGACTGTAAATTTTAAATCATTATAACTAGGCTCAAACACATCTTTATTAATCAAAATAGGAACCATTACAGTCAAGACATTTTTGCCAATGAGAAATAAGTTTGTTTAGCCCTGTAGCTTAAAAATCCATGCTTCAGGATTCAATGAACTCTTGGTAAGCATTTTCTGCATCCTTCTGGTTGTGGAAGAGTTTTCTCTACAAAAAGTTGTTGAGACGCTTGAAGAAGAGAGGTCAGGTGAATATGGCAGATGAGGCAAAACTCTGTAGCCCAATTCATTCAACTTTTGAAGTGTTGGTTGCACGACACATGGTCGGGTGTTGTCATAGAGAAGAATTGGGCCCTTTCAGTCGACCAATGCTTGCTGTGGGCATTGCAGATTTTGGTGCATCTGATCAATTTGCTTGGATGGAATGGTTTTGCTGGGATTCAGAAAGCTGTAGTGGATCAAACCAGCAGCAGCACACCACCAGTGACCAGAACGTTTTTTTGGTCCAAGTTTGGCTTTGGGAAGTGCTTTGGAGGTTCTTCTTGGTCGAAACACTGAGCTGGTCATCATCAGTTGTCGTATAAAATCCACTTTTCATTGCATGTCACAATCCAATCAAAAAAGGTTTCATTGTTGTTGCATAGAATAAGAGGACATTTCAATGATTTGTTTGGATTTTCAGTCAGCTCATGAGGCACCCACTTATGGAGCTTCCCAATATGCTTCAAATGTCAAATGATCATAGAATGGTCAATTTTGAGTTCTTCAGCAACTTCTCATGTAGTTGTCAGAGTATCAGCTTTGATGATGGCTCTCAACTGGTCATTATCAACTTCCGGTGGCTAGCCACTACACTCCTCATCTTCAAGGCTCTCGTCTCCTTTGTGAAACTTCTCAAACCACCACTGTACGGTGGTTTGAGCCAAATGTGTTGTTGATGTTTTGAGTTGTCTCCACTGCATTACAACCCATTTTGAACTCAAATAAGAAAATCACTTGAATTTGCTTTTTGTCTAACATCATTTCCATAGTCTCAAATAAATATAAAATAAACAGCAAGTAGTAAGTCAGTAGCAAAAAAAATCCTCAAAACATGAAGGGAGAATAGTACATTAAAATGATGTATAACATAACCGCATTTTTAAAATAATGTATTCCAACATCAAACAGCAAACTTCAACAATGCAAAAACCACAATGCCTTTTGCACCAACCTAATATTTTTTCAGAAAGCAAAGGATTGTATTAGGTTATTGACATCTATAACTTTATAAACACTTTTAAAGTTCTCCGTAATGTAGCATTTTGAGACATATTTCCAATCTTTTTATATACAAATTAGCATATGGGAAGTGATAAGGAGTTTTCTGAGCTGATTTACAGAATAGTTCTGAAGTCACACAGAAATAATCTCAATAATCTCTAATGTGTAATTGGCAACATCACTCTACATAACCTCATCTCTCTGTCTTTTTCCATCATGTCAGTGTCATAGACTCTATCTGCAAAAATATGAAATAAGATTTGGGTGTGTCCTCATAGAGTAGACCTTATTTTCTGCTACTTTTTTTGGTTTAACAGTTAAAATCTGTGGAAGAAATTGGTTTAGAGTCATTGTTTTCCAACAGTTCTTCTCCTGTACCCGCCTCTCCACCTTGCAAATAATAAATCATTAAAATGAAACTTTTTAAATCTTGTTAGTTCTGAAATAAATTATTTCTAGTGGGAGGAGGGGAAATCAAGCTGGTGTAAAGGAATTCGCTTGGAGCCTGCATTTTGGTAGTTATGCCAACCAAAGCAAGAACCCTCAGTTGCTGTTCCATCACTTGTGTGCCTGCACAGCGAACTGGATCAGGAAACCAATCTGGCTGTAAAATAACCAATGTACAGCAATACTCCATATCACACTGTCTGCCTAAGAAGAGTGGTGATGCAGTTTTACAACTTTCAGAAGGCTGTTCTAGCCTACAGGATTGTCCTGTCGTTTCCTCTGGTAGAAAAAGACTGCAATAGCATAGTGTAAAAAGGAACTAGAACAATTAAGAGAGTCCCAGAATATCTGTGTGCACCCATTAGATATTAAATCTGCATTGGCCAAGTTATCTGAGCCACTTAGAGAAGCAAGAGAGTGAGTAAATATAGGTGCAAAAATACTTCATTTGCAAATAATACAAAATTTCATGTTACTCATTTTCTTTGTGTAGGTTAAGAGCAGTTTATGTCTTTATGTGTATGCAACATAAAACCTTGGTTACAGTAGATTAAGGCTCTGTGAATACTACAGTGGTCTGTGAATAAATCATGTTGATAGGCTTCTACAACCTCCTTCTAAAAATCAGACAAATCTGTTTCTGCAACCTTGTGATGTAGGTGTGATAAAGATTTTGACCTTTTGTTCTTTTTAGTATAAGGATGCCTACATCTTCCTTTGCATTTTCCAGTGTAATAAAGCCATTTTTCAAAAAATCATATAAATGTATGTTAAATGTTAATAGTCTGTATGGTGTTTTACATAAACAACCTACTGCAAATTAATTTTTCACAGACCTTTTAATTCATCATTTCATATGCTAAAAATGTCCTGTAAACCTTGAATGCAAAGCTGTCAAACTATATATAAGAACGGCTGATTTAAAAAAAGTTCTGAGTTTCTTTGAAAAGCAACATTGAGATTCACAGTGAGTCAGTTTTGGCTTTTTTTCTTTTTCCCTTCCCAAGAATGAGGAGTCAAGTGATTTAAAAAAAAAAAAAAAAAAAAAAAATTCAAATGAAAATGAAGAGCAGAGACTCCAGCTAACTATGTTTGTTCTGCAGCCACAGAGTAGGTGGAATTGGAGGTGGAATTAAAACAACTACACCTTCCATACAAGGAGAAACATGAAGCAAACATTTAAGCCACTATGCTTACAATTTAGCCATTAGCGGTTGTTGCATTTTTTAATATAAATTTTATGGTGAAAACTAGTTCTGTAAAATGGCAAAATCTTTTGTCTCACTGAGTGAATAATGAAAGCTTTTTTTGTCTTTTAGATTTTTGAAGCACAACAAATATCTTACATTTTGAAACATGGGTTACATATGAAAATACCACAAACGGTTTTGGGAACTTTAATATTTTTGTTATAATGCTCGTTTGAAAAGTATCTTTAGCAACGTACTGCTAAAACCAGGGAAATGAAAGGTGGAAATGATTTCACTGAAGAGTATTTTCCACTGGGGACTCCACTGGCATTCAGTTGTCTCATTTAATTATCACTTTCCTGATTCAACCATTATTCATGAGCTTCCTTGTGTTCTTAAAAAGCTCTGAGCTGTGCTTGCCAATGTTATGGCATATTATGAAGCACAGTTATGCAGCAAGAGGGAGGGGGTGATAATGCATTGGTCTATACTGCTGGCATGTTTTCTGTTTGAACTCCTCGGCTGCCAGCAGAATGCAGAGCTCTTTATTCAAAATCTACTGCTGTTTTTTAACCATTGTGCTAGTATTGCGATCCTTTGCATTGCTTCAGTAAAATACAGCAATACAGAAGCAGTATGAATAATTTGCATGAAGTTTACACTAGTTTCCATTTGACTGCATTTCTCTTTTGTAACAGTGGTGAAAGAAAGGCATGGAAAGAAAAGTTCCTAACAGATGCAGACAGAATACACCCGGGTAGGTTTGAGATGAATTTTAATTGGCGTCAGTTTTATCCATACATGAAGCTGGAGTAAACTCATTTCCTCTCTTCAGGCCCTCTCTGCCTAATTTAAGTGTTTAGATTTTTAACTGAATTATACACTACTAATCTACTAGGTTTGGATTTTTGCTAAAAATATGTATGTCCAAGGTAGTCAGGATAATGATAGAAAGGTTAAATTAAAAATAACTGTTCTCCTAAATATGCCTCAAATTATGTCATAGCTAACTTAAGGGGGGTAGTGGGAGCACAAGGCATGGAGCAACAGAAATGTTAAAATTTCTGTTCTAAACCACTGGATTTAGTTTATAATAGTAATAATCCTGAGGAAACCAGTCATTAATGAAGTTAATAGCCAGTTTGCTAGAGTGTTATCTGCCCTTGGCTTCACCCTAGGGCATTACATCAAAACCCATAAGTATTTAATAAAGATGGTTTTTTATTATTTTTTTTAAATTATTGCTTAAATACTGATCTGGCACTTTTTAAGCACATATATGAATTTCAGAACACAGTTAAGGTGGAATATTTATTTACTGAGAGTATGGAAGCATTGCTAACACTTTCTATTTTCAGATGTGAAAGCAAAAACAGGAAAAAAACCTCAGCACATTTCTTAGCTGTCTTGTATCAAATATACATGAGAGTAAAAACTGATTCTCCCAAATTTGTGCTAGAGTGAAGGGAAATACAGACCAACACTTTCTACACAGCCTAGTTGAAATACTTATTATTCCAAATTCTTTTTTCAAGCAGATCCTTTCGGTTTAAATGAAACTATGAGGCAGTTTGAAATGAGATGCTGTTCCAATAAATTCAGAAGAGTTGCCTTTACCTCAATGGCAAACAAGTTTGAATTTGGCAGCAAATTATATACTGAGTATTTACAAAATTCCAAAGTCAAAACTTTCATCATTTCAGTGGTAACAGTAATATTACATGAGCGTGAGTTTGCTTGAATAAGTGTTATTTTTGTATCTAAATACATCAACACTAATATGAGCTATGAAGAAAACAAACAAACAAAAAAAAACAAACCACGGGCCATCGTCTATTGAGAATTACATCAGTGTAACTAAGAACAGAACTTGGCTCCGTGTGCTTGGCTGGGGCTGCAGTTGCTAAGACTAGGCCATGAATTAAGCAAGCTGCTGCAGCCAGCGTGTGCCAGCTGAGCAAGTGCTGGGGCTGTTGCACCTCCACAGGCTCATGGGCAAAACCACTTGCACAAAACCTACATCCCACCCAGTGAGGCCCCTTAGGACTGATTTCCGTGCTGAGTGGTCTGTATCTTGTGCTGTAGAGCAGGATATTCAGCAAGTCACACTAGGAAAGCAAGACAGCACTGGAAGGGGTAAGTTTTATAGACAAAGCCCCAGTAAGTTAGCATAGTGTCAGTTTCGTTTGGAGATAGTAGCTTAGATTTTTAACATGATGAGCAAAAGCTGTTAGGACAGTTTTACAAGAAGACACTAAATTACTAACGGCTGGCAAACTTCAAATTGGTGTTGCATGTTTTGCCTAAAAATTATGCCTTAATTCAAACAACTCCCTGTGGAAACCCTATGGATTTTATTGTAAGTAAGTGTAACAATAATTTATTGCTTTATACGTAATAAACATGTTTTTCTGCAGATTTTTTCATTACATCTACTGAAAGCTGTTTCCATTCTAATTTTTGAAGTAGAAAAATTTGATTTCTTACAATTCATTTTTGCTAGCTGTCAAATAGAGAAATGGGGCTGATCCAGTAAAATGTTTTTCATTATTGCTGCTATTCTGATTAATAGCTTTTGATAATGTTCAAGGCAGTATCATGTGGCTTAGGATCTATTTCATATTTGAAAGCTGATCTTTAGGACCAGCTTTTCTATCTTTTTAAATTGTTTTTATTTTATTTTAAAACAAAAAATAGCAAATCCAAAATTACTAGGTACGATAAAACAGTTCTTATTTTCAGTATTCATTCTCTTTTTTTTTTTTTCTTTTTCCTAATGTAGGCTATGCAATTCAATATAACTAGTACATGGCTTAGTTTAATTCAGATTTGATATGTAAAAGAAGCTATATCAAGTACACCAACCCCTCACTTCTTCTTCTGCTTGCTATTTTTATTTTGATCACAGTTAGAAGATAATATAATATCTGGGTGGTGCAGAAGAAGTACAGAAGAATTACCTGAGCAACAAATATACAAGTTGCAAGTACAAAGGTAAAAAGAGGTTTTATTTCTAGATTTTACACAACAATCTGTCTGCTAGACATTGCACTTTTTTCACTGATAAGCTTAGGTTTTGTAAACCTTTTCTTCCTAAGCCGTTATCTTTCAATGATTATTTCTCAGTTTCACTAACAAATATAAATTTGCCTGAGACCTTTATTTAAAGTGTCAGCAGAAGAAAATCTGGGATGACAATTCCTTAAACCATCATACCTCCCTAAGGTAACAAAAATGATCCTTTTCTCTCAGATTGATAATTCATGTTTTTCCTCTGCCAAGAACCAGTACAAGTTTACTACATACTTATCCGGCTGCTTTGTTTGTGCCTACATAGCTGAACCGTATCACACTGGTAGTTTTCCTTTCATTCCATCTTATCAAATAACCACTGCTATTTGCAGATATTTCTCAGTGACATCACAATCTGACTCTGCAGACACCACATACTCACTAAGAATATTTCTACAACATGTATACAGAAAACTGCACCTTCTTAAATACACAGTATCACAATATTAGTAACAATCACAGTAATTAGTAATAATACTAATATTAGAAAACTAATTTTCAGATCCTACAAAACAAGGTATCTGGTGGAAATATGCAGGCAAAACAATATATTTGGACCATATAGAATTGGGGGGGAGGGGAGGGGAAGCGTGGGCGAGTGGTGTTAACATAACATAGTTACAGACATAGAAAAACTGAAAATGCAGAACTACAAAAATGCAGTTTTCACTGGAAACAATTTTTTACAGTCTTCATTGCTACAGAATTGAATTTCAAATACCACACCAGTCCCTAAAAAGTCTGTCATCTCCTATGTGTTTACCCTTATCATAGTAAGTCCTATTGCGCCAGAACACAAATATTATTCCACAGCTTTAGGCAGTCTCCTAAGCATCCGGGACCCAACCATAAGGATGAGCAAAGCATCTTTGAAGCCGATTAAAAATCCTACAGGAAACCAGTGGAAGGTCTCCTATGGTTGTGGTCACTGTGCAGCCAAGGTGATGCCACAGCTTTCTGAGCTGGTTGGAGTTCCCTGACCATCCACGACTTCACATCCAGCTCTGTTTCAGGGCTGCAGTCCACTCACAGGAAGTCATTCTTCTGGCAAAACTCAATGGAGGTGAAATGAAAAGACTGAAAGCTTTTTCAATTCATACTTCTTGATCTGAGTACAACCCAGAAGTATGCATATGCTGCCCACAAAACAATGTTCACTTGAAGAATGATGTGGCAGGACAGCCTGTAAGTAATACTTTTTTTTTTTGCTATCTCCACTTAGGACTCAGCTTTGGTTGCTTTTGAGCAGTTCACTCCTTCCTATCTAGGCTGGCAGCCGTAATGCAGTGCAGGATGGGTAGAGCTGAGCATCATGTATCTGCTGCCAGAACTTATGTCCCTCTCTGCTCATTTACAGAAATTCTGTATAGAGCTGAAGGACAACAAAATTGGTGCATGTGCAGTATAAGTTTGTAAGTCAAGCATCAAGGGACAGAGGTGCAGTTTTGCAGGCAAGACAAAAGTATGATCAATAGCTCTGAAATGCTGCAAAAAGAATTATCAGAATGATAAGAGATTTAGTGGTGCAAGAGTTACATGTCCATGGGCAAAACAATATTTATCAATGTTGACTACAGATCTTGCTCCAAAATCAAATGGTTTAAGATTGAAAGTGAAATCTGGTCTTTGGCTTCCTTCTGCACAGGTAGATTTGGGAATGATGAAAGGTTTGATTCAGTGTAGAAGCTGTTCAAATGTGTCATGTGTGATATGGCTGGCCAGGGGGACATGCATAAAGGAAGTGGTTTATTGGTTTGTTTGTTTCTTTAGTGTTGGTTCAATTACTGTGTATTTGTCTTCTTTAAATGACATGTCTGTTTCAATGGCATGGTTCATAAGACAAATGAAGCAGGGAAAAATCTTTTCAATTTTTGGAATAAAAAAAAATAAAAAGGAAAGTGAACCTATTATGGCTTCTACAGCTTTCAAGGAACAACGTGACACAATTGCCATCTGAATAGTATTTTAATTATTTGACTGCTTCAAATGATTTGATTTTTTTCTGTAACTTTGAAGTGATATGGCAGTGCATGACATTATTTGATTTTATTTCTTGATAACAGACTCTTTTTTTGAGTTGTCTTCACAGTCAAAAAGAAACAGTGAGTATGGCAGTCCAAAAATGTCTATAATGTATAACAATTACCTAATCTATCTTAATAATATCCTACCAAAGTTTTCTAACATAATACTTCCTTTTTCTTCTAAAGAGAAAGCTTTAAAAAATTCTTTCGGCACATACAAAGTCATACAAGCATAGCATTTGCACCTTCTATCAAGCTTTTAGATGTATGGAAATTATCGTACTGTATCATATAATGGTCTAAGACAATATTTATTCTCTAACAATGGTAAGCACTGTGCTCTTTACATGCAAATAAATAAAAATCTCAACAGCTTATGGACTTCTTCAAGAGCTGAAAAACAAATTTGAAGATCTTTTCTAAATCCTAACACTTATCAGCCTTCAAGAAGATCACTGCTTCTATGAATTCCATGCTCTTTGAGTCTGGACAGAGTACTGTCTCTGCTCACGGTAGGAGGTACCTGTACAACATATGAAAGCTCTTCTAAAATGCAAAGGGTTTACAAGAACTATTATGTAGCCTTTCACCCCTTCAGTATTCTCCTTCTCTGGTCTCATCATAGTAGTCGCAGTGTGCTGGGCAGAGTTACAAAAGGACATGTTATACAAAACATGAAGTAATACAATATCAAGTAGAGCTTCACAAGATTATATAGTGCTTGTAAGGCTCTTTATTTACTTTTTCTTTTGTGTTCCTATGTCTATCAGTACTATCTTCCTGTTTACTCTCTATTCCGTTGTTCTGGTAAATAAGTACTTTTAACACAAAAGCTGAAGTATCATGCATAATGTGGAGTAGTAAGTTTCTCTGATGATCACTCTTCCCCTGCTGCAGCCTGGGGTCCCTCCCACAAAAGACAGTACTTCTTGAACTTCTCCAAGCTGGTTCCTTCCCTTGGGTTGCAGCTCTTCACAAACTGTTCCAGCACGGGTCCCTTCCACGGGCTGCAGTCCTTCAGGAACAGACTGCTCCAGATTGGGTCCCCCACACAGCCACAAGTCCTGCCAGCAAACCTGCTCCAGCCTGGGCTCCTGTCTCCACGGACCCACACATCCTGCCAGGAGCCTGCTCCAACACGGGCTTCCCATGAGGTCACAGCCTCCTTTGGTGTGGCTCTGGTGTGGGGTCCTCTCTGGGTTGCAGGTGGGTCTCTGCTCCACCGTGGACCTCCATGGGCTGCAAGGGGCAGCTGGCCTCACCATGATCTGCACCATGGGCTGCAGGGGAATCTCTGCTCCAGCACTTGGAGTACCTCCTCTTTTCTCAAAGATCTTGGTGTCTCCAGAGTTGTTTCAACTCAAGTTCACGCTGGAGTTCCAGCCTGGCTGGTACAGCAGCACAGAAACAGCAGCGATGCCCTGGCCATCTGCCAGCCCAGGCGCATCGCCATTGCTGTTATCAAAATGTTCCCAGGCCCTGCAGAGTAAGATCATAAGCAGTACAGCAAGCAGCGAAAGCACGGAGCAGCCTCTAATAAGCACAAGTCTCTAACATTCAGTAAGGTAAGCAAGCCTCATGGCAAGCATAGAAGCCTGCTGATTAACAGCTAAACAGCAAAAAGTTATAAATTTGATCTAGCACATGTCAATCAAATCTGTCATTATCTTGAACCCTTTGAGCCCTATATTGGGTGCCTAAAATGACTGTCATGGTTTAACCCGAGACAGCAATGAGGTCTCATGCAGCTGCTCACTCACCCACTGCCCTGGTGAGACAAGGGAGAGAATCAGAAGAGTAGGACTGAAAAAACTCATGGGTTGAGATAAAGACAGTTTAATAAGCAACAACTATGCATGCAAGCAAAGCAAAACAAGGAATTCATTCACTACTTCCCAAGCAGGTGTCCAGCCATCCCCAGGACAGCAGGGCTCCAGCATGTGTAACAGCTACCTTGGAAGACCAACATCATCACTCCAAACATCCCCTCCTTCCTTCTTCTTCCCTCAGTTTATATACTGAGCATGACACCATATGGTATGGAATATCCCTTTGGTCAGTTTGGGTCAGCTGTCTTCTCCCAATCGCTTATGCACTCCTCTCCTCATTGGCAAGCTAGTATAAAAAGCTAAAAAGTCCTTGACTGCTTAGCAACAACTAAAACATAAGTGTATTATCAACATTCTTCTCATTCTAAATCCAAAACACATCACTATAGCATCTACTAGGAAAAAATCAACTCTATCCCAGCCAAAACCAGGACACCCACATAAGGTAATTATCTAATTTTCTGTGGCTAAAATGGCAATATTTACAAATCAGCACAGTTTTGAAAAAATAACAGGGGTATGAACATTACATTATATTATTTTGTTCTGATAGCAAGATAGTTTATACTTCTCTGTTTCCATCTAGAACTCTAATCTAGGGATGTAATCACTCATTTGTGAATATAGGGTTTCTTTTCTTTCTTAGTTTTACAGTGCTGAAAATGGAGTCCTGTTAGCCTGCCCCCCTGCTGTTCTTTCATGAACATTTTCCGTATGTTTCTGTTTCTATATTTTGTCTGTTAATGGAAGTTACTATAGTGTTTTCATGCTCCTTTATCACTGGACTTAATATCTCTTTGGACAGTCATCCCTTGCCCACTTGTAAAGAAATTTTATGTGTTTTGGCACACAAGCTGTAACCCTGTGATGCGGTGGCAACCTACCATGGACCTGGGCAACAGAGATCTTGTTCTTTGTGACTGGCATTAAAAGCAAAGAGAGAGAGAGAAACTTGCATTTTTTTGCTGTGTCCTACTAGCAGCAGAGGTCTCAAAAGTTGTCCCTTTCAGCTGAGAGTCTTGCAATACTTGTAGATGTTTGGAGAGTTTTCATTTGCATACATATTCCATGATAAATAGTAAAGTAGCCTTCTTAGAAATGCCTCATTTCTTTCATGGCATGTGAATGTTTTCTTCCTGGAAAAAGAGAGGATGCATTTCAAGACTGGTCACATTTCACCTGGGAAAGCTCCAAGTAAGAGTGAAGTGGTTTCATGAATAGGTAAAAATCATCGGAATAATTTGCGCATACTATAGTGCAGTGTTAGTCCAGTTAACTGTTTTTTGCCATGTGCCTCCACTCTGTCAGATATATTTTGCATGAGGGGTATTATGTAAAATATTGTGTTGCAGCCATCTCACAATAACAGCACGGAGTGCAGGACAGGCTGCTAAACTTGCCCATGCAGCAGAATAAACTTCTTACGCAGACTTAGCTCTCTGCTATCACAGCTTCACTGTTGCCAGTACCCAAAATAATCCGTTTAAAGCTAGCTCTGGCATCTTTATGCTACACTCTGTCCTAGTGGGCTTTCACATTTTCCTATTCTTAGAATTTAAGCAGAAGACAACAGCAGAGAACATTTGGAGTTTGTCAGGTGCAACTGGCCATCCTGAAAACCTGAGATTTAAAGAAATATTAGCTCCTTGGCCTTGCTTGCTTGTGTTCAAGCTGTGCATTTATCTACCCAGGAGCCACCTATGCTAGAGATGCTGAGACATTTAATACTTGGCATATTTAAGCATTGCCTGCTTTTATGCTGGAGTGACACTTAGCAACATTAGCACAGGATGGTATACGCCCCATGAACTCAATTTTACACCAGCATTTATTAGTTTCAATTATCTCTTATGAGAACGTCTCTTTGCACATCCGGCCACAAATACAAGCTGTTCCATGTTCACT
Source organism: Nesoenas mayeri (assembly GCF_963082525.1). Classification (NCBI taxonomy): domain Eukaryota; kingdom Metazoa; phylum Chordata; class Aves; order Columbiformes; family Columbidae; genus Nesoenas; species Nesoenas mayeri. The sequence goes on along the minus strand of NC_137542.1, from coordinate 22,606,922 downwards.
GTATCTAGAAGGTGTCTCCCGGACTCAGTCATAGTCATATCTTATCACAATGAGTATAACAAAAATAATTTTGGAATTAAGGCAAGCAACATTTATTAGCTAATTTATGTTTCTCATACAAATATTTACATATTCTATTTAAGTTATCCAAAATGTATAAAACAAAAGAAACATAGAAAACAATGTGACTTTCTGTATTACATCAGCCAACATGGGAAGATTTTCTTAATATCAGAATGGTAGCTAAATAAGCATCCCGATACAGATTCTAATTCAGAAAAGCACATAACCATGTTTAATCTTAAGCATTTATATTAGTACTTTCTCAGATCACGACTTGCTAAATCTGCCTGCTTCATATAAGCAGTTGAGCTGAGGACATTTTTGCCTCTTGGGATTGGCCTATGAACTGGAAAAAAAAATTAACTGTGTGAATTAAAGTGGCACTAATATCTTTATATGGGAAAGAGATTTTTTTCTTAATGAAAGGGGAGCATGGATAGTCACTTCTACTTTTGGAGACTGTTTTTGTTATCTGACGTAACCATCTTGTTTACTTTGCGTTGGCCTGTAAATGGATCACGCCAAAAATAGAGGTAAGCAATCTGTAGGCTCTTTTATTCTCTTTAAATATCTACTTTAACATAAAAAAAAAAAAAATCTGCTTTTTAGTATGTGTATTTTCAAAAGCCTGATTCTATTCTCATCCACTAAAAACTAGGCCAACAGTGGGCACTTTGAGCATCCCTGGCCCTACTGCTTGGACAGTGCCTAAGCATTTTTTTTCCAGCTATCTGAAAATATGTGTATTTAGGAATATAAATTTTAAGGGTAACTATGCTGAAAGCAATTTTAGTTGCCACCATAAAAATGGGAGGTAACCGTCTGTATACACTTCTCAAAGTATTACCAGTATATGCAATGTGAATAGGTTGCACCTGTTCACTAGGTGTTTTTGCTGTTTTGTTTTGGTTTGGTTTTTTTTTTTGTTTTTTTGAGGTTTTTTGTTTGTTTTTGTTTTTTTGTTTTTCTTTTGTTTTTGTTTGTTGTTGTTGTTTTGTTTTTGTTTTTTTGTTTTTTGGGGTTTTTTTTTAGTAATACTTTACAAACACAGGGGGTAAAAAAAGAAAAAAAAAAGGAAAGAAAGAAAGAATAACTTTGTATATAACTCTGGAATATCTTGATTATTGTCATGTGTATTCCATGTGTATTGTCATATATTGTTATGTGTATTCCATGAAGGAAAGGACTCTTCCCATATCAGGTAATTCCATAAATACCTTCAGTCTGGAAACAGAGGAAGAGAGAAAGAAAGAGAGAAAGAAAGAGAGAAAGAGAGAGAGAGAGAAAGAGAGAAAGAGAGAAAGAAAGAAAGAAAGAAAGAAAGAGGGCAAAAGAAGAAGAGAAAAAGAGAGAGAGAGACAGAAAGAAGAGAGAAAGAGAGAGAGAAAAAGAGAGAGGAAGAGAGGAAGAGAGAGAGGGAGAGAAAGAGAGAAAGAGAGAAAGAGAGAGAAGAGAGAAAGAGAGAGAGAAAGAGAGAGAGAGAAAGAGAGAGAGAAAGAGAAAGAGAGAGAAAGAGAGAAAGAGAGAAAGAGAGAAAGAGAGAAAGAGAGAAAGAGAGAAAGAAAGAGAGAAAGAAAGAGAGAAAGAAAGAGAGAAAGAAAGAGAGAAAGAAAGAGAGAAAGAAAGAAAGAAAGAAAGAAAGAAAGAGGAAAAGCAAATGTAATAAAGTTACAAGACACTGAAAAGCCACTTTAGAAGCCCTTAAGCATCCTTAACTGTAGCTGTTGCTATGAGCTACAGCTAAAGCTGTAAAGGGTAGAGTTAGACTCAACATGCACAGGAGATTAGTCTAAAACAGAACACCAGACATGAATACCTCAAAAGCCACAAGAAGAGCAAAATATAGAAACCTAAACATTTTTTGATTCAGTAAAAATTTGAAAAAAATATGTATTCAGTTTAAAACCATGGAATACAGCCATCCAAACTAATTTTTTATCTTTTTTATACTTTTTTTTTCACAGGTATTAGTTTATTGTAATATAATAATAAATTTATGTCCAGGAAAATTTGGCCCTCCAAATTTTTCAAAATCTTTTGTTTCATATTCCTGTCATTTTTTGTATGCCAGATTCCAATTTCAGTCATAATCTGTGTTGAAATGAATTCAAAGTGTTCTTGTTTCCTTTAATTTACCTTTTTCAGAGGAGAATTACTAATAAGAATGTGCTTTTTGTTCCTCTCATAGTGAAGGATTGATTTTAAATATTTAGTTCATCAAAATGGACTGAACTAAAAGCTATGATTTTCTAGAAAGACATTAGTTCAGAAATAATAGAGCTAGCTATTTCCTATACAATGAAACAAAATTAATGAATATTTTAAAATAGACTTTTTGACCTTCTTTAATTTTAAAATGTGAAACTGCAGTGCACAAATATGAATAGGAAAATTGGGATTTCACCAGAAAAATTTGTTTCCTGATAAATAAAATATCTGTATTTTGAGTTTTGCTTTTTTTCCAGTGAAACAGCATTAAAAATTAAAAAAAAATCAGATTGCTTCCGTGAGGCACAAATAATGTTTAGCTGCGAGATCAGCATCCATTTAAAGTGGAAAATCCTTGGTTATAATAGATCTTACTTTTTAAACTACTGCATGACAACAATACACATTCGAAGAATCATCTTGTTCCTGACCTACAGTACCTGGTCCCACAGAGGCTGCTGGCAGGAGGATGTGAAGCACTGAACTTTGGGCAAGTCTTCTGCCTCCTGCTTCATTCCTAGAGCATTTTATTTTGCCAGCATATTCCTTCCAACTCTCATCTTTCTGTCTCCTTCATTTAGCCCATTCTTGCTCTTGGGTTGCCTCGAAACAGCTTAGGAACGCCTGGCTCTGCCAAGGAAGGAGAATGTGGATGCAAATTTTGGAAGGTCGTTGCTTCTCAGCAGCTTTTTTTCTGCAAGAGGATGAAGTCTTTCACTGCTGCCTCCTCATTCCATCAACATTCGAATAAGCTGTACTGTCTCCAGAGCAAACACTGCACTATTGGGCAAAGATACTACCATCAAACTTAGCTCCTTCCCTGAGTTTTTTGACACAAACCATCCATCATTTTAAGGTTTGTGGTATTCTAGGGTTAATGCAGCTCTAACCATCAATTATATTCTTATAGTCAGTCTTTTCAGTTGGTGACCATTTTAAGTAAGCATTGGTTGGGGGGAGAATTCTCACCTAGTAATCATTCTTGTTCAAAGACACATTTAAGTGAGATATTTTATACAATCATCCAGTGATTGACACTGTACTTAAAGCAGGGATTGTGTCTATACAACTTCTGCCATCAGAGCATGGAAGAATATATGGAATTAAATTAGGCTTCAGTAACACTTAAAAAGAAAATGCATTTGTAAAAAAAAAAAAACAAAAAACCAAAACCCAAACAACAAAAAAACCCAAACCGCAACCTTTAACTGTATCAACTTTGCAAATTTTATAATAAATTCACAGTATTATAGAAAATTTCAGTTTTAAAATATCATGAAGTATTTACAGGACTTAAGATTCTTTCTTTGTGGCTAGGGATTGCTTTTTATCTCACAAGACAGAGGAAATAATCAAGTATGGGTTTTCATTTTGATTTTCTCAAGTTCTTGGTTATCCTGTCATGCATAATGCATTACATTCTTAGCTTCTAAAACTAAATTGTCATAATTAAAAATTTTCAATTACTGAATATTGTTTCTGATTGTGTCAGGAATTTCTAGGGCTGCTTTTAAAACAATTTTACTAGTTTGGAAAAAAAAAAACACAGTTCTTGAATTAATATTCTGTGGAAACAGTCTGAAATTTCATTCTGGTTATAAGGCTTTATGGGAGATAAACACCATATCGTGCATGCACACTTTCAGATTGCAGGCATAAAGAAATGAGAAAGAATTTAGAAAGTGAATATAACGTGAAGAATCTATGGGAGAAATTCAGATTCCTGAGTCTGTCAATAACTCCATGCAGAAGTCATAAAACAAAAAATTTGAAAGCCTTTCATGAATTACATAAATTTAGGAATGTCTGAAAATCAGGTATCTGCTGGGCACAGCTGGGATTAAGAAAATTATGACCAATCTTGCTCCTATTGCACCTAAGAAAAAAATTTGGGCTATGGGATGCATCTGGCTTCCTTTCATGCCAGCAGAAATTAGCCATTGATATCCAGGAGAATGAAATAGGGCCTGTAGACAGTTTGTTTTGACTGTTTTCTATTCAGTAATTTTTAATGAAGCAATTAAATTAGGCATAACTCACTACTGCTCTAATGAATATACTGCAAATTATTAAAATGATAAAACTATGTCGCCTTAAATATTGTCTAGGAAGATTTGTCAAAGAGCCTTGGGAAAGGTCCTAATGCAAGTGAGTATTGTGAAAGGCAATTTCTCATTTTTTAGTTTGCAGTGAAAATATTAGAAATAATTATTTTTTTCTATCAAATATTTGTTTACATTTTTAAGTAAAACAATTTTTAATTGTATTTTAACTCTTTATGCCTGGCTTTTTCTAAACTTTTCCTCTGAAGCATTCATCTGAAATGAGAAGTCCCATTAAAGGCTCTTTGAAATTCAGAATACATACCATCTCACAAGAATAGTCAACTGAGCTGCATCACTCTGTTTATTTAACTACTAAGAATATATGTTCTAGTTTTAAATATACTATAAATTCCTGTATGGCCTCAGATCGTACGGTGTGTTGCTTACCTCCTTCGACATATAAGGGTTTCAAGCAGCCATACATTTTGGAATAAAGTATTTATAATTTGCCCAGTGCACACTGAAGTCCACAGATGATTATTACACGTATCATTTTATTGCAAACATTACTAGTGCTTAGCAGAAAATATCTCATCCTAAGTATTAGAATAAATTGCAAATTTAACTACTTGCTCCAGCTAGTGAAGAAGTTAGCTCAGACACCATTATACATACACTGTATCAGACCAAGACAGACAAATAAACTAAAAGTCTACAAGGACTTCTGAAAACAGACAAATAAAATGAAATTCAGGGCCAAATGTATTTGAATTTTGTGAGGAAAAGGAAAATTTTGTAAACAAAATCAAAGCCAAATTAAGACAGAACAGTGGCAGTTTGGTTTCTTCTCTATTGACAAAAGCACCATATAAGTTCCAAATACAGGTGCACCAATACTTTGTGCAGTAGTGTAAGGCACTCTGAATGCACTGCTTAGCAAGTAGGCAGCTTGTTATTTACCTATCAAAGATCTGACTGGTGTTAAAATGCAGCTTTACAACAACTAAATGGAAAAATCATATTGGTGTAGACAAGAACAACAAAGCTCAGAATATTAAAAAAAAGAGTCACTGCCTCCTCTTCAAATTCACCTAGCTTTTATTCCTGCTTCTAGGTGGATGTCCAGGAGGAAAGAAAATGTCTTGGTTGTAATACACCAAGCAGAAAGTAGAGGGAATCTCTGCTTTTTCTCCCTGTTGCTTTTCTAAAGGCACAAGCATTAGCCAGGAGCTAATTAATCCTTTACCCAGACTCCAAATTCGATATTAGGTAAATTATACACATTAGAAAGACTAGATGAAGACCCCATGCTTTCTAACTTGTTTTGTAAACTGATGTGTGAGAGTTGTTTTACTGCAATTGCCTCAGAAACTTTTGAGCACAATAAACAGGTTGAATAGATGCCTGATGGGAAAATCCACAAAGGAGAGTCCTATAGACAGACCTGTCTGCCCAAACCCAGACTTGCTGGAATGTAAATTATAAAGAAAATATGCCACTGTAAATTCATGTTCTTGTGAAAAGATGTAACCAATGCATGTAACCAATACTGGAATGTATGCTGATAATAAAAATGAGCACTTGGTATGGGTTTCTCAACAGGTTCCTAAGAAAATGCCCTAAATGAGTAATAACAACTTTGCATACAGTAAATAAATTGCATAATAGTCAAGGATATAAAACCTAAAATGAAATTTTGGGAATTCCGCATGAATTTTTGATTTTTAACTGACTCTGTCTTCACCATAGTGAATGCAGTTAAAATTCATCACACTCAGGTAAGTCCCAACATTTTCGACTTTGGCAGAGCTGATTTTTCCTGTCTTTCTTAGTTTCAGTTCAAGAAGGTGTTTTGAAAGAGGCTGACCACAATAACTGCTTCCTGTAAACCTGTCACCTTGTTACCTAGGAATAAAGAGTTGCCAGTTTGCACGAAGAGTGGAAACTGCTTTGTCTCTTTCCTAAACTTTTTCAGAGCAGAAAGGATCACACCTGTATCTCTTGCATAACAGACATAATACAACTTCACCTGATAATTCACGTAGGAAAGAATAAATCTACTTTGTCAGGTCCGTATTTAATTAAACAGTTATCTCTCTTCAAAATATAACCCATTTGATTCATAGTATCAATATGAATAATTTTGTATGGATATACTTCAGTTAAATCAGGGTCTTCCTTTTTCGTTTTAGGCTTGGAGTTAGGAATTGTGGTACGAGGGACTTGTTTCTCACAAGACCCACGGAGGTGCCTGGTGGTTGTGTTCCATGATTTACCCCAGGGGAAAGAAAAAAAAAAAAACCGGGACGATCCCGCAGTCATTTTTTGTTTCATGGGCAAAACATCAGTTAGTGCACAGGGGGAGTAACAAGTCAGGAGAAATCCTGCTGTCCGCGGACAAACCCGTCTGTTAGTCTTATACAGGGAAAACAAACTGCTTCCGACGTCCAGATTCGCTCTTACATGAGAAAATTACTCACCACCAAACTTTCCCATTCTTGTCAGAAAAGGGAACACAGCTCTCCAATAACAGTCACAGCGACGTGAGCCCTTCAACCTTCCACCCCTGAGACACTCCGTCCCCCACCCCCCAAAAAATACTAGGGCACACGAGGGGTTTTCTGCGCTTGTTACCTTTCTCCACGAGCTCCCGAGCTCTGCAGACCAGACTCACGTCCGTGCCACCACACCCAGCCCCGGCTGCCGGACAGGACCTGCCAGCAGCCCGGCGTTCCCCAGAGGAACCAAAGTTGCCAGGAGCAGCCGGTGCGGGGCGGCGCGGAGCCCCGCGGATCCGCGCGCCCCCTGCACGGCCCGGGCCGGGGCCGGGGCCGGGGCCGGGGCCGGGGCCGGGGCCGGGGCCGGGGCCGGGGCTGGGGCTGGCGGCGGCGGCGGCGGCGCGGTGCCGCCCGCGATTGGCGGCGGCGCTGACAGCGGGCGGGGCCCCGCCGGCGGCACCGCCCGCCCCCCGCTATAAGCCGCTTTGCCGCTTCCTCGCTGGGTCTCACTCCCGCTCCGCGTGTCCCTGTGGCTGCGCAGTGGAAAGCCGCACCGGGGAGCTGCTGAGGGGCGCCGGTGTCATGTGAAGGCACACATGCTCTGCCATCCACGCACGCTCCCTCTCTCTTCTTCCTCAGCGTGTTTTTCCTGTCTTTTCTAACGTAACTCCTTTCCTTTCCCCTCCCCTGCTTCGCTACTAGCCACCCGCCGCCGCTCCGCGGCCCAGGCGACCCCCGCAGGGGCTCCGCAGCGGGCGGGCGGGCGCGGAGCAGCCGCCAGGGAGGGGCGCACCCAGTGACAGGCAGCCCGCGGAACCGCGCCCCGCGGAGCCGCCTCGGAGGTATGGTTTTCCTGGCGGAGCAGAGCTGCGGCGGCTGCCGCCTCCGCCGGTGCTGAGACGGGATTTTGGTGGTGCGGTTCCCGGGCTCCCAGCTTCATGACTGCGCGGAGCGGGGAGCCAACACCATGCGAGGTAAGCGGGCCGGGGGGGGGCGGATCTTTTCTGGGAAAACTGCTGCGAACGGGGCCGGGGAGGAGGTTTTTGTGCTGAGGAGAGGGTCCGGTGGAGAAAGTTAATGGATCGCGCCCGCCCGCCGGCGCGATTGCTCGAGGCGTGTTCCCCGCACCCGCGGGGCCCGGGGACCGGCCCCAAGTGCCCTCCGCGGCCGGCGGGCGGGTGGACACCGCCGACGTACCTGTGCGAGAAAGCCCAGCGTGGCGCTGGGCCGCAGCGGGCATGGTGAGAGGAAAGGGGCGAGCGGTTGGTGGTGTCTTTGTCGTGAAGTCCCCACCCGCAACTGTCCGCGGGGCGCGCTCGCCCTCGGCAGGTGGCCCGTTCCGCAGGACCCGCCTGGCTGTTCGTCCCGAGTCGCTGCTACCACGGGGAGGGCCCCCAGTTCTCTCCCCAAAAGTTGTTCTCAGGACTTTTTCGTTGGCTTCCCCCCGTACCTCGGCCGGCGTGTTGTCTTGGGGGAGGCCTCCCTCGGGGGCTACTAATGAGGCGGGAAGGGTTGCGCTCCCCGGCACCCCCATCCCGTGCCCGCAGCTCTCTTCCGCGGCTCCTGAGCCAGTGCCCCCTGCACAGCTTTATCTTGGAGGGCCGTCAGACCTCCTCTTTCCTACCCCAGGGCTTGCAGCCCCACCCGATGAGGGTCCACAGGATATCACAGAGCATCCCTCCGGACGGGACACTCTCAGGCATGGAGAGCTGCCGAGGCGCTTGTCCTGAGGGTGCCGCTGGGGCTGGAGAAGGGCTGCGTGCTGTCGCTGGCACGCCAGACACCTCAGTGAGTGCGCGAGGCGTGGGAACGCATTGTTTCTGCGTGTCCGTGGACCAGACTCCACCTGTCCCTTCCCTGGGCCAGGCGAGCACCGTGACGGGAACAACCCCCGACAGCCCCGGGCCGCCGCGGGGCTTGCGCACCTCCTCTGCCCGCATCTTCCCACTCTCCCCTTTATCGTGCAGTTCTTCAGCCCCGTTACTTGCCTCACCCCACGGCGTGATAGAGGCAAAAATTAGTCTTTCACGGGGTATAGGGACGGAGGAGAAGGGTTTACAAGGAGTGACACACGCTCGGGGTTGACAGCGACATAGCGTGCAGGTTTCTGGGGTATCCGGTTTATTTAAATGAATGGGATTGCACACGGTGGAAACAACTTTTAGCTAGGATTTCCTTCTGCGGGATATCACCTCCTGTAGCTGCGTGCGTTAACAGCGCTAACAAATCATGCATGTGATTTTCTTTAATGGAATTGTAACTTCGACATTGTGCAGAGAAATGAAAAACCCTTTTTCCCCCCTGTATTCTTAGGAGATAGGGTGTTCAACGTTGGGTCATCTGGCAAGAACTTGCTAAACAGTATTTGCCTTTTATAAGGAAGAGGAAGGGGAGAGGAAACTCCCAATTCTGTTGCCCCTATTGCAGCTTCGCTGCTGTTTGTTTTTCAGTGGCTCGGGGGCTATCTTCGAAACAGGCCCGTCAGTGCCCTCCTGGGCAGGAGCCCCGTCTTCCCTTTTCCAGGCAGTTTGTCCACCCGAGGCACAGCCTCCCGCGCTTCTCCTCCCCCGCCTCGGGCGGACCGTGGTGCCGCGGAGTGCAAGAGCCCCCCTTTGCAAGCTCGAAGTGAAATGCTGTCCCTCTCCTCTCACCCTTTCCTTCCAAGGAAAAAAAAAAAAAGGTCCTGGGCAGGGAGAGGTACGCGGGTCTCTCAGCACACCTGGTGGCATCGCTTGCGGGGTGTGCCCCTGTTGCGCAGCTGCCTCTGCTGTCCCTTGAGCTGTGCTGTCAGATAGTGTCTGTGGAGAGGTGCTGCTCTGCCCTGAGAATGCAAGTTTCACTTGCCCAATAGGTAATTCACAGGTGGGGGAAAGGGGAGCTGGGATGCAGGGATGAGGAAAACAACAAATGGACAACTTTCGTTCTGGCGCAAAACTCATACACAAGAGGTTACAAAACTGATGCTTTATATCAGGTGTACATTGAGACAAGAGCAGCGCTTGACACTCCCTCGAATGCTAATAGAGTATCTGTCCATTACGTTTGTGGCTTTCCTAATAAAGGAATTATGTGTACATCACAATTAACAGATTGTGAGCTTCCATGAATTAATAATTTTAGACAGCTGCAAGCATTCTTGTGAAGGCATAGCTATTTTCCACTATGTTACATTTGCTTTTGGGTTTCAAGGAAGAAGCTCTCTCTCATACATGTGAGCTCTTCCCCCAAACTTTCCCAGCTGAGCTGTGATCCTTCCAAGCTGCAGTTGGTGCACACAGTCCAACATGCCTGGGATGTGCAGGGGTTGCTGTGCTTGCTTACCTGCTCCACATGGGAGATGAAGGCCAAAGAGCTTCTCAAAATATCTGGCCTGTGTTACTGCGTGTTGCCTCCCGAAGCACTGGGCTGTAGGTCTTCCCATCCCACCCCACGGCAGCACAGCTAGCTTTGGGGCACACCTCAACTGTCGTGTTGCTACGGTATGGTCGTTGGTCATGTCCCATCCAAAATAATAGTTACTTCTACTTAAAATCTTAGCTTAAATATGCTTGAGAGTAAATAGCCACGCTGACTTACAGCGGCACAATATTGTGGTACAGGGGGCTGAGCACTTGTGCTTTTGGTACTCTCATTCTCATGGTAGGTCCAGGTGTTTCCATCTGAACTGGGGATGGCAGTTCTGGAAGTTTGTGACTTTTAGACCTCTATTTTATAGAGGCAAACACGGGTAAAAAAAATGACATTTACAATGAGCATGCACCACAGTCTGCCTTTCATTCCTGCCAACAACCTGTAAGGGAATTAAGAATGTAGATGATGTACATAAGTATATATATGTATATATATCTTTTTTTAGAAAAAGAAAACTGAAAATGCACTTAGAACTATTGTGCTGCTTAACTGAAAAGAAAGCAAAACAATTTTTAATATTATAATTTAATTTTTGTTAAACTGACTTGTAAAGTTTAAAGCTGTTACAATTTATCAAGTTTTGTATATAATGCAGCTGACATGACATGCACATATTTAAAAAATTAGCAAATGGCAAAAAAGAAAATGTCAAATCACCTAATTTTACTCTGAGCACATGCTGCCTGTACACACAAACACTGAGTTTGTGATGACAGTTATTTGAGTTGTGAAAGTGACGTTAAAGCAACCATACAGAGTACCCCTTTTATTGAAAAAGTAATATTTAAGCTTTCAGTTGGGAATGTTGCTATAAAGTGATATCTTCTATGTTTTAAAGAAAAGGAACTCTGAAAAACCCTAAAGCAATTTTTCTGTGTATTTTACTCTTTTTGGTGTCAGGACTGAGCAATGATACATGTTACATAATGTTAGATAGTTATTCTGTTTTCATAGCATCACTGAAATATTTGTAAGCATTTAGGAAAGTGTGAATCAAACAAATCCTATCTGCAATATTGCTGAGGGAGCTTATTAAGTAACATAAAGTAGTCTGGATAACTGAGAAAGTTCTCCTTGATTTAATACATGAGTGTAAGGCATCTTTAAATGCTCATTAAAGCAAATGAAACTTATTTCACAAGTTATTCCAGGTTAAAAAAAAAAAAAAAAAGAAAAAAAAAACCCTGAATTTGGGATATGTAATATTAATATCCTAAAAAATGTCAATGACCATAATGACTTTTTAAAACAAAGGCAGTAAGAGAGGAGTAATACTGATTTTGATAGACTTAAGACCCTACCCCATCACTGCAAAACCTACTTGTCATCCCATCATGGTGCATCCAGGTACTGCTTTCCAGAATAATGCTACCTGACTTCACTGAGATTCTTTGCTGTGTGATGAGACACAAGTTCCTGGTGTTAGGCCATGGCAGGTTGAATTTTAACAAATGTCAGTAAACGCTTAGAAGATCATGAGTCAGTAATAAACTATTACTGTGATGCTTAATAAAAAATACAAATGTGTAGAGTGACATGTCTCTAGAATAACCAAAATTAAACCTGAAGTGTGAGAGTCTGTTAGTACCTCTGCAATACTTTTACTTTGAGTTGCACCCTGTTTTTGCATTTATCTTTCATTGCTGAATTATGCCATGATGTTGGGAGCGGGAGTGATACATAATGAAATATCATCAATAGAAAACTACATGTTTTAATGTCAGAATTTCTACCATAGAAAAGATATTTACATTTTTTTAAATGAGAAAGTTGTCTTTAATGGTAGAAGTGTGGCAACCTGTAATATGACAGTTAATTTTAAAGCTGTGAAAATATCATGTACTGGAAACAATTTATCCTTTGTGGTACGGCAAATGTCTGACATCCCTGATCGGCCTTTTACAAATACAACGGCAAGCAATAACTTGGTATGATTTACCCATTTGACAATACAGTCATGACTGGAAGGAGAGATCACTTAATTTGTGTTTTGTGATTAAAAGCTATGTCAAGGTTTTAGGGGAAAACATACCAGGAGAAAAAATATCTGAGTAAACTAGAAGTCAGAATTCCTGTTTAAAATGTACTTGCGCTAACTAGTGGAAAGTCTTTAGGGTGCTACCATGGGTACTGCTATACATGATATTGACGTGTGTATTAAGAAATGTATGGATGAAATATACCTTCAACTGTACTGTGTATTATTGAGCAGTTCCAGGAATGAGGATCTGCCATGTTATGAGCACTGGTTACCCAATACAGGAAAACAAAATCAAAGGAGTGAAAGATTCCCAGGCTATCCAAGAAATAATTTTCCTTCCTCTCAAGCAAAGCAGTGAATTCACAGAAATCAGGTCTGTGCTATGAATATGAAGCCTGCATGCTTTGTAGGAAGACAAAAGATGTGTATAGGAGTAAATATTGATTGAACTAATCATCAGCTGAATAGAAATGAACTTTACCAGTGCACCAGTATAATAGGTTATGTTAACTAGCCCTTTCGTAGTCCATATGCTGCCCTTTCAACCCACAACCCTATCTGTTGAGCTCTTAATGAGGGAAACCACAGGTGTTATAACGACATTTATGGTAAATCGGGCTAAATATAATAGTTGTACAAATAAGCGGTTGTGGTTACATAGGAAAAAAATGGAAATTATTAAAAAGAGGGGGAAAAGAAAAGGAGACTCGGGACATTGCTACACTATCATGAGATAATGGGAGTGTGTTAGTGGTTATATATTGTTTTACACTTTTAAGACGCCATCCTAGATCACTTGCTGTTGAGCTTAGTAATAAACCTGTTAAATCAATTTCAACCAAAGCATAAATTTTAAGAAACCTGATACATTTGAATTTAAAATCAATATCTTCAAAGAGCAATTTTAACAGCTTTGAGCATTTAGCACAGTTTGGGCTTTCCATAATGACTTTCACAAACAAATTATAGATGTCAAAATGTTGTTCTTTGTGCTTCATGTTTATAAAGTTCAATGTTGTTGTTCCTTCCGATTCTGTATTCAGTCTGGGCAAAGTCTGCAGCTTTGAGAATAAGACATCACACAGTGTCACTGGGGGTGGCAGACAGAAGGTGCCATTTGGATTGTGCTGTTTTCATGTTTGTTTTTAATATTGCTTTTGTGAGCATATTAAAAACTCTGATTTATGCACAGGATTGAGACTAGAATACAGTTGTGATGGCCTGGTCCTTGTTTGAACAACGCTTACTCACTTGAGTGGTCCTATTGATGAGACATTTGGCCCTGTGTATTTTTGCTGTCTTGGAACTATTTTTTATAAAGCAGAAATGCTTGTGCTTAACTTTGCCAGACACATTCTGCTCGAAATTTATGCAAACAGAAAGGCAGCTGTTTCTGCCTCTACTACAAGTATATAGGCTAATTTAGTTTGACATAAATGTTGTTATTATGCTGTTAATGATGAATTATTTTGATGAATCGTCAATTACAATGCAACTACATAATTTTTAAGGAAGATCAACACTCTTATTGCTGTATAAAAATGTCATCAATTTTAAAAATCATACGTTTATCTGGATCATGGACATTTAAAACCACACACTCATTAATGAGTAAACATCAAGTAATTATACTTGCTTGACAGACAAACTCATTTTGAAAGAGTTTTGGCCTTATTTATACAAGTAGTTCAGTTAGATTTGATTGGACTGCTCACATAAATCAGGCAAACTGAATTTGGCAATGTTTGTTCAGTATCCCACTGAAGCCCAGTGTCTTGGGATTGTAAGAAATGTGAATGATTATAAAGGCTTATAGGGAATCAACATCGTAAGAAGCATGCCATGTTTAAAAAAAAAAAACACCTTGCCTTGAGATTTCAGTAAAATCACCTTCTACTTGTAACTGCCTATACACTGCGTAACACTTTTCAAACCAAAATTATTCTTTTTATTAATCTTATTTCTGCTTTGTTAATACACGATAGCCATAAGTGACTTTATCCTCATGGTAACCTTGCCAAACAGGACCTGCACTCTCTTTGCATTTATTTTTTTCCCACTCTCTGAAACAATCCTTTAGACTAAAAATGTCTTTACTCTTACAAGCAACATGTATTATGAGGGGGTTTTTTTGAGTGAAGTTGTTCATGGAGGGGAAAAAAAAAGCTAGATCAAAAGAAGATAAAGAAGAAGAAATTGTTAAATTGCAGTTCAGTCTACTGTCAAAATAATGAGCTGTCAAGAGGGTAGCATATTATGTTTTGGAGCAGGTTGTTCTTGGTCTCAGATGAAATTATGGTTCTCCTAAAATAAACTTCAAGTGTAAAAAGTGAAGACAAGGCTGTTTATAAATAAACAACTCTAAAATTACCATTACCACCACAACAGGAGGTAGAGTTTGATAGGCTTTATGCAATTTGATAATTTGGGGAGGTTAGATTACTTAGTGTGCATTACAAATTGAATGCTTACACTTGTTTGAAAGATATTTGGAAACTATAGACCCAGTGCCAGAGTTGATGGCATGTTTCCGTTTGTTAGCTAGCAGAGTAAAAACTGTTGACTAAACCATTTTCCAAAATATTTGCTGGAAATTAGAATCTCTTTTGGAGGAGGACAGCTTAGTGAATTTACTCTATGTGAACTGCATAAAACCAAGTTTAACAAAATTAAGGACAATATCTTCATTAAAAATATTGTTTAGAGACATTCACACGTGTTGTCTTCTTTCCTTCTTGAAAAATATGCCTGGTTTTACAAGGTGATGATAAGTTACTGACAGTTAACTTTTTGATTTAAGAACCTGGCAGCAGCTTGCACTACACTTCTAGTACATTTTTCCATGGTCACTTTAACACTTCAACAGTGCAGCACCAATTTTTTCTTCTCGAAAGAAGATGGAAAAATGAAAGTAAATGTTATAATTCAGGTCCTGACTAAGTAGTGAAACAGGTGCTCTATTGTTTCTTTTCATATTTGTCTGTCTAGAAGAAGAATAAAGTGGCAAACTGGCTATGAAAAGCATTGCTTACTTCAATGCGTGTTGTTTGGGGGATTTTGTACAATATTTGTACAATGAACTGTATTTAGTAGTTAATTGGAATGCACTGAAAGAAAGTGGAGACCATGCAGAGGAACTGAGGCCAGATATTCAAATGCAGCGGGAGCACAAATATGAACAAATGCAGCACAGTCTAGTGGCACAGAGGAGTAATGGCACTAGAGAAGAAATGTATTAATAAGGCACAGTGCCATTCAGTGATTTCATCTTTGTGAAGAGAAGAAACTCCTCTTTTGGAGAAAGTTCTGCTGTGACAAAACAAGGATTATTTTAGTTTGTTTAGGAATTTATGTTAAAACTGTCATTGTTTCCTTTTAGTGCATTTGTGAAAATTGTACAGGTATTGATTATTACTAATATATGTCAGCAAGCCAGATTCTTTTAATGACTAAAGCCATTCTATCTATACCAGTACATATGGAAATGTGATAAAGGAAATATGAGCTTAACTGATACTTTTTTTTAAAAAAAATGTATGGAAACCTACAATATATATCATACTATAGAGAGTAAGCAAGCAGTACTCTTTATTAGCTGTGCCAGCTAGAATAGTGGGAAATTTGCATCTAAAATTAATGTTGCTTTATATTGGAAGAAGTAAAAAATAGCAACACTTTCACTAAGTTTTCTCATTTAAAAAAACCAAAACAACTATATATTCTAAATAATATAAATTTATACCTAAAATCACAAGTGTTAAATAGTATGAACTGCAGCCACACATAGATAAGCCAGTTTGCAGTTATTTGAATGTGATGCACTTTACTGAGGAATCACAATGTTTAATATATGCTCGTTTCCTCTTAGCAATAGCCAATTTTGGAAAATTCAGATTATATTGACTTTTCAAATAATAAAGTATGAATAAGGAGAGAGATTAAAATAACACTGTCAATAGAGGCAAAGTATGAATGGTTAACACCCTTTGAGAATAACTCAAACTACAAATCGTTCCATAGCTTGAAGAATGTCAACATCATGTTCCACTACAATTTGTAAAGCACTTCTGTGTTCTTATGAAAGTAAATTCCTTATTCTGAACTGGTTGAGAACAAAGGCTTTATCATTGTTGTGGCAGCTGTTGCAATATTAAAGATAGAACTTCAAAAATATGTAGTAACTACCATAATTTAGCCATAATTTAATTCACAATTAATGTAGTATTAAAAAAATGCGGAAAACTTTGCATGCGATATCTACTCTGACATTTTGAGGAGCAACAATTTTAACACAAGGCTTTCTGGAGAAACTGTTCATGTGTGTCAGTATTTCAAACAAATGTATGTTACAGTATATTATGTCAACTGGACAAAGTCTGTCTACAGTGCTGTGGTTGATCCAAGTTTTATCTTTAATTTTGAAACAGAGTTCCCTATAGACTTGTCTGGAATGTTTTACTGTAAAACTAATGGTACAATACAGCTTATTGGTTGTTTACAGTCTACTGATTTTTCAGAAGACAGGAGAGCTAAATAATGCTATCACTTAGAGTTCAGCAGATAAGAGGGGGATGGAACTTGTGCTGTCTCAATCCAGGTGCCTATGTAGAAGTTACTTTCTTCGTTTATCATTGATATGAGTTTGCCAAAATTCCAATATTTATTTTTGTAAAATACCATTTACCAATATGTGTTCTAAACCAGTAATTGCTAAAAACTCACGTGGAAGTGCCTTGAAGAACAGGACAATAAATAAGACCTATTGCAGTGAGCCTTTTTTAGGCTTCAACAGAATTTAGGAGAAAAAGATTGTGCCAGCTGCATCATAAAACCAAAAGAGAGAAAGATATACTTTCAACAGGGAAATTAAACAGGTGCAAGAGAAAACAGGGAGGAAAAAAAATGGTGGTGAATTTGGACAAACAACAAACCAAATAGAAAATGTGTTGTTTTGGGAAAGAGAGAGAGAAAGATGTAGAAGAAGTGGAAATGCAAAGGAATATAAAAAGGAAGAGTGAAGAGATGGAAGGCTTTTTTGAAGTGAACAGTCCTACACTACAAAGTGCTGGACTTTTCAATTTCCACTCATTGCAGGCAGAGTTAACTACAGTTGGCAGGCTGTTGTTTTTTGTTTTTGTTTTTTTTAATAGAGAACTGGAAGTAATAGAAAAAAAGGGTGAAATAAGGAAAAGAATGAATGCACAACATGAATGTATTCATTGTGCTACTTTCTATTACTTGGTGTTGCATGTAGATTTTTTTGTAATGGGATTTCAAACTATTTGGTATTCAGCTAAATGCTAACATGAGACATCCGCTCCCATTCATTTCACTATGTATATCCAGAGCTCTGCTACTCAGGAGTGCTGCAAGTTGGAACATCACATATACAGTTATGTAAGCTGTCTGTACAAGCTTGGCATTCACTGCACTTCAGGCAAGTTAGTCATTTGCAAAATTAAAATGCCATTTGCAAAATACATCCAAATGTGATTTTTTTTTTTAAACTCCGAATCAAATTCTGTGGGTTTGGTTTTGTTTTTTCTTCCTGTTATTTTTCTGTCTCTTCTTTTTTTTTTTTAACCAGTGACTTTTGTTGAAAAGCAGTGCAGTCAGAGAAGTCCTTGACACTAAACTTCATTCACTTGTTAGAAAATGTGTAATCGATTAATTGGACCATACATCATATGTGCCTGTGTATTATTGAAAGATGTTTCATTCTTTTCACCCTTTCGTTCCTTTTGGTTTATCTGTGTTCGGGATATGCTGTAGGGAAGAAATAAACAGTTCGTTAAATCTTGGCCTGGCTACATCTCCATCATGTACCTCTATTACATTTGTATGCCTGTAGCCTGGGAGATAGAAGAGGTGCTTGAGAGATGAATTTCTGCTTCCCTAGTACTGCTTGGTTGCCAGAACCTGTTCTTTCTCTTGCCTAGTAAAAGAATTTCCCTACATATTTGGATTTTTTTTTTTTAACAATTTATTGTTTAGAGTTCACCTAAGTCATACTGTAGACTTTTGGAGACAGTGCAAATGTATAACAGTAAAGAGATAATGTCCTATCTGATTGCAGCAAAAGTTGTGTGTTTTGTTTCTTTTCTATCTTAAAAAAAACCAAACAACAACAAAACAAAAAACCAAAAACAAACAAAAAACCACCACAAAACAAAACAACAACAAAAAACCAAAAAACCCAAACAAACAAAACCCAAAACACTCTCAGATCTTTTCTCCATGCTCAGAAGATGAAGAGTAACAAAGCATGTTCTTACGATGCTCCCCATTTCTCCAAGACCAGAGTGATTTTAAAGTATATACCCTTGACAAACTTCTCCCTCTGTAGAAGCCCTACAGAGTTTATTACTTTAACCAAACACTTGCAGAAGTCTCCATAGCCAAAAAGAAAAAGGAAATCTGAATTTTCAGAAAGCTACTCTGGTAGTGTAGGAGGTTCATTTACATGAATTCTCTGCTTTCCCACTTCCCCCCTGTAGTTTTCTGTAAGTCCTAAGGATAAAACAGGCAGAGAGCCAAGCTGTCATCCGTTAACATCTATTTCATCCTTTCTCAGCATCAGTTGAGATAGAGGAGGATATATGTCTCAGAGGAAAGTCTTTATGCTATTACTGAAATGTTTAGGAATGCATCAGATTTTGACCCAGTGTTAACCTACATTATCTTTTGGGCAGAAATGAGCAGCAGGATAAAATCATTTCAGGAAGACAAATGCTACTAAATGCATATTGTGATTTTTCATAATCTCCAAAATAGCATATTTGGTATATGCTTCACTGTGGAACAAGTCAAAGGATGAACCTTAGTTTACTGTCAAGAATAATATAAATCGTTTAGGAATTATTTTTCATTTAAGGAATAAGAGTATTTCTGTTAAACTACTGGTCACTCTCTAGAGGCTATTACGGTGTTTGAAGCACTACTAAGCCATTAATATTTTACTTAGTGCTCAGAAAGGTAATCGGAAAGGTTTCATATTTTAGATGTATGTATAAATATATTTCATATTTCATGAGGGAATAGGTGATATTTTGATACATTTATGCATATAATGATTGAGCAATTCTTTAAATAAATCTTATTTCCACGCAATGAGAGTTTAAAAAAACACCCATTTCCAACAGGAGATGTAGTGACATCCAAGCATGAAAACTTATCTTACATATATATGTGCTTTTATAGTTAATAATGAAGAGGGAAAAGAGAAAATATGCCATTTTCCAATCCTGTTTGGTTATCAGATTTTGCTCTTGGAGCTAAGCAGTCATTCTGGTGTATGTTTATTGGTTTTGGTTTTTATTACAGTTGCATATTACCTTTTCGATATTTTTGTCTTATATTAGTTTAAATCTCCACCTCCACTCTTTGTCAGTTACTTGTTGCTTCTTGGTATGTTTAATATTCTTGTAGCCTTTGTTTTTCTTCATTTTGTATGCTGCTTCTTTCACAAGTATACTTCTACTTTCAGACCCAATAGAAGAACATTGAATAGGTGTTAAGGATGAACCTGGAATGCTGTTCATTAGGCTCCTTAGAAAGGGAGGTTGAAGAAGAGTTTGTAATTGTCCATACCAGACTGATAAATAGTTATGCACATTGATGAATGCTTTCTGTAGGGACATTTAATTAACTCATTTACGAGAGAGCAAAAAAAGTGAGTTTGTCTGTTATTTACTTTATTCCCCTGCATGACTGTTTCTACCCATGTGAGGGAAAGTAGTTCCCCTTCTATTGCAGATACAGCAAGCGTCTTTATACAGTATGGAAAAGAAGCAGAAAAATTTTGTGCAATGGAATTTTATCAAACCAGTAAAATTGGAACTTTCCTAGGGGTTTTGCTATCTAGTGCCTTCACATGTGATATATTCTTCACTTGAAGAAAGCGCCAGATTGAATGGCTCTTCTGTACCCTGCAGAGATTTAGGATGTGTTCCCGAACGGGGTTTTGGCATGTGAACAGTTGCATGGATGAGCTGACTGATGTGCAGAAGTCCTTGTCAGGCTGATCTAGTTAGGTGCAGACCTCACAGAGGTCCTGAGAGCTGAACTGCCTGTGGCACTGGGGCTATCTCTCTCCCATGCCATTCCCCTATTGTGCCTCAACATTGACCTTGAAAGACCCTTTTCCCATGGCCGTTATAACCTTGGCCTTGCTGCTGACAGTGCCAACAGGGGTGCCAATTAGTGCTATGCGGTTGGTTTTGTTTTTCCTTTTTTATGAACAAAGTCCATTGAGGACTGGATTGAGACCACCAGCTTACTTCACAGAGGTCACCAAGCACCATGGCATTTTTATTTTGCTTAGTCATTACCGACCTGGTGTTAAACCTTTATCTTTAATCTGTGTACAGTCTCTGTGTCTGTTGTCAATTTGAAAACGTTTCACTTGGTAGGAGAAGTTTGCTTCTGAAGTAAAATATGTTAATAAACCGTAGTATTATGCAACAAATATGTAAAATACCTCAAATTGCTTCTTGTGGGTAGATGCTGAATTTGAGCCTGCCTTTTACAAAGTTCACAAACTTTATCAGAAGTCTGAAGAATTGACCAGGCATACAAAAAGGGCACAATAACAGGAGCATTAGAATTTTATATAAAATAAAGAGAATCTTGTGTTTTACAATAAGCTTTGCCATCTAATACACAAACTTGAGAGTCTTTATTCTGTTATGTGCTTCTCGTAAGTGATCGTAGGACATTTCTAGTTACTGAGGCCTTTCTGTCAAAAATATTTAAGTATATTCAGACATATTCCAGACTTCTAAGGTTTCAGAGACAGAAAATTGAGCTGAAAAATAGAGTTGTTCTTAAGCATTGCAGGGAGCCTGGGATTAAATCAGTTGTTCTACAACATTATTCTGTATTTTTCTGTCTGTCAGCAGAAAAGTTATTTTATAGGAGTCTTGATTTTGTTTTTTAGATAGATGTGAACAAGGTTTTCCCAGTGTCCAATGGAAATGGTAATCACTCCTCTGCATTTACACCTATAAAGCCGAATTTCAAGTAACATACATGAATATGTGGGTGTATACTAGACTTGTCAGCTCAATACAACATTGTAGATTCTTTGTTTTTGCACTATTTCTAATATGTTAAACTTTTAAAATATTTCATTTGTTTTCATAACTGAGCAGGAAGTGTACTATACGGTTTAGGTTTGGGTTGGGTTGTTTTAGTGGTTTTTTGCGGTGGTGGTGTTGATTGGTTGGGTTTGGCTTGGTTTGGGTTTTTTTTCCCCACCAGTGAAAACTGTGATCCATCATAGTGGGGCATGTTGTAAGTGTGTCTGCAACTTTAAATCCTGTGGTTATGAAGTTAAAGTTGAGAAGATATTAGGATTTTGTTATTAGCAACAGTAGATGGGCAAGCAGAGGGAAAGCAGAACTGGCTTGTTAGTAAGTCATAATAGGGCTGCAGATTGGACTGTGTGTATATCCTCGCTGTCCTGATGCTGAAAAGAGTGTTATTTATTTTGAATGTAGATAACCGTGCAGAGACTGAAGGAGGAATCATGTAAATGTTGGAAGAGGGTAGCAAGTTATGCCAAAAAAGATTTTTATTCCCGTTCAGTAAATTCAGCTGGCTATATTTCTGAGGAAGAGAAAAGGCTATAAGGAGGAGGGGTGAGTATATGAGCAAGTGTCAGTGATTTTGTGAAGTGAGGTAAAGAAATCTGTGTTAAAGATGAGAGAATTGAGGAAGGGGGACACTTTAGCCTCTCCTTTAAGTACATCTCCCTTCTGAGTACATTTACTTCCATCACAATGAGCTAGAAGAGATCTTTGTTTAGTCGTGCAGTACCCCTGAGATCTAATTTAGCTTTTCTAGCAAATTCAAAAAGAGGCAGAGTGAGCAAGAGCAACCAGAACAAAGCTATGAGTTTGTACCGTGAATATTGATACTTGTGGGTTGCTTCTGTAAATCTTTTAAAAGAAATTCCCCTAGAAATGCTGACTTAGACTTTCTGCTAAAGGAAGACTGAATTTTAGAGATGCATATTGTTTCATTATTCAGCTGTGATAATGAAGAGGTAGTATAAATGTATGTTGTAGGGCAGCAGTGGCTTTGTTACTTCTAAAAAACAAGTAGAAAGCCATTAAAGTCAAGCAGAAATGCATCAAAAATCATTTTGCTTCTAAAATGCATTTTTTTAATTAAGTCGTACTGTTAGAAGTGTACATCTGATCTATTCATAGTTCTTTGAACGTTACGAAAACATTCTCAGGAGTCTCAAAACTTAATGTATGACATTTCTTATTCTTTTTGTTACAGAAGTTTCTTTTCCCTAGGTTTCCCATAGCAGAGACTTGGGCATGGATTCCAGAAATTCTTCTAAAATAAATAATTTATTGGCAAGTTACAGGGTAGAGCAGCTCAAGCTGGGTGCTTCCTGGAAAAGGACCCTCACGAAAAAAATATTTGGACAATTACAACCCCACAGGCAAATCCCTCACCCGCCTGCATGTTGCTCTGGGCCAACTGCAAAATAAGAGTCTGGAGTCTCACTGTTCTTCATTGGATCTCTTAATTTTTTTCAGGTGGGCTGTCAATCACAGTCCTAACCTTCAGTTGCTATTTTGCATCTGCAGCTGAAGAAAAATAAGTTCCTGGCAATAGCCGAAACATTATTTCTTGCTTTCTGTTAGGTGCAGTTCTGTTCCTTTACTTATCTAAAGGGATACAGCTCCCTTTCTGTAGCTTGAAGATTTTGAGGCCTTTTTTGCTTAATGAAGTAGAAAGTTCAAAGGTTCAAAGCTTGCAGGAGTTATGCTAAGCAAACTTACTTCTTCTAAGCAAATTCTATATTAGCAGTTTTTAAACAACTTCTATAAGAAGCAGTATACCAAATAACTCCATAACCTAAGGTCTTAACATTTTGTTCAAGTGACTCTTTGAGAATACAGAATGGTTTTGCTTCTACCACATAATTTTGCAAAGGTCATCTTTGGCCCCTGGATTTAGGGCCACCACGATGTTTTTGGGTAGCTTTTTCCTGTATTTTGCAGGTCTATATTTTCATGATAAATGGGTTTGCATTGTGTGTTCATGTAACCACGAATCTTACTCAGTAGGACCCAGCTCCACTGAGTCTTGACGTCAGAGCTCCACTTTGCCACATTACAGATGTGCCTTGTGAGTATCACTGTTTTAAAAGTAAAACATGAAACACATTCAGATGTGGGATAAATTTGCTATGGAGTAATGTACTATTTTGTTATCAATGCACAAATGTTTCTTTGACGTCTAGTGTAATGGGCGGCTGCGGAAATATATTTCTGGTTAAGATCTGACAAGATTAAATGAATCACCCATTAGCTGATTTAACTTGAGGTTTTATTGGTACTTTCATGGCTGATCCAGTTGTCCTGCAGGTTCATATTACTTCAACATTTCCTTCAAAGAGTACTTGATAAATGAAACACAGGCTTGTCAACAACATATGGAAAGCTGATTTGAGTTGACTCAGAAGTATGCATTTAAAAGTACATACTCTTAAGGAAGTCATATTTATTTATCCTCTAATTTTGTCTGGCTTCCTGTTCCTTTTCTGAAGAGCACTCGCTAGTAAATATCCTACTTCCACAAACTGGTGCCCGCAGAGGCAGTGTCTAGTTTGTCACATCACTTGCTGCTGTTGCTAGGCAGCCCAATTGGCACCAGCCAATAGCAGGGTATAATTCCCCTCAACAGCAGATTTCAATTAAAGGTCTGGACATAAAGATGGTTTCTTCAGCTGGTCAGCCCCAGTAGTGAAAGGAAAGGCTTCAAGAGCTGTGTTGCACAGCAGCTTGATTCTCTAAGGTTTTCTGTAATAAATTCAGGCTGGATATCTTGGAAAAATATTTAAACAAATAATTGACCGGTTTCTGTTTTCTCTTGTATAAATCAATTTGGACAGGAAGCCAGTGTTTGCAGTGATGTTTGTTCCCTTCATTTTCCAAATAGATTTTATCCACTCTGCGGTGTGTCGGAGGGAAAAGCAACTGAACATGAACCAACAGAAAATCATCTTTTAATCTATGGTGTGATTAGGAATCCCTCAAAAAGATCCTGTGCTAATGTTCTCTTCTGCCAGAAAAAGATGCATGCGAGAAATTTCCAGATACATTTTGGAATTTGCATGGAGATATTACATCTTAAGCAAAAGTATCTGAGATTAAGCAAGGAGATTTGGGATCAACACATTACCTTGCCATTTTTAAAAAGGCTATTTTAGTATGTTGAGGAGTTAGCTGAAAAGACAAGAAATCTAGGAGAAAGAAATGTTTGGAGGACTATGTCTTGATGTGGTGAGTCATGACTTGAAAAATGTAACTGGCAAAAGTAGATTTTGGGGATGGTATAATTTGTTAAAATTTAAGTCAATTCACCTAACTTGGATTAAAGCAGAGATTGAAGAAGCATTGTAGACACGGGGCTATTTTGTCTCACCAAAATGTAAATACTTAATTTTTGCCCATCATGTTTGTGGGAAGGAAATATAGAATTTAACCTTATAATTAATGTTTTAAAATATTTTTCTGATATCCTTAACACTCTCCTAACATCTTTCTACCAAAGATAATGCAGAACTTGCTTCTCAAAATTACGATGACCTCAGTTTTGCTGTTGCTGCTCTAGTATTTTCATCCAAATTCTGATAATAAATAGGACTAATCTATTATTTAGGCCTTCTGTGGGGAAGCATTACTGAAGAAAGAAGTAGTAAGAGCATAGAGAGAACAATATATTTTATAAGGTTTTCCACAACAGTGCGGTGAAATTTATTACAATTTGTGTTCTGATCTCTGTTGCAAGCATGCAAATCTGTAGTTTCTCTTCATTTGCCGCAGTGTTACTGTAGAAATTTTTTACCGTAGAGATTTTTTGTGAAGTTTTTTTTGTTTGTTCTGTTTTGTTGTGGTTTTTTTTGTTGTTGTTGTTTTTTGTTTTTTTTGTTTTTTGTTTTGTTTTGTTTGGTTGGTTTGGTTTGTTTTTTGCCTTTGTTTTTTGTTGTTTTTTGTTTGTTTGTTTGTTTTTTTAAGGTATTCAGAAACTGGCTTCTTTACCAGGTTCTGTCCAAATGCAATGCTTACTTCTATGCTCTAGAAAGGAAGAGATGTCATGTTTCCGTTTTTAGGTAATCATTTGATTCTAGGGCTGTGTCCAGGTTGTTCCAGATCTCCTAAATAATTCCTGAGGTTTGTTCCAAGCTTCCAGTGTTCCCAGTTGCCAGAGATGATCTCCAGGGCACCATTATGCAAATTTGCAAGTTCTCAGAGCATCTCCAGCAAAGTCTTGGTAACTGTTCATAGCCCAAACTGGTGCTCCATACAAACCCCATCATCTACTTTCAGATTTTGTCTTCACTGTCTCATTGAATGCCATTGTCCATGCACTAGAGGGTTCCTCCATCATCTCCTTGGCCACCCCACGTAGACTTCACATCACCTGCTGGAGGTCTGTGTAATTCAGTTAGATCAGGTGCTGTGGCTACAAATCACTAATGGAATTTTTTTCTGTATCTGTTTAGCCCAG
This sequence comes from Nesoenas mayeri, assembly GCF_963082525.1. NCBI lineage: Eukaryota > Metazoa > Chordata > Aves > Columbiformes > Columbidae > Nesoenas > Nesoenas mayeri. Next base: position 22,581,180 of record NC_137542.1, on the reverse strand, counting down.
TGTTTGAATTCCTTTATGTGCTACCTCTGAGTACCTGAGAGGAACAAGGCTTTAAAATGCCATGCAAAGTTACTTCTTCCCTGTGAAATATTCTCTGTATCATCTCTATGCTTGAGCATTCGAGAACAATTTTGATGGTATCCAGCATTTTTCCATTTTACAAAAGCTAAGAGCTATGCTACAAAGTTGCAATATTCTTTGCAGGAATGATACAGTGTCTGATGGGGCATGTTTTGTAGCAGTTGCTCTGTGAAGGCGAATAGATAGTACTGGCTCGATTTTTGGCCTACAGTAATAATCTTGAAGGGAGGAAATCCTCATGTGAAGTCGCTGTTATGTTTGCCCAGATTTCATGTATCTCCTGGGTAGACTTTTCAGGCCATGGCTCAAGTCTACCTGAACGATCCTTCTTGGAAATAGTGTTTAATTTTGCAAGGAGCCAGCTATAGACAGAATCTGGGAAAGGCTTGTATGTGACAGAAACAGAGGTGTTTCTTGGGATCACTCTGTGGATGTCACTGTGGAGTGCTGTCTGTGGCAAGCAGTCTGAAGGCTGCTTCTTGGCAGGCTTGGATAGGCTGAGCAAATGATGCTTTCAGGTATGCTCCAAGGCAAAGACAGGATGGATAATAAGGAGTTTTTGCCCAAAGGAAGCTTATCGTCTGTGTTCTCACAGGACAGCGTAGATATGGTTTAGAAATATTTGTTACTTGGTGTTTTCATCACACTGCTATACAATATATTAGATTCTTTAAATTTGCAATCTGAGTGGGGCTTGACAGGATAGTCATGGGACACTGTGGAATATACTGTGGTTCACAGAAGTTTTCTGACCAACTAAAGCCAAGTAGAGAACGGTGAGAGCTCTGCATGTCAGAACCATACTATCAGGTGTAGTTACTTGTCTAGTGCTGGCCTTCATGTAGCTGCATGGTATAGGTTCTGCTCCTTTTCTTCATGTGAGCAGAAGGTCAATCAAGCATTTCTCAAGTTAAAGTAGCAAAATCAGGGTTCATACAGAAGGGAATAGGAAGAACAAACAAAGAGATAGGGAGGTAATTCTCCAAGTCTGCTGTCTGTAAGAAATATTCCCTGAATGTTTTTCTTGATTTCAAATTCAAGACAGAGTCACTCTGGTAACAATGACTACCATTACTAGGCCTATCACTTACCATCACATGATGATTTTGTGATATCCCCTCTAGCAGGAAAAGCCCAAGAGGAACAGATGTGTTAAAAGTTTCTGAAGTGCACACTTAGAAGGCATAGCCTGCAGACATGCAGGAGGTGCTTGTGCCCCGCTTGCACCCTCTTTTGTGATTCTTCTGAGGACAACACTATTTCTGCTGAAGTTAAAGAAGTCATTAGCTTGGATGTCTGAGAGCTCCTTCCCAGCCCAGCTGAAAAGGATAAATCAGAGCCAAAATATTCTCTTGCCCACCTATACCAAGGTATTCCATATTGCAGCCAGTCCCAGTATGGACCACATCATGTTGATCTGACAGCTTTGCCGCAGTTGCTTTGAAACCCATTTAGCCAACACCTTTCCAGATTTTTTCAATCTCTTATAAGAAAAAATAGATTCTGCATTGCAAAGTTCACATTTTTCCTTCTTAATATATCAATTATTTCTTTAATTACGTGTTTAGCTTTTATTTCCTTTTGGTTTTACTAATTTTTACCATAGTTAGTATTTTATATATTTTTACACTTGTTCTGCTTCTACCTGTATTTCTCTTCCACTAGTGTCTTTCTTTCATTTCCCTCTTCCACATTTTCCTCTGTTTTCAGTTATTTTTTACTCTTCATTTTCCAAATGTCAGCTTTTCTCACTGAGTATGGATTGTTCCTCATCTATAGTAGTAGCCCTTGAAAATCACAACTATTCCCTAGTCATAGCTTTTAATGGTCAAATTATGTTGTGTAGTACCCTCAATCTCCAAAGGTCATGGATGCAATTCAGGCTTTCCCATAAGATTAAGTTAGTCTCTTCTTAATGTGTTCCCTATTGAGGGTGTGCCTGCAAAATTTTTCCATACCTATCCTGGACAACTTTACATAGCGCTTTGTTAGATCTAACACAGCTCATATTGCATCCATCAAAAGTTAAACGTATTATAGAAATTACTGACTTCACTGTAATGTCTTACTGATTTTGAAGATAAGTTTGTGCTGGGGAAAGTAAAGTAGTATTTTTCTGATGGCAGAAGAACTTAGATTATTATCCACCAAATCATTATAAATGCAATTTAGCAGCTATGATTGGTGTTCAGCCACAAAACTGACTCTAAAAGCCTTTTCTTACCTGCAGAATACTTAATCTCTGTAAGCTTGTTTGCTTTTAACATTTAGGTTCTTCAGAAGTTAAAAGTTTATGTTTTCTCCTGCCTTTGTTTTCATCCACCATCTGTACTCTCTTAGAGTGCAGAGAGTGTTCCTCTGCCTGTGCTCTTTGGAGGATCAAATCCATAAATACACCAGCCAATACCCAACATAGTAGACTGTATACTGAACACAAGTGGAGTGGGAGAAGATGGGTGGTTTTTATCCATTAGGACAGAGTTAGGAGTACTTCCACAGAACCACAGAACCTTGGTAAGTGTGATCATGTTCCAGCTCAGGAGAGTACTATAATGACATTGCTATGGGCGATTTGTAGCAAAAAGGGAGTAGAGATGTTGGTTTTACATCTTGCTTGTTGCTGGTCCTCACTTGCTCTTCTCGGTGACAACCAATTATAGGACAAAGGGCAGTGCGTGCAAACTGTAACACAGGAAGTTCCACTTAAATATGAGGAGAAACTTCTTCAAAGTGAGGGTGACAGAGCACTGGAACAGGCTGCCCAGGGAGGTTGTGGAGATATATTCTCTGGAGATACTCAAAACTCACCTGGACAGATTCCTGTGTAGCCTTATCTAGGTGTTCCTGCTCTGGCATAGGGATTGGACTAGATGATCTTTTGAGGTCCCTCCCAATCCCTAACATTCTGTGATTCTGTGATTCTGTGATCATTCAATTAAAAGTGAATGATGACTCCCAATCCCTAACATTCTGTGATTCTGTGATTCTGTGATCATTCAATTAAAAGTGAATGATGACTCCTCATTCTGACAGTGATCTACTAATGCACTTCTATTTATGATCTTTAAAGACATTGATACAACTCACCCATTCATGCAAATTATCGACTGGAGGAAATTATCACAACTTCAGCATTTTCAACAGAATAGTGCTGATTCTGTGAATATAATGATGATTTTCATCTCAGAGTATCTCTTATTTCTGTCCCTTAGCTCCATCCTGTGTGCACAATAAAGATATTCCTCAGAAAATCAAGGGGTTTTGTTTTGACTTGTCCTAAGCTATTAGATAGCCAGTTGAATGATTTGTTCTTTTACACAAGACAAACTTGATCCTCCTGGCTGACAGAGTAAAATCACTCAATCTTTTTCCACTGCTTTTTGTTAAGACAAAGACAGAGGGTCTCCAAAGATACACTGATCATTTGAGCTGTGTGTAGCTGACTTTAACACAGACAACCAAAGGTGGTGTGGTGTTTTTTGTTTGTGGTTTGGTTCTATTTTCATTTTTTTAATAATAATAAAAATTCTGTTTCTTGAAGAAATAAGGCCTGGTTCCTAGCAATTAGCTGGTTTTCCATTTTATTATTTTTTTCTTTCTTTCTTTTAATACTCAGAAGAATGTCTGCATGCAAGAGAGAGATATGCAGTGTAGAATTTATGTTTGCATATTCCTTACATGTTCTCTTATTTAACTCTGAATATGTGTCCAAAGACATTTGCTTGTGTTACATTACCGTGTTTTCTCAGTGAATCTCACTGTTTCAGGTCCTTTCCTTCAGCAGTCTTTTTGTCTTTTCCACCGTTACCTGCATGTTTCCAGCTGTTTCTGATGTTTTACTTCCTTGAGGTTTGAAGTAAACTTGGACCAAAGCTTTTTTCCTCTGCCAGTGAAATCTTTCTTATTAAGCATTTACAGCAGGTGCAGCACATCATGTGTTTAGACAACACTTCTCTGCTATTACTTAGGTGCTGTTTGAGGAAGAGGCTGCTTTTCATTGCTTGTAGACTGTTGCTCAGATTATACATAGCTGTCATAACACTGAGGTAACATATGGAAACCTGGACCTGCATTATGTGTTACCCCCCCCACCTCCTTCAGGGAGGCTACCCTTTCACTACAGCATCCTTCCTCTGATGCCAACCTTTCCTGTAAATCTATTCTCTAATTTCTCTTCCTTCGACACACTTCGCTTCTCGTTTCAAACAATCAGTTTGTTCTTATACCTATACTAAGAACTTTTCTGTGTGTAACACTTTAGTGGCATGTGTCATGCTAGGCCTGTACTCTTATTTCTTATGATCTTTTCTCTAGGTTAGCAATGCATAAATCTGTTTCTTCTCTTATTCCAGAGGTACTTTTGTGATGGACCTGTTGGAAACTGTATCCTAACTGTCTCTCTCCAGATATTATGATATAATTTCTAACAGACTAACATCTCTTTCTGTATGTTAGCAACACTTGCTAATTGAATCACAAGAAGTTTCATAAACTGCATGCCTAAGTAGCTAGGCCCTCTTAATTTTCATCAGGTAGGCTGTAATGTTGTTTTCCTCTGGGGGAAATCTAGCTAAGCTATCAAAACAAGGTCAAGCAAAAAAGGTCAAACCACCGACTTTCTGCCTGAATCACAGATATATGAAATATCTCAAATTCTCATGTCTCTACATGGAATAATGACATCATGACGTCTCTAGGAACATGAGTTATTTGGAAAATGATAGGTTTCTATTCAGATGCCTTTGGAAGAACTTCAAATATGGAAAACATATTTTTTCTATAGGGTTTTGATAGTTTATTCATACTTTACTGCCTCGTTGTTGCTTGTATTTTTAAACTTTCTGTTGCTATTTCATTTCAATTAATACTTTGCCACTACTTTAGTTTCATTTATTCACTTACATGCCTAAACTGCACTAGGTAAGCCATCACGACGCTATCTTTTTTGCCAGTTCTCCACAAAGAAAAGTCAGTTTTCCAACACCTTTCATTGTACATGTGCGTCTGATATTATTTATAATGTGTTATTTAATATTGCTGACTCATATCATGGTCCCTTTGCCAATCAATTCTTGTCACATATCAACAAGTGACTTGTAACTCTGAGCTGGTCAGGAAGCTGGGATCAGCAATAAAATGTGAGCCTTTCCCTATATATTGGCTCACACATTTACCTGAATTATCACCTTCTCCAATATTTTCTTGTAAAATTAGAGGTGATGGGCAGTATGTTCAGAAAAGGCAACAGAGTCAGCTTTCTAGTGCTCTTTTCCCTACTACATTTCAGCTATATTCCTTTGTAAAGTAGGGGTAACAATTGCTACACTCCTGGGACATTTGGATGTTAACTTAATACTTGCTAAGATCTGCATGTTGTTTTATCAATGGCAGGGTAGTTTTTTACGTTTCTCGCACTAGATAGCAGATTTTCCCTTGGGACATTCAAACATCAGTGGCTGAAATTGGATGCAGTCACCAGTTTTCCCCCACTCCATATTACATGCTGATACAAAGTAAGAATGATTACAAGTAGGAGAGGAAACATTGTGGGAAGGAGAAGAAGCTAAACTCCTACTGAAGTAAGCAGGGTGGCAACTAGAATTTGCCAAATTAGAAAGCTGTTGTAATATTCCTGAAACAAACCACACAACAAAGTCATCTGGTATCTGATTGCCTTTACTTACTGTTAATGTATTGCCCTAAATAAACTGTCTGGACTTTTCCCAGAACCACATCTAAAACTTTTGGCTTGTAAGACTTGAAAGGGCCACGTGTTGGACTGGCATATTCACTTTTTTTGCCTTCAGTACAGCACTAAGACCTTTTCACAGGCCATTAGTATTTTAAAAAAGAAACACGTAAGAAAGGTATCAAAAGGTTTGAATTTTCAACACGATACATTGGGTTTTAAAATTTATTATTATTTTAATTTTAACCAAAATGTGTATAATTGTAATTATTAGAGTTTTAATACTAAAAAGTGCATAGTCATTGTTGTGGTTTAACCCAAGCCAGCAACGAAGCCCCACACAGCTGCTGACTCACTCCCCACCCTAGTGGGACAGAATCAGAACGGTGAAAAAGTTCATGGGTTGAGTTAGACACAGTTTAATAGGTAAAGCAAAAGCTGCTTATCCAAGCAAAGCAAAACAAGGAATTCATTCGCTGCTTCCCATGGGCGGGCAGATGTTCAGCCATCACCAGGACAGCCGGGCTCCATCATGTGTAATGGTTACTTGGGAAGACAAACACCATCACTCCAAACATTCCGCCTCTTCCTTCTTCTTCCCCCAGCTTTATATGCTGAGCATGACACCATATGGTATGGAATATCCCTTTGGTCAGTTGGGGTCAACTGTCCCAGCTGTGTCCCCTCCCAACTTCTTGTGCACTCCCAGCCCACTCACTGACAGGGTGGTGTGGGAAGCAGAAAAGGCCTTAACTCTGTGTCAGCCCTGCTCAGCAATAACTGAAATATCCATGTTTCTATCACAAATCCAAACTAGAGCCTCATACTAGCTACTAAAAAGCAAGTGAACTCTGTCCCAGCCAAAACCAGTACAGACATTCAGTCTCTCGTACATTTTTGTAAGTATTCTCAATGTCTTTGGGGGATTTTCAGAATTTTAATGGAAATCTGTGTCTCTTGGCCGATTTTAATAGCTTTGGAGTATTTACTCTGGCACAGAAAATCTGCTTTGTGATGAGTGATCATCAAGAGATTTAAGCAGGTACCTTTTATGTTTCTCACTATACCTCTTAGTATTTGACATAAGAAATGTATTTTTTGCAGAATAAGTTCAGGATGGAAAGTCATATATTTCCCCTCCCACTGTATTTTCTGCCTGTGTATAGTGTTCCTGTTGCAGTGGTTTCATTGTGTCAAAATAAAGCTTTAGACTTACACTATGGTGTAAATGAGATAATGTTTGTCATGTGTTCTGTCCAGGATGTGGAAATACAGGAAGATTATGCTGTTAGTTGCCACTCAGTGTTACCTAAAATTGTTTTTCTGTATGTAAAATCATTCAAGTTAACTTTTCAGCTAGACAGTGTTCTTCATACTGTGAGGAAGCTTGACTTTTCCATTTTCTATTTCAGCTGCAATATTAGAAATAATTCATGAATTTACTTGTCTCAAGTTAGAAAGCTGGTTGGAAAGTTGAAACCCTAAGTTTCAGGAAGGTACTTAGTATATAGAATATATAATGTAGTTAAGGTGGGAGTTTAGATTCTGTCACGGTTCACTTGTGTTGTACCTAAGTACTTAAGACCGATAATGCAATTTTAAATACACAATAACTATGAATGTTAAACAAGTAATGGATTTCTTTTTTGTAAGTTAAAGGAAAACCTAAGTAATACACTTTAAATTAAAGAAACTAATCTAGGAAAAATTCTGTAATTTTTGTCATGATTTGTCATGATTTACATTGTCATGTAATTTTTCTTTGTGCATAACCATTAAATGAGCAGAATGATCAGCTCAGCACATCAGAATTACAGAAAAATCATCATGCAATTTGCATAGTTGGAAAAAATACTGACGAAAATAAGCAAAATAGATATCTGCATTACTGTGTGTTGTTAAAGACTCATTAAAAAAAAGGCAGACATTATAAAAACTAGATAGCATATTGATTTTTCATTATGGGATAAAGGTTTGCTTACAATTGAAAAACTGGCAGCAAGTAGTAATGGCTCTGAAATCCTTTTGTGGAAAGGAACAGAAGAGGGAACAGCTGTCTGCCTTAATTCACTGTTTTGTGTGATGTATACAGATAGTGATGCAAGACTTATTGCTGATGTTAAGAACATGTCGGGGAAATGTCTGGTTATTTTGGCTTGTTTTGTGTGTGTAATTAAATCTTCAGAATACAGGCAAACTATCCTTTTTTTAAGCAATTCTTCTATGTTCTCAAGTAGGCAAAATGAGACTGGACCTTTAGGTGTTGAATTTCCTCCCTAAATAGTCTTTATTCTCTATATTGTCCATAAGCAATTTGTTGGAAATATCTGATATTTAAAATTTCAGGTGTGATCATTCTGTTTGAAAAATATAATGTATGGTACATTTTCTGTTTCTTAATCAATGAAGGCTACTCTAACAAGTGGCTTTCTAGTGTAAGTACCCATAAATACTGAAATCATTAACATTATTTCATTTATTTAAAATCGGCTTTTTAGGGAAGCTAGTTTTGTTTGCTAATATATTTGTGGAAGATGAGTGTGAAAGGTACACAAATAAAGTGAAATTAAATACATCTTTTTTTTTTCTTGGAAATATTTTCTGAAAATATTTTTAGATATTTGTCCACATTATATCTATGTAAAACTCTCAAACAGCTGCACATGGACAAATAATACAAGAAAGAAAATGAGGTTGTGCAGTGCCTCTGAGAGGGTCAGTCAGCAGCTTTCGGTATTAGACCATATAAACTTAATTTTGGACTAATTAAATTTTCTTTACTTGAACTGTTGTTTGCTTAGGTTTTTAATTATGATTGAGGTGACAGTATCAGACTATTTCTGGCACCCACAGTGATTGCTGACTTGCTGGTTTTATAGCAGAACTCAATAAATAATTTAGAACCGTTCTGTTCTGATCCTGATGCACAGACTTCATGTCATCGTCATTTTAAGTACAGTTGGAGCATCTTTTTTTGGGAAACTTGAAGAAAATAGTAGGAAAGGAACCTGGTCATGGTTAAAATCTTGTTTTCCTGGTGGAGATTACTTATTCTAAGTGATCAGAAGACTGGGCTCCTAATTTCTGAAGAGGCATAGCCACACAGGTCCCAAAAGACTTAGTCACCCACTGTGCATATTTATGCATACTTGTATTAACAAAACTTCCTCATCCATACAGATGCCTAATTTTTCAAGTAAAGCAGACAGTTACCAACTTTCCACAGGAATTTTGTAAATTGGACTATGTGGCTTTTAGCCACACAGGCTACAAAGCCACTGCTGAGGGTGGTAGTCAAAGCTCACAATCCTCATAAAACATCACATGAAAATACATCCTGAAGTTCTCGGGGTTGTGAATTCCAGTGTTCAGTTTTTATTACCAGTCTTAATTTTAAACCAGGACTCCTCAGTGCAGAAGTATATCTTCAGACACAAATTGCTTCAGTAGTGCTAGAAATTGAAGTTTGCATTTATTAAGACTGAAAAGATATTTGGAACTAAACTGAATATATGGATTTGAAGTAGACATACATTCTCATTACAGGAAGGTCCTAATATCAGATTAAAAAAGCAGGTACTGTGGCAGTGTTAGCCTCAGAAACACTAACAACCTCCTTTGAAAAATGTGGCTATGTGTTGTTATTGCCAGTTTGTAACTAATTTCTTATACTTGCGTATTTCTGAGAGCATTTTCTGGTAACTTTATTATCTGAACGAGATTATCATTAAAAATTGAACAAATATTGTTTGACTTCCCTTTGAATAAAAGAACAGGTCTTCTGAGACGCTTATTAAACTTTACTCCAGGCATTGTAACTCATGTAACAGGAAATCTGGCAGCTGTGGAAAAAAAACAAAAATAAAAACAAAACCACCACAAATACTTTTGATTGATTTACAGGGTGCAGGGACAAATGAAGAAGCAAAAGGGCCTGCTGCTAGTAGGTTAGACCCAGACTATAAAACCTGGAGTTTAGACCTCTCTCTTAGAACAATAGTGGACATATATATTTCTGGCCTTCCTGCCCCAAATCCCCAAGTTTCCTATCATGAATGAGATGCAAGCATTAAATTTTGTGCAAAAAGGTTTCCCTCAGGTAGTTTATTTATGTTACAGAAGACTTTTAGCCTAAATGCACCCAGCTCTGTCAGCTGGAACCAAGTGGCTGAATTTTGATGGGAAGCATCACTTAGCACATCTGCCTGCTGGTCTTGCATGTGATACAGGGCCTGACTTGTTCTTTTCAGAATCCAAGCCCATGGCATCACAGTCTTGTGGGTCCTCAAAGACAAGGTAGAAGGGGTACAAGAGCACAATAAGTGGCAAAAGCCACCTTGTACAAGACTGGACTATCAGAGGTTGCAGAGGGAGCTTGCTGGTTATGTGCAGGAGCTGAAACAAATCCATGAATAAGTAAAATGTCTCTTCCACATGGAGCATTCATCTCATCTTCTGAGCACAGAGGAAAGATAAGGTGTGTATCAGCTAGCTGGTTTTTTTTCTCCTCCAGCTGAAAGCTGGTTTTGAGTTTTGTTGAGCTGCTGAGGCAGTGGATGTCAGATGAATTTCAATAAAAAGAAGGGGAAAAAAAGCAAAACCCTAAACCCCTCCAGTGACCTTGCTGACAGCTCTACCTGCGTTTAGATGTTGTTTCCTGTTTAGATGCTCCTCACTGAAGATGACCTTGGATTTTGACCTTTCATGAAGGAGAGGCGGTGTAAGCTTGTGCACTGGATGTATACCTATCATTTCTCAGCCATTCCTGTTTTCAGAAAAGTACCTATTCTTCAGGTTACTGGAGTTGGTCTTATCCTATAGAATCCAATTCTGTAATTCTGTAGCTGAACTTATCTTGGTGAATAGAGGACAATTTGGTTTTCTCTGACCCCAGCTGAGTATTGTATTTTGTCCTTCAAAAGTATTGTCAATGACTTGAAAAATATAGTGTAGCATTTAAACTGTACTATATGCACAGGCCATGTGCAACGCATACTAAAAATTCACAATAAAGATTATATTCTCCCCCTAACGTGCAGGGATTTACATATGTAACACTAGGATGAAAAGTTATTATATCCACATAAAAAAGCTACTTTAAAATGCAGAACATGGCCATTTTCCAAAGTGAATATTACAATATTAAATATTTGTAATACCAAATATTATTGTAATACTGTATGTGTGCCAATATTTTAACAGTGGCCATGCTCAAATACTTCCCAATTGGCAGTTAGATAAATTGAGTTATTTCAATATTATTTGGTATAGCCATACCTTCCCTATTCTTAATACAGGAAAAATACAGAATAAATAAAGTCATGCTATATAATTACCTCTGACATTATTAATCAGTAAGACTGCACTGATTTTTGTCATTCTAATGCATGTTTCATGACTGAAATTGCACTAAAATTGTGCCTCTTGATACTTAATTCTACGGTCCAAATTCTTGTAATTTGGTGTTCCCATACAAGTGAAATGATTCTGTGATTCTAAGTATACCTGGAGTGTGAAGGGTCCAGGATGATCCTGCAGTAGGAAGAGGGGAAGTCTGGAAGTGTTTTGACAGCTTGACAGTATTTTGACAGCAAGACCCTCCAGGAAGAGTAAAACTCAAAATAGCAAGTTAAGAATTAATGGGAAACTGTATATGATAAGAATAGTTCAAAAGACGGAAGTTGCTGAAAGAAGGAGAAAAGAAAACAGAACAACAACAAAATAAGTGCTAGAGGGGGAAGAGAAAGATTAAGAAATCCTTCTGAAAATATGCTGCTCAAAATTATTCATTACAGTGAGGCTACGTGAGAGGCTTAAATGGCTCTATAACCTTCTCTTGAATGCTAACCAAATTATTGCCTTTGTTAGGCTGATAGTATTTCACTGATATAAGAAAATGTTTTAGTGATAAATTAATTTTTATTGATTTCATATTAATTCATGGAACTATGTAAAACTTATGACATCTATCAAAAGTCTGTTTTGCTATGCTAACCCAGGATTTTTCTGTGGGGTCTGTGCTTGCATTTACACACCTGTACCCAAAGTTCATGCAACTTTTCAGGCTGCATTTAAAGTGAATTCTTTGTGAAAATCCCTGTACAGTGCTTTTGTGTCATGATAGTGCTTCCAGCACTAAAAAAAGAGCTCGGCTATAGAGGAGCCCTGAATAACTTGGTAAAAAGGCAAGACAGCTGATTCACACCACTGATCATCATCAATAGTACCTAGATTAGGTGGCACTGAGAAGCAAGAAAGAGGGGGAAGGGGTGGATTTAGATTTGACTAATATTAAAAGTTGGAAAAAGTTTTTCGAAAATCAAAAGGAAAAACATAAACTTCCCTATTGATTGTCTTGAAGGTAAATCAAATAAAGGTGGTTTCTTGTTTAACAGATTGCATGAACTCTCATTGCTAAATAAGCTTATCTTATTCCTTTCTAGATCGTAATAATGTGATATTTCTAAGCTGTTGTGTAGACTCCAGGTTTCAAATGCACACCTAGCAGAATAAGGCTTATGTGGTTACATAGATCTGGCACTTTTATGTAGGAGAGGATGAGCCATTGAACTTTGATGTATAAATCCAGATCCAACCCTGTCCTCTGTCTTGCTCATGCTCGAACACGGATGCATGTGTGTATCGTGCAATACAGAAACGGTTTGCTTCTAAGTCACACTTACACATGGCAGAGCTATAAAAAGCATCACAGGAGCTTATAGTAATAATAATTCTAAACCCTGTTTTAAAACAAGTGGTGGTACTGTCACTTTCTTTTTCTTCTGCTGGAATGGAGGCAGTGCAATAGCAAGAGACTGAGACACTCCTTGGGAAGAATCTAAGGGAAGGCGTTTTGGCACATTGCTTCTCCACATCTCTTATGATCTCATACAATTTAAGGGAATTTTCCAGTTCGTAATTGGTTGAAGAATATATCAGAAAAAAAGCTTTAGCTGAGATGCTACTCTGTGTTCTGTGTTATTATTGTAAATAATTGGATTGTTTCAGGTAGCACATCAGCTATTGTGAATGTGATATAGTTATTACTTGCTAACACTGGAATATGTGTTATAAAATGACAGGCAGGTAGTAGATCACAGACCAGAAAACATTGATTAATTCTGATTATTTTTTAATTTTTTTTTTTAATGATAGCTGGTGGGGATAGCATGGCATAAGGAAATAGAGCAATTTTTTCAGCTGGGTCCCTTTTTTCAGTGATATCATTATTTCCTTTTTCCTGCATTGTCCGTCTATAGATAATTTCTAACCTTTCTTTTTCAGAAAGTAAGGTGGGAGGGATTGCGAGAATAAAATATTTTATAGGAATCTTGGTAGTAAACAAGACTTTTAGATGTCAACTAATATACTTTTTTTTTAAAAAAAAAAAAGGTATACAAAATTATGTTGAATAAGGGGTTTTTTTAACTAAATAAATAAATCGAAAGTAAAAGGATATTACAGTGTTGCAGCAAAGTGTTTATTTTGTATGGCAAGAGGAACTTTGTAGTGGTGAAGTCAGTGGAACTAAAACCCGCTCATAACAGTCCATGAAGGCTTTAAGATTCAACCATTTAAAGAGTGAGACCTTAACATGAATTAAATCAGACATGATGCTGAACCCTCTGCAGGGTGCTGGTACACACAATGGCTATATTGTGAGAAGTCTGACTCATAAAGAGTGTCTTACGTAAAGCATATTATATAAAGTAGCTCTTCACCTGCTGGCATGCATTCAGGACTCCAGAAAGTTCTGCAACTCTCCCAAAGTTTGGATGTGTCACCACATTCGAGTCTGCCTGTGCACGTAAGCGACGACCACTGTTAGGTTTTATAAATATGTATGTGCTAATCAAACATCCAAGTGCAGTTGTAAAGGTAATCGATAAGGAAAGAGAAGCGTGTCTGTTGGAAAATTTGGCAAATATTACCTTTTGCCAAAAGTGTTTCTGCAGTTTTAGTATCTGCACAGAGCAAATAAGAGTTTAGACTGTTCATTAAAGATTTTGTGTAGTGAACTGCCTGAAATGGAAGAGGCATCTTCCCTCACATGCTAACATGAAACATCTATAATTGTGTGTATTATGATTAATAGTTGTTGTTATTATTATTATTATTATTAAAATGCCAATATGCTGAAACGTACAATAGGAATTATATTTTAGCCAACAAGCACATCTCATTCAGCTCAGCTTTGCTTTACAGCTCACAGGCTCTCAGCCCATTAATCACAAGGTGACAGTCCTAAGTGGTAAACCTGATGATATATATTAATATTTATGGTTTTGCTATGCTCTACTCTTCCTTTTGCTATACTGGGAAAGAGCAGTGTTGTCTATCAGTATGAGCTAACACCTCTTTAAAGCTATAAACTGACAAGCAGCACGCTGGCATTTTTACTAATTATTTTACCAAGTTGATGACAACTAATCAAACTGAACTGCCAGGTGGCCTGCCTATACAGTGACTGGCACTATTTGCTTTCAGTACTTTCTCTGTGGTTTTAGGAATTTTCTTTCTCATAAGCATCTGCTGAATATAACATACCTCTTGAATGTGGATTGATGTACTAATCTCAAAGGAAAAACAAAGCAGCTGTAAGGTCAGCCCAAAATCTGCCAGCCTCCAGATATTCTTTTATTTAATGCAAACAAAAATTTTCAGTGGAAGATACCAGGTCATTTGGAAATCAGGCCAAGCAACTAGATTTTTAAAAATAGATATATATATATAAAATATGTGTATATATATACACATACAGATATGTATATGTGAAACTTTCAATGTAATAGTACTTTTCCATATTATATTTCAGTATATTAGGACTTGCCTACATTTGGGTGCTTCAAATGTGCATGAAGTTGTGATTTATTTTGAAATATGGGGGATTTCTGGGTTTCAGTTTTGTTTTTTAACAAATTTTACCTTTGAGGGAATGGTCTGATTATCTCTGGCTACTATAAAAATGAACTGTTAGAAATGACAGACTTTTCACATTAAAAGCTATGGTACCATTTAACCTTTAAATCAGCAATTTTTTTTCAGTAGTCTGAGTATCTCCTGCTGCCCTTATATACACAGTCCTTGAGGCTCAATTTGTGAATCGTAAACATGGATAGAGCCACTTGTGTGGAATATTTCTATTGAAAACATTCTACCTTGAGAATATTGGCTCAGCTGATATTTGGGTTCATGAGTTAAGAGATTTTTGGCAATTCTTAAACTTCTGTAAAGCTAGCACTGCATGAAGAAATGCTGTGATCTTTTTTATCTGAGCTGACATGTTGTCTCTCTAGCTGAAAATAAACTGATCTAGTGTGCTAAAGCCAGATGCCAAGCTGTGTGTTCTGTCAAGGCTACTTTTCCCCAAGCAGCTCTCCCAATCCTTAATCAAATCTTTAAAAAATATATTTACTACAGTAGATAATAATGCATCTACTGGTGTTATTTTGTGAAAATGTTAAAAAATGAATTATGAATATTCTGTAATGCTAACATCTACTCACTGATACGTGATACGTTCAGAGACAATCTGACAGCAGATGCTATAAAAGTATACTTGAAAGCATCACAGCATTTTTGCATGTATGTGTATGTATATATACATTTATATATGTGCATATAGTATTGCATACAATATACATTCCTGTCTGTATGTGTACATGCATAGAGGCACATATGTATTTATATAGCCACATCTCAAGTCATGTTTTAGCCATCTTCCGCAATCTTTTACTTTCTGTCTGAGCCATTCATTACTGATTCATTCTAGAATATTAAAACCAAAATAGACAAAGTTTTTGATTAACCTAAAGTACTACAGATTTGATCATGGTACTCTTTCTTAAATTGTATAATCATTACGTGCAATGTTTGTGGAAAGCTCTATCATATTCCCTTAGGGTGCATGTGTGTATTTATACACACATTTTTTTGGCAAACATATCATTGCATGTTGACCCAATAGGCTCTGGTTAACTGTGACACTGCATGTTAGTTGTAAAATGCAGGAAAAATAAGTTTCTGTGGCAGCTATTTCACATGCCAAGTATAGTGTTTAGTTCTATACAAAAGAAAAGTAACAAAAATACTGCAACAGCACCAATAGGGTAACTGTGTCTTCTTTGATGTACTGATTTCCTGCCACTTTGATTCATTGTCATACTGCAATACACAGAAAGATTATGCCTGCACTGTATATGGGGTTTGTCCTTGATGAATCCAGTCATTTCAGCTTTCACAAAGAACAAGCCTGTCTAAAGCCAGGGTGGATTTGTAAAGTGTTTATTAAGCTTTAAAATCCGGCATAACAGGCATGATTAAATAGACAGCAATGACAAACAATTCTGTAAGAAACAGCACACAACAATAACTGTACCACAAGTTCACTGTTTGTTTGATGCAGGTTTCAGGGAAATTGAAAATGTGCAATATTTTTTCTTTTAGAATTTGTTGGTGTACTCAAAAGAGCTCTGTTTAATGTTTGATTTGGTTTTTGTGCCAATTGATTATGAAACAATACTCCTTTTCCTTCCAGTGGAACCTTAAATAAAGTGATCCTTTTGAACAATACAATGTTCATAACACTATTGTGCTTCAGGTGTGAAGGCACTGCTGAACAAGTAACCGGTTATTTCACTCCATGGCAACAACTGCATTGCTTTTCAGCTACACCATAATGACAAGTGACTGGTCTCTTTCATGGTCTCCCATTCAAGGGACAAACCACCTAGCAAACTAATGGCCAACTTTGTATGCTTGCAGCAAGGTCTCTCTTCTGAAGACTAGCAGGGATGTTCATGGAAGGAGAAGCACCAGACTGTGTTGAATGAGCTCTTTCAGACCTAACATAGTCTTCCATGTGGATGATGTGATAAGTGCCTTGCCCAAGGTCATGCTGCAAATCAAAGTCAGGTCTGGTAATATCATTAAGGAACACTGGTTCTTTGTTGCATCATTACAAACTGCTGCATACTAGCAGCTACCTTAATCTATACAAATGAACAATAATACAGCTACTATTACACTGTGTCAGTGGGGAAAAAAGGTAAAATGCATTCTACTACTATTCCTTTGATAAGTGGTAAGGAATGCAAAATTCCAAGTGGAATCTTCTTTCCATCAGTAAGGCAGCCTTCAAGCAGTGTAATTTAATACACTTGATACAGTTGCTATTACCTTCTTAATGGCTACCTTAGTTTAAAAAATAGTAACTGGGACTATAAATCACCACTGCCAAAAGCAGACCAACAGAAACATTGGACAAGGTGGCATAGACAGTATTGTCTAAAACCCCTGATGATGGGCAGACATTGACCTACATTTAGGCCAGCAGTCTCATGTGTGTCTGTAACATCTAGGAGAACCACAGAGATGGACTGGAAAAGGCTTCTGTAAATCCTGTGTGCCTGACACCTGACTTTGTCAATTTTATGCCACTGTGACTATTGAAATCTCTCTATCTGTTAGATAATTGTAATTTTTATGTGGTTTTTTTTAAAGTAGTTAGATTTACTTTTGAACTTTTAGGTCTAATCTGACTACTGTCAAGGGTTCTGACAAGGCACTGCATATTCAGGAGGTTGCGATGGAGATAGAGACCGAGGACTGATGGCAAAAGTGAGAAGAGGGAGGAGACACAGGCAGGAAAAGAGCATTAACTATACAGACATTCAGCACATTCTTCTTGATACTGCTCATCCCTTCCTTCTTCCACTCCTGTGTATTTTCATTTTTGACTTGGAGTGGTTACTACATGTTGCTTTCTGTAGGCAGTCCCCCAAGCCTCCAGTGGATGTGTCACACCTTCTCAGATGAGGAGGGTGGGTTTCCAGACCCAAGAAGGGCTCCTTGCAGATCTCATGAGCTCCTGCTTGGAGTGCCAGATGTTTGAGCAGCAATTGTGATTTATTTGCAATCCACCTCCACCTGAGCTCTAAACTGAGATCACAGAATGTTAGGGATTGGAGGGGACCTCAGAAGATCATCTAGTCCAATCCCCCTGCTGGAGCAGGAACACCTAGATGAGGTTACACAGGAATGTGTCCAGGTGGGTTTTGAATGTCTCCAGAGTAGGAGACTCCACAACCTCCTGGGCAGCCTGTTCCAGTGTTCTGTCACCCTCACTGTGAAGAAGTTTCTTCTTAAATTGAAGTGAAACCTCTTGTGTTCCAGCTTGATCCCATTACCCCTTGTCCTACCACTGGTTGTCACTGAGAAGAGCCTGGCTCCATCCTCCTGACACTCACCCTATATGTATTTGTAAACATTAATAAGGTCACCCCTCAGTCTCCTCTTCTCCAAGCTAAAGAGACCCAGCTCCCTCAGCCTTTCCTCATAAAGGAGATGCTCCACTCCCTTAATCATCTTTGTTGCCCTGTGCTGGACCCTCTCCAGCAGTTCCCTATCCTTCTTGAACTGAGAGGCCCAGAACTGGACACAATATTCCACATGTGGTCTCACCAGAGCAGAGTAGAGGGGGAGGAGAACCTCTCTGGACCTACTAACCACCCCGCTTCTAATACACCCCAGGATGCCATTGGCCTTTTTGGCCACAAGGGCACAGTGCTGGCTCATGGTCATCCTGGTGTCCACCAGGATGCCCAGGTCCCTTTCTCCTACACTGCTCTCTAATAGGTCATTCCCCAACTTATACTGGAACCTGGGCTTATTCCTGCCCAGATGCAAGACTCTACACTTGCCCTTGTTCTATTTCATTAAATTTTTCCCTGCTCAACTCTCCAGCCTGTCCAGGTCTCACTGGATGGCAGCACAGCCTTCTGGCGTGTCAGCCGCTCCTCCCAGCTTGGTGTCATCAGCAAACTTGCTGACAGTGCACTCTATTCCTTCATCCAAGTAACTGATGAATACATTGAATATACTGGCCCCAATACTGACCCCTGAGGCACTCCACTAGACACAGGCCTCCACCTAGACTCTGCCCCATTGACCATGACTCTCTGGCTTCCTTCCTTCCTTCAGCCAGTTTGCAGTCCACTTCACTACCCGATTGTCCAAACCATACACCTAAACTGTATCAGTCCACTGAGTTATGGTGGTACATGGCCATGCTTGCACTAGAGAATTCAGCGTGTTGTCCAGCTACACACTAACATGGCTTCTAGACTGGGGTGGTTTTGAGAATTAGCCTACTGAGGGCTTACCTGTTTGCAGCAAGGGCTCCACGGTTTTGAAGCAAGTCTAAAAATACAAGTAGACCATTGTGCACTACAGAAACACTGTATGAGAGCTCTTCTTCTCCCTGCAAGAAGAGAACCTCCTTCTTTATAGTGCTGTGCTACTATTTTATGTTTTTTTTATAGCAACACATTTAGCCATACAAAATATCTTCTTTACTGACAGCACCAGGAGAGGTAGGGACTTGTGACCACCTGCTGTGCTGTACTGTGTCATGAGCACACTGCAGTGGCTGGGGAAAGATTATGAAATAAGTCCAGGACCACTGTGGCTGCCCTGGAAGATGGAGCACAACACCATAGAGGTTATAACAGTGTTTTTTTTTTCCTCCACAGTTATTGCATTCCAAAGTGGTTGTGTCAGGACATCACTACTTCTTTTTCCTGTTTTTTCAAACACAAAACTAGGCTCAGAATTTGATTTGGCAGCTGCTGAGCCACCCTAATATAGCAGCAGACGAATCCAGGCAAAGAACAGATCTATCACTGTATCTGACTGATCTCTCTGCTTATGCACAGTGACAAATTCTCACCTCTCCATATAGATCAGCAGGCTCTGTAACCAGTCAGTCACACATAAGTTTTGACAGCGCATCACAAGATTGGCAATTTAGAACCCCAGAGTACAAGGTAAAACATGCCATTTTTTTACATGAAAACAGCAGCTTTTTCCATTCCAATACGTTTTACCACCCTCACCCCCCCATCATCCTTTCACAAGAAAATACAGTGTTCTTCTCTCTATCTTCCAATACACAGAAAAGCGTACAAAGCAAAGAGGTAATGAAAACAAATCTTTCAAGATGAATTTTCAGTAACATTTATTTCTTTAACATATTTTCATTCCCTCAGCTCAGGACTGGTTAAGAAAGAAATTCCCATTTGCTACGTTACCTTTAAAATGTAAAGTTGAAAACCTCAATCTTGAGATAAAAATTTAGATGTGTCAATTTATAGAGGAAGAGAGATTAATGAGAAGAATTGTATAGATATGAGAAGTATTATCAGCTATCTTTGACTTCAGTGAAAACTGGAAATACGTGGCTTGGTTATAGAAGCTAGTGAAATGGATAAAGGATATTTTAAAGGCAGCTTTACATGTTACACTGCTTGTCTACAGAATTTGATAACTAAAATACTTGGGCATGTCAGAAAACCCATCCCAGGTAAAAGCGTCAGCTCTCAGTTAAAGACACTGAGCCAAACATATTAAGATTTTTCAAGGACTTGCTGAAGAACATGTGCATTTGGTATGTTTGCATGTTGAATGAAGCCATTAGTAACCACAGAAATAGGGAAATGGAGCTGAAATGTATAAAACTTTAGTTAAAATAAGTAAAACCATTAGGTGGATTTTCAAGTGTTTTTATTATTAAGAAAAGCTATGGGGCACTAACGAAATGTGCTTATTCTCCCTAAAGTGGAAATATTGATAATATTGAAAATAGTTGTGTCAGTTTTATGGTTTCCTCTGAAATTTTAATTAGAAAAAATAGCTTCCAAGTCAGAAAGCTGAGAGGAGATTTTTAGAAAGACATAATAATAAATAAGGTTACAAAACTTCTAAGTTTAACTTTCATGTCAGACTTGATGTTCTGTGTTCCGTTGTGTGTTGTGAATCTAATGGAGTTCTGCCCATTGCATTGCAGTATCGGACTGCCTGTCAAGTAGATGCTATTAATCACATTACATTTAATATGATAGTTCTCAAACTTTTTGTGATCATTTTACCTAATATGCATTCAGTTTTTTTAATGGATCACTATTCAGTCCTAGCATAGAACTTTTCATTTAAAGCTCTCTTTAAGACTATATAAATGAAAACAAAACAATAGCTTCTCTGGAGCAGCTGCAGGCTGCTGAGCATGGGCTCACAGACCACCCACTAATCTATAGACCACAATCTGGAAACTGCTTTTTGATGGCCTTATCTGATGATTTTTTATTATTTTTTTTTTTTTACAGTTTGCATATTATTAGCTGGGCTCAGCTTGTTTCCTAGAGTTTTATCCACTTTCTGAAAACCACAGTTTCATTGTTGGTAGAGATCACAAACTCTGAGTAGGACATAAAACGGACCTATCTTCTCAAGAGATAGTCGCTGCTTTCCAAAGTGCCAGCATGCAGGATTTCAGAAAATGCCAGTCTACTGCAGCAGTCTATGTGTGAGAATGACGAATAAAAGAACATCTCAAAGTATGGTCTTGGTCACTGAGACCAGCATGGAAACCTGACAGTCCTTTAGTATTACAAAATTCAGGTGTCAGAATAATAGAAGCTTTGAAACCATCCAATATATTAATTATGCAGGGTGTATTGTTCTGGATCCCTGGTTTCCTAGACCTGAAGTGTCATTGGTTATAATGATGACCAGGGCTAGTAGTGTAGCAAGGAGAATATGCACTTAAAACAGCTTATTTTCTTTCATGAGAGGTAAAGCCTCAAAGCTTTCATTTTTTAATGAACATGACAGATAGAAATACCCAGTTCATCAATGTACTTTGCTATATACCTAACTTTGGAGCCTCAGTAGAAATGAAATAATATTTTTAATTGATAGAAGAATAGGATATCAGCTCCGAAATTATTATTGCTTGTTTTTCTATTGTGAGTATCATGTGCTTTTGCAACACTGTAAATTCTGGATTGAAATGGCCATGTTCAAGATGTTTCTCATGCCAGTTGTTCTAAGAAGGTATTTGCCGAACAGGGCAGCTTATAAGGGAAAACTCTGAAAGCAGTCAGTTTTATATAGTAGAGTGTCCGGAATACACAAGTCCTTTGGGATTTGCCTTCACTTCGTAACAGTTTTAAGGAATCACTTTCAAAATCTTGTTTTAAATTTAACTGGCAAGATGTTGGTCAGTTATTTCATATAGAATGTAGAGAACCTCAGGGACCTCCATTTCAGCCAATGGTGAGAGTAACAGTTAAAAGTAACTAAAAAAATTCCAGCCTCCAGGAGTGTTGTAATGAAAGCAACATGAAAATCACAAAGCTGAGTCAAAGGTACATCCTGTTCTATTATATCACAATGCTAAGAGAACATAATACAGTTTCTCAGTCCCCAAACCTTTCCTTCCAAAAGATGGAGGTAATCCATGAGGTAATTTTTCCTCAAAATAGGTTCTGTTTTCAAAAGGCAAATACGTATTTGAAGTATTGTTATCTTTAGGTGTTGAAGTGGCTGAAACCCCTTTCTAGCCAGCAGAAGGGGAAGGTTTAGCTGCTTCACCCTTACGTGAAGGATGTTTTAAGTTATTTTAAGTTCCTACAATTCACACTATGTGGTTTTTTATTCATTGGGATTTTTGCTTCTTCATTTGACTACATATGCAAATTCTGCATCTATTCTTTACTTTAGGAAGGGGAAAAACACTATCCCAGTGCTCGCAGTTGTACTGAAGGCAGCACAAAAAGTGAGAAACACAGAATTGTTCCAGCATTTCCAGGGTCTCTGTGGCACATGGGTAATTTAGCATGTGCTATGTTTGTGACTTGCAGCCACTCAGCCAGCCTATGGGAAGGAGCACCAGTTCCACCCAGCATCCATGGGCAGGTGTGCCAAAGGAAGCAAGGTATCACAGCAAATGCAGGAGTCCATGCTGAGGCTCTGATCAGTGTCTAATGGTCCAAAACATGAGCAAGTGCTCTGCAGCTATCCAAAAATCCTGCACCCCAACGAGATGCCTGGGCAAGATCTGAGTCATGAACAGTGTGAAATTTGGGGGAAGGAGACAGTTTTCCTGTTTCCTGTGATCTTTAAGTCATTGTGCAAATCTGTGAGAACATTCTACAAATAAGATAATCACTACCCTTTATCATCACAGATACACAGTCAAACAGTCATTGGATATGTGCTAGGCAGAAAGTAAATTGATTGGTTTATAAAAGACTTCTTTTTCCATGCGACAGGCAACATCTATTGTCCTTGCTCCTTTGCTAAAGTATCTATTTCTTGGTACGCTTTTTCAGAGAACAGAAAACTTCTCTTAGGAGAATAGCTTTAGTTCCCTTTCATTTGGCTAAGTCAATGAATAATTGGTAATATAAATCCCTAAGTAAAAAAAAAAAAAATCAAGTCACTAGTGTGCTTAGAAATGCTGTATGGTTTGTGTTTTCTCAAAAACCTGTTTGCTTTTTAAAAAAATTCACACACACACAGAGAAAAGCCAGTCTATATTCTACTTTTAATTGAATTGTAACTCCACTGAAACCCCCAATACAAAAGGATTCAGAAAGGACGCAACTGAAAGTCTGATTTATGCATGCGTTCCTAAAAACATAAAACAAAAAACTGACCACGTATCCCAAATATCTTTTTCTATATTAAAGAAATTAATTTATACTGGCATAAGGTAAGAGGGAATCAGATCTCCTGTCTTTATTCTTCTGCAATCATACACTTTTTAAATGAAGTCTGGATAACCTTTAATGAGATAGGACCTCTCTTTAGCTCCTTTCTGTCTTACAGATACATAACAATAATTTGGGATAAAAGAAGAGGGACTAAGACCTATTATTTTCAGGATTAAATAATAAAGTTCAGGTAGTCATGCCCAGCTGATGAACTGATCTACAAATGCCTTTAAGTACATTATATAATGCCAGAAGCTGGGGTATGGTTGTGGAGACAAGCCGCCTGGCATTCATAGATAAAATAGGGGCATCTGCGTAAACCTGTGTTAAGATAATAATACCTGATAGCAGACCATTTTGTGTCCAGAAATATTGTCTATAGCTTGTATATGTGCATTACAGAAGGTTATTGAAAAAGTTTCTTTTTCCAATATAAACTAGTTAATACTGGAGTTAGGATGGCATGCATGGTTCAGTTATGCTGTTCAAGCAGGAGGTTGGACTGGATGACTCCAGAGTTCCCTTCCAGCATGAATTGTTCTCTGATACTGTTAATTCAACTAAGCATGGGCAGAGATGTGTGGAGTTCTGGAGGCTTTCACATTTCTACAAAGAATTATGACTGTCCTATATGGAAGGAGGATATCAAGCTTTTTGGACTCTCTTCTCTGATCTTACATGACATATCCTACTTTCCTAATTGTAAGGTGGCTTAATTGGTGCCTGCATATCTTCATTTTTCAGACAGTTCCATGTACTTCAACCAATGAAATGCGGCTTCAAAAGATTCATCCCCTTTTAATTTTATTTTTTTTTTGTAATTGACCATAACGTAGTCTTAGGGAAGGAAGCCTGGATGCAATCAGAGGAAATGAAGTGACAAACTATGAAAAGATGTAGGTACTTTGTCTTTTGCAGGTGAATGGCCATCTCTTTAAAGATTTTCCCTTCACACCCATCAATATGCCTGTAATGAGGAGAGTCCATACTGTAGCATTCAGATGTGTGTCAAGAGGTCACGTATTGTCCTAGCCAGATGAATATGAGGGAAAGAATAGCAGTCTTGCATAATATTCTAGTCAAAATCTATGTTTAGGCTGTGGACCTGCTTGCCAAAGTTTAGGGCTTTTTGAAACTGATTTCAAGTGTGGTTCATCTTTAACATAAACAGCAAATGTTAATGTTTTGTTTGGGGTTTGGAAATCAACTACTATCCTAAACACTCTAAGCTAAATTTTATACTAGTTTATGCAAAATATGGTCATGTGTAGATTAAGCATGAACAAAAGCCCAAACTGCTTAGAAGTTGCCATTAACTTTTCAAATGTCACTATTTTAGAAAATTAATTGAGATATTCAAGTGCCACTTTGACCATGTGGTTCTTTGACAGTACAGTAATATATTCCTTTCACTCTAGAAGTCATTAATGTGAGCTAGATTCATGCAAAACCTGTAAAAGTTTGCTATGTTTCATGTGAAAATTTTGTGTTTTCCTAAGAATAATCCACATACATTATCTTCATCATCTTTACTGCTTATTCCTGTACCATGAGAAAGACTATATGGGTCAGACTGTATGCTGGAGGGTTTTTTTCTCATGTCCTATATGCATATAAAGGTATTATTTTTTCTTCTGTTGTTGGTCTTCTTTTTTCTTGAACATTCAGAACTGTGGTCACAGCTTCACCTAGGTGGCATAATTTCAAATCCTCCCTCCCCAGCATGTGAGGACACATCACGCTGCTACCTGAGATTTAATTTCTTTGAAAATCGTGTTTGAATATCTTTAAGAAACAAATGGAGGGCCATTATTCCTTTCACAGAATCCTTATCTGATTGAAACTTGAAGATAAGTTCCCTTTTCGTCAAAGAATGGATTAATGCAGATAGTTCCAGAAGAAAGTGGTTGAAATACTAACCTGACGGCTCTGATGATCCAAAAGTACTTAGGCAACACAGATTGGGTGACATTTTCTTCTTTCTTACCCAGACAGTTTGGGTTAAATGGTGTTACACAAAATCTTGTTTGTGGCCTCTCATTGCTACTAATGTTAAAGTGAATAAGTGCCATATAATTGCCCTGGGGAGCATATAAATGGGAAAAAGCTGAAGCTGGGAATATTATATATTATGTAGGACAACAACAAAACTAGGCTGAACCTTACTTTCTTTCCCAGTACCTCTTTTCCCTATCCCTTTGACTGCTTGATTTCCTGATGTGCTGAAGATATAACCTGGTCTGCCTCTTATGCAAGTCTGAAATCAGAGCTGGCATGTGGTTTCTTTCAGCTTGTCAAAGATGCAGTATGCTATATTCTATTCAACAATGCTGCTCAATACAGCATATGACTGTAAATCTTCTTTTTACGTACACTGCAGCAGAGACCTTTGTCCCCTGTGTTTTACCAGGTTTTATTCAGCTGTAAAAGGACTGGTGTTCAAGAGCTTTTTCAGGAGGGACTTAACTAGTCCTGAGAGGGTACAAAAAGAAGGTAAATTCCATTATTAAAACAAACCAAAACCCACCCAAAGCAGAACAAACAAACAAACAAAATCTCCCAAAGAAATAGACCAACATTTTTATTTACTTCATGATTGCTGCAATGACTCTGAATTATAGGTTGAGGAGCTAATAGCTGGAAACATAACTCTGGAATTCTGTGCAGTCAGGAAGGCAGTGTTTTGTTTATCAAGTATTCTTTTTAACTCCTGAAAGTATATACTGTTTAACTTCAAACTACCATATAATCAAGCTAGGACTTGGGTTCAGTTTTTAAAAGTAACTGCAAACAAGAGCTAATAATGATGTGTTTAGCTGCTTCTGAATGTAGATTTGACATGGCAGCTTGTGTGTATCAGAAAGAAAGAAGGAATTAGTATCTGTAAGCCTACCAGAAGTTTCCATAGAAGACATACATCAAGCCAACACTGCTGAACACACAGTTTAGACACTTCTTAAAAATATATATTTAAGCCTTAAAGTCCTGTCAGTTATTATATTTGTATTGCCAAGATTTAACTAGACTCCACTAAAATCATGTATTGTATTGCTACTAAGTGTCAGCTCTTCTGCCCATATGTCATTTCAACCTAGATTTCTGAATAAAGCATTTTGAAGATTTAAACCATGGAGTTAACCCATTCTACACTGAATTTCTGAGCCATTAAGAAGCTTCATATAGATTAGTTTGAAAACATTGTGCCACGGTTTTTATCGTTCTTAATGCCAACATCTCCCTGGAAACACAGAGTAGGTTTCTGTACTTCTGCTTAACTGGCCAATGAAACATTTGTCCCTCCTTCCAGCAGGTATCACAGCAAATTCTAAGTATGCACAGTTAAGAAACTGCTGATGTTGCTATTGATCCATCACATCAAACATGAACAGGCCAATCTATCGTTCTGCAGACAGCTATGATAAACATGCAGTCCAGAAAAGCTCACATTTGAAATTAAATAGTCTGAATATGGGTTTAAAGAGGAATATGTATGTGGTGTTTTTTTTTTTCTTTTGCAGAATTTTAAGAAACAACAAAAAAGCCTTGGTATGGTTCAGAAGCATATAGTATCCAAGGAGAGATAAAGTCTATGACAAAGCCATTGGTACCCTAAACAAGATGCTCCAATAAGCAGAAAAAGCAAATAGATGTGATTAAATAAGAGTGAATGAAGAGGAAACTAAAAAGGGTTTTCTCAGTTGTTTATTAATTGCTCTACAAATATGTGAAAATCCAGTGGGGGTGTTTTTTGGGTATACTTATATATTTATATAGAAGGCAAACTTTTGTGGCTTTTTGGAATTACACACGAATATAAAGCAAAAAACAGTAGGAAAACTGTAGTCAGTGGGTGAGAGGCTGTGAAAACAGAAAAACAAATTATAGGATAGTTGCAATCAATGTTGTTTGGTCAATAGTTAGGATAAAATATGACCTACTTTATAAATTGCTGAGAAGAGTTTGCACAGGCATAAAAGAAATTATACACTAGAATGCAGCATTTGGGAGATGTTCAGATTCTTATAACATTTTAGGGTTCATTTCTTTATATAATCATTTGAAGTGAAATTTCAGGTACTCAGTCTACAGTACTTGAAGTTATAAAAACTCTGAGCACTCCCCTGCCTACTCATCTTGTTATTTATGTGGGCATTATACAAAAGACAGGAATTACACTCATACTGGGATGATTGTAGTAAATTTTCCATAGAAAAATTATAAAAATGTGGTTTGTGTTGTGTGGTAGATATTAATGTTACTAATGTTAACTCATGTTAACTCTAAATGTTTTTTAAGTTTAGACATAAAAATGCATCTCCAAATAAGAGTTTAAGTGTCCTGGAAAATATAAATTACAAGCTTTATGGTGAATTGTCTTCACTCAATGAACTTAATGTTCCTCTGTTCCTGGCCAGACAATGTCTCCATACAGCAGTAGAAATGATGCAACTCTCACGCAAAGCACCACAAAGTAGGGAGATGTTTTCATCGCAGAATTACATGGAACATTGCCCAAGAAGCCCAGAACAGAAAAAAAGCACAGCATGATTTTAGTAGGTATTTAATTTTAAGTAAAACTTTCTAGATAATGTCCACATGATTAATATCTTGACATAACTTGCATGCCCAGTTTCTGGTTTTCCTGCAGAAATGGAAATTTATTGCCAGATTATACTTTGCAGAACATATCATTGGATCAAGACTGGAAACAAAACCACACTCCTGTATATGTACATGTGTATGTGTGTGTGCACATACATTAATGCAGAGCAGTCCAAGGTATCTGTTTTATTCAACTGTTTTCCTGGTAGTACGGTGATCACAACAGAGTTAGCTGGGTTGCCCATACGATTAGCATCCTTGCAAAACGACTTTCTGTGTAAAATATGCAGGAAATATAAATTGCTTTTGAAATAAGAACAAACATTAAAAAAAATAATAACAGAACACTAGCAAAACTTCTAATTACTTGATCCTCTTGGAACCAAAATGCCTTTATTTCCCCTCTTTTTTTTTTCCTTTAAAAGGGGTACATGATGTCCTTTACTTTACCTTCTGCTCACCACCTTATTTCTAACCCTCTAAAACCTTTAATGGAGCCCTTGATAATTGTAAGTTATTAAACATTTGTGTAGGTTTATAATTTCTATGACTTTTTTGGTGATTGTGTAATCAAAGAGTTGTCATATAATTGGGATCAAAAGGTAAAATCCCAAAAACGTTTAGAGCCAGGTAAGATTCACGGAATTTAATTGAAGTGGTTAGAACATTAGGAATGATATTTTACAAGAGTGCTGTGATAAAAAGAGGATTTGGGCTACATGTACACATTTTTATATTTAGGTGAACTATTAAATGTTTTCAGACTTTTTGATCAAGGAGAAAAATTTATGGCAACACAGAAAAGGGGGCAGGCAAAAATGCAATACTATTTAGAAGCTCTATATGCAGATCACTGTAAGGCTTATTCTGTGGGTTTCCTGTGAGTATAAGGGGTAAAAAAAATTATCAAAATTGAGACTGAAACCAAACCTTACCTAATACCTAGTATGTAGAGTCACTAGCTTTAACTAAATGAAGACATTGAAGACCTTAAGTTTGAAAGCTATTGCTAAAACAATGCACAGTGGAGCACATGCCAGATTATAAACAATGCCCAAATCACTCTTGATATAGGAATGCAGAAATTGGTATTACTTCCTGGTGTGAGAAAAAAAGGTGTTTAGAGGAAATGTTTCATTCAGTAACAGGCTCTGAACTCTTAGCAGATCCATCCAAAGATTTTTTTTTTTTTCTTTTACAGTTCAGGAACAATTTTTACAATTTATAGAATGCACAAATTAAAAAAAGTGTAATGTACAACAGCCCTCAAAATTGTAGTTTCATGCTTGTTGCTTTTATAAATGTCTATTATAGTGGTTAAGTTTGCCTCGAATGTAAATCTGATGTGTTCAATTAGCTGCTTGGTTATTTTTGTTTTGGTTTTTTGTTTTTTACTTTCCTTCATTTGTATCATGTCACATTCTGAGTACCTCTTAAAATATCCTGAAAGCTGAGTGACTCTAGACCATTGGCGTTTCTTGCAGAATAGGACCATATTTTGTATCTGAAAAGCAAGTATTTAAAATGCCAAAAAGCAAAACTTCTTGTGTGATCTGTTATAGAGGATATCTGATTAAATGTCTGCTGATAAAAGGCTTTTAGAATTTTTTGAACAAGCTATGTTTATTCTGGTTAATCTAAATTTCTGTAGCCATACCATACATGGTAAATTGGAGAACAACATAACGTTTCAGTAGCAAAACATGCTAAGCCTTTTTCATATATGTCAATATTCTCCTTTGTCCTCCTGTCCCTACACCCAGAAACACATACCAAAATTCAGCCTGCAGTTATGATATTGAATATGTATGACATGGTAGAATACAAAATTATAATAAAAATAATTCAGCACTGGACAGCACTTTCAGAGAGATGAGTGAATCAGGTTAAAACTGCTTCATTTCTGTGTTTGGCTGCAGCATTTATTTACATTAATTTTCCAGAAATGAAAGTCAATGTGGTGATGATGATGATAATATTTCCTATTTTACCTAGTGATACAGGAAAATGGCAGCATCAGTGTGGCTATAAACAGAACTATAACTTCTTCTCCCCAGAAGAACCAATTAGAACATAACAGATTTCTTTTTATAATAAGTAACCTGTAGCTTTCAATTTTCTATCCATTATAAGAACAACAACAAAAAAAAAAGAATCAAGTAAATTAGAAGTATTCTGCCATTTAAAGTACTGGGGCTTTAAAAATACAAACAGAAATAACTCTGACTCTTATCAAGAAAAATAAATATATTGCAAACATTTCTAAGCCTCTGATGTTTTGGAATTCATGCTGTGAATCTAAACTATGAAATTCATTAGTCTCAACATTGTATATTCATTTAAAAAAGCAGGAAAAAAAAAAACAAATGCTACATGATTATATCCTGTTTATACATGCAAGCTGTCACCATCATATACTGAACCCTCTGCAGATGCTTTGCAGTGGATGTTTGAAGGGTGGGGTTAGGTGGCAGTCAGAGCCATTCAGAAAAATTGTCCTTTTACAGCTGATATGCTGTGAAAGTGGTACTGGATTAATAAAAATCTAGCCCATTAATATCAAGCTAATAAATTTTTGTACTGGATGATTCTGTGTTCAGATTATATGTGTTGATTGAATGGCTTAAGTACAGAATTATAAGCTTGTTTCTCATGTCTTGGAAAAACAAAGGCTTGTTTGTGCTTCCTTTGAACTGAATATAACGCAGAGTTCACAAGTGACTAGTTTAACAAGTTACACAACATTTTGGTAACTCCGTCTACACCAGTTAAAAAATAGAAAAAAGTTGATAAATTATATTTTTAATCTTGTCATTCTCAAAGGTGATATCATAAAAGTAAACTAGGCCAGGCTTTCAACTGCAGGAAGTTAGTAGCTCTGTTAAAGTCAGTGTAATATTAATGTGCAACAACTATGAATCTGTGGTCTGGAGGTTTGCTTGGCCTGAATTTTGCAGATCAGGTATCTGTGGTCAGGTACATGCAGCTGGATTGTGACAGGGCTCGCTGTCACAGGAAAGTATTGGATGGTACTACAGGTGTAGGGAATGTTTACAACAGGTACAATTCATAGTTGAGAAGGCAAAGACCACCACCTTACTTCCCTTACCCACTGCAGCAATTCACAGCTCTTGCAATTGAACAAGAATGCACATGTGTAAGAGTATATGTACTTACACATATGTTACCTAAATGTAAACACACAGATTTTCATTATCTTACAGATAAAAAGTCTGCTTCTTAAATTGCCATGATCTTTTAATATTACAATACAAGCACAAGTATTAAACAAATGACCTCTAGGAAAAATGTTCTGTTGTTTCCTGCCAATGAGGTGTGCTTGTCACTTGAAATGTATTAGTCTTGATCCACAGAGACCCTGGGTAATTTTTTGCTTTCTCATGGTGTCACAGATTTGGCCAATATTCAGGTGCATTTAGCCAGTTCTTAATGATTTATTGTGTTATGGTCAGATACACAAATTACTGTAAAGGTTGGTAATGTTTTATAAGCAAGTCAAGTGACTTCCACTAGATGGAACCAGATTGGCTCCTGCATACTTCTATGTCAATACAGCATATTTATGCTACTGTAGGAAACCACATCATGTGAACCCCACTGGACATGTGTCAAGCTACTCATTAATAACATGTGTCCTTTCCTTCTATGCCTTTAGCCTTCTGCAAGAGTAATTGGGGAAAATAACTTGTCTAGTTTTAACTTGCAACCAGACAAATTCATAGATGAAATATAAAATTGCGTAGAAGCAGCACAGCAATAATCACATTGGGCTGTAGTCTTAAAGCAGCCGAAGTTTTGTTTTGCCACAGTTAGCAGTGTCAGTGCTTAGACAGAGACAAATCTGAGTTCCCTTCCCATTGTGTAGATGAAGTGGCTGGTATATGCTTCATGTGACAACAGTTGCAAACTTCTCAGTGATCTCTGGGCGCTACAATCTAAAAAAAAAGAGCATCCTATAACCTCAGATCAGAAAGGCTCCAAAACCAACCAACCAACCAACCAACCAAAAAAAAACCAAACACAACGCATTTCTGTATGGAAAGACAGAAACTTTAAACCAATTTCAGCATTGCTGTAACTAAGTAATGGGCTGGTCCCACTGAATTAGCCTATAAATAAACTGATGATATCCAGCTCTGTTTCTTACACATGATTTTGTAAACTTCATCTTTAAGATTGAGTAAATACCTGTGACATCATATGGTTGATAGCAATAGGTATAGCTTCATCCAGTTGGTGTAATAAATCAATCAGTACCTTAAAATGGGGATATTCTTGATATGACATTATAATTGTTCCCAGTCAGTGAAAAATAACTCTGACTGAGCATTACCATTGTAAATTTATAATTGGAGCCTGATTTTTCTCTTAAATTAGAAAAATAAGAACAGTGTTTGCCCGACCATTTTGCTTGCTTGAGATGTTGATAGATAGGTTTTCCAGAACATGTGAATGACCCTCCCTTTTCTTAAGGACTGTACTGCATATTAGTTTATTACAGAATTAACAGAATTGCTATCGCCTGAAGAAATCAGAGACATTTTCTGAAATAACTGTGATGTATTATTAATTAAGTAGCTGGATATGCCTGGGCTTGTCTCCAAACTCTGAGACTGCCCAAGGAAAGAGAACTAGTATCACTGCTGGAATTAAGCTGGGACCCACCACAAATGAGTTCTGGTCACCAAAAGAGCTCCTTAGTGTTTGTAGCAGGAAATTAGAGCAAATGGAAAACTGGAAACTGTGTTCTCAACAGCATTTGCCTTTGGTAACTTTAGGGGCCCAGGCAGCACCCCCAGACACTGTGCTAACAAAGACTGCATTGGGAGCCAAAGCTTGTTTGTTTCAGTGGGAAAATTTAGTTGTAGCACTGAGAAGTGTTGTTATTATTAAAGTGCTATTAAAGCCAAGTAAAAAAGATAGCTTTAAAGCCTTAGGGAAAAAAAAGAACCTTTGCCTTGGGTTCCTCTAAATTAATTTATTGCAGCTTTAGGTCCTCAGTTTTGCCATATCATAAAATCATATCTCAGACATACCACTGTGAAATGAGGTAGTATTTCAATGAGATAAGATGTACCAAAATGACTTTTTTCTGCACTAGTGCTGATATTGTTGAAATACGTTTGACAACTCTGTTATTTTGAAAAGCATTTTATTTGTTTGTCTGAGATTTCTAAATTTTTTGGTTGATTAAAAAAAAAGTCCTATGATTATTTTATTTCTTAGTCTGAAAATGTTCAATATGCAGAATCAGAATTGCCAATGGGAACAGGTATGCCACATTTACCAGGACAGAATATTTGGATCAAAACCAAAAGTGCTGAAGAGGGAAACAGAGACCTAGCAAAACCTTCTCCTGCTGCAAACACAATCTTTGCTAGAAGATAAACCAGCCAGATGGACTGTGGTACAATTCCGTTCAAGTCTCTACTGCAAAAAGTATTTCAGTATTTGTTCAAGGTAACATAACCCTAAGTGGGCGATCATCTTCATTACGAGGGCACAGGTTTGTATCTTTAATTGGTAGGAGCCGGACAGGGAATTAAATTTTGGTACATTTGTACAAATTATTTACCTAAGTCCTGAGCTGTGCTAAGGCTAATATAATTCTCTGACATATTTTTCATAGAATACTTCTAAAGACTGCTTGTATTTCCCATTACGTAATGAGAAAACCTGTGAAACACCCAAAATGTTCACAGGGTAGCAAAATACCTTCCCACTAAATCTGAAACAACTTCAGTGATCCTTCGCAATCAGAGGATTGCAGTAGATGAAGCCAGGTAGCTGGCCAGGCGTGGCTCAGATGAGATTCTTCTGTGACTTCAGTTGTCAGTTCAGTTGACAGTTTCAAGATTTTGTACATGTTTTTGGTTTTCTGTTCCCCTCTTTA
The DNA here is from genome assembly GCF_963082525.1 of Nesoenas mayeri. Taxonomy (NCBI): domain Eukaryota; kingdom Metazoa; phylum Chordata; class Aves; order Columbiformes; family Columbidae; genus Nesoenas; species Nesoenas mayeri. The sequence goes on along the minus strand of NC_137542.1, from coordinate 22,547,339 downwards.
GAACAGATACATTTATAGGATGTTTTGCCAAATCTAGAGAGATGAAGCCATATGTTTTTATTTACGTTTTTGGGAATTTTTGAATTTGAGCAGGCATTCCTCTAATCCAATCTGTCGTTGCAGGCTCTTTTCACTGTATTCTTCCTTCAAACCTCACAAGCTATATACCATAGTTTTCAGCTGTGTGAGAGGTGTGTCATACTGGATCAAACTGGTAGCTACTTGTGAACTATGTTGTGAACAGTTCACCATGTAAGAGGTTTCAGGAATATTTTAAATATAAAGTTCCCTATGCCAAATTTGTTGACACACAAAATTTGAAGAATGACCAAAGCAATTAAAAATGTAAAACTACATGTTGCATTTCTCTTGATATTTCTGCACTATTAGGTGAGTAACTCTAGGCCTAAGTGTTTTCCATGGTGCTATCTGATCCTTAGCTTTAGATACAAAAATACATTTTCCATTACCTGTATATTGACTATATAGTACAGTTCATTAACACTTTCTTGAATATTACTACCATGACTAATATATCACTAGCCTGAAACTACTTACTCTTTGTAAAGAACTGTTGGTTCATTTACTGAAATTGCATATGGTTTTATAGTCATTATCTCAGAAATATCCCTCGCAGTTTTAAGGAGCATCATCTCGCTGTGAGTAATTACACTTCTGACTTTGTCTCAAGTTTTTGTCAGACATGCTGAAATACTGAAGTCTTATTGAGACTATAACCAAAATGGCTGTGTAAATGCCTTATCTTCCTTACTTACGAGTTTTCTGCTGTTCTGGTGCAGTGACCATGTAATGCAAAATCTTTTCAGACTGGGAGAGGTATGTTAAATAGTTCCATTAGGGCCTTTTCATCATTTTCATTCTTCTGAAAGTAAAGAAAACTTAACTTGCTATCTATCTCCTTTCTGGCCTTTTAGAGATAGTCAGAGTATGTGTGGTTAGAAAGAACAGAAGAAAAGGAAGTTTCTTTTACCTCACACTAGTTTGGAAGCCCTTTCTAATGGAAAAATTCAGGCTCTGTACAATTTTCATCTGTAAATATAATGCAAAGTACTTTCTACTTAAAAAATACAGTGCCATGAAAACAGCTGTAATCCTCTATTTTAAAGATAATCCTATCATTAGGTTTAAAAATCTTAGAAACATCAGAAATCATCAGACCAAAATAAAACAGCAGCCTTGTTTCCAAAAGTTGCTTCATCGTCTTAATCTAACTCTTTGGATACTGGCATTGCCAAGAGGCTCAAGCAATTGGCAATCAGATTCCCTGGCCAGATACTGGTAAGAGTGGTTTAGAACTTCAACTAGCAAACCTAGATTGTGGAAGTTTGGTTTCCTTTTTGTAATTAGTCATGTCTTATGTAAGCAGTTGGATTTCAGCAGCTTAAAAATGGATATTTTTTGTACTTCATTTGGTTGTTCCTAACTGGAATGACACAAAGTTGCAGAGTTTAAAAATACATACTAGACAACTGAGACGTTATCGTCTGGTCTGTTTCTTTTACATAAGGACTAGATTTTTTTCAGAGAATAGTCTAGACGGTGGCAGAATGAAGTGAGGCACAGCCCACACACAATTTGGGGAGCAAATGCTTTAACAGGTTTCTGTGTTCTTCTCTCACCCAGAGATTTTGATAAGGGAAAGACTAAAAAATTCAGAAGCATCTTGAGTCCCTGTGAGCACAGAGTAGGATAGAGACAAAAGTAAAGAAGTGATCAATCCCATTATCCTGACCTTTGATGGTAAGAGCGCTCTTTCATGGAGTCAGCGTTGATCATATGGCAAAGGGAACAAGGGGAGAGCTGGTTATTAGTCTCTGCAAGTCAGTCCTGGAGAAGAGGCACCAATTTGCTGTGAAAACTCTGATAGAGAAGGATGTTCTCATAGACACAGAGTAAGGATCAGTAGCTTTCATGAAAGGAGGAGGGAAATGGCTGGCCTGGGTCAAAACAATCTACAAGCAGCATGGTATCATCCCTTGTCAGAGGCAGATCATTTCCAGCCTAGCAGGAAGGAAAGAAATTCAGAATCTGATGGACCAGACAGTGACATGTCCAACAGACAAGTCATTGTACTCATTGTTCAACTCTCAGCCTATCTGGAAGGGGTAGACTTCAAGATCATCAGAGCACATGTCTTAGGCTGATGAAGACTAGTGAGTTCCTAAGATGGCTTGTTTTTCTTCAATAAATAGGATACACAATAACATTTCAGCATCAACAAGTAGGAAAAAAAAAAGAAATGTGGGCTAGCCCCACAGATTTTGAGTTGAAAGACAGAAAAGCATGCACATCTCTCATGTGTTGTTTGCTTATTTTTTCTGCAATGTGAGGTATGTATATCTTCTGTGTTGGGCCAGCAGTACTTTAAGACACACCTATACAGTGCAGCTTTTGAACGGACTGCCCTATGACTATCAAAATGTTCCTTAATATTTCACTGTACTGTTCTTATGACCACAGCTTTTGAAAATGGGAGGCTGTAATTTGCCAGAAGAAATGATATATAATTCAAAATTATGCAGTGTGTGATGGCAATGAACAATGCAATTTTAGAAAGGAAACTTAAAAAAAATGTTGTGCCTGCAGTGTATATGATAAGCCACTTGCCCTTTCATATGGTAAAGAGATTCAGGGTATGTCCACACTGCATAGGACAGTGCAGGGTTAGAGCTCACCCAAAGCTCACACGTGTATGGTAGCGTGCAGGAGGCCTGTCATACCTGGTCTGTCTCCATGCCTTTACAGAAATCTCTCTATAATCTCTGAAAATATACTCTTGTGATACAAACATTTCCCTGAGATCATTTGGGATTTATTAAATTAATTTTAAGTGTTTTATAAGTATCCTTCCGAACACCAGAAGAGAATAAACAGGCAGTTATGAGTGAAAAAGCTGGGTTAATCTGGAATATGAAGTGTTCTTTATTTCACCTCAGTCTTTCGGGATTCAACATAAGTAAATGATACCTTGCTGGTAGGGATATGCAGTAACAGACTGAACAGAATTATTTTTCTAGTGGAGCTCCTCATGTATCAGTTTTTGTGCTGATCTGATTTAATATTTCCATTAATGATCATGGCATGATTATTAAGGATGTAGTGGCATCGTAAAATTGGGAGGGTTTATTAATTTGTAGAAGGTTTGGGGTCTACCGTAGGGAAAACTGCACAGATGGCCGTAAGGACAGGAATAGAAATGGGGTGAAATTCTGTAACACAAATTTCACAGTTTATATTTGTGGATTAATGACTGAACTCCAGCAATGTGGGAACTTAGCTGTGGAAAATGAGAGGAGAAGGATCAATAGAAAGTGGTCACCAGAAAACTATTGATCATCAGACCTCAGTATTTCCATTGGTTTTTTTTATTTGGTTTGATTTGTTTGTCTGTTTTAGTTTTCAGGTGAGATTCCAGTGGAGATTTAAAATGCATTCTTGGTATTGACTGATGTCAATAAGGACCCCCCTGCACAACTACTTATCCCGAGTTATCCAGTATTCCAGTTTCTACGGCAGTTTCCTGTGAACTGTGAGACAGAGATTCAAGCACGCTGCTGCTGAGGTATAGAAACCCTGCCACTTTGGTGAGGGGTAGGTTTGTGCCTGTGTGTAAAACACTAAAATAAAAAGATATGATGGAGTATCATGAACCCTAGAGCTTCATGAACTTCCCCCTCAAAAGAGAGAAGCAGCTCTACTTTGTGAAAATAACTAAATACTCACTAATCGCAAAAATGAAAAGTGTGTCTCCTTAGCCTGGTGATGGGCCAAGGAGGAAAATCAGCCAGGACAGTCAGTCCAGTTAATGGTTCTTTACAATTGCAAACAGCACCGTCAGTGTGAATATTTTTGTTCTAGTTTCATTAATCTAAATCAAAATCTAAACAAATTGTGTTCTTAGGAGTTTTGTTTTGTTTTATTACTAGTGGTAGTATTATTATTTACCCAAAGCCCCCAGGTTAGGCTATTTGAAACAATTTTTCGCTGTTTATTATCTTTTTGTTTTGGTCAAAGAAAAAAAAAAACCTATCCTAACTCTACCAGCAAGCTCAATATATAAAAATGAATAATTATCAGTGACATACTTTAAATCCACCTTTCCTTCTGTATTTTTATTCTGTTTATTTGAAAGGAGATTTATACTGAAAAAAAAATCCAGTCATTTTCCTAGCACACTTATTCTTTCAAATCTCTATTGGTCTATGGGGTTTTGTGTTTTGAAGAGGATAACTGAGATCAGAAACCCCAAAAACAGCCAACAGCAGCATTTATGCATGTCATTTGAGCTAATGAATTTCTCCATTAATCTTATATTTTAGATGGCAGCTTTGGCACTTTTATTTATTTCATGTAGCAACTGAAACGCAGAGCCCCTGTGAGTCTGATCTGACAACCTTCACCACAAAGGCAGAACTCCTGTTGTTAAACAACTGGACTTAATGATCACAGCAAGCAGGACTGAAATTTTATTGGTGTGCTTCTGTGTGACAGTGACAATGTTGACACTAAATCAAATTCAATTAGCAAGGGCTTGCTAATGAGTTATACTGCTTTGCAAAGTAGAAAGGACAAAGCATTTTGCAATCTCCAGCCTGCAGACTGGTTACTCTCAGTGTTAACAGAGCAATAGCTTAAGGAACCACTGCAGGATTTTCTCCCTAGATTAATGTTAAAAAATGCTTTGCTAATGAATCCCTGAACAAATGTGTTGTGTGTTACTAGAGAGGGGGGTGGCGGGAGAGAAAATACAAGCAGCTTTTTTGTCCTCAAGTGCTCTTGAAGTGATTTATAAAACCACTGTGGAAAGAGAGCAGTGGAAACTGCATCAGCAGAGGACAACATGGCTGAACAGAGTATCACATCAGGAAATGTGCCCTGTCAGCTACCAGGCCCAATGTCGGTGCCCCTGTGCAGTGCTGGTGGGTACTGCACACCGTCAGAGCCTGCAGCAGGCAGATGGCCGTCTGCTCAGTCCTGCAGCAGCTGCATTGGTGGGTTGCATCGGTGGGCTGCATCGGTAGGCTGCATCGCTGCCGACACCCAGCACAGCACTTGAGCAGCCCTGAGGGCTGAACCCATGTGCTATGAAATCTGGGGACTACCAGCCTTTAAGTGAAAAAGCATGCACAGGTGCTTGGCCAAGGCTGCAGCACTCAGTGTCTCCTAGTGCTGGGCTCTCTGTCAAATGAGCAGTTAAATAAAAACAGCTTTCCTCACGCAGCACCTACCAGGATGCAGTTCAAGATGTATGCCATGGGCTGATGGACCCCTGACTGCCTTCGTTTGTGTTCCACTTACTGTTCACCTCGCAAACCTGTCTGTGCAATTGAGGGATCTTTGGTGTAAAGAACATATAAAAATCTATTTTGTAATACATGAATGAGGTGGTTCCCATTTAAATTATGGAATGGCAATAACAATAACAATTTCCCCTTTAAGGTCTGCTGACAAGTTCAATGTTGAATTCTTGAGCAAGTTATATAAGTGTCATTCAAACTCAATTGCTCCTTTATACTCCTCTATCAGTATATCAATATAAACTTACAGTGGTATTTTAATGTTTTGAAATATTTGAATTCCTAGTGGATGTAACATCTTTGTTCAGTTTCCACACACAGTCTTCACATTAATGCATGTGTGTAAAATCAGTGTTATATACTGATATCATATGACTCCAATTTCAACTGTTGATAGCTTCCTAAAATTGAAATAGTTTGGACTGATGTTTTCCCCAAAAAGTAATGATAGCATAGCTAGCTGCCTGAGGGAGGTGATTATCCCACTCCACACTGCACTGGTGTGGCCTCAACCTGGATCACTGTATGCAGCTTTGGGTGCCTCAGTATAAGGACATCAAACTATTAGAGTGAGTCCAGAGGAGAGCAACCAAGATTGTGAAAGGTCTCAATGGCAAGACTTAAAAGGAGCTGCTGAGGTCACTTGGTTTGTTCAGCCTGGAGAAGAGAACGCTGAGTGGAGAGGTCATCCCAGTCTACAGCTTCCTTTAGGGAGGAAGAGGAGATGCTGATCTCCTCTCTCTGGTGACCAGTGATAGGACACCAGGAAATAGAATGAAGCTCCACCAAGGGAAGTTCAGATTGGACATGAGAAAAAGGTTCTTCATTGAGAGGGTGGTCAGTCACTGAAACAGACCCCCAGGGAAGTGGTCATGGCACCAAACCTGTCAGAGTTCAAGGAGTGTCTGGACAATGCACTTAGTCATTTGGTCTGGTTTTAGGAAGTTCTATGAGGAGAAGGCAGTTGGACTCTCATTAATATGGAGCTTCTCCTCAGGAGAATTACATTTTACACATGGCTTGACAGAGGGACTCTCACGTGCTTTTGAGCTATATTCCCAGCACCTTCTGTCTATACTGGACCTGTGGCAGGCTTGGAGTAAGCAGGGTTGTTTGCTGGAATTGGCCAGGACTGGAGCTGGAGCTGAGATCTGGGAGTCTTGATCCTATGGCCCTTCCTAAAATAATTCACTTCCAACTGTGACCATCAAAGGTGGGATCAGCTCAAAGATGATGCAGCCTGAGTCAAAGAAAGACAGGGGTTCCTTTTCCTCTGTCCTTTCAGGGTCTGGGGGTTTAACTCCAGGGTTTACAGAAACTCCCTTTTTTCTGCATCGGAACAAATCATTTGAGGTCTCTCCAATGTGTACACAGTTGTGTGCAGATATTCATCTTATGTGTGAAGATGGGGGGTGAAGTCTGAACTGCTTGGTGGCTGGTTGCCTGGTGTTTTTGGTGACCAGCCATTGTTGGTGTACTGCTTGCCTGAGATCTGTGAGAGGCTTGAGACAGTCACTTCTTTCCTGGCAGCTGAATGTTTTTCTTATCTGACAGCTAGCTTTCCAGTAGCTTTTGGTGGTCAGGAATCAACAAACATCTCAAAATTAAGAAACCCTTCCTGGGAAAGATATCATCAAAACAGCTGACAAATCAACATATTAGAAGATAAACCATCCAATTAATAAAGCTTCTGAACAAGTTTGGTTCTTTTATTTTAGTCTCCCTATTCCTCAGCTTCTACTTTTTAAAATGGGCATATGCATATCTAGTTAAGATGTTGTAAAAATAAATATAATAATATTTTAAGCATTTAGATACCAATAAACATTTAAAAAGGCTTATGAGGAAATAAAGAATTCTGTTGTCAGAGCAGCGTTGTGTACTGTCTACAGCAAATAAGACCCCAGGCCAAACATTGAACAACGAGCAGAAAACAAGCTATTGACTGGTTACTTTTTCAATAAACATGGTCCATCCTATATATTAAGTGAGATATAATTCTATGGGGAAAACATCATTGAATCTTGAAATTAACAGCTGTATCATAATGCATACACACCAGAGGGAAAAAATATTTTTCAGTATTTCCTAAGTTTTAAAGACCTTGAACACATTACCTTAACAAGGTTCTTAACTTCCTGTGTATGTTACGTGCATTGTGGAGCATGAATGATGACACTGTCAGACCTTGAAGTGGTTCGATGTGGTCCAAATATTCAATCAGAAATGCTTGGAAAATACAGTATTTTCCTTCTCTGATGAATCGGATTATATTTGACATTTTCCATTGCTGAAGACCAATATAAGAAAAGCCCTGTCCTCCAAAGCTTTAATTTCTACTTTGTTATTTGAAATTGGTGATTGCCTTTGAGCAAATCACTAAATCAGCCTCTGATCTTGGTTATTCTGGTGAGCCTGAAGTAATTCAATCAAAAACAAAGGAGTTGAACTGAATTTACATGACCACAACAGATCAAAATCTCTCTCTAAAAGTGCAATGTAAGAGCAAGAGGAGCGTATAATTGTTATTTATTTAAAACATCCGTTTTTTACTGTCCTCACACAGAGTTTCTGTAATTATTTTTAATTTTTAACCCTTATTTATTTAGGATGTTTCCTATTCCGTCTACTTAATGGCAAAAAATAGTTTTGGGGGAGAAAGAACTATTTTCTTTCCTGTTGCAACAATATTTCAAAGATATGATGCTATTTTAAGTATTGCCTCTTCTGCTGAGGGAATTGTTTGGGGTAAATATGTGGAACTGATGCACTGAAAACAATTAAATCACAGTATCCTGCTGTCTTTGAGCATGTTATATTGGAACCTAAGCGGTGCATTTTTTTTTCATATAATGGTTACTTTAGGGTTCTCCTTTAGACTTTGTGAAAAGCTGTGTGTGGCCTGGAAGTTATGCTTTGTATACAGTAAGCCTTCCATCCATGAAAGGGTCGCAATACAAGTAAAGCCTCACAGTTTTCCCGAAGGTAGAAAACACATCTGGTTGATAATTAACACTTAAAATGACATAGCAATTCACGTGGCAGAGCCAGGAACTGAAGCCCTGATTTGGCCCTCACTTTCCAGGTCTAGCCACACCACTGCCTCATGAAGATAAAAGGTCCAGAGAATAGGTTTAATTAAGTCGTGAATTATGAGCCGGTTTTAGCCCTCTGCTTAGAACAGCAGCAGGTAAAGACAAAGCAGATGATCCTGCAGAATATTTTAATTGCAGTAAAAAGACTTTGGGTCAGTCTAAAGCTGTAATAATAAGAGAGAAGGCAAAAAAAGGTGGAGCCATTGATATGACAGCAAGCAGACCTGTGATTAGGAAATGGAAGCTACTTGTTGGGTAAGAATATTGGAGCCATTTATAGAGGTAAGAGAATTACAGAGGATTTTTCTCAGGGTGAAATCCTCTTGTATTGAAGGATTAAGTTGCTGTAGTTAACCTGATCTTAGGTAGGTAGCAGTGTGAGTACCGTTAATAAAGCCATTTTTTTCCTTATACAAAACTGAAATGGAACTGTGCCACAGTTGGATAACTAGGTACAAGCCAAGTAATCCATCTTCCTTCTCTGCTTTCCTTCTCTCTACCTAAACTGTTGGTAATATTTAGATACTTACTGTGAAACAAATTCAAGGTAATAGATTTCCTCATAATGAGGTAGAAGTGAGAAACCATCTGAGAGAGTGTAATTCCTTGTTTAGCTAAAAATGCTTTCAAAATTTTTATTATGACCAGTTTGTGAGGAACATCACTGATTCAGACTTGGTCCATATTCCAAATGAAATTTTAAATTGCTGACTTCACTGTTAAATATTTTAGGATCTTAATCTGTTCATGTTAGCTACGTGACCTACTCTTCTGTGGAAAAAAGCCTGCATTTCTACATAAAGCCTTTGTTCTGAGAACGCTTCGACTGGGGAACTGTGGTGGCATTTAAAATGTGTTGGTCAGTAGATTTATTTTATTAGTACCACCGCTGATGGCGACTCAAATTTTGGTTTTCATGGTTGCATCCATGCAAGACTGCAACAAAGCAACGGATGCCTCTCACACCCCACTGAGACTGCAAGCTTCAAGGCCAGTAGAGCATGGGGTCTGGAGGGAAGCTGGGGCAGAAGAACCTCTCCAGCCAGTTAAAGCTGAAGCAGTTGTACTGAGTTGTAGAAAAAATAAGTAGGCAAAGTAGGATTTGACCACAGTTGTTAAAGGGCAGGTACAACAGCGGATCTCCTGGGCTCCTTAATGCATGATGGTTGTGCTAGGCCTGTGGGGTGGGCCAGATTACACCTTGCCTCTCACTTACCAAGCTTTGCCATGTGCTTTAGAGACTCTTATTATTCTGTATTTAGAATTAATGCTGGAATTACTGAGAAATTTTAGGTGCTGCCTCCTCTACAAATTTGTATATCCACTTGTTTAGCAGACATTGGGAAGGACACAATGGGTTCAGTGCCTCCACTGGATCTTGAAAGTGTGATACACCCGTTTCCTGAAAAGTTTGCAAAAAAATGGGGAGTTTGCAAGTGCTGCTAGAGCTAGGGATTAAACCAGAAAGTCTTCTTCACCCTGTACATCTCCCTGTTAGGAAAGAGATGTTTTTGCAAACATATCTAATTCCAATTTACTACCCTTTTCAAATTCAGACTCTTCTTCCTCAGCCAGAAAAAGAGCAAGATAAACAGCATCTTGACATGCATGAAAACTGAATCTGAGAGCTGAAGAAACTGAATGTGATTAAATCTGGAATGGCAGCTTGACCCCATTTGTCTACTAATGTAGGCATGACTGAGCCCACTCTCTGGTAAATAAGTGTTCAGTGACATTGTTTCTCTGGAAGTTATTAAAATTTATCACCAATAAAATATTAATTTTACAAATACTATGAATCCTCAAAGTTCACTCTATCTTAAACAGTGGGTCTGGGTATATTTATTTTCCAGAATGGCAGGAAGCTGTGGATGTTTTGAACTGTTCTTAAATTTATCTGTGTTGGTTACTGAGTTGTTCTTAAATCTTTGTCCCTTCCTCCTGCTGTTGTTTTAAATCTTTTTCTGGTTTGGATCATTTCTGTTTGTTTAGCTCTTTGTCTGTAGGTCAGTCCTCAGTGCAGTTAATTTATTAAAATGTTAACAACTTCAGTTGGCTTACTAGATCAGTTCAGAACAAAGTAGTTTTTTTGTTTGGAGATTTTATTTTATTTGTATCACCTGATAACAACTTGTAGAATTACTAAAATAAATAGGTGATCCTCTTTTTGTGTGTGAAACTTTCCTTCAGAAAGTGAAATGTACCTAAGGGGCCAAAGATCAGGATGGTATCAAGCAGATGAAGAATCCTTTTGCATCCCACTACCCTTTTATTTGATCTAATAGAAACAAACCTCCTTTTTGTGAGATTTCAGTAAAAGCTTCTCAGAACTTGGCCAATCAATATACATCTAATAAACCCATAGGAGTCTGCCTAATACATAAAGAAGAATCAGGCCTGCTGCCTAATTTCATTGTATATACTCATTCTGCATGCGAGGTGGCATAAATGAAAGTTATGCTAAGAAATAACCATTGGATGGTTACTAGATTTGAATATGTGTTCATAGTGATTTACAGACCTATCTGTGTGTATTTACACTTTCATACGTACAAACACACTCTTTGTACGGGAGGGCATCTGGATACAAGTGGAAGTCAAACACTTTGGATTGCTTTTGCATCGTTGGAGAATGACACTCTGGTATTTGTATGAGTAGGTGTCTTGGCTTGGACCTTTTGTCAATCTTATAATTTTACAGTACCTCTAACAGGTTACAAGAAATAAAAATGCATATGTGTGGTTGTACAGCTGGTACAGTACTATGTACTTGAATGACTTCTGCTTTTACCATTTAGTTCGCTGTTTTTCTGTGACAGGCATATCAGTTTTTTATCAGGTCATGCCCACCAAGCTGAAGTCTTCTACTATGCACTTCCAGCTTCAGTGACATCTCATCATAGGCCTAGGGACAAGCTGCTAAAAGTGATGACCTAGTGAGGGCTCAGGACATGTAGAAGAGACTATTCTAGTTGCCACTGCTGTTGCTGAAATTTAGAACTCCACAGTTTATTGTTGTCACTGTTCAAATGAGAAACATTTTGTTAACATCCAGTGCTGTTGTGGCTGTAGTTTTTAAGTAAAAAAAAAAAAAAAGAAAAAAAAAAAGATTTGTGGACTCAACTTGACTAGGATTGTTTACTTAGTTGTAGCCACATCTCACCCCTCTGAGTGAAAAGTGTGTCATGTTATGCAACTGATGCTTAAAATTTTTTATGTCAAAAAACTTCACTGCAGATCAAGACTTCAGCTGCTATCAGGAAAAAATGAGAACTAGATATTGTATGCCTGATTCCAAGAACTGAAGGACAGATATTTGATCTCTGTATGTCACCCACGTAAGTTTGAGAATTTAACACTGAGGAAGGGACGGTGTGGGGGCAGGGACAGGACGCATGACATGACTATGACAGAGGATGTCACCAGGGCTTTAAAAGCGCCTGTTTTAGAGGCACTACTCCAGATGATAAGATACAGAAATAACGCAATGGTATCCCGTGTTTGAGTTTACAAAGCTATCAGTGACAAACTAACTCTCTTAGCATAGTAATTATGGAGAGAAAAAGCACATGTGGAGCTTCACAGTGCTATTTTTAGGGAGCTTTTGCAGAGAAAAGCTGAACTTCAGTGAAGTTTTGTATATTAACACTGGCAAGTGTAGCCAAGGCTACTAAGATTTTTTGTGTACAGAAGATTAAGGATGGCAGGATCTACCCAGTAGCAAGGGAAAGCATGCTAAGTAGTAGAGTATCTATAGATGACTTCTTATTACAGCACTTGGCACATGTGTTTATGGGTAGAAGGGAGGAAGAGGCAGCCATAGCCTCACTGTTACCATTGTGCAGAAAAACAAATCCTCCATCTTCCATGCATCTGTCTTGAAATAGCTGGACCATAGGCAAAAACGATGTCCTTGTTTTTTCTCGAAGTGATACATGTATCCAGTGTTATGCAGTCTAAGCCAGTCAGTTGAAGTTCTTTAATAAGGTATTTTAATTATTCCACCAAACTTCAGGTCTCTTAAGTGGTCACCGCTTAAAAAAATGGCCTAAGATATGGGCAACTTGTAGATGTACAGCACCAGAACTGATGGTCCCTCACTACCAAAAATGAAGGCAGTAATCATTTACTGCATTAGGGAAACAGCAGAATTTCACTGATACAAAGATTAAAAGCAGCTTCAGATTCACACTGTAGTTATAAAGCATTTATTTACGTCCTGTGAAGAGGCAGTGATTATTTTCACTGGAAGAAAATATAAAGGTGAAAATGTTACTTAAAATATATGGAAATGACATTTATCCGTGAATGAATAACGTAGCTGAGAGTTGAGTTCATAGCAAAGGAACACTGGCGGCAGATCTGCCATGCAGAGCAAAGAAAAAAACCAAAACTTGCAAATCAGGAAAAAAAAAAATAAAAATAATTCATACTGACAAATGTAGGAGAGCATAATTTTTACATGAAGAAATGACAGTGCCTTGTTGAGCGAAGGACACATTTCAATCCACATCTGGCAAAAAAAAATTCTGGTTTGGAATTTCCTAACTCCAAAAGTAAATGTGGTAAAATGATGCATTTTGGTTCTTAAAAAAACATTTTGTACTTTTTGCGGGGGAAAAAAAAAAATCTGAGGCTCAAACTGGTTTTGATGATATTCTGGTTCAGCCAGCAAGTCAAAAATCTGTTCTTCGTCTTTTTCTGCAAAAGGAGAGACTGAAGAAGTATCTTGCTCCACACCCACAGGAACATGTACATAAGAGAATTTGGCTATTATTATTACTCTCAGGAAGCTGACTTAGCATTTTTAAGTCTAAAGACTGAGGACTTTCTGTAAAGTATATGAATTTTTATATATATGCATACCTGGATATTTATATGATTAGATGTTTAGATGCACTTTTTTGTCTCTTTTTTTTCATATAACCTGTTTTAAATTAATGGTTTGTAAATTGCTACTCTACCTTTTGCAGCATGTTAATACTGGCTGTCAGGCAAAGAACAGAATATTTTAAATAAATTTGTTTTACCCTGTGGGTGTTTCATTGTCTACCAGTGAGGCATAAAATGTTTCTTAGAGCTCTGCTGCTCTGCCCATTGCTTGTATATTTGGGTTTGGGGAATGCTGGGCAGCCTTCAGAAAGCCCAGAGAAGCTCTCAGTGCAGGCACTGTCTGAGGAATCACCCTGCTCTCAGGCCCTACTTTTCTGTCCCTTCTCCCAGCTTGAAACTTAGTGAAAACAACACACCAAAAATTATCCAGATCAGGTCTCTAAATTCCTAGATTACAAGAGTTATTTCAAAGAAATGTATGCTGCAGGGGATGGACATGAAGGTAGTCTTTCAAAAAGTCCTTGATGTGACTTGTATTTGTGTTTAATATTGCCTACTGCGTAGTTGCTAAAACATTTTGGGGAATGGCAGCTACATGCTGTCTGAAAGGAACTCGTAAAGATCACCTTGAAAGTGACCACAGCGACAGGACAGTGTACGTATTATCAAAGTCTGAACGTTAATGAACACAGTACTTTGTACTTTAACAGAGACCATTTGATCAAGACATTCCTGTAAGGTTGTCTAAATCTGTCAATGTACAAGGCTAGTCAGGAATATAATTCACTGTTATAATTTAATTCGTGTTTATTGTGTTTCCCTGGGGTTCTGGCACTTCGAAGAAAATTTTTAAATGCGCAAGGCTGTTCAGCCAAGCCCACTTGTGACCTGTGTTTGACTTCCATCATCACTTTGGTCTTGCACTGGGATAAATAAATACCATGGGAAATAAAAATGCTCCCAAAACATGCTGTTGTCAGTGGACAAGATTTTTCTTTGCTATATAGTTTTAAAGATGTCTATGCTTTTTAATATTAATAAACAACAAAATAAGCTAAATACACAGCTTTGACTGAAGTTTAAATCTGAAGATTTGCTTGTCAGCTGAAGTCTCTGGGGAAGAGTGTATATACCTGTAAGTTTTACTACTTTTCTCATTTGTAAATATATATCCAACACTAAACCTTGTCTTAGCTATGTTTTTATGTCATCACAACCAAGCATTGCCATTGTATTGAAACAGAATGATAGAACATCCAACTGTAATACTAAACCATCATCCAGATGCTTCTTGAATTCTGACAGATTTGGTGCCATGACCACTTCCCTGGGGAGGCTGTTCCAGTGATTGACCACCCTCTCAGTGAAGAACCTTTTCCTAGTGTCCAATCTGAACTTTCCCTGATGCAGCTTCATTCAATTTCCTTGTGTCCTGCTTCTCGTCACTAGAGAGAGGAAATCAGTATCTCCATCCCTGCTGCCATGCTTGGGGAAGTGTGGACTGTGGTGAGGTCACCCCTCAGCCTTCCCTTCTCCAAGTGGAACAAGCCACGTGACCTCAGCTTTTTATACTGTGGCACCCAGAACTGCACATCATACTAGAGGTGAGGCTACACCAGTGCAGTGCAGAGCAGCACAATCACCTCCCTCAACCAGCCAGCGATGCTGTGCTTGATGCACCCCAGGATACAGTTGGTCCTTTTGGCTGCCAAGGACACTGTTGACTCATACTCAACTTGCCACCAACCCAACCCCCCAGATCTCTTTCTGCGGGGCTGCTCTCCAGCCTCTTGTCCCCCAACTTGTTTGTATAACCAGGATTACCCCATCCCAGTGGGAGAATCCAGCACTTGCTCTTGTTAAATTTTATGTAGTTGCTGATTGCCCAGCTCTCTATAGTCTATCCAGATCTCTCTGTAAGGACTCTCTACCCTCGAGGGAGTCCACAGTTCCTCCCAGTTTAGTATTGTTGGCAAACTCACCTAATGTACATTCAATTCCTGTGTCCAGATCATTTAAAAAAAACATTGTAGAGCACTGGCCCTAAAATTGAGCCCTGGAAAACCCCACTAGTGACTGGCCACCAGTCTCATGTAACCCAATTTACTATAACTCTTTGTGCCCAATCTACCAGCCCGTTGCTTACCCAAAATACCATGGACTTGTCTAGCTGTGTGCTGGACATTTTGTGCAGAAGTAGTTTGTAAGAGATGGTATCAAAAGCTTTGCTAAAATAATATAATAAAAAACCCCCACATCTACTGGTTTCTCTTGGTCAACTAGATGGGTTACCTTGTCATAAAAGGAAATTAAGTTGGTTAAGCAGTCCTTTTCCCTTGTGAACAGTTTATGGCTACGACAAATGACTGCATTGTCTCTGAAGTGTTTTTCAATAA
The DNA here is from genome assembly GCF_963082525.1 of Nesoenas mayeri. Classification (NCBI taxonomy): domain Eukaryota; kingdom Metazoa; phylum Chordata; class Aves; order Columbiformes; family Columbidae; genus Nesoenas; species Nesoenas mayeri. Next base: position 22,531,697 of record NC_137542.1, on the reverse strand, counting down.
CTCCCAGAATGACTTTCTCAATAATTTTACTAGGCACTGGTAATGCATATTCTAATATAAAGCATACAATAAATACGATAAATGCATGTTATAATAAAATATTTCAATTTGTATATTGAAATGTATATTTTTATCTGCTTACTACTGAAATATGTCTTCTCTAGGTCTTTGAGAAAGTTTGTGACACATTTTTGTTGTTAAGATTTAATGTAAATAGGTGCATTTGTTCCTATACAGCATTTTAATAGGTATTTGCAATTTCTGTAAAGGTCCTTTTTTTCACAAGAGTCATTTGGACTAAAAAGTATAAATATATTTGTAGATTATATCAAACTAGAATAAACTGATTGAGCCTTTTTATTCAAATATTTTCTTGAGCCTTTCTGCTTCCCTGAAAGAAGGTTTCTGGTAGTTATAGCTGATTTCCTTCAAACTAAAAGTTCAGAGACCACAGGTATTGTCTTTTAAAAATTGTGGTGTTTTTTCATTCATTTTTGTGCAAATTGCAGGTCATGATTTTTTTTAAGATTGCTCTTTATCCTATTTATCCCCCACTGTGGATTTTATAGCATTTCTTCCTCATCTACTGGGTTATTCTTCAAAACCTGCATAACTCTTAAGCTTCTTTTCACAAAGGTATTTCTGCATGGAATATATATTTTATTCAAAATAAGATTTGATACAAAAATCAAGCAAAATTAAATGATAGAATAACAAAGCAATTTATGATAGATTGCTTATGCTGGAGAGGCATCTACTGTCAATTAACTATTCTAAGAGGTTATTTGAAAAAGACAGTACAAAAACTTAGCATAGGAAAACATTTGACATATTTTCTCTGCTGTTTAGCTGCAATAAATTTTCTGGTTCTTTCAGAGTTTCTAAATAGGGTGCCTCAATACCACCAGATAGGTTTTTCTTGCCATTCTTCTAGCTACAGGGGAAATGAAAAATTAATATATCTCACTTGAGCCTTTTCCTAAGACCATATCAACAAACTGTAACCCATGTTTATGTCATCATTTAGATGAATGTGTCAGTCCATCTCTGATCCATAAGCTGATTTTAGGCAGTGATGATTTGAATTACCATTTTTGCCCTATTTTTGCTCTTTCAGATAAATCTGTCTATTTCTCTTTGGGTCAGGTTCTGCTGATGAATATTTTGAAATCTGTGCAGTTACTAGTACTACTCTGTTATAAATATTCTGGAGGATTTTTGTTTTGGTTCGTTTTCATTTTTATCTTGAAGAACAACATTGTTACTTCTGCCACTTTTCGAGCAAAAAGCAAAGCTAAGTAAAGATGACTGCTTTTGAATACCGGAGATGAAAAAGCAGAATGGCTGTACTCACTAATGATCAAGTTCTGTTGTGGTATCTTACTCAAGTTGAATGGCCCATTACTTCATATATATTCCCTTCAAATCAAGTTTGTGCATTAGTCACTAGCTCTTTGGGAAAAATAATGTATTTCTAAACTCTGTATTAAAGAGTTGAGATTGTAATAAGCCATGCAGGACCAAGTAAGCAGCTGACACTGCAGAAAGCACTGGTGTTTTATCAAACTGCAACCAAACTGATTTCATGCCAGCTGTATTTTTATTGGTAGCTATATATACATGTTTCTAAAACTTTGTTTTGCTAGCTTAGTGTAACATCAACTCCAGTTACACAATCCTATTGCAAATAAATGAAGAATATCTCTGTGGATTTGTTCCCTCCGGGTCAATTTTCCATATTAGTCCAATGCCAGATAACTCATTGTAAATGTTGGGCACACAGTCCTTGTGACAAAGCTATTCACTTATACTTTGTCTAAGCATCTTGGTGTTGAACAGACCAGTCCAACTCAAATTCATTTTTTGTTTGCAATTGCCATTAGTATTTCCCTTTGCTCTGTTGTTTTGACTACAAAAAATTCAAATAGCTGAAACATTTATACAATGCTGCGCCTCCTGTATTTGTCTTAGTCACTGGTCACTGCCAAGCTTATGTCACAATGTGTACTTCAGAAAAAAAAAAATGAATTAGCTGACATGCAGTTACTTCTTTGCATGGGATGCTTATGTTTATCATCCAGCACCATGTTGGGTGATAAATTTGCCTCATCCCTTAAAAGTATTTATGGCAGGTGATTGTCCACATGCATTAATGTCTATCTGAGAACGTTCGAAAAAAACATACATACTACTTTGTTCTGATAGATATGAATTTAAGATTGTGGCTATGAACACACTTGTCCTTTGTCTGTTCTCAGCTCATGAAAACAGTTCTTAAACTGTCAATATGTCACTTCTGTTCATCCTATCATACAGGGCTAATAAATCTTTAATCAGCAAAGTGGATAGTTCACTTCAGAAGAAATAAATTATGCTAGTATGACATCACAAGCTTCAAACAATGTGACCAATATGTGTTTCCAGGTCATACACAATATATGCTTTACATCTTTTGCTTGTGTTCCTTTCATGAGTTCTGTCCTCACAAATTACTGTATGTTAGACTTACTGTTTATGCAATTGAGAATTTTACAGGTGGGATGTCCAGAGAGACAGGTAGAGTTAATGTGCATCAGAAGCTGAAATTTCTTTGTGTGCCAAGCTAGCAAGGCATGATTTGTCTAATCTACATAAGTTACCTACACTGCACATTAGTTGAATTACCTCTGCAAAGCTGCCCATACTATATCTCTCAGTGATGATTAACTGCTTATAGATGTGAATGTAAGGCATTCATTCATTTATGGGTCCAAGGTAATTTGGACACTCACAAACCACAATTATGTCTTGGAGTACTGAGTTTTGTATTTGGATCTCCACAATAGATGAAAAATGTATACGATCACATATATGTTGACAGCTGCTTGTTACCAATTTGTTTGAAGAAATAACTACTTTCGATATGTAAATTTGAAGCACACAAGCACAGAAGTGTGGTTTTGAGGAATTATTAGATAAAAAGAAGAGATGTTGTTAACAATTTTAATTTATATACATACTGTCACATTAGTTGTATGCTAATAGTGTCATAAGCTTAAAATAGACTAACTGTTATATCCCCTATGTAATAGCACTTTAAAATAGCTTTTGGATCTGAGACTGTAGAAACAGGAGAAGAGGAAACAGTAGTGGAAAACTAACCTACCACAAGGACTGTACAGCCTTGCAAATCATTTATATCTGATCAGCTGATATCAGCTTTCAGTTGTATTGCCCAAAGTGATACTGTGTAAAGTGTTAGCCAGGTTGTATTGCTCAAATGAAGTTTGGGCCTGATACCTAATGTGTGATTCAGGAACTTAAACAGATCTTGGATTCTCCTCAAGGGAAAGAGACAACACCATAAAAAACAAAAAATCCAGTGAGTGACTGGCATAAGCCACTAGTGATCGAAATAGCCATCAATAGTATTAAGGGAGGCATGTAGTTTAAAAAATAAAGACATTAACCTGGGTTTTGCTACTTCAGAACAACGCATTTAAAAAAAACCAACTTGCTTCTGAAACAGAAAATAAACTTTTAAAATTGTGGTTAAAGAAATTATTTCCTAGCTGTATCAAGATTAACACAGAAGACTGATTTGCTCAGCAGGCAAATTCTGGAGAAAATTTTCCTTAGGTTCATTGTAGAAAAAAAGAGAATAGCACAGGTTCAGGAAAGTTTGTCTAGATTTATATGTAGCTAGGTAATTTTTTTGAAGTCTTGAGAGATGCCTGTTCGTATTTGGAGTTTTCATTTCTCATTCTTTTAATAAATTCTTCACTCTTAGTTCTTTTTGTTTGTTTAAAATACCATTTCATTGGAACTTCTTCGATGAAACTTTCAGACTGAAATTTGTTCATTCAAATGTTACAGTAACTTTAGTCAAAAGGGAATATTTAATGTGGTTTATTTTAATCCTTTATACTGTTGCTGCACTTGTAAGATCCAGACAGCTGAGAGGGGGTGAACTGTATTCTGTTTGGTTTTGTGTATCTGCAGGTAGATTGTTACATTTCAGATAGCTATAGCCACTCAGGTAAGGAATTTGCTCTTTGTATGTCACTGAAGAATAACTACAAGACAGTAGAGTTAGAAATAAAGGTTATTTTTATAGATAACATGTATTGCCTTATTTATAGCATAAGAAAGAATCTGCTTGATTTTCAGGCCCCATGCTGAGCTTTCAGGACCTGCAATTACAAGAAATGGAAATAAATTCTTTGGAAAAAAAAAATTCATTGAATGAGCAAAGATGGAATTTTTAGTGCAGCACTTTTTTTCCTGCAGTTTTTCAGTTCCCTTTCAATGGATACATAAAGTACCGAGTTCAAATATTCCCAGGACAAGCCATCCTCCTACATTCAATTGGGTAGGACATGGCTTAGAAGATTACACTGTTTCTGATTTTTTTTCCTGTCCCTTTATATTTCACAAATCTCTTGTGTTTCTGAAAGCATCCTCTGTGGAAAAATAAGTAGAAATAGCAGCAAAAGACGTATGGAGTTTGCTCCCTGGGCAGGACCTGTACACCTAGGCTGCCATAGATTTGCAGCCACAAATCATATTGTTCCGGACATCTCACAGAAGTATTTCTCAGGGTTGTTACTACTCTCTGAGCTAAACTTCCTGATTTAGCCATGGCCACCTGGCCAGCAAAGGAGCTCACATAGAGCTATAGCAGCTGATAAACTTATCTGTAAATCAAGAAGCTGAATGATGCTTCTGTTAGTGGAGCATATGTTAAAGGAACAACTGAACCCAAGGCTTCATCTGGAGATTAATGGAAATGTAATCCAGAAGGATTAAATGGAAAAATATGCTTACATAAGATATTTTCTTAGAAGACATCTAGGATGACACCTTTATTCTTGTGCATCAACATCAGCCCCAAAATAAACATTAGTCCTCCCTCTACCAACTACCATCTTTCTATTCTGCGGGTACTTTATCTCTCTCACCTTTTTTCTGACTACTCATGTCAAACAGAGCTCAAAGCCTCCTCAGCTTTCTCTAACTCCCTGCTTAATGACAACAGGGACAACTTGGGACAACAAGTTTTTTATTTGCTTAAATCTCTTAATGAGCTTGTTCTTTGATGACCTCCAAATGGTTAAACTTAAAAATGTCTTTTTCACAAAAAAGGTTCTTTGGCTAAACATTGGAAACTAGGAAACCCTTGGAAACTCTTGGAAACTCTTCTAAGCTAGAGAGTGGATATAGGAGTAGCTCAGGCACATGATTCCTGAATGGCACATTCCACTGAATGGCTTATAAAGGTGTGCTGCACACAAGGTCAGTAAAATCCATGATACTAGAGTATTTGTGCCTTCTGAAGTGAATTCACCTTATGTAAAATGCAGGCTGCTCAAACCAAGTGATTTTGCTCCTGCACCTAGTGTTTTCGAGCACATGAAATATCTGATGTACAGTAAAATTCCCGTGTCCTGGAATAGAAGAAACCTTTTCCAGGTCCAGAAATTAGACAGTCTGGCCCTGAGTGAGTTGGAAATCCCATTTTAGACTTTGCTGGAGCATGCTGAGTAATTTACAAAAGAGATGTGCCTTCAGATCCCTTAGGCAACAAGAAATACTTATCCTGCAAGTGTGCCACAATTGTTAACCGATCTATCGGGTAAAAGAGCATGTCAGCATCTCCATTCCCTTGCTGATTCTGCATTCAGATCCATAAACATTTGATCTTTTTCTCAAGGAGGACTAATTGTTTATGGCCTTAGAACAGATTCCTTGTAGTAAACAAACACCTAGTAAACAAACACCCTGGAGTAGGGGAGATCACTGCATTCTGTTTATTTCACTAAAACACTAATACTAATGCTACTAAATAATATAGTTTTGATTATGTACCAGGCAAAGCCATCTTTCTGACTGCAGACAGTCTTACTGTTTGTGTACACCTCAGTGTCAGTTTTGAAAGTGAAGTTCCTAAAATTACTAAGAGGTTTTTAAACATTTAGTCATGCACTGCAGATCTGTTGTTTCATCTGCACACTTAAGTAATTAAAAATTTGATCAGCCTTAGGAATAAGAGTTAATAAAACAAATAGTAAGAATTCAGTGTGTTCTATATTGGTTGGTCTCCAAGGCAAATGTCAAGGCACAAAGAATTATTTGAAAGAATAAAGAGATATCAATGGCTGGAAAAAAGTATGGACATTTGGTTTGAGTTTTGCCCAGCTTAACAATTCTTATTTTCCAGCCATCTGAAGGCTCTTAGTGTGTGTTTGTTTTCCTACAGTCCAAAAGTCTTTATCAGAAGAAACATATGCAGGTCTTATATCAACATACTTCAAAACCTCTGGAGACCTAGAGAGTTGACATACTTTGAGTCATTACATGGCAGTTTCAGCTACTCATCAACCAGCATATTTTTCTTGACTATGTCAGTAACTACTGCTTAAATACCACATAAAGGTAGTTCTGTTCTAGAAGAATTATTTGGTTGATTGACTCAATCTTAAAGGTCTTTTCCACCTAAATAATTATATGATTCTATGATTTGCATTGTTTCGAGGTTTCTATAAAGAAAAGGCTTAATTAGCATATTAGCTTTGAAAAATAAACCCTTTTAGGTACTTAAGGCCAACAAAACCATAATTAGTAAATGTAATGTGATTGTTACTTCAAAATCCCTAGTTAACTCTTCATTTAAGTCTGTGTAACAGATATTCCCTCCCAGACGACCAGTGAAAATTGTGTTTCACAACATTTCACATATATGTCTTTATTGCTCACTGTGATTTTTGTTAATAGTTTTAATGCAAACCAATTATATTTGCAGTCTAAGGAAATTCTGTTATAGAAAGTTGTATCATGGCTACTAAAGTACTGTGGGTGGATGCCAATAGCCTTGCAGTTCTGACCTCTTCCAATAGTCTGTTGTTATTTTTCTCCTAACTGGTCACGGCCTGAATGTCAAAAAATTTCATTTGAAGATCTTTACCAAGGATTGTTTCTGTAACAATTCCACATGCCACAACCTGAACTGTGACACTGTGTTTACTTACCATGGGCGACAAATGAACTGCAATTTGTGGAAGTTTTTGAAAAGTTTGGAAGAAAATGCAGGCAAAATCCCAGCATACAACAAAGCATGTTTGCAGTGGGTGACCAGCGTAGAGGGCAGGTAAGTGTGAGCCATTGGTACAGTGGTGAATAGCAGTAAGAACCTACCAACCACTTTCAAAATTGCACATGGTATATTGCATCAGAGGTGGCAGTAACAAAGCAAACTGCGAGAATATCCAGGTTTCTAGCTGTAGGGAAGAGAGAAGAATTTGAATGAAAGAATTCATGCATTCAACTTCTACTGGAGAGAAAGTAGGGGAAACATATTTTAATGTATGTTTGTATAAAATGCATGAGAACTTTAAGGAAACGAGGTGGCAACTAGGATTTGAGCATGAGTAGTTAAAGCTTTTGGAGGCTAGCAGAAAGGCATCTTAAGCTGGCTTTTGGGAAAGGAGATTGAGCAGCAAGCAACAGTGCTGAATTCATTTGTTTTGAAATCAGTAAGAAAGAGGAGAAAGAAAAGGCAAAAGAAGACCCAAACCCTCTAGCTGCCTGTAGGCCTCCTGACAGAAGAAAAGACTGAAATTCGCCATGAACCTAAATTGGAGGAATATGCAATCAATTTCTTTTTGGAGGAAGCCCAGCTGTCAAATGTTATCATCTTTTGAGATACCCAGTACCATACCATAACTTAATTGCATGCACCCTGCTAGGACTAGCATTGGAGGCCTATAATAAAAGAAAATCATGATCATAATAGCTGTTCTCAATTCTTGCTTTATCAATTCAATGTCTGCAATCCTGTTGAGAATATATTTAGGTGCGTTACCTGTGAAAAGGATTCCGAGATCATGTCTTTACATATGATCAAAATTTGCTTGAATAAATATACCACTGTAGACCAGGATCATCTTCTCTTTCCTATATAGCATGAAGATGAGGGTAATCCTTGCACATGGGACAGTTGAAGGTAAAAGTCTGCAAATGCAAAATACTTAAAGCTAAATTAATAAGTAATATCTCCTGCAAACCTTACAGTACCACACGATCATCTTGCTTAGAAAAATGACCTGACATCTGGCATTCAATTCTGGCTTCCTGACAGTTCTTACCCTCTTTTCTAGACACTTTCTCTGATGCTGAGTCTGGTAGGTGAAATCCTGCTGAAACAATGTACGTGGCATAAGGGCGAGTGATGATGCAAACACACCAGATACAGGAAACCGAGAAGTGCAGATTCGGTGAAGAACTGAGACATGAGCCACCTAAAACTCCACTTTTCTGTTTTTTTTTCAGTGATATACTTTCAGCAAATTGTTAAATATTATGTCAATGAACTATGCAGTTGCATGGTATATATTCTTGAGATTTCAATCAGTCTTTTAACTTTGTGCCTACTTTTTGTGAGGGTCTCTCTCTGAGACAATAGAAATTCTTTCTTCAGAGAGGATTATTTTGGAAGTTGCCCAGTGAAGACTCACACTCTTGTAGCTAGCGACTGACATTTGGATTTTACAAGAGGGAGAGAAAATTTTAAATAGTCACAAACTAACAGTGTTAGCAGCAGCCACATTTGAGAAACCCTTAAGCAAAGAGCCTGCTGTTACATGTAATAGCCCTAACTTCTTATTGGGAAAAGAGCACATAAGTCACTTAAAGTAGGGAGATTCATATTTTCTCCCAGACATGTCTTTTCTTTGCATGCTGTTTAAAGACTGAACTGTATAAAACAGGATTGACATTATGTAATTACTTGCCTCTTACACTGTGCTAACTCAATTTGCTTTTCATTCCCAGGTATTTAAAAGACCATTATTTTCCCATCAGACTTTACTGTCTGCCAATTAAAGCTTTAGATCGATGATGTGGAGAGAGAACTTTGTTATAAAAGGTTTCAGGTACACTTATTGAAGACATCTGCTTTGAATTGCTTTTTTTTCCTTTTTTTAATATCTATGATTTTTACCAGATATAACAATTTTCCTGACATTTTTTATAATTTTTTTCAGCATTCTTCTGCAAACCAAAATATTAGTGTCTGAATGCCAGATTTGCTTAGCAATAATAGTTAAGAGAGCAAAAGGAAAAGCTCCAAATACTGCAGGATTTTATGTTTCTTTTGCCTTCTTGGATCTAACAGCTAAAGGTACAGTGAATAAGAAGATCCTAACATGGGCTTCATTTTTGGCTTATATCCCTGGCATATTGTTTTCCCCTGACTTGGGCAGGTAATTTGTGGTGGGACCAATGTCAAAATTTTGCTCAGATCTGCTGAGTCACATGATCAGAAGTCATTAGCGTCCAAGGGAACATGAGGTAGGGCTGGTTAATAATTGAATGTAGAACCACCTGGACTGAAAATACTAATACCATCTGTAGTTATTCACTGTCATCTTAAGTAATAAGACCCATGTTAGTAAGGTCTTTCTCTTGTACAGTAATTTGAATTCAGGTCATTTTCTTTCTCTCTGTGTAGTTATGGGAAATGTCTGCACTTTTGAGGTGCAGAAAATCATAGTAATTGCATTATGCATGAGAACTGTGCAAAGGACTAGAAGATAAAGACTTTTCTCCCCTCAGAAAAAGTATTTGTAGAGAGAAGAAAAATGGATTAAAAGGTCATTATAAGCCGACCTGAGTATACCACACCATTAAAATATTTCTAATAGCAATGCCATTTCTGACAGTTGTAATATGAGTGTAGTTCCACATTTAAGAATACAACAGACAGTATCTTAGTACTTAACCTTGATAAATATGGTTGTTCTGTTGCACCCTTCTTTTAACTTTTGAAAGCAAATTAAGTTCTCAGTCTCAGCATATAGAGTGGGAAATCTTCTCTAGATAAGTGTGAGAGTTAAAAATCTCAAGAATCATATTTTTGATTGTACTTTTCTTACTGGATTCTCAGATTTCATCAGCTAGCTCATCTCATTAGGAGATAACAAATTTGTATCTAACAATTTCAAAGTCTTCATCAAAGGTTATATGTTTTATTGTTTTCAAGAACAATAAAAATAGCAAAGAAGGATTATATTCCATGGCCTAAAAAAGCAGAGTGTTCTTTCCATGCATTTTTATGTATTATGAAGCTGATTAACAATGAATCAGGTTTTTGTCCCCTGTTTTGTTTATTTTGAGGAGTTCTTTTGAATCTAAGAGGTAGATGATAGAGGTTTATATGTTTCATTTCTCTAAATACATTGGGAGCTCCTAGAAGGGAAAGCCAGAAAAGCGCACCCAACCTAATGACAGACCAGTGTGACAGTGACAAAAAAATTACACTAACACCACTGTTCTACTGGTGGTCTCATCTCTCCTTACAGCTTGTTCTCATTTCTTTTAAAATGGTCGTATGAAAGGCTTCTGACAAGAAGGCATTATTTCCCTAGCCTAGCAGGAAGATGTACTTGTGATTCATTTGATACCTCTCTTTCCTTTTATCCTGTGGATGGTGATAGGCTTTATCAGTTGCTGAAAGGGGTGAGGGCCCCTTACTGAGCCTCTCACCATCTCCTGTGGAAGTGTTTTGACACATTGTTCCTAGTGTACCAGGCACATTTGCCTAATAACTAAATATCCCGCAAAGTTCTGTGTGGCTAGAACATTTTGCATTTTTTGGTCTTTACTGCTGTTTGAGACTATTTTACTTGGTGTCTGATGTAGTCACATCCCCGATACTAGCTCTTAGGCTTGGACTTAACAAATAGGTTCTCTTCTCCCCTGTAGCTTTAACAAAGCAAACAAACAAAAACAAACTATCTGTTTTATACAGCTAGGGTGACAACACTGTATTCCATTTGACCTTAATGAAGTTACAGCTGTCTTCATTAAAGCATTGTCACAAAAAAAAAAAGCTTAAGTGCCTTGGGCAGTGTAAGCAGATGTGTACCTCTGGTGTGTCTAATGATTATATATGAATAACTCATTTGCTACTTCCCCTATATTTTTATGCCACTAGTACAGTTTTATTGGTTTGTTGCTCTTGAGAAGGAAATTAGGTAGAATTTCAAAATTAAGACCTCCCTTAATAGGTTACCCAAAGCACCTAAGGTACTTTCTTTTCCAGTTTTTGTGTGTGACCAGTCCACAAATGGCCAGACCCAATAGCAAATCACTGGATTGCTTATACCCTGTGGAAGCATTTAGGCACTTCATATAGCTTTCCTAATAACACTTTGAATCAAACTGCTCTCAAAAGACACGTGTCTGAGCACCGAAGTCTTAGGAGTCTCTGTTCTTTGTTTTTTTGGATCTGTCCCTAATGTGTCTGAGTGTTAATTAATACCACTTTCATGTCACCAGTCAGAATGAAGCTGTCATACTGACTGCATTTTCTCTCTACTCCTTCATGCCTTCCTGGAGGACTTTCAAAGATGGTGCCACAAGCTTTGTCATATGCTCGAAGATCGTATCAAACATAATAGCTAATAGAGCAGCCCAGTACATTGGGTGGTTCATGTTCACTCTTAGGTACACGTCTTCTGCCTGCAACAGGCATGATCGTTAGTTAATTTTTTCCATTGTTTTTGTTAACTTCTGCATCTGTTATTCACACTCTGCACTTGGAAACAGAGGCCTGTGCTAGTGTTTAGAAGAGCCACTTATAAGTATTCTGTCTATCTGTCAATAGCACAATCTGCACCTTCAGGAGTGCAAAGGAGAAGTGCTGACAGAGGTATTAAAGCAAAGTTCTGGCCTTGTTGTTTTAGAAAGGTTTGGTGTTGTGTTGTGTATTACTAATGAGCATGAGATGCAAGATTACAAAACCAGCAGTGATGCTTTCTCTGTGGCTGGCCTTATAATGTGGCAGGCAGTGTTCTCATTTGTGAAAGCTGATTTGAGTTTAAGGTAAGACACAAAATCTCCGTTCTCCCCTCAGCTGGATGCAGCACAAATTCATGAAAGGTTTAAGATCCCCTCTGAAATAATTCTGCTGTGTTTGTCATTTTACCCCACTGTTTCCAATACTTGGGCTTGGCAGACTGAAGGGATGTGATACAAGCATAGTTCAGAAGCAGCATTTCTGCCAGTCAAATACGATTTGCTGATACATATAATGCAGAAGTGCCTACACACTTCTTATTTTTTCCTTACATTAAAGTGGAAATACAGAGGTCTCAGACTGAACTATGTATAGTTACACTGGCCTCACTAACTTACTGAATGTGATTGTGGTCATTGGCAGATAAACTGCTGCATCTTATTAGGTTTCCAACTAGACATTACAGTTACGGAGTGTAATCCAGAGTTTAAAGTGGACTACATTATAGGAAGCATAGTGCAGTCACAGTTGTTTATGTGAGTAAAACCAAGAGGTTTCAGTTCATTCTTTACTTAAATAATTGAAGACTAAAGCTTGCATTAGATAGTATAAAACTCTTGAAAATATTTCCATTTAACAGGATTTATTTAATTAGCAAACTTGCTTAAATCCTTCTGCTTTGGTTCTTATTTTCAAGATGCAGGGGCTACTCTTCTTAACAGGTCACTTCAGCAATTACAGAAAAATATGTTGGTTGCTGTTTCCTAAAGAACAGTAAAAAGCAATTTATGCATTCTTCAAGATAAAAACAAAACCAAACAAACAAACAGAAAAAACCAACCTTTAACTTACCTCTTTTTCTTTTGAGACACAAGCCAGTGTAAACCACAGATTTCCTTAACAGGTCAGACCAAGTTCTCAGGAGACAATGGTTTTGTTGCTTCAGAAGGCTGAAATTTATTGTGGAGACACGAAGACTTAGGAAACAGAATGAAGTGTCATAAGCTTAGCAGGCCCATGAAGAGACAGTCTTTGATTTATGTCAAATGTGTTGAAATTCAATAGCAAAACTACAAAATATGGTAAGATCTGATTTTCCCTCTCCCCATCCCATGTTTGTACGGCAGTTCAACTGACAAGTTCCTGGTGAAGCTTTCGTGTATGTATGGTCAGTGAGACTCCACCAGAGCAAGTTTTTTTCTTACTCTGAGAAGAGTCCTTAAAAGCCCAGACTTCCTCTTTATGATGTCCATCAGCCCCCAGGATCCTGAGGAAGGCTCAGATCAGTCTGATATATCAGTCTAGGGCAAGAAGAGATATGGACAAACAGCTGACAGGCTTATTAGAGTCACAGTGGATGGCAAAGGAGGGGCAATAACATACATACTTAAATACAGAATTATGTATTTGAACTTTGGTTCATGGGAGGAAGCACTGTGAGGCTTTTTATGTAGCCAACATAATCTAGTCTTTTCTGTAAATGGCCAAAATTCTGGGCATGTAACTATTTATCTTATGCAGGCAAATAAATCTACTTTTAAATAGCCAAATTATGTAATTCATATTCAGACTATCAAGCAAAAAATTAGTAATATAGGTCAATGGGCTCCACCTGAAATCAGCCATCAAAGTATTCCTGCTTCTCAGAAGGTGACTCTCAATTAAGACAACATTTGCTGGCTATTTAATCATAGCAAAAATATCAACAAATTGGGCAACCAATGAAGATTGGAGCGTAGCATTCTGTTTGAGGCTGTCCATGCTTCAAATCATCAGGAACATGTCTGAACGCAGAGTGAGCCAGCTCCTCGTATGCTAGCGCTGCAAATTATTATATATTGGGTGCAGGGTGGAAGAGAGTGCTCTGTTTATGCCCAACCTAACGTGAATTTTGATGGTAGTTCTGTTATCTCCAGATATAACAAAAATATGCCTAATTGCTCTACTGTTAGAGGTAACCCCTCCGCATCCCAAAGAGCCCTGTTAGGTACACACAGTACTGGTATTTGCAGTCACACTAGAAAGAGTGTATGGAGCTACAGAAATAATCAGTGGTTGCACAGGCAGTAGCCGATGACAAACAATTTGCACCAGTGCCAAAATCCAATAGCAAAAGATTGACACAAGACACGTGACACATGAGATACGTGACAAATGAGATGTGACACATGAAACACATGATACATGAGGTTTGAAGTCATTAAAACAGTGCTAATTGTTCTGGTACTCTGATTAAGTGGATTGTGAACACCTGGAGTGTATAAGTCTATACTACCTGACTTGCTTCTGAATGGGTTTAGATCTAAATTTCTCTTTACTTGTGCTAAGAAGCTGCAGCATCCATTTTAGGGAAGAGACTTTTTTATCAAGATGAGTCTGTCACTCTTTAGAATGTGAAATAAGAAGTGGTAAGACAAAAAAGTCACTCAGAACAAGCCACCTGGATGCTGCAAGTTTCCACAGGGAAGTATAATAATAGACTAGCTAAAATTCTGAGGTCAGCACTTTCAGTTTCGTTCAAAGGTGCTATTTCCTACATGTCCATGGTTTTCTTTAAATTTTCTACAGATAACCATCTAGTCATTGGTTTTCAAAACTCATTCAGGGTTTTTCAAAGTCATTAGAGGTCATACCAACAGAGGAAGTCTGTCACCTTAATGTTGCAAGGCTGTCCAAAGATCCTTCTATTCTGCACATAAAGGTTTAGCCTCTCTTGTCATTTCTGAAGTCTTTGAACTTGAAATGCACTGCACAGTGGACTAATAGACCTTTAGAGCATGCTGCCTCTCATTCGTGGCTCTGCTACACCCAGTATGGTGGTGCTACCTTTCCCCAGGAAAAAAAAAAGATCTGACAGGAAGTCCTGCTACCAATTTCTTGTGCTAATCCTTTTTCTGTTGTTTCCCCATATATAGCAGCCCTGATTAAAGCACCTGGATTCTCAATACATTTGTATTGATTTTTCTTTAAACCGGGAGGTAGCATCACCATTTTTGTATTTTTAGCCTGCAAGTGGAATAGAACTTGATTCACATTGTTGAAATGTCCCCAGGGCTGCAGAGACTTAGATTTACAGATCATAAGATTTCAGGATGCAGCAAGACTTTTCTTTCTGTTCTGTATCCACAAGGGAGGAAGGCCAACATTCAAGAGGACATTTGCAAGGAGGATCAGAGCTTGCATGGCTGAAGAATATACAAAGCAAAAGAGAGCAAGGTTCATCTTGTCACATTCCCCAAGGACAATACCTACTTCCTAAAATGAAAGAATAGAAGCACCTTCTTTGAAATTGTGCAAGGCCACAACCCAGAAGCTGCTGCTCAATTTCCTGTAGTTTTGGCAGTTAAGGCAAGGGAGATGTATCATACGCAGCCTTCAGGAGAAGAGTGACACAGTTACCTATAGCCTCTTTAATAACACTCTTTATTTTTCAACTGTCATGCAATGTAGCAATAAATGATAAGAGGACCTGACCCACAGTTAATATAATTTGGCACAGCTTCACTGACTTCAGCAGCCCTGCACCAGTTCACACCAAATGAGGGTCAGAACCAGTACAGTCTTGCCTGCGTGCACACACACACACACACACTTTTTTTTTAATTCCCCTTACTCCCCAGACAGCCGGCTGCTTTTTGATAAAAACAGCAAGAACAGCAAGAGAAAAATGTTCCTGTCTATGGATGCATCTGGTGTTTGCTCTTAACAGGAGCAAGGTGTCTGGATGGAAGTGAATCCCACTCTGCCTCCCTTCTAATCTCCACATTTATTGGTCTCTAAAGCAATAGCCAGACTGTCCTTGGTTTAGCCAAATCATTTTTACCAGAGCTATCACCTACAACAGCTGAAGTCCCTGAGTACACAGGGTGGCCCCAGTAGACCATGTCCTTGAGTATTTGTAGTTTGTAGAAAAATTGATTACTTTTTTTGAATTTGAATACTTTTTCAGTAAGGTGTGTTTGTGGTCTGGGTTTTTGGTTCTTGGTTGTGTTTTGTTTTTTAATGATGTTGTTTGTTAGTTTTTTGGTTTGGTTTGGTTTGGTTTTTTTATACTGTAGTGTAATATTCCGTTGCTGTGCAACAACTTGTAGCATTTCTTTTCTTTCTAGATTACTGGGATAAATTGTTTACATTCCTCCTTTCTGTACTTAATCTTGTGACTGTGTTATAAGATATTATAAACTGCTGAGCAAATTAGACTGATGAGAGAAATAACTGTCAGGACATTAAGGAATAAGGATATATTCCATAGCATTCATTGGTGTCAAATTCCTCCCTTTCTTGATCTTAAAAATACTTAACACTAAAAAAAAAATCTCTTTTCTGTTGAACATCGTCAGGCAGAAGTGAACACAGGTAACATTTTTTCATGAACGTGCAAATAGGACAGTATCATGCTCATTGCATAGAGGTTGAACTAGATGACCTCTAAAGGTCTCTTTCAACCCAGACTATTCTATGATTTTGTGATTCCATAATTCCTTTGTGTTGAAACTATTAAAAAGAAAGTAAAGTGCGTGATGACTCTTTAATTGAGACTGTTTATTGGTTAAGGCTAATAAACGAGTTCATAAGACACCTTCCTGGTCAGAAGGCAGCCAGCCTTCTGACCATGAATTTCAGAAGTGTCTTTACTTTGTGCTGTAGATGAGTAGAGTTTCCATTTTATATTTGTTCAGCTTTTGTAATTGTTCTTTAATATACTTTTTTTTTCAGCTGAAAGTCAGTGGAGTACATTCCTAGAAATTCAAACTTAGAATGGAAAACTATGTCATATATTTTTGTAAGAGCTTAAATATTGCCGTTTTCTTCTGGAACTGAGTTCTCATTACAAAAGGTGAACATTGCCTAAGATGCCTGCATTCAAATTCTGCCAGCCCTCATGCCTATAGGGGCAGAACACACCCAACTGGACATACAGGGTGTTTTATTAGACTGCTACTCAAGTGATAATTCTTGATTTGAAAGCCAGTGCATCTGGAATCATTGCTCAGCACCAGTTTGATACTAATTCCTGCATCAGAAGTGTCTGTAATATTTGGCAACAATCTATTGGTTTCTTTCTGACTCACGCAGAACTAATTTTCAGTTACACAAATTAGAGAGGGAGAAAAGGGGAAAAGAACGCTTAAATGTTGTTCATTTCTTTTGGCCATTTCTTTGATCCATGTTTTTTATCTGAGAGGAAAGTGGTGTGTCTAATAGGGAACTGTTATATATTATGAAACAGTAAGACTTAAAAATCTTGTTAGGCAATCACTGCTTCAGCAGAATGAAATGCTGTTGCAACAGGAGGAAAATTATACACCAATTATTTATCCAGTCAGGAAAAATTATGCCCCATAACATCAAAGGCTTCCATTTATGAACTAATAGAGAGAGAGCAATTCCTATTATTTTAGCAAGCCAGGGAATTTTTATTCATTTGAAATGCAGCAAGACAAGAGTTTGGGACCTTATTTAAGATTATAATCCCACAGCATCACATATAGCCTACGTGACTGGTTCTAGGAACAGTCATGAAAAAATTAGCTGTGTAATGTTTATGCAGATTTAAATAAGTTATTATAAGTAATTAACTTATCCTGTTTATTATTATCCTTCAAATAATGTTTTCCGTGTTATTGGAAAAATATTATTTCAGGCTGCCTATTCCCAGCTCATGTGTTTGTTTGTTTTCTGTACTTCTCATAATCTTCAGTAATTCTCCTTATTTTTGTAAACTTTGGAACTCTGGCCTCATATTTCCGCTTGCATTTTCTTTTTATGAAAATTCCTCAACTATTGTAGCTAACCAGAACAAGTATTCAAAGCAAAGTGGCTGAGATGGTGGAAATTTTGAACATCTTTTCTCTTTTTTAAAAGTATGTAGGATTAACAGTCTTCTGGATGTTTCAGGCTTACTGAATTTTGAAAATGAAGTCTTCTCTGGTTTATCTTTGGCACAAATTCCAAGGGAATGAATATGCAGAGTTAGCAGGACAGAACTGTTCAAATCTAAATCACCTCTTATTCCAACTGGTACTTTATATAAGAGGTTAGGACATGAGAAAATGGTTTAACAAGGAAAGGTTACCTGGAAATGAAGTAACCTTGCAGAGCTCTTCCAGCAAAAAAGCCTGGGAATGTGTAATAGGGAATGAGGGGAATTCTTTCCAAGCGCAGAAAACCCACGAAGACTCCCAAGGGAGAACTGAATTAGTGAGGGCAACTGTATATAACATATTAGCTGTCTTGTAAAAGTGCTCTCTTCTTATGTCTTGTTTAGCTTTGTTTTGTTTTTGACAGAAAGCCTGTTTAAAGCCTGCAGTGCTTCGTGTTTGTCTATACCATGTTTGTTGCATGACAGCCACTGCATGCCCTTGCAAGTATAACCTGTGAACTAGGATGCAATCCCAGCCAATGTGGGAGCCTAGGAGAAAAAAAAAAAAGAAGTTCCAGAATCTGAGCAACTCTGTTAGAGATTCATACCTAGAGCTCAGTCCTAAATTCCCCTGGCCATAAAAACTAAGAGCAACTGGGACATTCCTTTAATGTAATGAGTGTCCAACAGGGACAGTTCAGTCAGGTCTAAAAATGCTGGAGTCTAAAAAACACTGTAAGGAAATGAATTTTTTAGCTCTGGGTGCAGGTAGGTATGATATAGGTGTTATTTCACAAGATGGGGGTTTTGTCTGTAATAATTTGGCATCTTACATCTGCCAATCTAATCCTCCATTTCTTACATCTATCTGAAACAAAAACAACTGATGGTAAAGGGGAGCTGAGATTTATTTTCAGAATTTCCAGGAAATAAATATTATTTTTAAATGATTGTGCTGAAAAAAGAAATTTTTCTACTTGAAGATAGTATCCAAAGAAAATGTTGTTTCATTACTTAGTTCCTCCAGCAGTATTCCTCCCTTCCTTAATGAAATGGAACAGCCTATGCCTTTATCGCTTCTTCCATTTAATCTTGTTAATGCAGTCTTGCAGTCTGTTAAGACTCCACTTTTGCAACAGCACAGGTGTAACTGTGGATAAGTAGGGTAGTAGGAAGAATACTGCTCTGCTCCTAGGAGTCTTATTTATTTACGACAAAATGTGTGATATTCAACCCAGAATAAAAACCGATGCAACTGGTGAGTTCAAACATTTTTGTTCTTCAATTCCTTAACAATACGAGGTATTCCAATGAAGAATTAATAGGGAAATCTTAATCATGCTGTACCAAATCTGTGATTGAGACAACTGCACTTGGAGTTTTACTAAAGATTAATTCTTCCTACTGAGTTAAAAGATGGCAGATTAAATTGGTAAGTAGACAGTTGGGTAGTATAACATTTTTCATATAGCAACAGATGCAAATCCAAGAATATCTCCAGCTGATTTGATTGCTTTTCAAAAGATAGGGCAAAGATTTTAAATAAAAATGTGCAAAAGTGAAAATCCATAGTGATGATCAAAAATATGAACAAATTCAAAAAGCTCTAAGAAGGGAACATCAGAAGGATTTCAGAGACATTTCAGACTGAAATAAATTTTATTATTTGTTTGTAGTTGCCTGTGTCTCTTGTAATTTTGCGTTGTAGGAGTTACATTGTGCCTAAGATGCAGGGGAAGGTATTGTAAGGAAAGTGATCCAGGAAAGTGGATGGGAAGTTATTCCATTGTCTGTGATGGCAGTTACATAAAGTCCCAGACAATGCAAGTTAGATCTCTTTTTTGCTGCACTGCTATAATTCTAATTGAGTGTGTTGAATTACTCTAAATTTACTTAGTGAACTCAGAACCAAAATCTGTACCAGCAGAATCTGTACCAGATTTTGCCATCCTTTCTTTCCCTTGGGCAGCCAGCCTGATGATTTTCTGTCTTAAAAGGAAAAAGAAGAAAAAAGAAGCCAAAAAAAAAGAAAAAAAACCTCCCATTTTTAAGAAGGCATTTGCTACTGAATCATGCTCATTAACAAAAATAAAGGCAAAAATTATGCTTATGTATTCTTCCCGCTCAACTTTTCCTTGAGCATTACAGTTAGCTGCTTTGGCAAGAAGCTTTAAGCTGTAAAACATTTAACATTAAAAGCTGCATTAATTAGTGGTTTATCAAGACTGCAAATACACAGTATATTTAGCTTACTAAAATGCTTTGGGTTTTTAAGTTGCATCATGCTTCATGGTTCACTGAAGTATTGTTAATCAATCGAAATATATGATTGCACTACTCAAATCACCTAAAATTTTCGTGAAGATACCTTACATAAAGCAGTCAGAAAACAATACAATTAAGCATTTTTAATTGTAATGCACAAATAGATTTACAGAGATTCTGAGAATGAGAAACATTCAGTGAAATAGGAGTGTTGAGGGTCAGAAGAGGGAAAAACCAGGAATGTTGACAAAAATTTTACTTATGAATGTGCAAAATAACACTTTCTGATCTCCTGTTGTGCCATTCCCACACCTTTGTTCATGGTACACACTCTGTAGTGCTTGATATTCTGTATTCAGGACTGCCTGAAAGTCCTTTGGTTTTTCTCTAATTAAATGTACATGTTCAGATGATGCACTGTATATTGCTGGGCTACCTTTCAGTTTTAGATAAAACAAAATTCCCAGGACTAAATTTCCAGAAATGTAACTGTCGTGACCATTTGCTTGCTACAAGTGATAAGACTATAAAAATTAATACTGGGGATGTATTATTTGGGGAAAATTGAGGATATGATAAATTAATGTAATTAAATGGCATGCATATTCAAGTATATATAAAAAGGGGTGTTTGGGGAATAAAGTGATGTGGTGTAGACAATCAGTTATGTTAACCTGATAAATAAGGTATTGGGCTAGTGATAAAGCACAAGAAAAATTATTTTATTTTATATGTGCTTTCCACTGCAGAATACTTACCATATGAAACATAACCTTCTTACACATCATTGTGGATGTGGAAGTTTTTTCTGTATCTTCTGTATAACATTATGTGTAGGAGAGAGAAAAGTCAGAAAATAATATTTCTCAAAGTCCACAAAAGCCATCAGTAACCACTGAGTATGCTTTAACATTGTCTTTAAGTCAATTTAAGTCACATTTACATAACTTGTAAAATGCCATCTGTGGGTACAGTATCCTGAGATGTAATGTTTAAGGTAGCTGTAGCAGTCATTACAAAAGAAAATCAAATTTGTTTTTTAAAGGGGCACACAGGATACAAAATTATTAGATTTTGAAGTGCTTTTTCCTACTAAGCTGACATTTTAAACATGGCTTTTTCCTATGAAATCTTAAAAATTACACTAGTTATTCCTGTTGGGTGTATATTAGGTTTGGACTTTTTCAAATCTCAATCTCCCTACTTTTCCAATATTTTGTTTATAAAAAGTAGAACATACAGAGACCTCAATAAAAATCATTATAGATTTCCACAACAATATAAGAATATAAAACATAAATATCCAGTAATTTATCCAGTTATTTGAATGTTGAGCTCACTTACTTGTATGCGGGTATTTCATTCTAAGTGATTCTTAGTGATTTTTCCATCTTATTTTAAATTGTATTTATTTCTAGCACTGTATAACTTACTAACTTTCAGAAATAAAGATTTAGGTGGTTTGATTCTTCTCTGTTATCTTACATGTTTCCTAAAGAAAAAAGCATTTGAAACATTTCATAATTTGCAGACGACTTTTGCATAAAGTATCGGTACTGAAAAAGATGAATATTTGAGAGGTGGAACAACAGAAGAAGGTTCTGACCCAGTTGTTACTTTCTCTGAAGCTGCATTCTCTGTGGGTCCAGCAACTCTTCATTTGTACTTATCCACAGAGAGAGCAAGATTCCTAAATCCTTAATCAGTCACAGCACATTGTAATATTGCACTACTAACACCTATCCCACATGATGTTGCTGTTTCTTACAGCTGTCCATCCCAGGTTATGGTGGAGCCTTTCTTCTCTTTACCAGAGCAAGTGCTTGAGAAGCAGTTCACAAAATAAACAGTAGTAGAAGAGGAGCTAAATAGGATTATACTTGAAGCCTCTGGTTATACAGAGGCTGTGTTCAGGCTCTGCATAGTGGCAACTGAGTCATGAATACTCAAATTGCTGCATGTCATCTGGTTCTGTGTGGAGACCCGAACTCTGTGACAGTCCTCATTTCCCCTGGTGATTTTTGCATGGCATCAAATTCTGGGTTTAAGTGTTGCTAGAAGTATAGGAAACTCGGGATGTTCAAACAAAGCAATGCAGGTGGGGGGAGAGGATTGTGAGTGTGCTGCATCTGCAGTCTGGCAGCAAAGAGCTGGAGAAGAGGGTATAGCCACAGACAGAGCTCAGATTAAGCACTACACCTTCCTTCTACTGCAAGATGAAGTAAGTTTTAAGTTCATTTCTACCCCACTCCCACAAGCAGTAACACTGGCTGGGTGTGTGGAAAGATGAGGTTGTGTCACCCCCACAGCCTTGAAAACAAGGTCTTCAGAGCCTGGTCCTGCAACATCTCAGCGTTAATAGGCTTTGTAACTGTACAGCAGTGATATATGCATATCTCACTTAAAGGATTCCCACTTAGGTGCTAAGTACTATGTGAAAATTTCAGCCAGCTCTCAACAGGAAAAATGGACTATAAATATTTATCATACCATCTGGGCTCTTCACTTGCAGAGTTCATTAGTGCATTTATCCAGAAGAGGGAAAAAGAAAAAAAAAACTAGCAATGGACTGAAATCAGGAAACTAATTCAGAAACACTGGGCACACTCTGAGTAGCTTTCTGAGTAAAGCCAAGTAAGGACAGAAAATCATTTATCCTGCTAAATACCTGCTATATTATTTAAGTGAAACATCTACAAATTACATCAAATGGTTTGGCAGACTAAATATTAAGTGTACTTGTCACAACAAGGAACACTGCATGTGCAATGTATTTTCTGAATAGGCTGCTATTTTTTGAACAAGCACACTTTTACTGTGTAGAGAACTGCATAGAAAACATGGTCATCACTGCTTAAATAACCATCGTGGCCAGCTTATATAAACACTAGCTAAAGCTGCTGGAGATTATTTGCAGAACATTGGATCTGATGAGCTCAAATATAAGATAGCTTGGGTAGTATAATATTTGGGATTACCTTAATAATCTCTTTAGGGAAAGTGTGCAGTATCAGCAGAACCATTGCTTGAGTCTTTGAGGGAAGTAGAAACTGTACAGTAATAATTCTGCATTTATTATGCACTTCAGTCTTTCCCTGTGAATAAGGCAAGTTTCTGAGCTCTATATAGGGCCCAGGCTAATGCTTTGAGAATTTAATTAAATATCTGTGATTTCAACTCACCTGTGGAGCCCAAATTATCATTTTGGCAACCTGTTTTTGTTGTGTGGTAACTTGTTTTACTGTAGCACCATCCTTTGAAGTTACACATGTAATTTCCATGCATATGAGTTACTAGGGAAAAGAGCTTAATAGATTAATATAAAGAAAATCAATGTTGAGAGGCAATGAAAATGCTTCCCTACAGATTTATAGAGTGCTAGGTGAGTTGTCAAAGTTTACTGATACTTCAACCCTTTCTGACCTCTTTGAGCACAGCCTTTCAGGGGTCGACCTTTGAGTCATAGCTTCTGACAAGGGAGCTGATTTTCATCTTTTTGGATCTGAACACTGGGCTGTACTTGTCTGTGTTATCCATCACCGCCCTGCAGAGGATACAGGCAGTTCTGCTTCCCTTCTGACACCTTCCCTGCCTGGGAACAATCTCACAAAAGTCCACGACAGCCTTAAACACTTGTGCTTCTTGTACACTTCAGCCACTCTTATCCAAAATAAAGAAACAAACAAGCTGCTAGGTAGCAATTTCTGTGCCTTTGGCATCTTACTAACCTTTTGGTGTTCAGCTGAGTGTTAGGATGCCATTCTTGGCAAAAAAAAAAAGCTGCACAGCTTTTATTTGGAGTCCAGGAAATGGCATCAGCACCACTGTCTTGTAATAACCCCATAGCAATCCAAATATTCTGTTAATTTACAAATGTTTTTAACTAATTAAAATGATCACTTCTGCAGGAAAAACAAACGAACAAACAAACAAAAACAAGCAAAACAAAACACTGGTAATCCAAAATAAGTATATATCAACTATCTCACAATACAATGTAACTGCTCTTAAGACTTACAGTTCTCTTGCTCACAACTACCTTTGCTCCACAGAGAATCATCCAACCTTGCAAATCTTGCAGATTTTCTCATTGATTAGCATAATGAAATTCAGCTCTGAGCAATTATCCTTAACCTGTTTTAAGCTTGGAGTTCTTTGCTCCTATCTAAGGTGTGATAAAAAGCTAGGGGTCCAAAAGCATATATTTTTAGAAGAGTATATCCTTTGGTCTAAGATATTACACCCTTCTGAAGATCTCATCTCATCTATATCCTTGGACCATCATGAGCATAGCAACTTTTTACTTTTCATAAATTGTTAAATAATACTGCTAGATCCATTGTAGTTACATTCAGAAAAGAAAGGGCATTTGAACAAAAACAATTTTTCTTATTTGTTATGATTGTGATGGGAACAGGTTGTTCTACCGTGCTTATTTTTATTTTTCCTATAATTTCGCCTTCTTTGCTGAATGTAATGGCAAGTAATCTGTGCAGATCATTATTTCTAGACTTGTTACAAAATCAGTATGTAACAATAAGATACAAAAAGATCAGATGATATGAGCAGTTTGGAGAATACCTTTAGCTCTGCAGCAGCCATAGTCATTTGAACTCCTATTATTTCATCTGTCTGTTTCAAAGCATTTGATGATGGTCTGTAAACATTATTATGGCCATGAAGCAGATATAAAAAGTCTTCCAAAGTATATATCTACAATGCAGGCATAAACATATTTCCTACATATGCAAAACCCGCAAAAAGGCTAATGTTGTAGCATGTAATTTTGAAACTTTGAATCTCTCTACAGATATTGTCATGTGTATCTCTAATGTTTGATCTTACCTTTTAAGAAATAAATTTTAAATGCACACAATAAGCATGCACAGAGTAACTACATGAAGACTTTCTTTTTCATTGAAAAAACTTGAGGTTTTAAAAGGCTCTTTTCCAATAGTCTTTAGAATAAATACGGAACTGATCTGTTAGAAGAGCTGATGTACAGCTCCGTGCTTTTTCTTCTTATTTTTTCCACTGTAAAATCATAAAAGAGGAAGGGGGAAAGAAAACATGTCACCAAAGAACTTTCCAAGTGGCATTGATAATAAGCTAAAAATCCTTGGGCTACAGAGACTGAGAGGTGACCTTATTAATGTTTATAAATTTATAAAGGATGAGTGCCATGAGGATGGAGCCAGGCTCTTCTCGGTGGCAAACAATGATAGGACAAGGGGTAACGGGATCAAGCTGGAACACAAGAGGTTCCACTTAAATTTGAGAAAAAACTTCTTCTCAGTGAGGGTGACAGAGCACTGGAACAGGCTGCCCAGGGAGGCTGTGGAGTCTCCTTCTCTGGAGACATTCAAAACCTGCCTGGACATGTTCCTGTGCGACCTCACGCAGGCGTTCCTGCTCCAGCAGGGGGATTGGACTAGATGATCTCTTGAGGTCCCTTCCAATCCCAAACATACTGTGATACTGTGATACTGTGTGAAGAGTGTGAGACTGTGAAAGAATTCTGACCTGACAACTGTGTGGATTTACGGGGTAAAAAAAAAAATCTTCTTAGTAGTAATCTACCACTCTTCTATTTCAAGCAATGATATATCAGATTTCTTAATGTCCAATTTCCAGGACTACCACTTACCTTGAAATTCATGACAAGTTTTTATAGGTCATGTACAGATCAAATCTGCTGTGTGTGTGCCCAGTGGGACATATAGATGCACAAGAACTGCTGCTTCTGGGGAATTTGTATGTCTCTGTACATTAGCTGTAGGATTGGCGTATTTGGGAATCATCAGCCTTGCTGCACATGCAGAGAGGACCCTGGACAGAGTGGACCTGACAGTCTTCATAGCTTTAACAAATTCGAGGGTCCAGACTCAGAGTTGTGTGCATCACTGTGTGAATATGCCAAAAAAACACTATTTTCCTGGGTGAATCCCATCATACCTGCTTACTCTAATGGCTCATTTGCAGTAGGGCTGACAGCAAATGTATCTACAGATACATTAATTAACATTAGCTGGCATTAATCGTCTTGCTGAGGTATTGCTAACTATGTAGCTCTGACTGCATGAGGTACAACAGAGGCTGAAAACATAACTAGTATCCTCAGCTGTATATTTTCAGATTATTAAATGCAAACGCAAAGCACCCAAGTTCTTGCTGTGAAGCCACAGAATATCTAATCCAGTGGCAAAAGGAAAACCAAGACCTAGCTGTCAGCATAACTTAGAGTGGAAACTTCTATTGATGGTAACACGCAAGGAAAAAATTCTGTCTTAGAGGGGTCAGGATAAAGAAAAGCAGAGTTGGCAACTAGATAAAAATGCTGAATATGTTTAATTTAAAATAACTTAGGGATGCGACATGAAAGTGAACGGGGCCAGTTTGCTAGCATTTTTCAAAGAACTTCAGCTTGAGGATGATGGGAATTCTTGGAAGGTGAAGGAGCTGGTTTTTTTGCTATTGGTTCTCTGATTAGCCTTGATGTTTCCAAGTGCAATCCCTCCTGAATCAACAAGTCAGAGAGAGGACTTCCTCATCAAAGTTTATGTCCAGCATGCTTTAGTAGCCTCTTTTGATAAAGAACTAAATATTGAAATCTCGGGTATTTTTCCCTCTTGGAACTAAAGCTGTGGGGCTGAGAGACTGTAGCCATGTCTCTCCTGAATGAAGTTCCTGAGATGTTAAACTGAGATTATATAAAATGTGAGCCTTGCTTTTTGCTTTTTTCTTGTTAGACAACATATGCATGTGAGTGGCAGTCTTCACAAATACACAATAGACACATTAGCTGCCTTATTGACTCCTATCTTTGTTTCAAGAGGAATTCAGTAAATTGTGTGCCTCTTTTCAGATTTATTCCTAATTTCAGCATTATAACAATTCTTGAAACTTGATTATTATCCTACTTTTAGGATAATGAATGTTGTGCCTGTGGGTAAATTTTTTGCTGGTTAGAAAAAAAAAAAGGCACAGCTCAGTGTTCTTTTCTGTTTCTCATGGGGCAACATTTGAGAAAACAGCTAGTGCTTGGTTTGAAGATGGTTTTAAGTACATATTTGTTTTTATCCAAGTGTTCATTTCAAATATGTGAAATTATTTTGTATTTTCTTCCTTAGCAGAATTCAGCTTTTCTTACTTTTGTCCTGAGAGAATGAATTAGGTTCCAGGTGGTAAACTGTAGATTATTGTTAACAATTATCTGTAGATTATTGTTAATACTCATGTAGAATTAGTTAATTTCGGTTGTGATATTCTAATTTATAGGGTGCCATGTAAAACTAGAGGCAGTTCCCAGTCTCAAAGAACTTTAAAATTATTTTTAAAATAAGGGATGAATACCGCAGAGAGATGGGATTGACCCTGTGGTACTGATGAGGGAAGATTGAGTTGGTGATAAGAAGCAATCACAATGCAGCATGTATCCAAACATCATAAATGTTTTGTTAGACATCAGGGTGACGGTGATTTTGCAGGCTTTTATCGAGTGATAAGTCTCAAGACAGGATGAAAACTGAATGCACTTGTTGAAAAATTGGACAAATGAACAGTTGAGACCCGTGTTGTTGCTTGAAAAGAAGCAGGAGCTATTATTCACATTATTGAAGATGATGGGTAAGAAGGCAAGTGGAAGGACTTTAAAAGTGAAGATAAGTAGTTTTGCTTCCTCTTATTTACTACACTGGGAGAAAATAAGTTCTACCCCTGTGCTGCTGAAAGTTATCATTGTGGCAACTCCACTATTATTAGATCATTCTATTTTAGCTTCAATATTCAGGAAACTACTGAATCAATGCATTTTACACTTTTAAGGCATTCAGAAGTGAGCTGCTTATTTTGTAATAGCTGTAAAGAGAGGTAGGACATACACGACCCTAAACTGTTTGTTGGTCTAAAGAGGAGAATGGAAGAAGAAAAACAGCATAAAATTATAGGCAGTTGAACAAAGATCCAATGTGAAAAAGGTGTAGTACCCTCTGACAATCATTAAATCTGCAAAAGAAACCTGGTACACTGGGTGTTAATTACAGTAATTCAAGATGTTTCTGGGAATACAGTGGCTTCTTTTTCATCTGGCTTGTACAATTAATGACTCAAGTTTTCTGTTATGAATCCTTAAATTGTTCTGCTGTCTTATGAACAAAAAGTAATGCCTAGGAGACAGTAGCAGAGTCTTCTATTCCAAACTTCTTTGAATGCCTTCTGTGTCCTAAAGTTGCTGCTTCTTCTATGAGCTCTCTAAAGAACCATGGTAGCAATTTCCTAGTCATCCTGTATTTACTAATTTATAGAGTGGTTAGTTTTGAATAAGGGTTTGAATTAACTGACGAGTCACAAGTCTAAAGTAGTTATTTCATATTTGTTGAAACCCCAAGCCTTAACATTTAGTGACCCTGGTCCACAAATATTTACCATGAACATAGTGCTTATAGTTGCAAATCATACGTGGAATTATTGATTGCTCACAGTAACGAGTACTGTGCTAAATGCAACGAGTGTCAGAGGATCAGTTCTTCCATCTTTGTTCCCATTGCAGTTACAAACTTTATATGCAAGTCATATTAAAAGCACTTTCATATTGTTTGGAGGGGTTTTTTTCTTGTTTTGTCTTGTCTTTTCCTAAAGATTTCCTCATATTCACACTGTAGTTCCTGCCACTGACATCAACTTATGTCTTTGAGGCTTGTCAACATGACGCGGCATGTGGTCCCAGAGCTGAGCCTTGCTCCTTCCATATGACTGTAAAGCAGAAACCTATGAGCAATTACTCAAACTAGCCTCTCAAACAGCTATATCTGGAGGTGCATCTTTAAATGTTTTACTTATCTCAGTGGGCATAAAGCACAGGAATTTTTGAGCAGGATCAACCTGGAAAAATTGCCAA
Source organism: Nesoenas mayeri (assembly GCF_963082525.1). Taxonomy (NCBI): domain Eukaryota; kingdom Metazoa; phylum Chordata; class Aves; order Columbiformes; family Columbidae; genus Nesoenas; species Nesoenas mayeri. The sequence continues at coordinate 22,502,897 of NC_137542.1, read as the reverse complement.
TGAACTGCAGATGCTTTTCTGTAAGGAATTGCCTTTTTTCTTGTGCATCCATCATGCCAAGATGGCTAATGCATGTTAGTTTCTCAAGAATGGAAAAATACTACACCACTTGGTTCATGAAAACACAGTGGGATACAGAAACTAACCCAAAAATTTGGGATGACGTAGGAAATTGTATTTCTAGCTGTAAACTTTATTATTACACAGACAGACTTGTTTTAGGATAAGCATCTGGCAATTATCTTGGTTCCCTGCCTCCAAGACCATTTTGGAGTTGAATGTGTCCAGCTGAAGTACTAATGGTTGGCAAGCCTTGTGCTTGGGGTAACCCTGCTACACAAGCTCTCAGCTTTGCCACCCAAAGATCTGATAAGTGATTTGTGTTGCAGAGAATTGCTGCTGTTGTAGCCTGAGCATGGAGGAAAGATATCTTATCTGCTAGGAGTACTGATCCTTACCAAGTGGGATGCTTCTTCCAAGGTGGCAGGAGAACTGCAGGAAGGCATGCATCCCATATAGGAAAATAAATGAACAGGAAAGAAAACACATTTTTCCATTTCTTCTCAACATATCTGACTAGAATAAAGGCACAATAATGATGACAAAATCAACGAGTAAAAACAAAAAATGAGTATATGAGGAAAAACTTGCTAATCATGAGATATCTTAAATTGTTGAAGAGTTTTGTGTGCTATGGTAGAAACTATGGAATGTGAAGCAATTAAAATTCACCTAATCAAAACATTCAGAAACACACAGTACAATGCAAAGCAGCTGTATATTGTCAAGGGGGTGAACACATTGTTTGCTGTTTAGGTCTAGTGTTTAAAATCTTCATTTGAGAAAGAAGGAAATTAAATAGAATTATATACTCAAAATGGTTGTCTTGTTTTCTTTTTTCAGCGCAAATTGAAGTGATACCATGCAAAATTTGTGGTGATAAGTCCTCTGGAATACACTATGGAGTCATCACTTGTGAAGGCTGCAAGGTATGAGATTTTAATACAGCATAGTCATCAGCACTGCATTAGCCTCAGGCATCTGTGTATAATAATACACTCTTACACGCTTTCAAGCAAGTGATGCCAAAGGCTGTAAAGTCTGCTGCTGATATAGATGTGTTTCATGCCTAATATTACTAGTAGCTTTCCTTTTCATCAAATAGTCTTCAGAGTTACCTCCTCATTTGAAACATGAATTCATCACATTTAATGCAGTATGAGTGCTGATACAGAGGCCTGCAACTCTAAGTCACACCTGTTCTACCTTAAGCAAGCTTGAGAGTTGCATTTCTTGTCTTGTTTCCTATACAATCCATGTAGCACTAAAAGTTGGTGCGGTATCCCAGTTTATCATGGTAAAAGTTTACAGGTGTCAATTTGGTCCTATTTTATGCCCCTTGTGTTCTCTGCAGGCCAGGTAGTAATCTCCAAAAGAAAATATGCCTTACATTATGTGTAGCATAAAAGGAGCCTTTGTCTTCCTTAGAGGCTCCAGCCTGGGGCAGTTGCTGAGCACTGGAGGCCTGGGGGCTTTTGTGTTTGTTGGGGGTTTTGTTTTGTTTTGTGTGTTCTGTTTAGTTTTGTTTGTTTGTTTAAGGCAAAAAAATCTTCCATGCTGCTTAGTTGTATTAACATATTATCCCAGACATTAGTTCAAATAACACAAATCAGTCTCCCAACCAAGAGAAGAAAGGCTTCAGTTTTCAACTTTAAAAATACTCTATGATGTTATTATCTAAGGAATTATACCATTACTCATGGAAAACCAGATTTTCATACTACGTGTTAGTATTTCAGCTTTGACTGTAAATGTGAAGTTGCAAAGATGGACTGGTAGCATCTTTGTTTTTTTCTATGTGGAAACATGCAAAATGGTTTATTTCAAAGTGGGTGCATATTTACAGACTGAAATGGCAAGTCTGTATTTACCTAATTCTTTACAGAATTTTAGAATATCTGAAAAATCTGAAAATTTGGGTGCACCCATTCCCAAAATAAAGCTTTTAATGTCGACACATTGATGAGCAATTTCTTGTCAAAGATCATATTTATTTCAGAACAGCTAATAATTGTAAACAGAAGAACCCGCAGTGTGTCGCTGTCTTTTTTTGACACTGGACTAGAAATAAGCATATTCTTATGACCACATGAAACAGGATTAGGTTAATTGATGTGACACTTAAAATTTGGCACAAAAGCTACAGGAGAAAAATGCTTTAAGCAGAAAAACAGCATCTTGTCTCAGTACTCAGTGCTCACAGAGCAGTTAGGACTAGAGTCTCCTGTAGACACGATTAAAGTTAATGCTGGCCCTTGTGTGTGCCTCAGGAGGAGATGATACCCCTCAGCTCTGTGTGTAGACTGCTTTTTGAGATAAAGAGCTTCTCTTCCACTTACGACAGTTTTAACCCCATTGTTTTTGTGCCAGTTTTGCAGTATCAGATCAATTAGTCTAATCGTGTTTTGTGAGCCTGTTGTGAAAAAAAGCTGTCAGCCTCCACATCAGGTCCGATGGGAGCTGTCTCAGTCTGTCAGGGCTCTCTTAAGGTAAGCACTGTCTCAGACAGTGCAACTCTGCTCTTCATTGCCGAGCAATTAAATAACTATTTGCTCTGACTGTGTAGTAATAACTGGTCATTTCTGGCCCCTTTTGTGTGAATGCATTAGAAGTCTGAATTAATTAAGAGGGCCATCACGTGTGGAAGAGAGAGGTGAGAACCGCTGCAGAAGCATGCACGCATGTTGAGCCAGGCACCAGACAGCTGCAGCATTTCAGGACGCAGCATCCGAGGATTGTACTGCCCGTGGTGGTGCTACAGACTTCAAGGGACAGGAAATCCTCTTGTCTCCCTACATTAGCTGTGCCACTGCAAATGCATATTATAAGCGCTCAAGGGGCATCATAAATATTACTGCTGTTTCATGTGCATGCTTGAATACACTGAATAACGTGCTCGACCCGTTGAAGAAAATGGTGGCTCTGCCACTGTCGTCACTGAAAGGGTGAAACTTGAAGACAGGTTTCCATCCCATCTGTGTCTCCTTCTTTTGCGAGCAGCCTTTTATCATCCCTCCTGCCTACCCCCAGAGCAAAGTATTTGCTACCACTCTTTTGTCATGGCTTAGACAGTAGCTCTTGTGACCATTTCCTTTCTCTCAGTGATGGATAAAGTGACTTGTTTGAGATGCAGAAAGACTTGTTGTCAGTGTTGAGAATATTGGGAAACCTGTCTTTAAGGCTGTAGCTCCTCAATAATAAACTTCATCTTCCTTCCTCCAAATAGAATTATTCTCATTAAATATAGCCAATATTGTAAAAAAAAAAAAACAACTAGAAATGAAATGATTGTCTGTACTTTGTAAGATAATAGTTAGATCTTATGCAGGAGAGAGTACAAAATCTCCTCAGAAAAAATACATTACCTGCTGTAGGTTAATTTTATTATGTAACTCTTGATTTTTTTCCTAAGAGGGGCAAAGAAGGAACAAACAAATTCTTCTGAGATGAGATCAGTCTTAATGGGAAAAAAACAGCAGTCCAGAATAAGGCACAGTCAATGCTAGATGCTTGTGTGGGTTTTTTAAATGTTGTTTAATTCATTTGTTCTCTCAAATCTCTATCCACATAGGAGCTTCTAAAACCTGAACCTTTAAAGCAGAAAATCTTTCGGACGTCAGAACCGAAATTGGCTGTGAAGTTCAGCAAGTAGAGTAGAAATATCTGCAATTAGCATCCATTTAGACTTAAATTAAACTCACCTCCACAGTTTCAGGAAAAGTTTTAGTCAGCCAGGATCAGATAAGTCCCCACCAGAGTTTTTCTCAGAGTTTCCGTAGAGGTCATCCATATTCTTAAAAGTGCAAATCATAAAACTTAATTTAGTTTTTAGATATACTACAATCACTGATAAAACCAGCATGGGCCAGATGAAGTGATTCTCTTTATGTTCTACCTCAGGAACTATCTCTGCTGGTATACTTGATGGGGCTCTCCACCTGTTGCCTGTTATTACTGACACCCCACATCATCCTCACTGAGTTCACCAGGACTGGAGCTAGAATTCAGGCGCTACCTGTAGCAAGCGAAGTGAGCCCTATGACACTATCACCTTGTTGTTTTCCTACTCCCGTTCCCCCAAAACAAACATCTGCTGTGATTGCCATGGCTGAGTACTACAGTTTGTCAGCCTTTTCAGAGTTAACACTGGCTTTGCCTGATAAATGAAGTTAGCTCTTGCTTACTGGCTCCATTCAGAGCTTGTTTGCAAACCAGCCTAGAAAGGCACAACCACTTTTATGCTACTTCTGATGACCGGTATAAGTGCAGTAATGATGCTTTCTGCCTTTTTTCTTCTTATGGCTTTCTGTCGTGGCTAGGCTATTCTTTGGCTCTGCCACCACACAACCCTGCAGCTGTGTACGTCTGAAGATGCCGAATGACCAAGAAAATTATTTGGGTTTTTTTTTTTTTCTCTCTGCAGTTCTTGTTCCACTTGTCCTTTATTTTACAGGAAAGAAAAGAATAGCATAAAATGCCTTCTCTCTCTCTTTCTCTCTCTAATCCTCACCCCCTGGTTTCATTCCTCTTGTAATCTCTGCTGTTTTGTGTCACTTCTACCATGATGGTACCTCTTAGGGTCGTCCTTAGCAGCTGGGAGCAAGTGTGGCCTTAGATATGGGTTAATACTCTCCTTCTAGCCCTCTAATCTTTAGCCAAGTAGCCCACAGCTGGCCAGAAAAACCTGCTAGGAGATAGAATAGCTACAAATTTTTACATAGATAAAATCAATAATGTTATATTCCATTGAAATGGAAAAAGTCATTACTTTCTCATGCTACTGTCTAGAGGTGTTGCTTTCTCCTTTGTATGTTGGCTTTACTTGATACAGTCATTAAATCCTAGTGCTTTTGTGATGCTTGAATTTGAATTACTTTTCACTCCTGAAGTGTATGGTCCCTCCAGATCAGATCAACATTTGCCAGGTTAAACTGAACCAGCAGACTTCAGCTCCTAGTGCTACACGTAGCGAGTGCCGGTTATTACCAGTCTCTTTCATTAAAGGAAGAAAATTGTCAGACAAAGTACTTTTAAGTCATCTGTTTACAAATGTTGACAAGCTTTTCCTTTACTAGCAGCAAGCGTTAGATGATATATGGTTGTTATTGCACAATAGGAATGCATTCTGTAACATTACTGTTTGTGTTTTAACAAAGTAGAAGTATGTTATTTACAGAATAAAGCACGATTCTCCTTGTAATAAGGAAATGTTATTTAGTTTCACTATACAGGGAAAGCACATCTGCAAAGCCACAGTGTAAGTAGCATTGCACTAAATAGGTGTTTATTGTAGTCATTTACACGGTTCTGTTCGTGTGTGTACGCGCACACATATATGCACATGGTAATACTCCGTCTCTCTGTCTCTCTTGCCTCTAGGGATTCTTTCGGAGGAGTCAGCAGAACAATGCCTCCTACTCCTGCCCAAGGCAGAGAAACTGTTTAATTGACAGAACCAACAGAAATCGTTGCCAACACTGCCGACTGCAGAAATGTCTTGCCCTGGGAATGTCTCGAGATGGTAAGGAGTCAGATTCCTGCTTCACGCCTAAACCCTTTGAAACTCTTCTTCACTGCTGACTTACTTAAACTCCCTGTAGATTTCTGGGGGACAAAAAAAAAAGGCAGGAGAAGCTCCTTGCTTTGTAATGCACGCACTGTGAGACACGGGATCTTTGCCATTCAGTTAACAAAGGAGGCTATTTTAACGGAGGGGGTGGGGAAATCACAAAATGGAGAGCACTATTAATTTGGAACAATTGGAGTCAGAACTTAAATGTGTTGTTCTGACCGAAGGCACAAAAAGGTCACCTCTGGAGAGGTGGATTTATATTCCAGTTTGAATAACCTCTTATATTAAACATTAACGTTTATCTTCACATTAAATATTGATGTGTGAAAGCATCCCTTTCCTTGGGATCTCTAGAGGTATGTGACATTCTAAATAGGCAGTTAAAAAGAAACTTACACCTTGATAGAATTAGGGTTTTCTGGTTTGTTTGATTTGGTTTGGTTGTTTTTTTTTATTCAGAGCTTTTGACTAAAAATTTTAAATTGTTAAAAAAAAAAAAATAAAAAAAAATATTTCTTTTACCTGTACATTATCCCCTGTCCCTGTCTGGGTATCTGGAAGAAGCATTTCATAGTTTAGCACTGAAAATGGACACTACACCAGACTAAAGCTCCACAGCGTATCTGGTAGCAGGATCCTTTGGTGCTTGCAGAGCTTTGATCCACTTCCCAAGCTGTGGTGTGACAAGCCATGATAGGCAGGCTCCAAACACGCACCAGCCACACCAGAGCTGCAGAGCAACGCTGCCCACAGCTGATCTGCCCCGGCCACCACTGCTAATGTGGGGGGTCTCCAGTTCGCAGACACATTTTAAATAGTCAGGAAGTACAAGAAGAAAACGTTATATTTTTGAAGGCAGGTTATATTAATTTTGATTGCCTGCCAGCGGTTTTCTGTCTTAGGAAGTTTACGCAAAATGTGCCTTTTGAAATTAACAACCACTGATGGAGGAGTTTCTTTAGATGGCCCACAGATTCTAAACTTATTCTAAATTTGGACTGTAATATGTTGTCTTACCTCTCTGTGTCCCATGTCTCACTGAAGCAACTTACTCACCACTCGCACCAGTCTGGGAGGAGCGTTGCAGTCTAGCCTTTAATCTGTGAACTCTTTTTGGTCCTAGCATGCAGCTTACGTAATGCCTTAGCTCCCGATTCTTCCCGGAGGAGATTAAAGTAGTAACATTTCAGTAATTTAACAGCACGTGCTTTCCTCCTGAAAGTAATATTTCAATTATTTGACGTATCACAGGAACATTTTAATGTGACTAACAGCACTGTCTTCCCAACCTATAATTCAGGGACCCCTATATACAGACAAAAGGAGTGATTCTTCAGACATCACTTTCTTCTCTCACTATTTACATAAGGGTGTTTATACTTAACGATATTAAGAGATCTTACCAGTTTAAAATAGGCTGTATGGATTTTTTTAACAGAGAAATTGAATGTGTTTTTTACCTCTCAGCCATGTAACAGATTCATTTTTATCTTGCGGAGGCAGGATGCTAATTGACAGCAGCTGGAGAATCCAATTAATGAATATATAATGAGAATAAACAGTGGGTGTTTGTTTTTATTACTGAGGCCCTAAATTTGAAGAAAATACACAGTTATATTTTTCAAAATACGGTCATTGCATATTGTCCATAAAGGTGTGCAGTGCACAATGGACTGATTCCAGGGCCAGGCTGTGTTCATGAGAGGTTGCTTGCAGCCTGTGTGAAGGGCTGCAAGTAAGCTGAGGTTGGCAACAGGGGAAAAAACACTCTTAGTGTAAAAAAAGTGCAAATAAATTTAAGAGACTGCCATCTCCTTGGTGTTCTGGCATAGCTTTTTCATATTACGCTCTTCCTTTTTTTTTTTCTTTCCTGGCTCAAGGTTTTCACATTCATCCACATGTGTAGGCTCAGACTGCTCGCGAGGACTATAGTGGAACTACGGGGTGGCAAAAATGAGAGCCAAGCCCATCCTGTGCTAATAAATGTAATGATTCTGAATTTATCCCAATTGCAGATGTAGTGGAAATACTCGACATTGGAAGATACGCCTCACAATACCTAGAAATTAGTGTTTTCAGAGCAATGTCCTCTTATAAATTCTGCTCTGATAAATTCTGCTGAATGTATCCCTTGTTAGTTTTAGAACACAATTAACAACTACCTCTGTTCTGAGATCCCAAGATCTAGCCCAGTAGAAAGCCAGAATTTATAGCGAGATGGGGTGTTGTGGTGAGGGAAGATAATCAACTATGACCCACTGTGTATTGAGGCTGTGGATTTACTCCTTCTAGTTCCACAGCAATCAGCCTGTCATTTCTGAAAATTTCAATCTCAGTGTAATGAACCCTGTTCCTGGGGAGAATGGTTTGCACTCTGATGTTTTCCTCCCTTTCTCATCAGAAGGAATGCATGGGTTTGTGCATGGAGATTATGTAAATTGCTTGTGTAAATCCCTGAGACTTTCCTCTGTGGAAAAGATGACATTCATTTGTGCTGTTTACCTTCAAATCTGTTATTTTCCTTTAGGTTCTAACTGTAACCTGTAAATTTTTTTATTTTTTTTTTTTAAGTGTGAAGATAACACCCCATTGAAAGAATGCAATAATAAGGCTTTAGGGCTTGTTTTCATCCCGAGTACTAATCCTGTTAGTGCACTGTTTAAAGGTTTGTGGAAAGTTGGTAAATCACATGGGATACGAATCTACAGACTGTACATTTCATACACAGCTCTGGATTGTTGTTCAGTGAACATGGAGATATAAAAGGATGCATGGTCTTTTTAACATTCACAGTGGGAAGTGAGTTGCTTGACTGAGGCCTTCCTGTCAAATAGGAGTCATTGTTGTCACCTTGTAAATCCAAGCACACAATACTTTTTCCTTTGTGAGACACACATGGTATAAAGCTTTGCATCCTCTCTCATTGCCACAGAAAAAGACAAGTTTCAACAGGAAAAAAAAACAAAAACAAAAACAAAAGAACAACGCTGAAAGTAAATATCAGAAGAGTGGTGGGGTTGAGGGGAATCACGGGGGGAAAAAAAAAAAAAAGAAAGATAACAATGGTTCACATTATGCGTTGCTTTTCAGCTGTGAAGTTTGGAAGAATGTCCAAAAAGCAGAGGGATAGCTTGTACGCTGAAGTGCAGAAGCACCAGCAGCGACTGCAGGAGCAGCGGCAGCAGCAGAGTGGTGAGGCAGAAGCGCTCGCCAGGGTTTACAGCAACAGCATCAGCAACGGCTTGAGCAACCTGAATAACGACACTGGCAGCACCTACTCGAACGGGCATGTCATTGACCTGCCGAAGTCTGAGGGTTATTACAATGTGGATTCTGCCCAGCCTTCCCCAGACCAGTCTGGGTTAGACATGACTGGAATCAAACAGATAAAGCAGGAACCTATCTATGACCTCACCTCTGTACCAAACTTGTTTACCTATAGCTCTTTCAACAATGGGCAATTAGCTCCGGGGATATCCATGACTGAAATAGGTAAGGAAAGTTCTTATTCCTCTAATATATGTATATATAAAAGCTAGATTGCAATACTATCTTTATTAAATATTATGTAGGCATTCCTATAGTTACACCTTCACGCATGTGTGTATGTACTCACACGTACAGGGAGTAAAGGAAAGAAAATCACTCTGGCAGTAATTGACACAATATCAAGACAATTCTGTTTTTACCAAAATCTGCAAATTACACAGTTTCTTAAACTCAGCAGTTCATCCCCAGTTTATGAAACAGGAGCAGTAAAGCAGGTGATGAATCAATCAGAACCAAGTGATAATTAGTAGCAGGGAGCTTGTTTCAAATAAGCTCATTACTAGCAGGGTTAAACGATCTCTTCAGCCAGCCATCCGTATTCTTGTCAACACCCAGAATCCCCATGACAGCTAATTCTAGGGTATTTATTGTCAAAAAGCACCAGCTTGCTGTTTTTGGTGTGTGGATATACATGCAGAGCAAGTTTACTGAACTTGTGAGATGCACAATTTCTGAATGAAGTTGTATGGATAACCATGCTCCTCTGCTTGAATGCCTGGGACAACATGTCTCTTGATTTCTTCTTTGTAAAGTAGCAAAGAGACCTCTGTGTGAAATGAGGTGGTTTGAAAGACAATAACTAACAGTGATTCTTCTCTAAGGAGTATTTCTGTTCATCTAATGCCTCTAGTCTTACATCTGCAATGCATCTGATAGTACTACTTCTATTATAAAGAAATAACGTGAAAGAAGATTGGCATCCTAATTAGGTACTTCCCACCTCAACAAGTGAAGTATGCTGAGTCAGTTGTGGTTGAGAATATAATCAAAGGTAACACTTGTTAATGGAGTTTAATTTTAAAGCCAGAAGATGGGGAAAAAAATATGGTATTCAAGAGGACCCATAACAAATGAATTAATATCACATCATAAACCCTCTCTATAGTTCTGGCCTGGACTTGCTGCCTTGTGGATGTACACTGGAATGTGTAGATTTCTGTTTGTAGTCAGGCCTGCTGAGGGCCCTAGAGATGTGGCATGCACTCAATAGATACTGCAGAAAAGGTATATGTAGTAGATACCATCTGATAAAAAAATGAAGCCGCAGCTAGAATCCATAGCATGTTTTCTACCCATGGATGTTCATATACAGGAAGGTGTATAAAAAATTGTGTGCTTTAGTTGCAGATTGCATAGGGGAAAGTTAGGCTTTTCTGTCACACTGTTTAGTGGGACACGTTTTGCCATCACATTTGGCTTAGGCTGCTGTCCAGTGACATCCTACACTCACAATGTAGCAATAGAGAGTATTAGTGAGGAACATCTGCTCCAACTTCCTTCTCAGCAGTTGAGGTCGTGTGAACATTACATGTGGCTTTTGGACATCCCAGTCCTGCAACAGGGCTTCACAGTACTCCAGATCATCTGAGACAATGTAAATAGTCAAGAGTTGCTTCTCTGCAGCACCCTGTACCAAGAGAGAATGTTAGCAGAAAGACTCAGAGGAGGTACCAGAAATGTGACAGTTCTGACAGTCCATGAATTAGGGTTTGTGCTCAGTTGCAGAAGTGACCTCAAAGAGAGAATATGGCCACAAGACTATATCAGAGATTAACAGAATGGTTTGGGTTGGAAGGGACCTTAAATGGTCAACTAGTCGAACCCACTGCAATGAGCAGGGACATCTTCCCGCCCCCCCAGATCAGGTTGCTCAGAGCCCCGTCCAGCCTGGCCTTGAATGTCTCCAGGGATGGGGCATCTACCACCGCTCCAGGCAACCTATACCAGGGTTCTGCCACCCTCATTGTGAAAAGTTTCTTCTTCATGTCTAGCCTGAGTCTCCTCTCTCACATACTTAGTGGTTAAAGGATCCCACTGAAGTCAATGGGATCTTTTAACTTATGAAGATGTAGGGAATTGTTTAAATTCTGTCTCAGAATCACTTAAAAATAATGCATCGTTCTTTAATGTTCACCCATTTTTTTTCTCTCCTAGCCCTAAACTAGCCAGCCCTAAACCCAGCCCACATTTGCAAGTGTTTCATCCTCTGTGTCATCTGGCAAGTGTTCTTCTTCTGGAGCATAAAAAGTAGGGAAAACTCCAGAGTGCAGAGAACAGGACATACCAAAGGACCTGTCACTGACCTGACAAAATTCGGGTGCTGGGATTTACCTCTCTTCTCTTTGAAGCTGGAACTGAGGCTCCTAAATTGCTAGGATTTTACCTGAGTACTGCTCTATGTCTTTTGTGGCTCCTACAGCAGAGGGGTAAGGGTGTTAGTGAGAGATAATGTAGTATAATGGATCACCTGACACAACTGAAAAAATTGAAGAGATGTACCATAAAATAATGGGATTAGTGCACAGGCAAATGATTTTCAGTGGTTAAAAACAAGCAGAAAATGCTTCTTAATGCTGCAGTGGATTGTTGGACCATCTGTAAAGCTGCAGTCTTGTAGTCAAAGCAGAGAAACTCTAAGGAATGGGATGCGTTGATTTCATATTACATTATGCATAAATTTCACTGCAGCATTGTATTTCACTCTAGTGAGATCTAGGAATAAACTCATGTCATGTTAAATAGAAATCACTGCTATAAATGTTAGATTAAATCACAGACAATATATAAGAGATGGAAAAGCTATACATTCATCTTTGTGCCTGGCAGAAATTTCTTCATACTTCCTTGTCTAGTGATACACTGAACCGTTGTTTAAGTATCCCAGATCATATTAGTTCTTTTCCTCACTGACAACTTTCTACCAGATTCAAATATCCAGTCTTGGTTTTCTTCTGCTCTTTATGTTTTTCAAATACATGTATTTTTTTAAGCACGACCTCACTTCCAGCTTGCTCGATCTTGAGTGCAATGCTTTTAATTTTTTCCTCATAAATGAATGTGCGAGACTCCTTCCATCCTTCAATTCCTAAAAGTTTCTGTAAGCTCTCCAAGGGACAGACTTCTTCACAGGCAGCCCAGAATCAAAGTAGTCTTTGTAGCTTCTGCATCACGTGCCGACCAATATCCAGTTCACGTATTCCTTCAATGTTATTGCTTTGCTTGTTTCTCACTCCTATCCTGCATAGGGCAATTTTTATTAAGATACCTCTGACTGCACATTTCCTAGTTTGAATCTCATTTTCTTGTTTTTATAACCTTTTCAATCCTGTTACTTTATGTCTTAGTCTGCATTGATGCTTTGTGACTTCTTTCAGTTTAGAATTATCTCTTCATTTAATTATCATGTTGTGAACCCTCTCTTTCAGATTATTAAAGAAAATGTTAAATGCTTATAAAACAAAATCTAATAATGGTCTCTGCTGCACCTAACTAAACAACTTGCAGTTGCTTAAGTCACTTCATTTATTTTTGCTTGCTATACAACAATAAGGTTCTCTGAAAAATCTGAATAACAAGTCTTAATTTCCCTGTCAGTTTGGTTCAGTTACAAAAGTAATATTTTCTAGGATACTATATGACATAATTTACACATAATTTACATTCTTTTCTTCACGTGTTAATTTTCTAATTCCATCAAAAAGGAATAAAAATATTCAGGCATACTTTGATCTTTAACAGTGGTATGCTTTAATTTGAATGTTAAAGTGCCCTTTTTCCTGAGCATACCTTCATCTACAACAGACTTTGTAGTGGAAATTGTAATTGTTCAACTTCACAGTTTTGAAATTCGGAATTTTTATACAGCAAATATTTCAACACATAGTATTAGAATGGCACAGCAAGCAAAATATAGGTTACCCTGCATGCTTACTAGTATCTCTAAATACTGTACCAGGAAATAGATGTTGGAGAAAGGGATGCTGACAAAGTCATACAGGGCTACTGTACATACTTCGTACTAGTATATGCCTCCAAATGAGTTGAATAGTCCAGGGTACAACTGCGCATTATCTGATAACTATGAGAAGGAGGATAGTTAATGGCTCTTATGGAAGAGAGGACTAAGTATAAGAAAGAGCAGTTTCACATACAGACACAAATTTCTCATGTAACTGCCGGAGCTTATGATGGAGAAAAGCTGGATAAAAATCAAGTAGTTTCCCATTAGGCAGAACTGTGCCTTAGGCTCAGCCCCAGTCAGTATCCCAGTTTCTGTTACAAAAAGAAATACAAAACATAAGTCAGTCCAATGCTTGTAAATAAGCATACAAGAGCAGAACCTCATCTTGGCATCAATTGTATTTCCAGGCCTGATCCTTTTTTTTTAAGGGAGGTATTTTCATCCTTAACTCAAGGCATCTTGTTGGAGTCTTGATTTGGATTTGTAGCCAGGTGGGCAGAGCACAAAGTAGGTCAGATGCAGCAACCAGATGAGTTGGGCTGGTTCTTTCTCTACCTGCCATGCTGTCCACAGGTGTCATGACCCAGGTTGGGTCATGCAAACAGTGTGGGGGACACCCAGGGCCTGAGACACATGAGGCCAGGGACCATGCAACACAGTCCTGTTTCTCCTGGACCATCTTGCCATCTGCCCTGCTGGGAAGGCAGAAATTCCTCATGCTGCAGTGGGAACTCAAGCTGGCTGTGGGGTGAAATCTGCTTGTAATGTCAAAAAGCAAAAATTGGGTTATTTGCAGAACATCTTTCTCCTCACAATGCGAATCGCAGAGGTCAGCTGGTATGGGGGAAATCTTAAGGGCAGAAGGGAGCTCCATTTACTGACCTTGATATCCCCACAGGGGGATGGCAATGCTTGCACCCAAGTGTGATTTTAAATTATTAGGTATTAAAGGCTTATTTTTAGACTTGGTCAAATTAAAGACATCTTGTTCAAATATATGTGCATAATATACACTGAGCTGTCACTGAGCTGAGCATTGGATTTTTCTCACAAAATATGTGGCTCAGATCTTGGTCCATAAAAGTTAATGGAAAAGTTACCCTACCTCGCCTGCAGTTGAGATTAGCAAACAATGATTTCTTAAAGACGAGAAAAAATTATTAGTAAACTCTGTTGTGGTGAAAACAAATTGTTTAAGGGTTCACTCCAGGTCAAACTGAAGAGTGCCCTATAGCTGCATGTATTTAGGTATTCAATAAGGCACCACTGGAGCATGCAGGAGCATATAGCCCAGCCTCTATAATTACAGAAAGAGCTGTTGTTTATGTGTATTTGCATGGCATTTCTTCGCCATCAGGGCTATTTGAAGGTAGAACTCACATTTCTACCAAAATTAAAGGCAAATAGTAAGTAAGACTGGTAGGCTCGTCTTGATATTCCCTCTCCCCAGCCCCTCTGACCCTGCTCTCATGTGCGTATCATAAGTTCAGCAATAGCTCACTAGGGCAGCCACATCATGAGAACTGGAGAAGGCATCACTTGCTGTATTCACCAAATCCACCATAACGCTCAGCTCTTTTGACCCTGACCCATTGACTGGAAAATCACAGTAAAACAAAACCTTTTATATGTTTTAAAGTCTGGCTCAGGATGGGTGTGTAAAAGAAAAGCCCTCTCGATAACTGCAAATGACACCTTCTGCATATGTAAGCCCTTGTTTTAGCTGGGTTCATCTGTTCATCTCAGGACCTACAGTGAACAACTTCATAAGTATCTTTAGAAGAATTTGGGTTGTTCCTCCATGCCTATACTGTTTATGAATGTCCACAGTACTGTATGCTGCATATGCAATATACATACCAGCAGTAGACTCATGTCTTAGACAGTATGCTGTGCACTACTGTAGAAGGTTGCAAAGCACTTCTCCAGTGTGATAAGTGTTTTTTACTACTATTCTTTAACTACCTTCTCTGTATCTCTAGGATTTGTTCCCTGTACCAAATCAAGTCTTAATGGACAGCTTACTGAACACATATTTGTCAGTTAGCTGTTATTTGAAGGGACACTGTAGCGACCAGCACACTCAAAATGCAATGAACTCCCCAAAAAAACATACCTAAGATGACTTTGACGTCTATGTTGATGTTGGCTTTGCAAGGCCACCATCCACCACACAGTGAAGCAGAAATGATGGTTCTGTGACTGTAGTGCTGCATAATGTTTCTTCACCTCTTTTTCTAAGCCATAGCTTATTGTTTAATATACTGCTAAGGTGACAGTCAAATCGTGCAGGACAGGTGTCTCAGCCTTACAGTTGTATTTCAGCAGAGCGATGTTGCCACCTAGTGAGCAATTAAAAATGTGCAGCATGTGCATTTCTGCACAGATACCCTTAGGGCACTATATCTTACCGTCATTACCTATTTAAAGGTGACAATCAGAATAAATTAATATTTCAGTTCTGTACTCATTTCAGTTCATGTGACAAAACTTAGAACTTCTTCTGCAGGTTTTTTTTTTAAACTAATTAATTTCCCCCCCCTTTAGTACAGTCAAAAAGAGAACAGACAATGGCAAGATTTGAAACTAATTTGACAGCTTTGCTCAGTTAGGAAAAGCTTCAACTTCATTTAAAAAATGGACAGAAAACTGGAGGAATAAATTAGAGCATTATGATGCTGAAGCATACTAGCTGAACTGATAACTCAAGTGAAGGGTGTTTTTTTATATTTGTGGATTCAGGTTTTTTTAAGCATATATTTAGGAATAATTTTAACCAATAAAAGCAATGAATAATTTGGCATAAATGTTGGGAAAATAGAATGTCTTTAATAAGTTTTTAAATTTTATAGTTCTGTCTTTTCTGTTTCCAAATTAATAATCTCTCTTTTTTTTGTAAATTTAGACCAAAATCAGACTAATTACAGATTTGAACAAAAGCCTCAATGAGTTTATGCTGCCCAGCCTGGGAGTTTAAATGATCCAAATGTTTACAAATAACTGAGTATCTTGTTATCTTCTCCTAAGTGCACATTTTAGCAGTTACTAATTTAAGAAGACTGAAGGAGGGCAGAGGTTGTGTTGTAACTCTTGATGTAGATTTAGAAAATAAAGACTGTTTTCTAGAAGGTACTATATTTAAGCACCAGTTTCTTCATCCTATGATTTTCAAATCACTGAGCATCCACTACCTCACAGTAACTGTGAGGATCAGTTGTGTGTTGGTTATGGCAGCCCTGCTTAGTTACACTTAATACAAATTATAGCAATTCAATAAGTACAGTGCAATGTGCATTTTTACTATCTCTAGTTCAAATCTATACAATGAAGCAATTAATCTAAAACTATTTGGAAATGTCGTAGATAGCCCAAAAGTATGCCTCAGATTGGGTTTTACGGCAGATAAAGCTTTTTTGGCTACTTCTGAAAGCAATTTGACTTCTCTTTCAGTTAAGTCAATTAAGATATCAAATGTACACCAGCTAGTAACATCACAATAGTTTTACCAGTGGCAGCCATTGGGTAGCGTTCCTAGCTGGGGTTTGATCATACTACAGGCATGGACTATAGATGCTGCAGAAAATGCGATTTTAAATATTGCACTTCAGGTTTCTTGTGGGCATAGGTGTTGGAAGTGGAAATACAATCAAGAATTCTGTTCACAGAGAGGTAACATTTAATTACTTTTGGCATATGTGCATGTTTTCTAGAAATAAAAATTTTCTACTGACTCTGTTTTTCTGCAGCACCCAAGACGAGATCCCATCTTAATTGTGGTTATGATGGTTTGAACAATATAAGCAGCTGTATTAAGTGATTAAATCAATAAAATCAGGGACATGTCTTAACTGAAACTGAAGATGGGAAACATTTTGTGGCCTTTTTTTGTGTTTTACTTCCTTTTCAGATTGTTTTACAAATGAACTTAAAAAATGCCTTAATCAGTATTAAAAACAAACTTATTTATAGCTTATATTTCTGAAGCATGATAATACAGTTGTTTAAAGTGAATAAATTTCTAATCCATTAAAGCAAGTATATAAAATTCCTCCTCTTCTCAAAACATACGAATATTTTCTTGCATAATCAAACTTCACAAAATATGTTCATTCTACTGAGAATTGAAAAAGCAGTTAGAAAGCAACATTCGTAGCAGTCAAAATATGCAAAATACCATATCATACATCCCATATATTACCATATATCATGACAGTCTTCTAAGGGATAGCACTGTGCTGTGAATATTGTCAGATTAGGAGTCACACAAAAAGATCAGTGTAAAGCTAATCGTATTAACAAGTACTGAGGTGTGCTGCTGCTGCCAGTCGTATGAATAGGCTGACTCGCTTTTGTATGGTTCAGAGGAGCAATGTCAATAGCAGAAAAAATGGTAACTGGATTTCTGCAAGAAACCCTCAAAAAGAGAAGGCTGGAGCAGGTGCCAGAGCCTGGAGGGCCTGGGCCGTGTGAAGGATGTTGTCTTGCAGGTCTGTGAGGGTTGTGTCTCACACACATCCTTGTGAGGAGGCAAAGGTATCACTGCAGATGAGAACCAAGAGGACAAGGCAGTGATGCTTTATGAATCACTGTAGTTTATGGAAGTGGCATACTATCTGCAAAAATAGGTGTGCTTTGAATGAGTTGCTTATTTCCTCATCTTAGGAACCCTTTAATCTCAGTGCCGGTGCTCCCTGTCCCTAATGTTTGTGTATGTTGTTTCTGGGCAGTCAGCACCGACAACAGTCACACGTACCTTGTGCTTTCTGAAAGCTTAATCTGGCTCCATACTGTATTTCTTCATCATCTTGGACAACATTGTTCGATCATTCTTTAATCCCCAGGCACAAGGAAGCCTACAGAAGCTTGGTTTTACAATTTTTTTTTCTTTCCCAGTACACATGCAACATCCTAAGTTTGACTTCTCGAGGCCGTAGTTCACTTTTTTCACTGTGTGTCTTCTGTTTGGCAGATTTCATCACTCACTTTATGGTTTTCACTGCTTTCCACCTTATTCTTCAGAATAAAATAATTCTGCTTGTTATGCAGTTTGTAATGTTCCCAGCTCTCTAGGTAATGTCTTTCTTCAATCCACTCAGTTTTGATACTTTATTTCACAGAACAGTGACAATTCTTTTATGCAAGAGAGAAAATATATGAGAAAAAGTTGGAGTGAAACACACAGGAGAGGTACATGGATGTATTTCATGGAAAAATGCAATGCACTGACACAGAGCTCAGACAAATGCTGAAACTGATTATCAGAACACAGTTTTTATAGTACAATAGTCCTGCAGGGATTAAAGTCACTTGTAAATTGGAATAGTTAAAGGAAGATATTAAGGCACGGGGCACTGTCTTGTGTTCCTTTTTGTCTGTGTGGACATTTTTTCTCTTGATCAGTGAAATCTCTGGCATTGCTTATGATAACAAAATTGCTTCACTTTCTGACACTAAACACACAACTTTGATCCCACCCCGTTGCCACACTAAAGGAAAATAGAACCATCATTGCTTAAAATATTTATAAAAAGCTAAACGTAAGCCTGTGACAATGAAAGAAGTGCTAAACTGCGTGTCTAACCTCTCCTAGCCCTTTGCAGACTATGACAGGGCGAACCCTTCCAACACAAATTTAAAACCCTTAATATTCCAATTGTTCCATGCATATTTCTAGGTTTCATATTTTACAGTGTCCACTCCAAGCATTATTTGCTTGATTGTGATAAATGAAACCACATTCTTGTTTCAGAACAGTCTCAATTTTAATACAAAGATCTCTTTGTGTAAGCTATGCTGGAACAAGTTACAAAACAGCTCATCTCAATAAATTTGTGATAATTATACAGTGCCTGTAGAGTCCATGTCCCGTAAGCTCTCACTATTGCCTTGGTTAGTGCTTTTGCTGCCAGCTAAATGATTTCTAATTAGTACAAAATATACGTTTTTTACTAAATTGGCTGAGACCCAGGAAAAGTATTATTAAGTGGAGACCTTTAAGCATTTATAAAGATCCTCTAGGATTTAACAGAGTTCTGGGTCCATCTTCCATGTTCCTCCAGATTAGGACTTCATTCAATTGTATTGTCATTTCTTGTAATTTACTAGTAATTTTTTTGAAAGGCAAATGAAACACTGATTTATTTCGAAGGGAGAGAGAAGTGCAGAATTCACACACATAATATTGCCTCATTGTGCAATCTGTTCCTGACAGGAAGCATTCAGTAACTTGAACACAAGGGAGGGTTTTTCCTCAACTAAATTCAAGCACTTCTAGTCTCATATGATTGTTTTAATGTTTCATATCATATTCCTAGGCTGCATATCATGTAGTGTTACAAATTTATTAAACAAATGTGGGTTATAAAACTTGCTAGTCTATCTATAACAGTTTTGAAAGGGAAATCTTTTGTGCATTATGACATTGAGAATGCCAGGGACAATGAAATACGGGATGAGCTTTTTGCAGCCATTTTTGGGAAAATAATGTTCCTGCTTCTCTGTAAAAAAAAGGTTCAGACTTTTCAGCCACTTCAGCTTAAAAAATTGGGACCTATTTTCCATGTTTCACAGCAACATTGAGAAATACTTTTGCCTTTTTCCCTGTGTCACTGCCCCCACTAATGTCTAATAATTTCTTAAGGTAATCCATATAATGAAACCAGTTTGCAAAACTTTATATTTTGCAGTCCTAATACCCTTGAATTAGAGTACAGAAGACTGTTGATAGCTTGGCATCTATGATTCTGTGATTATTTTGGGGTACTAGAAAAGAGGTTTTATTTTGAATATCTAGCTGCAGTTTTTGATAGTTGTACAACCTGATATGCATACTTACAGCAGCCAGCCAAAGCTGCAGTGTTATTGCAGCATTAATTCAAAGTGGATCCCTGTGAGAGCTCAACTTAGGATATAAGCTGAGATGAGCTCTTAGCTGCTCAACTGGATCCTAAGGGTAAGTGGCAAATTAAAAATTCATTATTCATTTTAATTGAGGATGATTATCAGTGTTTTAGGAGGCATACATCAAAGTTCTTCAGTTCCCAGTGCAAAAGAAGGGAATGCTGAGAAAAACTGGAGTCTCTCCTGAGAAAAAAGAGACAAATGAAAGAACTAAAGAGCCTGTAGGAAACAGACACTGCTGAGCACTGTGGATAATTTCCACTTAGCAGGCCAAATTCACAGCTGGTAAATGTGTGCAGTCCATGGAGTTACTACACCCATACCCACCAGCATTGTACTTGACCCCAAGTTGGAGCTTTTCCTCAGTATCATAGTTTGAGATCTCTGAATATTGCAAGGAAATGGCTGAAAAAGGCAGGACTGACTCATCAGCTGATGAAAGACCCCTGCAGGTCTGTGCTATGCTGATTTATATTATCTAGGTTGCAATGTTCAGTTTTCTGTGTGCACTTTTAGGATTTAAACAGCTCCTACCCAGTGGTATGATAGATATTTGAGTGATCATAACCTTTGGAGAGTACCTTTTGTGAGGTGTCTCCTGAAATCTAAAATAAGAAATTACAGTAGATTAAAAAAAAAAAAAAAAAAAAAGGCGCCCAGCAGGGGAACCAAAACTGAAAAGGTCATTTGCTGTTCTGGAAGTTGTGAGCCATAGACCCAAGTTTATATGAGAAGTGCATCGCTTCTGCACTGTTGTTCTTCCTGTGCAACATATGCTTTTGGTGTGTTTTGGTGGTGGAATAGGGCTTTTGCAGTCTTGCCGTTTGCCCAGTCCTTCTGTCAGGACCACCAATACTTCTTTAGCTACTGCCCAGCTTCAGCGAAGTAGAGCAGAGGTCTCAGACACTTGGGTACCCAGCTCTGGAAAAGAGGCTACTCAACAAGGCAGGGAGATAGACAACCTTAGGAGAAGGCAGAAGCCGTGACCGAGGCCCCTGTTCACCCCAAAAGGCAGTGGCTACTGAGCTGGACTGAGCAGACCAGCCCGTTGAGCCAAACTTACCCATGGTGCCTCTTACCCAGCCAAACACAGTGAATGGCAGGTCAGAGGGAATGGCAAGTGATATTTTAAACATCTGAAAGAAACCAGGCTCAGTATGTTGCACTAATTGTGGTATAGTTGACTTCACTGGGCCATCCTCACAGAATTGAGTATTTTTGTTGTTTCTGTAGTTTTAGGTAGGCCAGGCCAAATTTAAAAGCTATTTATTTTGCTAAAACAGCATTGATCTCTCAAGGTCCTCCTCATCCTTGTCTTGTTCATGTGCTATGTAGCACATTTCACCCTTTACATGCTGCTTTTCTGTGGTTGCTTCATTTAATTCTGTTAGGACAAGTGAGATCCCTCACTATGCCTCAGGACAGTTCCCATCAATATTAGCACGTGGCCTCTTTCAGGTATTGGCCTCAACAGTCCAGTTCATAACCACTGAGCCACAAGCTCAGGAGCACCTTTTGTAGATGTTTATTTGTTCTGTTACCATACTCCCTTGCATGTTGTACAGCCTTTATTTCAGCAATTGTACATATACCTCTTTCTTGCTTCATTTAGTCATAAGCATTGAGACCTTTGTCTGACAAGTTGAATGTCATAGACATTAAAATTGCATACACACACACACATAGTATTTCTTTCAAGAAACCCACATTTTTGTTTCTGAATAAGAACAGATCTTTTTGATAGATAATCCTTTCTGCTTCCTGATGTGCAGTTTTCAGCTTCGTCTGGACATCTCCTGCTACACATCTGACTTATTTTTTTACACTGCCACATTGCAAAATTCCTATTCATTCATTTCCCCTCACGAGCTGGCACCTTTCAGGGCCCCACCAGCAGTGTCTGAGATGCTGTGACAGGAAGGACAGCGCTCCTTCCTGCCCGCTGTGGGACATGGAAGCCAGCCGGACCTCTTGGGTCTCTGTTCTCCAGCAGTGACAACCAGCCATGCGTAGGTCTCCCTGTCACCGCTAAGAATGTACAAAACTTTACAGCTAGCATAGTGGGCCATTATAGAAAGCCAGTCATATATATGCAGGAAATAAATGAAATATAAGTGGTCATTCCAGGATACATCTTGTTTGAGTATATCTGATTTTTTAAGACCTCATATTGGTTACAACTATTGATTATTTGCTGGATTGGAGTATGTTGTTTCTGGTTTGTCTCCCTGGAAGTAAATACTTTATTCTAGACTACTTACATTTTGGTGGGTTTTTTTTTTTTTTTTTAATGAAGCATAGCTTTTTTACAAAAGGTGTCTGTTTTCCATTAGAAATTTCAAGGTACCAATATTAAGAAATCTTCAGATTTAGAACAAAGCTGTCTAATTTAAATGATTCCATGTCACAGGGCATTCTGGAGTTCAGATACTGGGAACATGTTATTTTCTGTGGGACATGTTTCCCAAACAGAGTTAATCTGCTAAGGTACGCTATGATTTTCAGATTCGCCATGGTATCATGTAGTACGAGGCAATCATGATCCATGGTAAGATACAGCCGTAATATAATAAACGCAGTATATAGATGAAGGAGGAGTGAAGCACCTGGTATTCATTTGTGTTTACATACTGTGGCAGATAAGCTTTACAAATCCTTCTGTTTACAGCTGTAGTTGTTATAATGATGGTGGTGAACTATCACGCAAGTTCAGTAATTCTGTCAGCTGGAATTATTAATTTTCACTCAACACTTGCAGCAGCTGGTACTTGTAAAATACAATGTTGCAGACTTTGATTCTCACACCTGAGTATCCAGCATCATCTGGTTTTCCTTTCATAAAGCAAAACTTGCAAACCTGCTGCAACTTATGTAAAATGGATACCCACAACATTTCAATCAGAAATGCAGTTCACATTGAAGTAAAAAAAAAAATGGAGTTATCTTTCATAGTCCTTGCGGCCCACTCGAACAGGATTCCTAGTGCAGGGTACCTTCACAGGACTGAGGCCACAGCCGCTGCATCTAGGTGGCAGTTCTCCTCCTGCTGAATGAAGCTGTTTGCTTTCTTTCCTGATTATTCTTTTCTTTCTAGTTAAGAATTAATCTGTTGAACTCAGTTGCCAGCAGTGATTCAGAGCTGCCAGATCTCACAGAAATGTATCATATATTGTGTACAGTACAGTACTTGTGCCATGTGACAGTACAGGTTTACATTAGATGTCAGCACATTATTCCCAGCAGTTGAGGAAATTCTTTCCACATGGGATTTGCCAAGATGTGTACTGATTCTAGATTAATTAGTGAAAATATGCTATAATAAACACTGATAATGTCAGGGGAAAAAAAAAAATAATGGGGCTGTGGTCTTTGAAACCATTTACAATTTATATGCTTTGATCTGCCTGCATTGGAACTTCTGTTGCTGGAGCATCTGAGAAGCCAGGCTTATACTTCTTTTACCTTTTGTATCATGTAAGCTCTGAACACCCAGTGAGCTATATTTGCATAAACCTCCTTCCGGGGACTCCAGCATTGAGTGTCAGCAAGCAGCCTCCTCTGCTGCTTGTGCTGAATGAGCCATCCTTTCCTCCCCAGAGACCCAGCCTACCCTTTCTACCACACAGTCAGCCTTGCCTAGCCTGCAGCACAAGAATTTCAAGTCTGTCTTGCACCTGATTCCTCTTTGTATGTCAGCTGCTGCTTTCTGCTATTGCCCTAGGCCTTCACACATCTAAATGGGTTTTAATGTCAGCTTAACATAAGCACAAGTACATACAGAAATATGTATGGGGGTAAAACACAGGATGCCATCTCTACAAAACCCTCAAGAGTTTGTCAGATCTTCGATCCTAAAGTCAATACATAAATGGTAAGAAAAGGAGTTGGGCTGAGGATCTTTGCAGTAGTGTAGAACTGCTAATCAAGAATATGTTGAGGCCAGGGAAATGAAAAGGTCTTATTTTCAGATTGTTGGCATCAGGTCACCTTATCTTCTTCAAAATATCTCCATGCAGTAATATTATAGTATTTGAGGTATTTCTTGTAAGCTTTTTCATTATGTCAAGAATGTGAATAGTTCCAGCTTTTGTAACAAATGGTGAGGCTCAGAGAGCTGGCCGATGAAGCACAAGAGAGAAAAGACCAGCTAATGGATGCAGAGAGCAAAATCCTTCACCATTCAGTCTGTAGAAGTTGAAATCATACTTCTTTCACTGATGTTTTAGATACAAGGCCTAAATGTTGCTTTACCATATTTGTCTGTCTGGTTAAATCCTTCCAGGAACATAAGTGACAAAACCTATAGCTTGAGTTTAACATCTGCAATCAGATTTACTGCAGCTAATGATGTTTCCAGAAAGATGATGCTGTTAAAACCGTACTTTAAAAAGAACAATATGGGGGTAAACATCTGAAATTTGATCTTTCTAAAAAAGGTGTGGTTTACTTGCTTTTCTTGGTTAAAGAAATACAAATAAACCTTTCTTAATCCCTTAAGTAACCCATTTCAATTCATCATCCCTTTTTTTCCAGCATGCCCGTTTGTCTGTGAGATTTTTACTATAAAATGTAACGGCTTACCATCATGGGTTAAGACTTGCATCCAGCCTTCCATAAAAGAACAATGGATAGATCCCTCTATTCACTAATATATACTTTTAGTTATCTTCATGCCTGAGTCAATTCTTCCATCAGGAAACCTAAAGATAGTGTTGACCTTTAAAGGGATACCTGTAAAGATTGAATTGAGCAGGTTTTATTGTTCCTACAAAAACCTGGAACTCTTTTGTGTTTTTTTTCAGCGCTTTTCCACTGAGTCTCAGCTTATTAACTGTGACAGCGCGGGCACCTCTCCTTTAAATAACACTCCTATTGCAGTGTTTGCACAGAGCATATGCATGTTTACATTCATTTTTCAGCCTTCCTTCTTGCTGGTGTTTTTAAATTCACTCAACATTTGACCAAAGAAAGTCTTATTTTGGGATTCCAAGCACCAGATCCACCCACTGTATGCAAACTGTTGAGGATG
The DNA here is from genome assembly GCF_963082525.1 of Nesoenas mayeri. Taxonomy (NCBI): domain Eukaryota; kingdom Metazoa; phylum Chordata; class Aves; order Columbiformes; family Columbidae; genus Nesoenas; species Nesoenas mayeri. The sequence continues at coordinate 22,478,045 of NC_137542.1, read as the reverse complement.
TGAATCAATAAATGACGACATTCCTAGTTTTTTTCCTACTTCCTATGCTCAGGTTTGGCTGAGGCTTTGTCAGTGTCCTTTTCTTTTTGACAAATATATTTTCTGTGAAGTGCCAATTCTGCCACAAGGGCTGCAGTTCAGTTCTGTAATTTCAACTTTGTTCTGTTGCTTAAAAGTTACTCAGCTTAAGCATTGTCTCCAGGCTGAAGCACTGAGCTTCATTAGATATATAGGTCTCGAAGCTGCAAAATAAGAAATCATCACATTTCTAAAGCATGTTATATCAAGACATTTCAACTTCCAGTGCTAATGAATTCACACTGAAGGTTTTTGTGAAAACTGTTTTAATCCACTCAGGTGGTTTAAAGGACAAAGATCTACTTTAAAATATTTCCCTGAGAAGTCTCCTCAGTTTCAGTGGGATCTCAGGCCAGCACTGAATGTTCCCCTTTCCCCTTGCGTCCTGCATTCCATGTTACACAGTGGTTTCTAAGGCTGCAATTTCAAAATAACTTTAGGGTAACTTAATCCTCTGTGTGAGATATATTCCCCCCATCTTTCCTAAAACCCAGGATACTAGTTCTAGCTTCCACCCCTTGCTAGCACCAGTCTCCGTGTTTGTGTTCATTGAGCTAAATGGGAAATTGATCCAGCTGAAAACTAAGTTGAGAAAAAAATGAGACCTGTTTCCTGTTTGTCTGATATGAGTCAAGCCAAGGTAATGCAAATGACCATGTCAGGATTCAGAAGCCAGAGCTGGGCAGCTGCACAGGCTTGGGGCAGACAGAAATTATCAAGTAACAAGGGTTTCCAAATGACATTTATTTAAACACAGAAAAAAAAGATCACTTCCAGAATGAGAGTCTAAATAGTGTTACAAGATTCATTGTTATTTTCATGTGCAGGTCCATTATTTATCAAGCATCCTTTGTGTTAGGATTGAATACTGAAATACTTTGCACCAGCCATCTTCAAAAATAAATTTTTAAAAAATATAGAAAGGTAGCATTGGAAAGAAAAGATACTTTAAAAAAAAAAAATCTGCATTTTCCAACTTTAATATTTTCAACATTTTTCTATTGCAAATCATGGTTCACTGTTTCATGCTAGATACTTTTATTCTCCTATCCGCAGATCGAATTGCACAAAACATCATTAAATCTCATTTGGAGACATGTCAATATACAATGGAGGAGCTGCACCAGCTAGCGTGGCAGACTCACACATATGAAGAAATTAAGGTTTACCAGAGCAAGGTACAATCCTGTAATATGATCTTTCTTTTGCTCCTTATGGTTTGAAATTGTTAACAGTGTAATGTATTTGGAAAGGATACGCTGATGAGTTTCCTATAGGTCAAAACAGGCTTTTAAATATAGGAGCTAGTTACTGAAAGCAAAGGAGTGACACTTCATAAAAAGAAGTAGCAGCTTTCCAGCGTGTTGGAATGTTTGCTGTGTCAAAGCTCAGGCATAGTTATGGAATCCAGCTTTCTAAAATCCATTCAGAAATTCTGTTGACTTTAATGTGATCAGAATTGGATCCTCTGTTGTAAGCATTCTAAGAAAATAAGACAACCTAACTTTGTTCCCTTATCATTTGGAAAACACATCCCCTTTTTTATGTGAATAACAAATACCTGTCACTTATAGACAATAGATAATGACAAATGGAAAGTACTCCTGAAATAGAAGTTGTTCAAAACTGGGTGGAAAAAATGATCTTATTACACTACCTTTTTGTTCTTTTTCTGAGATTCTCGGGTCAAGTTCAGACTTTTTCCCACTGGCACCGCTTCAGACATAGTGTAGTCAACAGAAATCTTTGTGTCTCTCACAACAGTATCACTAGCAGTGATTTTTCAATCAGATTTCAGTTGGCGCATTAGCTGATAATGGAAGAGAAGGAAGAGACTCCAGCTTGTTCTTTGACAGCTAAGGGGCTATGCAGTACTAGCAATAATAAAAATACGCCACAGCTTGCAGTGCTGTAGCATGCAAACCAAGAGTATCGGTTTACATATGCACACGTGTGTGCGAGGAAGTTGATTATCAAGGAAACAAAAGTTTGTTGCAGTGTTCAGATCTCAATCAGAGTTTATATATTGTTTTAAATTTCAAATTAGCAAAAATATTCTGTTGGATAACTTAATAGCACTCTGCCCTAAGACTGGCCTGGGTTGTCTACATTGTTTGTGCCACTGTTTGTCTATCTTGCACAAAAGCCGACATTGCAATTGTGATGCATTCTGGCCCTTTGAAGAGGCAATGCCAGAGTTCAGATCACCGAGGCTTGTGAAAACAGCCTTTTAATGAAAACTCTGGGGTACCTAGAGAAGCAGAGGTGCTGCCACCTCTACCTGAGGATGGGATGGGTGACCAAGGAGTGCTCCCTTCTGCAGCACCACCTGAAGAACTTAATGCACTGATGAACCCGCTTGCTCACTGCTTTGCATTTCTCTGTGTGTTTTCCCGGAAGACCAGAGAAGCCCTGTGGCAGCAGTGTGCCATTCAGATCACCCACGCTATCCAGTATGTGGTGGAGTTTGCAAAGCGCATAACAGGCTTCATGGAGCTCTGCCAGAACGACCAAATTCTCCTTCTTAAGTCAGGTAGGTAAACGCCGCAGGCTCAAGACTGGTTTAGCACACAGCACGTTAGAAATGTACTCTACTGTTTTGTTCTACAAATCATTTTAATTTTGGAGAAGGCCTCATTACAGTCTGTTTCATTAGCTACATTAAACCTTCTGTATTTTTCCACATCAATCATGTTACTGCCTTCTGATCCCCTTCCTTCTACAGTCAGTTGTGGTTGTTGAGTACACGCATGCACACAATCGTTGCAGAAACTGCAGTCTCCAACCTGACATGTGGTAGAAGGACCCTGCGAATTGAGCTGGTCGAATCAGTCATCTGTCACCCTGTAAAATCCCCATTTGTCATTAGTGAAATGAACACGGGGCTCACCAGGGCCTGCCTCTGTGGTCATCTCTAATCTTTTTAATGAGACTACAGAAATACCCTCCAGCCAGTGCACAGGAGGGAAAATCCCTGCTGGCGCCAGTTGGTTTCAGAATAAATGAGAGCGGATTACGATGGTGTGCTCCGGCCGTGCTCTCTGTGTGTGCCTGGATGTGCACATGTGTGCATCAGGGCAAGGGGGAAAAGGGTTTCATTCCCTGTCGTGGTACTTGGTAATTTCTGTCCTCCAAAAGAATCATGACAAGATTTATTGTGATGATGTAGTAACATCGCCAGACTCAGGAGGGCAAAATGTTATGACCAAGTGAACCACTACTAGTAATTAAATGCATTTACCCTGTCATATCATTTTCCTGCTCCCTCCACGTGTAAAACGTAGGATGCTGTGTGAGGCGGCTTGTAAAAGTGTAAGAAGTAATTCCTATTTCAATGGAGACCTCTTTATTAAGGATGAAAGCCAGTGTGATTCAGAGCTGTGTACACAGAGGCTGAGATGGTGGGCACAGGTGCAAAGAGAGGGGATACAGAGACCCTGGGAACATGTAGGCAACCTCCTGGAAAAACAGAGCCATAGCATGAGAACTATTTTTTTAAAATTCATACTAATTTTGAAAATTCTGCAGATTCCAGTGCACCCTACGTAACTTCAGTCATTTGGCTGGCAAAGCTAACAACACAACTGCACCTTCAGCAAAAGATATTGCTATATTTGATCATACTGGCAGACAACTCTGTTTAGCTTCAGCATGTGTAAATGTGCCAGGTTTTCTTTTCTGTTTCATTTTTAATGCTGAGCAGGAGTTAGAAAATTAGGACTTTTCACTCAAAAGCATGTCTGTAAAAGAATCCTCAGATTCAGAGTTGCTCTTACAGGACAGTTAAATTTAGTTAAGGGATGCTTAAAATTTTTCCTTCTTTTTCCCAATCTGGATGTTTTTGCAGTTGGGAAAAAGTAAGGAAAGATGAGTCAAATAAAAGAAGAGTTCTTTGGCTGTTCCCCCACCTGGATGAAAAACAAGGGAAACAAAAGTAGAATCCAGTTTAGGGGTTTTTTTGATGGTGCTTTAACTTTTATTTTCTCTCTAATAACACTTTATAATGTTCTCTCCCTCCATCCAAATGAAGCTTGGATTCATATACACATTGAATGAAGCTGCTTTTTTTGTACAAAAAAGGCTTAATTATCCAAAAGAAGCTTCAATAAATGCCTGATTTTGAGGATAAAGTATTTCAAATTGAGAATATTTGCCCAGTTCTAAACTAAGTCCAGGCTGCTGATTTGCTGCCATGGGGCAAAAAACAACCTGAAGAAAAGGTGGTTAGGCTGGACCAGAAATCACCACTTTCTATACTCAGAGCAAACAGAAATATTTTTTTTTCTCTTATTCAGAAACATATCTGCTAGATGCCTTGGAAGAGTGTCTATCCATGATGTTTCTAATGACTAATGTCTTCCAACATGTTTTCTTGAAATTTCTTATATTCTGATACTTTGCAGTAATGTGTGGTACTTACGCTCTTTTTCATGTCTGATAGGCTGTTTGGAAGTGGTTTTGGTGAGAATGTGCCGTGCCTTCAACCCACTCAACAATACTGTTCTGTTTGAAGGAAAGTATGGAGGGATGCAAATGTTTAAAGCCTTGGGTATGTTGATCTTTTTTTTCTCAACCAGTTATATGAAGCCACATAGTTATGGATTTGTCTTTCTGAAAATAGTGACCCACAATGAAAATCTCCAGTAAACAGCAAATCCCCAAACCTCCAAATCTCTGGGCTGGAAGTGAAAAAGAAAAAGGTGACTTCCCTAGCTGCTAGCAGTGATATGTGGTTTTCTCTAAAGAGAAAGAGCATCATGAGGGTTTTTCAGATAGACTTCATATTCTACCATCTGAAGTTTTGATAAAACCTTAGCTTATGGTATGAGCCAAGTATCTTCACAGCTCAGTTATGCTTTATATATCAACTCACTCCTACTAATTATGTCCTACATAAGGCAATGTTAGCCCCAGCAATGAGGGGACTAAAATGATAAACCGCAACAAAATATAGGCAAGAACTTACTGAAAATATTATTTTGCCTAAAAATTTTAAGCTCATTTAGATTCAAATATTGAAGCAATTGCTTAATATCTCAACATGATATTGAGTGCTACCTGAAATGTTAATAGGTAAATGGATGTCTTTTGCCCATCCATAAGACTGATACTTTATCAGAAATTTATTCAGGACCAGACTGAAAGAGAGATACTTGCTTCAAATGCATGTATTTAGCATATAGGTATATATTTTTCTCATTTGTATATGGATAAAAATAGCATTACTTTACAAGTTTACAGCATTTTTAAATGTTCTTTAGTTGATTCATTTTGGTCTTTATGATTTTTTCAAAAATCCTGTTAATTAAAAATTATATATGTGAAAGTTGTTTAGGACTGGTCATTATTACCTCTTATATTTAATATCTGTTTAGAAATAGCATTTATTTACACATCGGGAAAAGAAAACTCTCTTTTAAGATCTCTCTGCAATTTTTATTCAGGTTGTGCCTCTAATTCTTGGTAGTTTTTGTGATTCAATGGGTATTTTAGTGATACATTTTTGGGGTAGGTGGAATTTTAATAGCTAATGAAAGGTACTTGTTTTAGAAGTACAGACATTCTCTCACAACATTTTTGACACCAAAACAATCCATTTTTTATGGCAGGTTAAAGAGCTGATAGATTTCTAGCACTGATTTTGTTCTTCGTGGTCTGCAGGTTCTGATGATCTAGTGAATGAAGCGTTTGAATTTGCAAAAAATTTATGCTCCTTACAGCTGACTGAGGAGGAGATTGCCTTGTTTTCATCTGCTGTTCTGATATCACCAGGTAATTACTCATTCCAAACACTACAATGATTTTTTTTCATCCTGTCCACTTCTGTTTCTACCTACTTAAACAGCTGTATTAAGCTGTATTAAGTGATACTAAGTAGTGTATGAAGCAATGGAAGAATACCTGAATTACCCAAAGATACCTCACTCTCTTTTTAGTAGACTGCCAGCAATTACACATACTGGAAATAGATCCAAAGTGTGAGGGTACCAGACATGGAGCAGGAATGCACAGACAAGCAGTGCAGGCTGGTGTTCCTCCAGACCAGAGAAGCACGATACTCAAGGAGGTGCATGTTCCTCCTACCACTTCCTGGAGCATAGACCACACAGCCCAGAGCAGGTTATAGGGTGATGGTTTTTGGTTGATTTTGTGTGTGTATGTGTGTGGATAAAAACATGAGCAGTAAAAATCTGTATGAGGTCCTGTCTGGTTTTAGCTCCAAGTGAGAGATGCTGATTCCAGGGGCGACAAGCTCTTTCTCATGTATTCATATACCATAACTCTGTACAGGCAAAAGCATTCATTCAGTGAGTGCTGGCTATCTGACCACAGAAAAGAAGTTTTTGTGATTTAATTCACTCAGAAAGTAGATCTAATAGAGTTAAGAGTTTAAGGTGGGATTTTTAAACATGCCTCAAGGGAGGTTGTGATGGTTTAGCCAGACCAGACGCCTTTCAGTGGTGCCCAACAATAGGATGAGGGGCAACAGTCACAGACTGAAGCACAGGAGGTTCCATCTGAATATGAGGAAAAACTTCTTTACTTTGAGGGTGACAGAGGCTGCCCAGAGAGGTTGTGCAGTCTCCTTCTCTGGAACATTCAAAACCCACCTGGACACATTCCTGTGCAATCTACTCTAGGTGACCCTGCTTTAGCAGGTGGGTTGGACTAGGTGGTCTCCAGAGGTCCCTTCCAACCCCAACAATTCTGTGATTCTGTAAATGTACAAAACAAGGGATGCACAGTGCATTTGCTTACGACCTGAGACACCGATAACCCATTCATTCCTGAGCAGCAGTATTTTTCCCCCAGCCAACTCCATTTTATATTCTGAGCATGACATCATATGGTAAGATGACCCCTTTGGTCATCTTATGTCAGCTGCCCTGGCTTTGCTCTTTCAGAAACTTGTGCTGTACTGCCCCACACTGTAGTATCATTAATGTATTGCAAGTGTTTGGAGCTTTGCCCTGTTCCAGTGCAGTCTGGATCAGTCCATGGCAAATGGTGGAGCTGTGTTTCTCGTCTGGGGCAGTTGATTCCAGGTGGACTGGACACCCCTCCACGTGAAAGCAATCTGTGGCCTGTACTCTGCTGCCAAAGGAATTGAGAAAAATGCATTAGCAGTGTTAGTTGCAGCATACCATTTGGCTGCCTTTGACTCCAGTTCGTATTGCAGGTCTAGCATGTCTGGCACGACAGCATTCAGAAGCACTGTGACTTCATTTAGGCCATGATAGCCTACTGTTAGTCTTCATTCTCCATTAGACTTCCACACAGGCCCTATGAGACTGTTAAAGAGTGAGCGAGTCTTGCTGATCACTCCTTGGCTCTCCAGTTGACAAATCAATTTATGGATTGAAATCAGAGTCTTGGTTAGCGTGATACTGCCACCAGTGCGCTGTCATGGTAGCAATCAGCACCCGCTGTTCTTTGACCCTCAGCAATCCTACAACAGAAGGACCCTCTGAGAGACTGGATAAGGTAGACAGCTGTTTAATTTGCTTTGTCTCCACAGTGGTTATACCAAAACCCCACCGGTACCCTTTTGAGCCCTTGAAATTCCCTCTCCTGAGGCAGCCTGTACCAAGGATGCACAGAGCCTCTGGGTCAGGCACGTTGGGGTGCTTTTGCCACTCATTCCCAGTTTTGCTTACTTCAGCCTCCAGAAGCGTTAGCTGCTGGACTTTGTCGTTACATAAATACAGATAGGTTCTGCCTCAATAGCTTGATGTCATTAGGGTACACTGTGCACCAGTGTCTGCTAGGGCCTCATACTCCCAGGGTTCTGATGTGCCAGGTCATCAAATCCGCACAATCCAGTAGACCTGGTTGTCCTTTTCCTCCACCTGGCTGGAGACAGTTCCTTCTAGTCCTGATCATAGTGTTTGTTACTGACAAATGGGTTTGTGTGGCATGCATGGGTTCAGATCTCATCCTTGTTACTCAGTTCTTGTAAATATGAATCAGAAGTTCCCTCAATAGGATTGAAAGTGAGATCAGCCATTCTACTCTGTCTGGTGAACAGCAGGCTGGAGACTGGAGCAGCAATTTTTCTTTATTTGTGATTGTTTTTCCTTGCAACTTATATACCTGTACCTCTAGGGTTGAGGTAGGTGGTCCATCCCACTTTCTCGTACCCTCCCTCTTGAGCAGAAAAATGCTTACCCTTAATAGTCAAGATAGTCCATACAGGTGGGGAGTATGACATATCCTCTTTGAACCACTGGAACTCCTGGGACAGTTTCTCCACAGCTGAGACAAGGGACTAAGAGAGATTGTATCTGTATTGCTGGAACTGACCAGCCAGTTCCTCCCCTGTTGGTACCTCTCTGTCTTTCCTGTTCATACGCCAATGAGTTGGCATATGGCAGTGGTGAGCTCCATACAACCTTCTGCCACATGGGTCATGTGCACTGGACTTCATCTGAATCTTTGGGTAACTGCCCATTGTCTAGGTCACTATAAATCACCTCTAGCACAGGGAGTTTACACAGGTACTGGATACCTCTTTCCAAGGTAGTCCACTTGCCTGGGTTAGATATAATATCTTCCTTAAAGGGATGTCTTGTCTTTATGCCAGATAGGAACCACCTCCAGAGGCTGAATGCTAATGCCACTTCTCCAGTCACTTCGTCAGTACCTCCTTCCGTAGAAAGGGATTCCAACTGCTTGGCTTCCTTACCTTCTAATTCCAGGCTATTGGCCTCTTTATCCCAGAGGGTGACAATGTGATTGCATGGACAGTGGCTGAAATCTTCTTGCATATCTTGCAGATCACTCAGGGAGAGAGATCAGATGGTTACCATCTCCTCTTCTTCCTCCTCCCCCTCTCATGATGGTCCTGCTGTTTCATTGTCTCTTACTAAACAAGCTGACTATCACTTCCAAGATTCCTTCTTTTGTATAGGAGCAACTGATACCAGCACAGGTTGGTTCTCTGGCCCATCTACAGTGCCTAACACCGACTAGTCACAGTACCTGTCACTGGGGTTTGAGTAACTGCAGTGCCTGTCACACTGTCATCAGATCTGGAGACTGTCTTCGCTTTGAAGGTACTGAATGGCGTTAAACAGGGCTAAGTAGTCATGAGCCAGAACCCAGCACATTGCAATGATTTGTGTCTCCCTGGAACTGCCAGGGTGACAGCATACTCCTTCCAAATGTTCTACTAGTTTTTCAGGATTCTGCATTTGTTCAGGGGTGAAGTTCCAAAACACCAAAAGTGCCCAATGTCCTAGGCATTTGCCTGTGCTGTTCCACACACCCTGCCACTTAGAACTGTCCAGCCTTGGCGTGGATCTCTAGATGATGTTCTTAAATCGCTTGCTAGCCTGAGACAAAACCGAAACAATATTTCCAAGACACATCAATGGAAGTATTTTAACTACCTAAAGATGTTGAAGGTACTGACAAAATATTGTAATGAAGGGAGAGATATCACAAAAGAAGATAGTAAAGGTGCCATTCTGTATTTCCTTCATAAAAAACTTCTCAATAGGAGCAGTATAATTACTAATTGTCTCCACGAGATGGTGCCCGAAGTACAGTTATGGCTTCAGTACAAAGCTCAAATACCAGATTAAGCTCAAGGTCAGTGGTCTCGTAACAAATTTCCCCCAGCAAAATGCCACTAATCATGGCAGAGCACAGCAAACTGCAAAAGCCAACACCAATCTTTAACATATAGCACAAAAACAAGAGCATAGTGCACATCAAATAAACTGATTTGAAGAACAGATTAATCAATATTGTGACCCACAACTGCTAACAGATTCAACCCCTTAATAAGCTCTAGCTAATCTATTGTTATCTCAAACCATTCTCACCCCATATTGGGTGGCAAAAAGAATTGTCATGGCTTAACCTCAGCTGGCAACTAGGACCACGCAGCCCCTCACTCAATCCCCCTGCCTAAATGGTATATGGGGAGATAATCAGAAAGGAAAGGGTTGATATAAGAACAGATTGGACTAGATGATCTTTTGAGGTCCCTTCCAATCCAGAACATACTGTGATACTGTGATACCAAAGGAAGAGAAAAAAATAATAATAACAATAAAAATAATAATAGACTATACAAAACAAGTGATGCACAGTGCAGTTGTTCACCACTCGCAACACTGATAGCCTGTTTATTCCCAAGCAGTGGTATCTGCGCCCCTGGGGAACTCCGTTTTATATTCTGAGCATGACATCATATGATAAGGAATACTCCTTTGGCCAGCTTGTGTCAACTGTCCTGGCTTTGCTCCTGCTCAGCTTCTTGTGTACCAGGCAGAGCATGGAAAGCCAAAAAGTCCTTGACTACCAGCAACAGCTAAAACATCAGCATATTACCAACATTATTCTCATACTAAATCCGAAACAAAGCTACTAGCAATTAAATTAACTCTATCCCAGCTGAAACTAGGACAGAGGTAGACTCCCAGCTCCCACTAAGAGTAACCTCTTGAAAGTCCTTTACAAAAAAATCTCATCATGAATTATTTTACAGTCTTTTCTGCTAAAGACTTCCTCTAGGTCAGTTTGCCCTTTTGCACATCTGTGGTAGAGATTATGGTAGGCAGAATTAAACTGGCACAGATGGTGTCAACATGTTCATTCTCATCATTAATGACACCAACTGAAAGGATTCTGCTCCTTTTAGTTTCCTTTTGAGCGGTTCTTGTGGTCATCTGCTTAGAGGTGAAGTAGTTGAGTAGTTGAGTTGAGAGGTGAAGTAGTTCATGGTGTTAAGCCAGGATGTTCTAGAGAGGACCCTCCAAACAGCCCCCATTAACACCTCAGAGGTGTCCCAGCCCTGACTTCCTCTGGGACAGGACAGTTGCAGTGTCCTGATGGGTTCCTCCCTGTTAGCCCTCCTTCAGTCTGAAAGGACAATGACAGAGATGTGCAGTCAGCGCTTGCTCCCGGTTATCATTAGTGGCCTGTTCAGCAGACTGACTCAGTGCAAAGCTGAAGATAACCTGGAAATTTGTGTGGCACCTCAGATGTGAAGTTCTCCAGCTGACTTTGCATTATGAAACCGAGGGAATCTGTAAGAGGAGGATGGGATCCTTGTGAATAGGATCTGTGTTTTTCTTTTGTAACAGCTGGAGCGTTTCTTACTCTTCATTTTACTTTTTTACAGTTATGAACAGGAACATTAGGAGTTAGCTGAACAGACAAAAACAATAAGGTTATTTCAAAGCTGACTTGAAAGCACTTTAGATCACATGAGGTCACTTCACCTGCAGGGAGAAAGAGGATTCAGTTATGTAATTTCTAGCCAAATTGCAAGGAAGTCGTGTTTCTGTCTCCCAGCTAATCTTGGAAAGGAGAACAAGTTGACACCCTATTCAACAAAACCTGGTTGCAGAAAGTTTATACCATCTCAGAGTGTTCTGTGCTGTAGGCCTGGGCAAAATCCATTTAAGTAATGAAAAATTTCCAATTTATTTTAAGTGGATTTTGGATCAAGCATTTTATAAAATGTGCTTAGCTGCAGGTGGGCATTAGATGGACATCAAAATTTTGATTCAGCTCTGCAGTTCTACATACGTCCTGTTAGTTTGCAAAGCACCAAAAACTCTTGCATTCTGCCTGCAGTTCCTGTTCCCTGAGTATCCATGCTTTTTTCTACATCTTCCAGCTGTACTAAGTACTTAAAAAGCTAGCAACTCAGCACTGGCTTTGAGCCAGCCGTATTGCAGGCATGTGTTGTAAAAGCTTCTTCATTAATTCTAGTAATGCATTCCAGTCCTGATTTTCATCAGTCCTTATACAGCCTTTCAGAGCTGGGTGTCTCCTGAATAGCAGCTTCTGTTTCTGCTAAGCAGCACAGACATGTAGAGGCAATTCCAAGATTTTTTTCACTGTAATCAAACTTTAGGGTTGAAGGTGGTAGTATGAGATCAAATATTTCTATAATCCACAGCTCCCCATTTCACATCCAGTTTGGCTTTTCCCTTCTTGCAAGTAAGGCGACACATACAGTGTCTCCTATTCCTTTAATTAAAAAAAGAAAATAAGTTAAAGCACTTGATGCATGCTGACTTCGTTCTTCTGTAGTTTGTAAGCATGTATATCTGGTCACAGAAGACTCAATAAGAAAGAAATGATGGGCTTCAGCAGCATGTACATGAGTAAAAGCAATCTCTCTTCCCTAAAAGTCTGCAAATTCGAATTGTGCTAAAAAATCGCATTTCAGCCAGGCTGCTACGTTTGAGAGTGGGAAGACAGGGAAAATCACTATAGATTGAACTGACATTGAAATTTGTCATTTATTTCCTTACAAAAATGATAACAGTAAACAACAGAGAAATAAATAATTTCCTTCCACACTAGATGGTTCCAGCTTCTTCAAAATAAAGGGTTTCATCTTGGGAACATATGTAAAAATTTAAAAAATAAAGCACTGTTTCACAGAAGTGCCTGCATGGTGATTGTGTCCACTAATAGATGTACACAGAGATTCCCTATGGGAAGTACTTATATTCAAGTTCCTTTCCTACAGAAGCCACCATCCTGAAAGGTGATTCTTGTGCCCTTGATGTCAGTGGTTAGCTCATTTACAGGAAACAGAGTGGTCCCATCAGGAGTAAGGGGACCTAAGAACATCCATTAATACAATTGCTAAGGTTGCAAAGCTCTGTGTCAGACTGATTTTCCATCTGATTCAGAGCACAAACCCAGGTTTTCCACTTTAGGGCGGACCTAAGCACTCTGCTTGGAGGTGATTCTTTCACCTGATTGCTGATTTTAAAGATTAAAACATTGTGGAAGGAGTCCGGTAAAGGTTGCAGAGACATCACCTAGAAACATGCTGGTGGTAAAACACTAACGTGGCTTCCTCTGGTTGCTAGTGCCTCTTCTGAAATTCTGACTGGCCATGTTAGTTTTTTCCATCTTCTTTTTTGCAAAAGGAGGTGTAGTGAGTTGTCCCTTATCTTCTTTCCTACTCTATTCTCTAGCCTAGTGACCTGTGAACTCTTTAAAGTACAGAAGTTCAAAACCCAAAAGGAAAAGTACAGAATTGAACCACTGCTTCTTGTATCATGTATGGGTAGCCATTGATCTGTTGACTCTTTCCTGCAGTTTTGTGAATATGACTAGAGGTACAGCCAAATTTGTAGGCGGCTCTAAGGTGGTATAGACCACATTTTGGGAGGTGAACTTAAAACTGATTGTAAAAATTTCATCTAGCTCTTATCATGAATTGAAGAACTCTTATGTTAAATACAGCACGCTCAATGACAGATAAGTGATTAAACCTGTCCTCCAACAGCCTCAGTCTATTTTTAAGCTTATTCTCGTGACAGAAAAATAAATCTTTAAGGATTGCTCTCTGTGATAAATCTTTTTAGCTCCAGGCAGCCTCAATAAGCATTGTTTTAACACTATTGAAACGCATGTTTTTGCAATAGCATAAAACTTGCCACCTAACCGGTGAAGTCTAAGTATTATTGTGTGCTTGTTTGTGTAGTGCCACACGTACTCTCAGCTAATTCTGTTTCTATTGCCACTGGTGGCACAGGATCTGTTTGCTTTCCTTTTGGGAGCATAATTCTCTAAGCTTTGCAAAAAGATTATTTTATTTTCCTGATCATCTCTTAAGTAGCTACAGGTTTGTTTTTTTCTCTTTTCACATTACTTAGTGATGGACACTTGTCATACACCCCTCTCCACAGACATTAAGACAAATCACAGAGTGATAAAATTTAGCTCCAGCCTCTGTGGCATGTGTACTCATTGAAATGGTCAACTTATATTATTTCTATGGATTATTGTAGTGACTGGGAGTGGGTGAAAGAGCTCTGAAAGTGAAAGGGGTTTTCTTGCACTTTTCAATGTGTACATGAAGATTCATGCCCTTTGATTAAATAGATCTTTTATTTCCTTCTTGAAAGTAAAATCTATACCCAAGAATTGGTCTAGACTGTGGGAGAGAGAGAATAAGAAACAAGTTTGCAGCATGGGAAAACAGAAGGTTTAATGGTGCTGTAAACACACTGTATTAATGCTTTGGGGATTGTCTTGGGATCTGCTACTACTTTTTGTGCATTTGTCTCCAGAAACCATGACTTTTGAGAATATAGATCTTAAGGAAATGTTGCTACACTTGAGGTTTGAGTTCAGTAGAAGCCACATAGGTTTCCAAACTGTATCTGTAACTGTTATTCTCCCACATAATCTTTTATTTTGTGTTGTTTAGAAAGAAAACATTTTTAAATAATGAGAAATTTGCACTTCAAGACATTGCAACAACTCATAATTCTTTTGAATTATTAAAGAAATTCTTTTGAAGGAAGCCATTTCTTTTTATTCAGAATATAATATTTGGTCTCAAAATGTTCACCTAGTAAATAATGAGATATATTTGATTTTAATTTTAAAATAATTATATTATTTTCAAAGAACTGTTTTGATAAATATGTTTATTACTTATGTATCAATACTTATGTATCACTGAGATAACATTACATGTTTTTCACCTAGCCAGTATGAAGTTAGAACAACAGTGATTGAACCAACAGAAGATAATATAATGGTTGGGCCTTGTTGCATTTCTGCTCTCTCCTTTATATACTGGTTTACTCAGATGTAGAGCCACCATTATGTTCCTGTACACTTTGCTACTTAAACTGTCAGTTGATCCTTTACTGGATTAAGATACTTTGCCTCTAAAACTATGTCTTAATTATTATGCAGTCCCTCCTCATGGGAACTATGATTCCTGTGAGTGCTTGCCAGCATGGGACAGCATGTATATCTGTATGAGCATGCTTGACTTTAGCTCTTGCTTTGCTTTTTCTCAGATCGAGCCTGGTTAATAGAGCCAAGGAAGGTCCAGAAGCTTCAGGAAAAGATTTACTTTGCACTTCAACATGTGATCCAGAAGAACCACCTCGATGATGAGACTTTGACAAAGGTAATTTTTTAAAACTAAGAGCCCATCACTACTTGACGTGACTCTTTTTTTGTAGTTGTTTTGCCATGTATTGCTGCATTAATATGAGTTAAAAGCAGCATGCTGTGTACCTGCAATGTGCAGGAGAAGTAAGGGTTGTTTTACTCTTGTCCCTGGTTCCCCTTACTCCATTTTTTATTCAATCCACTAATCTCTTTAATTAGCAGAGTGACACTGCCTTTAAGTAGCAAGAATGAGACTGCCTTAAAAAATAACCCCTGGGAGCAGTTCCTTGTTAAATGTGTTCTTGGCACTTGGCTAAAATTTCCAGGACAATTGTTTTTAGCCTTTTACAGTAAGAATGATGTCTGGTCCTTTGGATGAGTTGTTTTGATGGAGTTCAGAGTATTGCACTCAGTTATCCAAGATGTTAACATGGTTAATTTTGAAAACTAATTTACACTAAATGTGCTTCCTCCCTCTTCCTTTTTCATTTTAATGTCTCGCAGTTAATAGCCAAGATACCAACCATAACTGCACTTTGCAACTTGCACGGAGAGAAACTACAGGTATTTAAGCAATCTCATCCGGATATAGTGAACACACTGTTTCCTCCATTATACAAGGAGCTTTTCAATCCAGACTCAACCACTGGCTGCAAGTGAAGGGGATAATAGAATTTTCACGTAGTCATGGAATGCGTCACTATTAAGACAAAATGAAATGTTTTCATGAAGAACTTATTGAAAATGTCACTACTGCAACACTAGGAATGTCCTGCACTTAATAGAATTATTTTTCACCGCTACAGTTTGAAGAATGTAAATATGCAACTCTGAGTGGGGATGTCTTTTTTCTCTTTTCTTTGTTTACTTTTTCGTTTTAAACTGACAATGAATATACAAATATAGGACACTGGGTGTTACTTTCTTTTCTTTTTTTTTTTTTTATTTTATTGGGGGTTATTTTGGGAGACAACTGTTCCTAGAATTTTATTGTAGATATACATGAGAATAGAGCAGTACTTTGCAGTATTACTCTTGCTGTTTATTGTTCAAATATAATTTAAGAAAATTCCACTTATTAGACTTGCCTATTTCTATGTTTTTAGATAGTTTAATGCATGTGGAAATTTGTAGCTGTCTTGGAAATTATGGTGCATGTATGGAATACACATATATATGTATATATGCTATATACTTTATATACATATATATATGTAGGTATTATATGCATACATGCTGTAGCTTAAAAATCCCATGCCTACTTTTAAAGGATGCTCAGCCCGGCTGTCATGCATTTCTTACTCTCCAAGTAACATGTTAGATTTACTTTGCCATTCAGAGTTAAATTATCAGCTGCCGATGTGTAATGACAGAATCACTTCTGAGGTATGTGTAATGTAGTGCATGTGTGCAGTCTGTAAATGAAACATCAGGAATGTATCAATGGTGCAAAAGCCTTGTCTGGATGATTTTAGCAGAGAGAACACAAGTTTTTAGAATTTTCTACATGTTATAGGGATAGGTCGCATAAAAAAGTGAGCATTATAGGGCCTAATGGCAGTAAAGTATCTGAAACACAGAGTAAAAATGTAGACTATCCCACACGTATGCTTTTCTGATTCCACACATGATTTTATTTTATATATACTATTTTGGAAAGCAGTTGCAAGGCTTGGTTTGGTTTTTGCCAAACTCAGTGAAAAGATGTATATTGAACTCAGCAAAAACCACAGGAAGCCTAAAAGGTAGCTCTGAAGAGTAACGGCAGAGGGAGGAAGGGAGGAGGAAAGTCAAAGCAAGCAATGTCCATGGTTACAAAGGCGAATGTAACTATCACTGTTTGTGACGTAGCCATCATCTAAATGAGACTGATGGTTTCCAAATCACACATACATATATGTATGTTACATACACATGCATATATGTATGTATATATCGGTATGTATATAACTATGTATATATACTTACATAGAGTTGATTTTAGATGCACTTCAGGAGGGGAGCAAAGGATCAGAACTTGCTTTTTTTCTGTCTCTGCATTGACTTTATGTGCATTTGCTTGCAAAACCAAAGGCAAACACAGAGGTGAGCGGAAGACTGCCATGGACTTAATCTTGTGGATTAATTAAGTTTAATTAGCAGTCATGATTAATGTATTTGAATCCTGCTAGAGATAGAAAATAAAGACTTCATAGCTATGGCAGAGGAATTCAGTTTCTGCTATAGCTCTGTCCTTACCACCAGTTTTACCCTTGTGAGCATTTCAGAGGACTGTCCTCCGGAAACACCAGTGGAGGGAGCAGAGCATAAATAAGAGGAAACAGGCAGCAGAGAAGAAACAAACACAGGATCACAAGCAAATAAATTTCTTTATTTCCAGTCACACAGAAGTCAGTGCAATCAGAGGCAAGGTGAGGAGGAGCATGCTGGCAGGAGGCTGCACGGCAGAGCAGTGTCAGAGAGGGGACACAGCTGGGCCCCAGGGTGGGTGCAGAAACTTGTTTTGTTGCTGTAATAACTTAATGCCTCCCACTTTTCCAGCATACTGGCACAGATCTGATCTCAATCTTCTGTTCCCTTTTCTGCATGACCAAATAATTTACAGAGTAAAGTACTTTGTGGAGTTTTCCATTGCCCTCACCAGCTAGTTTGCAAGTTTACATACGTTTCATGACAGAATCCCATCTGCACATTATCAATGTTTGTCTACTCTGTTTTAGCAATGCCAAACCATATGCAAGAGCAGTTAAAAACTCTCAGCTAATAAATGTTTCTTTTTACATCCATTACAGCTTCAAAAAGAAAAAAAGAACAAATGTGCACAACAAAGTTAGATGTATTGAGAATTTTGTTGTGAACATGACACACTCTTCAAAATTACCTAGTCCTATATAACAGCAATTTCTAGAATACCTTTTTTGCTCCAAATTCCGAGCACATTTCTGATCTCTAGTGATTACATTAAAATGTGTTCAATTAACGTCATAAAGGTTGATTCTTCTTCATACCACTTAAACAAAAAAAATGGCATTCCCCTTTAAGGTGATTTATCTGTTTGCAACCCCTTTTGCATGGCAAATCCATGAAAAGGACTCCAAACTCCAACTCTTTCTAATAACAAAATACTTAATTAACTATATTTATGTACTGCTTGTGTGAATTTATTTGGGAAAAAAAGTCAATCTGAACCCTAGAAGTGCTCAGTTTTAACTGCAGGGGATTCATATTTTCCTTGTCTTTTCCAGCACAAGAACACACATGTATATATTTGTTTGAAATTCTTTATAAACTTGTTTTCAGTATATCAGAATTAACATGTTTAGCCAACCCACAGAAATATAGAATATGTGATAAATATTACTATTCTTAGGGGTTTGTTATGTTTATAAATAGTCCTTCACAGTTACAGATTACATATTGAAAATATTTTGTTCTTTTCAAATAAGTTAATCAGTCCTTGAGATTTTTTACTTATGTCTTAGGCAAGATAACCAAATGGAGATCACCAGTGAAAAAGACATTATTTAATCATTACCAGCAAGGCTTTTAATCCTTAAAGCACTGTTCTTAAATCACTGCAACCTCATGACCTTTTCAGTCAGTAAAGATTACTGCCACTTCTTAAAGACGCAGAAATGGAGGAAAAGAAGTTAAATGACTTGCCGGAGACCACAAAGGTCGCAGATTTTAGCCCTGGTGTAAAAATGGATTCTTGTCTTTTGGTCCTAAAAATATAAAGATGCTGGTATACAAAATCTTCATTTCCATTGATAGGCAATAGCCTCTACAAACAATTACAAATACTGCCAAGCAAATATTTGTCTTCAAGTAATGTTAATTATCAACAGTTTGCTCTATTTTTGTTAGTAATTTACAGAATTTGAGCAAATAACCTTGTTGTTTATTTGGAAAATAAAAATTCATTCTTATACATTATTTATTTGTGGTAACTAAGGCTGATAAATTTTATTTAATTTTCTGTGATTTGGGATTGGCCATGTAGGTAAAGCAGTACCTCTTTTGCCCTTCGCTGACTGAGTTTAAAACAACAAATAATAATTACATGCTATAGGGTGGATTTTTGATGTAGGTTTTAATACATAGTCATTTATACTTAAAATTTCAAATTCTTGATATTTGATTAAATGTGTTCAAGTTATCCATAGACTTTAAATAATAAAATAGCATGAATTCTAGTAAATAACTGCATAATACTCTCACAAAATGCATTTCAGATGATATTAGTGCTGCTCTTTATTTCTTCTTGGCTTTCATTAGTTCACAGTAGTATTTGAAGCCCTTCAGTTAAATCTCTAAAACAAGGATTTGTCACATCTGCTCTCTCTAGTAATTAGTTATGTTTGTTGATTTTTTTAGTGACAAGCTTTTTAAATAAGACACTTTTTTTTTAATGATTTATTTACCCGGGATTTTTAACAGAAGGATATTTAAAGCATGTATTGAATCATCTAGCATTGCTCATCTAGCATTGCTTTCGCAATAATTCAAACACGTTGATCTAAATCATCCTTGCAATCAAGGAAGCAGATGTAGGCTTTTCATTATACTACCACAGAAACTTAATTTTGCTGTAAATGTCACTCTTGCCAGCTCTTTGTATAAAGAATTAATTCCAAGAGTCATATTTCCTTCTAATGGAAATACTGCTTTAGTGATTGCTAGGAAAAAAAACCAAAACCAAAAAACAACACCACACACAAAAAAAACCCCAGGGTAATAGAATGCCTTCAGTTGACCCAACTCTTTTCCAAAAGCAAGGTATATTTTTTGATTGGTTTGTGTTAGGCAGCATTTAGGAATTGATTCTGCAAGTTGGAAGGCTCCCTTAGCTCCAACTAGCACCACTGAACATGGAGGCAGCTCAGCACCACATAGAAAGTGCTCAGCCCCTCGTAAAGTCCAAGACCCATGGTGTTAAGCTTTCAGCTTTGTGGAGCACAAATCAGTTGTTATCTCATACTTGCTTTTACTTCACGGTTCCCATTGTCCATTTCAGCTCTGTTTCACAGGGATCAGTTTGTTCCTCCTGTTGCACCTTGGGCTCCAATGCTGTCTCGATGCCTCTGCCAGGTTATGGTGCTCCAGGTGGAGCAGCAGCCAGACTTGCCCATGAAGATGAGCTTTACTATGTGATTTTCTTTGTTTGTTTTCATGGTGGCAGGTTGCATAGGTGTACGTTCCTCTTTGGGATAGTTTGCAGGGGTTTCTGACATGACTACTTCTACACAAAGAGGGTTCAAAGCTGCTCTTGTGCTCTGGCCTCTCAGCCTCCCACCACTAGTCCATGAGAGCTGCTCAAAGACTGCAGCAGTCTCACAAAGCACTCAGGCAGCACCATCAGAGATGTGCAGCTGATGGCTCCCTTCCCTGTCCCTCCAAAGAGGTGCTACAAAGCACATTTGAAAGATGTTCAGGCTCCCCTGTCCTCCTTCCTCCTGGCTCTGTATTATGTGCTGTTTCCAGAAGAACCAAGGTCCAGGCTGGAAGTTGGTTCCTGTTTTCAGAGTCATTGTCTATTGGACATCCCAGGAATACAGCACTGGGCAATAAGGTCAATCTGAAACATGGAAGAGATATTTTATCCAAGTGTGTTATGTCTAACCATATATGAAATTGAAACCTGAGACAGAACAGCTCGCTTTTCCCTGGCAATAACAAAATAGTGTATTTATACCTACCAACCTGTCCCAGCTCTTTCTGCCTCCACTCTAGAAGCTAACTCCTATCTCTGACATCCATTAGGAACAGTGTGTTGGAGATCCAGACCTCTTATTCCCTTTTTAAGTTTCATGCTTTGTAAATGACAATCACTGCTTGACGCAGATGTTGCACTGTATGCCACTCAGGGATGTTTCATTACTAAAAATAGCTATATAAATATAACAGTGATATTAAGGAAGAGAATGTTAGAGGCTTTGAAGGGCATGGGGTTGAGCTGCCCAAATGAACGTGACCCAGACAAGGCTTTCAAGCCAGTGATTAGGAGTGACATTGGTATAAACTGAATTCACTGTCAGCATTTCCTCGGCTTGATGCAGGACTCACTTGACCCGTTGTTTCAGTCAGTGGAGCTCCACTGACCCATCAGTCTGAGATGTTAAAGTCCTTTTGGAAACAAAACACAGGCAAGCTTTGTACAAGTTACTGAATTTAGACAACTGACTAAAGAAAGTGCAGTTTAAAGGTGCTGAGTTTAGGTACCATTAGTCTGAGTGCATATTCAGAATTGCTGTGGGCATGTAAGAAGAAAGGTTAAGACGTGGAACAAATGATGGTATGTCAGCAATGACAGCAACAGTTACGCCGAGCTACCACATGGAGAAATGACTATAAAGAACAAGTAGTGTAACATGGCTAACAGCTACCCTTTCCTCTCAGGGATGCTACCCCTAGTCCTCTGTAGCAATGTATCTCCATGGTATGACCAGTCCTTTTCTCACCTCAGGCAAACATGACATCATTTTATACTGTGCTAGTGAAAAATACTCCTGTTTCCTAGAATTTCAAAATGCGCTTCTGCTTATTCCTAGCTTTACACCATGCTTTTTATAGACCTGTCATTACAAGGACACACACACAAAGAAAAATTGCTGTGGGTTATATTGCCTGTGGGCCCTAATTCCAGGTCTCCAGCCAAGAGGTTTACCTCAGCTCTGAGTATGATCATTGCTCCTGTTCCCACAGTGAGGATGTATGCGTTTTTGCTCACTCTGTCTTCTGAATTCTCTACACCTAGGAGGTGGGTGGACAACTTGAAGAGGTGAAAATGAGAGGCAAACATCCTTACACACCAAGGTTTTCATAATCATATTCCTTGCCAACTGTCCTGCTGGAATTTGAATTTCAGTCTTTCAGGTTGCTGGGAGCCGTGTCCAAGTGAGTGAAGTTCTTGTTAGCATGATACCTGCCCATTAAAAAGGGCAGTCTTCTGGCCAGAGGACCTTGCCTCTCTTTCATTTGCTTTTACTCCTAATGAATGAGGCCTGGAGTGGTAAATGATTCATCTTTCTCAAAGCCGATCCTCACCTGCAGCGTGCAATGGAGGCTCCACCCAGGAGGTGGGAAGCAGGCTCCTTCCTCCTCTTCCTCCCAGCCTCCATCCAGCTGCATTGTCCCTGCACGTGTTGTCCCTGGAAGTAAGGCCATGTGACAGTGAGCCCAACACACCAGTAATTCACCATCCCAGAAGTGGCTGGCAGAAGATCACTTAACTATAAAAGCCACTTGTGTATGCAGTCTGTAGATGAATGCCATTGTGAAAAAAAAAAAAACAAGAGATCTTAAATTTCTACAGTGGTAGCTCATAGTCGGTAACTCTCCTAAAAAACACAGCCTGAACGTCTAGTGACATGGTAGATGTGTCAGTGTCCGCCAGACAATTTTTGCATTTCGTTTGTGCTGAAAGGATAAGGCAATGCACAAAATGCTCTGGGAGAGATATCCTGGGTGTTACTGCAAGCTGCATGGATAGTACTGCTCACAGTGAGTTCAGTAAAGCATTGTACTACATTTACACAATTTCATCATCCTCACAGTTCCAGAACATCACATAGGGAGAGTGAAAGAAAACATCATTGGATATAGCAGCAATAAATAAACTATAAGTGTTTCTTTGTAACTGCACTTGCAGAAAATGTTTGCTTTGCACGTGGTCTTCTGTACAATAACAAAGAAAAAGCTTCATCTAATGTAGATATCAAAGTGTTTTTGCATATTTGTTGGATTAGTTGGATGGAGCTACTCATTTGTGATCAAAGATACTGCTGTTGAGAAAAATGTATGTGCTTCAAGAAAAGGCTGAGGCCCTTGTTTATGGCTGTATATTGGCAGCAGTAAAGTATATTAAATATAAAACTCCATCTAGACAGAATTTTTTAAATGTCTGCTAGTTTTCGATATTATGATCGTGTTGGTCCCTTATTTGGGCAACAAGAATACAACTGCATTGAAAAACAAGCAGGGCCAGATGGTCAGCCACAAAGAACAGGAAATAACAGGCTTTATCTTGAAGACTGTTCCAGATAAAACCAGCTTATTTAAAAAAAAAAAAAAAAAAAAAAGAAAAAAAAGAAAAATAAAAAGCACTTATACTTGTCTTGCTTAGACACACAGCTTAATAAGTCAGAGTAACTACATTAGGCTGTTGACTTTGGGGATTCAGATTCAGATGCACTACATTTGTGTTTTTTTTAATGTGTCACTTCAGTGTCGGAATCAGGCAAAAGAAGGTGTTTTGTTGTTAGTAAGAAAGGCTAATAATTGTTTAACCCTACAGAGTGTGGACCACACATTCATGTGCAGTAGATGGGGATTTATTCATGCACTTACACTCAAAAAGCCACTGAGTAGCATAGCAAGCAAAGTAGCCGTGACAGTCTCTGCCTCTTGCACGACTGCAGTGTGACCTCTGGTAGGCTACAGGGAGCGGCTCCGGGATGGAACTTGTGGCCACAGATAAAGCACAACCGAACCCTAAGCTGTTATCAACACTCAGCTAAATCAAATGCATGGGGTATTTAGATTTACGCTAATTGCTGTGCGATAATTCCCATGTTAAATTAATTACTCTGGTTGTAATGAGTGGGCGATATAAATAAAATAGGAATCAGAATAGCAACAAAATCCCTTATTTTACAGCTGCACTCTCTGCCTCATCTAATTAACACTAAAGAAAGTTACTTAAAAACTAAACAAACAAAACAAGAAGAAAGAAACCTGAGTATGTATTGTAGAAATGTAGAAGACAAATAAAATATTTTTTCAAATGTAATTACTTTTAATATATGCTTGTGGAAGGTCTGATACTATGTATGCTGTCTCTGTAATTTTTGCTGTAAATAACTTGGGACAGTGAATACACTGATTTTTTCTATGTCTCTGTTTAAGCATAAGACTTTGTAACAATTTTTTTTAAAGAGGAAAAACATCAAAGAGCAAATTATGTACTTGCTTCTTGTAAGTGTAATGTACTCTTCAGTTTTTATGGAAACTGATTGTAATAGATAAAGCCTTTTGACCAGCCGTTGGTGTTTAGTGTATACTTCTGTTTGTAATGGGAAAAAAAAAACCAGATGGGACTGTCAATGAAACATGATCCCAGTGAGTCTGTACAGTGAGCATTGTATTAATACCTGCAGACTGCATTTGACTAATATAATTTGAAGAAAGGTTGCTTAAGCAAATAATGTTTCCTTACAGCATATGGCTTTTATGAATCCTTCTGGCATGAACTAGAATAGAAACATTTCGTTCTTTCCAATGAGCAAAATATTTTTGTATGTCTTTAATTTCTATTCAAAGTTGAGGTCAGGTCACTCATTAGCTGTAATCTGAAGCCATAACTGACCTTCACCAAATACATGTTTTAAAGATCGTAATAGAAAAATAAATTATGTCCAGTTTACCAACAGCTATAATAACACAGGCAGGAGCATAAATAAGACACAAAGTATTTGGATGCTTTTCTGGCATTCCAATATGACTTTAATGGCTAGTATTTTATGATTACCAATTTATAAAAAAGAAAAAACATAATTAAAATAGATATTTAGATTTAAATAAAACTTTCTAATATTTTTGAAATATCCCTGAAAATGCTTCCTTGCATTTAGGATTATGAGAGAAACAGATTTTTCATATACTTCCCACTTTCAAATATCTAATGTTTTTATCCTATTTCAAGTTCATTTTGTTAGAGTGAAATGAGATTTTAAGACCCAGATCTCCAAGCCCTAAGCTATTTGGTGCTTGGCAGTAGCTATATTGTTGTATATCAATTTGATTTGAATTTTCAGGGTGTGTTGTTAGCTACTTGATAAGCATGCTTACCACTGTTGGTAACACATAAGAGTTGCATTGCCTGTCAAGAAGTGTGACAAAAACAATCAAAGAAAACATGAATGGCACTCAGAATGAATCTTTCTCAAAGATGGAATAAAAATTCCTTTCTAAAATCAAATGTCTCCTAGAGCCAACAGTGATTTTTACTTTTTTGAAGCTTAGTTGTATAATAATTATGATGTATCTTAACTGGCTTGTAGATGCAAAAAACAAAATCGCAAATGAACCGTGACATATTGGGTAAAAATCTGGTTCCATTGAAAGCGACAGCATAACCCCTCACTGATTTCCATGGAGCCAGGAGTTCATCCAGCATTTTTACATCTGCAGTTTTCTTCTGATCTTTCTCCCTTGTTTAATATAACTGACCTAATTTATGTGTGTGTGAGTAAAAATACAGCCTGATTCATTTAGAAAGTGACCGTTGAGGGTTTTATTTTTTATCATGAATTTTGTAGGACCAGCATCCCTGTCAAATGAAAAGGTTCTATATTACTTTAGAATGTAATAGATTTTGTCTTATTTTATGTCCTGTAAATTATTAGTTCAATACTGTTAGCATTCCATAATAATGCACACATGATTTTTGAATGTTTTCTGTAAATGACAATCAATGTTGATGAAGTTCCTTTCTTTAATGCAAAATTAAAAAAAAAAAAAAAAACTGTATAAGAAAATAAATTGTTGTGTGATTTTTTTTTTCCCCATCCCATTTCATTATCTGTGTCAGTTGGGAATAGGTACAGTGTATACATTTCCAAAAGAGAAGGGTAAAACCAAAAACCTAAACAACATTTTCAGGTTTTCTCTTAGTGTATTGAATTACGTGTAACACGTTGCTCCCCATCAGTGCACCTGAAGTGGAGCAATTTAAATTAGAGCTGCAACTTTCAAGTCTGCTAATTGTTAGATGTATTAATTTATTTCTCTGTTTTGGGGAAAGCCTCAGCTAGCAGAAAACCAAAACAACACAAGAAACTCTTGCATGAAGGCAAATTGCACATTAATGTAATGGAATTTATCTTATTTAGAAGAAGATAACTGTATTTAAAATAAATTATGTCAAATATTCTTTAAGTTTGTGTATGTCTGGTAGTTATTAATACTGAAAGATGGCACAGGAAATGTTAGCTGTCTGAACTGAAGACAGTACCATTCAAAGATACTATGTTTTTATTTTAGGACCCTAACTTTAAAGCAGGAGTAAATTTTAAAAGGCAACATCTGAAGACTTCATTTTGCAAACCGTTAAGCATATGTTTATAGTATTACTGACTTCAGCAGGATTAATGCATATACCTAAAGCCAGCTATATGTTTAAATGCTTCTTGCATCACAATGCAAGCAGGCAAGTTTGGTTTCTGAGTTGCTCTAAGTGCAGCTTGGCATTATTAGAATGTCAAGTCCTAGATGTTTAACACTCATTTGCAGATGAGTGTAGTGTCACAGTGTCAGAGGTACTCATTTTAACCTGTATTGTTTCAGTTAAAAAATCAGAAGCAATTATTTTTAAAACAATATAAACAGATTTAGTCTAGCACATGTTTCCCTACTGTTTTGTTGTCGTCAATGTTTTAAGACTGCCTTATCTTCCTGATCTGACTAGGAAAAAAATACTTTTAGTAAAATATCCACTTTTCCTGAAAGACACAAACAAACTTTCACAGGTTCTGACTGCCAAATAGCATAGAGATCAACACTTTGTGAGGAGACAAGTAGAACATTATTTTGAAGCACAATTATATGACAGTCTTACAGGGCGTTGCTCAGTACTCTGTTGTGCCAGTTGTCAGTTTAAATGTCAGTGTGCCTAGGCCCACAATAGATGTACTCCTACATGTATGAACTATAGTATACATTTTGCACATTACAGTTCCTCAAAGACAGATGAATTAATATAAGCTTTCAAGAGAGGAAGTGGTGAAATGCGTTAGGCAAAACATCATGGAATAACAGTAGCTGTCAGTCCCAGAAGGATTATGTGCTTACAGGTGGGCACTTAATTACAAACCCATGCAAATGCAGCCTTCTGAATCATGTTGTATCATGGATGCATTCGACTATAACTTACCATGCACTTTGAGCAATATCTTTGAAACAGGAAAGGTCTCATGAAATGTGTTCAACATCCTAAAAATAGTCCAGCATTTGCACTGGATAAATCAAAATCTAGCTGAGCAATTTTTTTGCCTATCTGACTTCTTTTGCCTCTACTGTTCACCTCACTTCCCACCCTTATCCCCAAGAGAAATCTTCCAAAAAATCCTTGAAACCTGCATTGCAGTTTGCTTTGGAGGACAAAGACTGATTTATTCTGCTGCAGGTGTGAAATGCCTGTTCATTATGGAAGGCAGCTGTAATTTTGGTGTTACAGGCCATGCTGCTGTTCCTGGAAAATGTTTACTTCTTATTTATGCAGAAGTTTTGTTGTAGCTTTAATGGTCTCTGTATATGAGAGAAGTGATATTTACAGAAGACTTACGTGCTTCAATTAGTCCTGATGAAGGGACTCTCATCCCAGAAGGGTTTCATTCCAATTATATTGAACAGACTAATAAAAATATTATCTCCCCCTACAGACATGCATTAAGACTGTGTGTGTAGCTACAATTCTTAAAAAATCTGAGCAAATCTTTCACCTGGGTGTTCTACCGGGAAGGGTTCAATTCACTTGGCGAGAGAGATGTGTTGGTCCTGTTTGCATTGCGCTTGGGTACCTTGCTTGACCTCTACCTGCTGCTCCTTGGGGTCTCACATCTCTCATAGCTCTCCCCAGTACATGGACATTTTGCATAACCTGGGACAACTCCAATGCGGCTATGTGCTGTTGTTCAGGTGTCAACAGAAAGTTTAAGCATATAACGTACACACTTCATATGAAAGCCTGGAATTTTTCATATAGGAAAGTGAACAGATTAGGCACCATTAGTGATTTAGAAATAGTTGTGATTTCCCTTCAAAATCCTCACAGAAGTAATGGTAGTCTGGAGGCTAAGAGGCTACTTCCATGATCAGCAGATTCAGCCCAGTCCTAATAAAGTTGGTGAGTAAGATGCTTCCATTTCATCTAATTAACCAATAGTAATTTTGAGCAAATGCTAAGCTTGCCTGGAATTTATTTATTCAAATTAATGAAAGCCTTTATCAGAGGTCTTTAAAAACTGCATGCTCTATCCCCCATGGTTTTGTTGCATTTTGGCATTCAAAAATGCATTCAGTTACAGAGGTGCCATCACTAAAATTGCAGCAGTTGTTGATAAGATTTGTGACACTCCTCTGAATGATTCATTGACTGACGTGGGCAAGGTTTAGCATATCCTTTGCTTTCTTGTGACAGCTGATGATGACCAAACATCGTGAAGTTTTAGCAAATATATGTTGATATTACCCTCTTACCAATAAAAAATTCCTGTTGGCATAGAAGTTAGATTTCTCATTTACTGGGCTTGTAATTGCCCCCACAATTTTTTCTTGAGGCAGTGCACTCAGGAGCACTGTGATTGCAAGTGGGAAGTAAGAGGGCCTGTGAGGATGTGATGATGCCAGGAGACACTTGATCCTACCTTCATCATTAAAACGCCACACTGTCCTAATCAACATGCCCCTATTCTTGCTATGAAAGAAGAGGAAATTTAGTTTTCTTTTTCCAGGTTACAAAATACTTTTGTGCACCATGCTTCATACTAGATGTTTCTGGAGACACTGCAGATGTGTAGGGGAATAGATGTGTCTTTTTTGTTCCTCAGGCCATGTATTTGCCTGCTATGAATGCTGAACTGCCGTGGCTTGCACTTCAGGGTGATTTAAAAAGCGAAGCACATTTCAGGGGCACTTCTATTGCTGTCTCTTCTAAAAGGCCCTTTAGCACCATATAATTAATTTTCTTCTCTACCCTCCCTGCCTTATAGCAGAGGAGAGGTTGAGGGCCATGCTTTTGAGGAGTCCTTGGAGAGTCAGTGGCATTTGCTTGTGTGTGCTTTTTGAGCTCAAGACCCCGTCCAAAGAAATCAATACCTCCTTCGTGAGCTCAAAGCTAGACTTGTGCTTAAATAGCTGTCTGAATTTAGCTATCCATGCAGCTTCTGGAAGTGTGGAACATTTTACCAAGCAATAGCTTTGCAGAAAAATGCTGCTTTAAGAAATTAGTATTTTCTGTCCACAAACTAAATCATAGTACCATTATACAGTTAACAGCAAGACCTACTAGAAAATGAGCATGACATCAGGTTTAAACATTATTTTTTGGGGAATGATGGTTCTGATCATTGACTACTGCTGTCATTTTAGATAAGCAGATGATTTGGCATCTGCATATCTATTTATGTATTTCTTTTCATTTTTAAGGTACAAGCACTGTCTTCAACTTTACTGTAACATTTTTGGATGTTTTCAAATAAACCCATACTGTCCTGGTAATGACTACCTCATTCACTTGCTGCCATCTAGGTTATTAATGAAATCCACTCTGCCTCTCCTGGAGGTGAGTTATCATTCCAGTGTCTCACAGTGACTTCTTCTGTACAAGTTAGCCTGAACAGTCACAACATTTTCATCTTTAAGGGAAAATCCTCCAATCTTGTCATATCACTGAAACTGCATGCTGAGAAGCTGTGGCTGTTTGCAAATCAGTATTTAGAGTTATCACTCCTGATCTTCAGTGCTGCATGCTAAAGGATATCCAGCACTACTCAAATGTGCACTATTTGCACCTTCTCCAAATACTAGCAAAGCATAGGTACTACGACTTTAACAGGTCACAGAACCAAACCAATATACTTCAAAATCTTGGTATGAAATAAGAAATCCAAATTTGTTACTTTTCTTTTTACTTGAAAACATTCAGTGAGCACAATGAAAATAAGCTTTGCACTTTCAAAGGTGTTGAAGATTTAGCCCCCAGGCAGAGATGTTATCCACCAAAATCTTTTTGAGGGTAACTGTGACTGCTGCTAAGAAAGGCATACACAGTCTAAAGAGTAAAAAAAAAAAAAAAAAAAAAGGCACAATTAGTATTAGACCTACTGTTCTTTCAGTGAAAAACAAAATTTTCCTATGGGCACAGTTTTTCAGTGAGGAATATTGCATTGACAAGTACTAGAAAATTACATAAACCTGATGCATTTTTTTCATTAAATTTAAAGGAAAATATTATGTCTTTTTATGGTATTCCATAAAAAGACTAGGAATCAGAACACACACCACAGAAGAATGAAAAGAGAAGTTCCATTTCAACTTCTTCAGTTTTTTAATGCCTTTGTACAACTCATTATTTATTATCAAATGTCACCAAATATGTGTCCATTAAGTGCTTGCATCAAAAGCACAGAGAATAACTCTCATTCTTCTATTTTAAATTTACAGACTTGATCCACTTGAGCTAATGTCTGGTGTCTATTAGTAGAGTTTGGGGCCATATCCCAGGAGCTTCTCTTTCCAGTACTGTACTGAACTTGGACCTCTCTTTGAGTTGCTGTAATGTTCTTTCTAATATGGAACAGTGTTGCAACATAGTCACTGACATATTACCCTCTCTTGGAAAGATCAACTTACCATAAAAATACTTATTTCAGCCTGTCTCCAGCAAAGAGGTAGAGGCAGGGGTGTTTCACATTGGATCAATCTTTTTTTCCGTTAGAAATAGTGTTTTCCAGTCTTAAGTAAACAAAGTACCCATCCAATCATATGCTTCGATTGCCACCATTGTGTTATTATTAAATAGAGTTTAAAAATAAACTGTTCATAGGGATTCTCTTAGAAAACATTTGTAAGTAAACTGCAGAAAAATAGGAGCATATGAAGCAAGGAAGGCTTGACATATTTGACAGTCAAGAGCACTCCTTCTATAGCAGTATTAGCCCATAGTTACTCTGAAATCAGCAGCATTACTTGACAGTGATGGAACTGGAGGCAGAAAATCATTGTATAAGCATAAAATTTACATTAATAAATGCCTACAGAAATGTAAAATAAAATAAT
Source organism: Nesoenas mayeri (assembly GCF_963082525.1). NCBI lineage: Eukaryota > Metazoa > Chordata > Aves > Columbiformes > Columbidae > Nesoenas > Nesoenas mayeri. Next base: position 22,447,232 of record NC_137542.1, on the reverse strand, counting down.
GGCAGGCTAGAAATGTTTATATCTGCTGCTAAACACTCTAGATTTTCTGCATAAATTCAGTCTGTTTAAGCTAAAAAAACTCCCACTGACATTCAGGCTCCAGACACTGGCAACATTAACCCACAGAGTGAACCAAGGAACACCTCTGTCTTATGAAGGTTGTCTGCTGAATTTTGTTTCTCATCTGCCTTTGGCCAAACAGCTTGCAGATTGGTATGACACCAAGGAAACATTCAAAGCAGGTAGGAAACTTCTTATCCCATTATCTTTCAACACCACATATACTGGTACTTTGTCACTGACCTTAGTTATTGAGAACTCTAGCTTAAGGAGGAATTTCTAGCCCATAGGTCACAAGCAAGCCACTTGGTGTGTTGGTCTTTGTTGTTACCCCTGTGGCAGTGCTTTTTAGCCTTGGAAGGAAGCTGGGTCAAATTCTACTCCTTATGAAATTTAAATGACACCATTAAGTAATTTTCATAGTCACCTACTTCTGACTCCAGCCCTGATAGCCCATAAATACAAGGTTGCATAGCACTGCTCACCTGAAATCAGAAGAAACATTAGAAGAAACATTTTCTCCATCACATCTGGCTGAATACCTCCACACACGTGCTGCAGCCCCAGCAGCTAGGGCAGTATGGGTGGATCCACATGGAAATATCTGGGTAAATTCCAAAATTACCACTTTGCCCTCAGAAGACAGCAGTTTGGGTGTGCCATGTAACATGAGTCAGCCCCAGTTCAGCTCACCAGTGCCACTGGGAGACTGTGCAGCCTTCCTGAATAAGTCACTACACCGTTCTTCCTTCCCTGTGTTTTTCTTGTCTTTTTTGGGTAATCACAATGATAACCAACTGAATATGGGTTAAATGAATCAGTGACAGATACAGATGAGTATTTTCAGACTTGAAGTCCAACTTGTATTATAGAATGGCCTGAAACAAGCATTGCTGATTGGCAAGAGACAGCGGGCTTTTGAGAGGTGTTATTTGTGTATACCCCACAATGGAGAGAAATGTGAGAGAAGCAAATTTTCTGTGGAACTTTACTCCCCCTTCTCAACAAAAGCTACCTATTGCCCATTGACTCAATACAACTCTCTGCCATGTTGTTGGGTGTTACTGATTGTTGGAATGGCAGCAGTGAATGCATGCTGGTCCCTACACCATACGGTTCACAAGCTGATGGTATTTGCTGGGAAATGTCAGTCAGAGCTTTTAGGTTGCAGTATGACAAGAAAAGCCCTTCCTAGAGCAGATAGGGTCCCTGTAGAGGCCTCAGCAAGCACAATAGTTCCTGCCCAATTATCAGGGGAACGTCAGACAGGAGCTTCTGTTGGACAGAAGAGTACAGCTGCCTCTTCTGACCACAGCATCTGTGGAGGAAGTTGATGCCTCTGTCAAAATCCTTCAGCCTGAGAAGAGTCAAGGTATCACAAAGACTGTTAAACTGCAGTTCAGCTTTGTCTTCATCCCATCTCCCAGCTTCTTTCTATGTCAGAGAGTCAGAAAAAGATAACACCATGACATGGCACTGGAAAGTAACAAGGAAAGGAAGTAGGCAACATAGCTACTGGAAAGCTGAGGACTCTGTAGTATGTCCTCCCTGGTGTAGAATGGAAAGTTTCTTTACCTTCCGCTGCTAGAAAATAAAACTCTCACAGCACCTTCATCAGAGAGGAACAATTGCCTTGATATTTAATGCAGCCCATAATCAAACCAAGCCATCATTGCTCTGCCTGGAGACAGGAGGGTACAAGGGGTTTAGGATGATATTATTGAGTCTTCAGTAGGTATCAAAGAATGTGTCAGGTGTGGGGGGGTGAGGTGTGGAAAAAAAAGCTAAGCTCAGCCTTGCTTAGTAATGAACTAACAATTAAAAAAAATAATAAATACATCTGGGCACTTCCCACCTTCAAAAGCCTTGAAAGAAATGAAGCTGCATTCAAAGTGGTATTAATCATGCTCAATCTATTTCCCCTCTCACTGCAAATCAATGCAGTTTTCAGCTAACAAGAATGGGTGCCCTACTTGAGCCGACAAACCCTATTCCCCCTGGTAGGAGAGGCACTTAGCATGGCATTACTATCATTACATCCCAAGGTTAAAGGCAATGAAACTCCAGGAGTGGCAAAGTCAAATCAGTTCAATTGTCTGATTGTTCATAGTCATGAAGTAGTGAGGCTGGCAGGGGTCCGGAATAAAACTTAGGGCTTTCCAGAGGAGCTCCTTTAAGGTAATTCATTGCCCTCTACAGTAGCGTAAATCAGAAGGGGTAGAATGGTCACAGTAAATGTGGCTCCTGACATTTCTTAAGAGCAATATTAGCAGATAGCCAGCTGCTAGGCCAGATGTCAAAGGTGCATTAAGAGCACTTGGTTTTGATCTAACCCATTCCCGAGAAGTAGAATGGATGTGGCTTTGAGCGATGCAATAGAAAAAGATTGTGATTAATGAAGCAGTACAACTTAATAACGTAAGTTGACTCCCGCTTCCTTCTCTCCGGCATTTTCACTGTCCACAAAGCAGTTCTTTTACTTACCAGCAGGGACATGTAAAATGTTAATCATCAATCTGTGGGCCATTAAAGAAGTTGCTTTTCCTTTTTCAACTTGAAAACCAAGGGGGAAGGATAATAGGTTTGGTTAACAGAGCTGTTCAGATAATGGAGAAGTTCAAAGAAAAGCTTTCATGGAGTCAGCATGGGAGCTCAATGCCTTAATCCATCCTTCTTACTAACCTGAGTTCAACATTTAGATGGGGACTGAAACTCAGGGTTGAGAGGGAGGAGAAGGGGTCTTTCTCTTTACTGGGATGTTCCAATCCAGTATGGCCTAGAACAGCAAGAGAAGATGAAATGATATTACTCATTGTGCCTTATCGCTTGAGAGGAGGGCACACTGCCTGAAATAGCCAGTTAGTATCAGCATTTTTGGACTTTCCACTAGGTAATGAAGTAAAATGCATACAATTGCAGATTCAAGAGAGAAAACTAAATAGAACACAGTATCTAATAAACAGCTGATATTTATAGCAAGAAGTGAGCATACAAACCTCTCTCTGTACTCATTAGATGGATAGAGAGAGCATCATGCACAGAAAACATTTTTGCTTAAGTTTGAGCTTGGAAAATTGAAGTGACTGAGAACATTTACAACAGGCTTCCTGCAGTTCTATCAGCCACTCTGCATCCTGTGGGTGAAGGGAACACCAGTTCTGTTTCCAAGAAGAGGAGAGGATGTAATTGTTCCAAATACCAAGAATTACTGGGAGGCAGCTGCTAAGCTATGACAGTTGGAGGGCCCTGGAGATGCTACCAAAATCAAGAAGCATGTCAAAAGCTCAGTCCACCTGGGACCTCAGACTGGATTCAAGCTACATATCTGTCCTCGCAGGGCATCTAAACTTGCCTTAACTACTGTGTCTGAATCCTCAACTTCAAGAGAGCTCTAGTATGAGATGTAGGTCCAGGGAAAAAAAAAAAAAAGAAGAAGAGGAAAAAAGAAGAAAAAAGGCTACCAGATTACCAGATGCTCTCCACAAGCAATTTTGTTTTGTATATTATGGATCACATTTCAGAGCTTGTTAGCCAACCAATAAGCTTCACCTGCTCCATAACACCCTGAAAGGTTCTGCAGTGAATTAATCTGAAAATACAAGTACCTCACTCCTTGCACTGTTACAGTAATTATATCACTGCCTCAGAAGACTTATCTCAGCACAGCCCTGGATGAAACAGCAGGCTTAAAGAATAAGAAGAGTTTGGGTTCAGGCAAAGGTAGCTACCTGCAAGGCTGTGCTTCCTAGCTTCGTAAGGCTGGAAAAAAAGATCTTTACCTTTCGCCTTCCCACTCACTTTGCTTTCTTATTATTTACTATTTTATTTCCATATGTTTTTGTCTGTTCCTGAATTGAATAGTAAACATTCATAAAGATTTTTACTTTTGTAGTGGGTTTGAGGCTTGGAGAGGGGTGGTGTTGTTGAGCATTTTGTTTGGGTTTGGTTTGGTTTTTTGTTTGATTTTTTTTTTTTTGTTAGTAACACAGATGCTTGCTAAAGGAAATGGTAGTTTGACGAGATCTGTCAAATTTTACTTGGAAACCTAGCACGAGCACTGTCTATAATATCTTGCATGTTGTGGACCCTGCATGCTGAAATTAGATGTCATTGCTGTACCCTTGATCTCCATTTCCTGAGGAGCAGAGTGAAGGAGTCTCTTTCTAAGCCCATATTTCCCTTTCCACATTTGTGCTACAACTCCTTGGGCCACAGACTCCTGAGCTGTGCTCAGGCAGGTGGGTGAACTGATCTATGAGGAAGGGATTTGTACCCAAAATGAATTCCACAAAACATAGGTGCAGATTGTGTAGTTTATAATCTGATTTCCTAACAACAGGCATGACAGTCTCAAAAAAACCCTGTGACAGGATTTGTCATAGTTTGTTTTTTCTTTGTTTTGTTTGTTTGTTTACTTTTTTAAATTTTCATTTCTTCTTTGGGGAGTGGGTGTGTGTGCCATTGGGTCTTCTTATTTATAAGAGAAGAAAAGCAACAAAAATCCAAACTCATGCTATTGCATTAACTGGTTATGTAAACAGTGCCAAAAAGCTACTGGAAATGAGCTTTGCAAAAACGTAATGCAGGTTACTTCTAGCTCAATCCCAACCTCACATAAGCAGCAGCATTCGGAAGCGAAATGCAACTGCTGTGCAAATTATGTGCCTGACCCTAAAATAATAGAACAAAAGGGTTTAGTACCCAAATACACACAGAGCAAATCAGAAGGTTAATCATTGCCAGATACTAGCACATTTCTGTTTGAAAATGTGCCTTTTGGTTCTGTATTTTATTTCAAAAAGCAGGTGGCTGCTTAGTTTGCCTACACTTAAAGAATAGAGACACTGATAGAAGAGAATTTCTTCACTTTATACCATTATTAATGTCTGAGCATAGGAATTGCCTTCCCCATCATTGAAATGCAATCTGTGGTGAAGAGCACATTGGCTTTTATTAGTTTTCAGCAAGAAACAAATAACACTATGTACTGTTCCTGCTTTACAGGCATGAAGAGCCCAGCTTGGTCCGTAAGTCTTATTTACAACTATTTTAGAATAAGAAAGACGACCAAAAAAAGAGAAAGAAGCACTGAGATATGGCAAACAACCATGTGGGAGGTTTATGAAAAGACTGATGTATGGGTGGTCCACTGTCTTACTAGGGTGTTGGTTAACTAATTAAAGTAGGCTTCCTGGGGAGTGTAGTGTGCTGTTCCTTTCAGGTTTAGGAGATTCAACAAAGAGAAGATCACATAAGCAGGCCTACTTGTGGTAAGGACTCTGAGATACAGCATTCCATGAAGGAAACAGAAACGGTACTTGGTATCTGGAAAACTAATGCATATATGTGTTGTTTAATATTTTGGTCACACTTGGAACATCGAATAGAGGGTTGTTTGGTTTTCCATATAGTAAATGACCCTCTGTTTCACAGGAGCCAGTAGTTCGTTCTGCCACTGCCCCTAAGAGAAAGTTAAGGATCAGTTTGCTCAAGAAAATATTGGAAGTCATGAGCCTGTTGTAATGAGAGTTATAGCACTTATAGCAGGTATTGACTGGAAGATAGCAATCCTAGTGCAACAGCTGTGAAAAGAAATCTCAGGGATGGCCCAGAATAGACAAAGGAAATCATGCTGCCTGCTAAGGTTTCCATTCCTTTTTTCCTGTCCCATTCAACACCCATCTCTGGCTACAAAACTTTTCACCTGACAGAGAGCAGAAGGTGAGGAATGGTAGTATGAACCATGTAAAATGAAGATGATGGGTAAGAGTAATAGTCTAAGACTGATGTTGAACTTCTGTGCTTGCTAAGGGAAGCTATAGGATAAGAGACTACAAGGGGCTTGAAAAATATATACCACTAACTATGAAGTAGCACAAAAGTAAGCCTTGCATTATGAAGATGCCACATCCTAAGAAAATTAAGGCCTGATGGCCACCTAATAGCAGTCATTGATGGTAAATGAGAATCTTTAGTTGCTGTCCAGTAATTAAAATTGTGCATCCCTGATGTGCTTGTTTCCAGTTCTTCCTCTTAGCAAACAAACACAGTCGATGGAGAAAAGTGAAAAACTCAACACTATTCTCTTGTTAGTGTCTTCGGTGCTTTCATGGATCTGAGCCAACACTACTACATTTAAGGGCCACAAAAAGCACAATTTCATCCTTATTCACATAAATGTGTTATATTAATTAAATTGAAGCAAGAATGCACGTAGGTGAAAGTAATTCTCTGAAATCTGCTGGCACACAGAGGGTAAACAGCCAGCTGTCTGGCTTCTCTCTTGGGATCCCTAAGGTTTCCAATTAGTGTACACATTCATGCAGAGGAAAAAGACAGCAAATCCATTCTGTGCTGGTACTTAGCCTATCCAATTTGTTTCATAATGATCTATTATGTACTTAAAGGATAGTAATATAGATGTGTCTACAGAAATTTAATTTGAACATCAGAGCTCTATGTAGCTCTCCAGAAAGTCTATTAATTTTAGATCAATATCTATTCCATGCTAGAATTTCACTAAATGAAGAAAGCATGTCTGGTGTACTTCCAGTCAAACTCCATCACCTTAGAACCAGCCACCAAGGGAATACCAGTCTTCTATCCCAATCCTTACCAAAGTCTCCGCTCCACACACACCAGTACACAGGCTCTTCTGCTTTTCTCTTGCAGTGAGAGTTGTTTGATCTATGCCCTATGGCTGTAACATTCTTGTAGGGGTAAAGTAACTACAAGAGTCCATGACATGTTTGAGGACAGGTAATTGTCTAACTTGGGAAGAGATATGTTTTTCCAATTTTGACTTTCAGTCTCTTCCGGTGGCTATATATTTGTATTTTTTTCAGAGTACATTTGAATCACCTAGGAAATATTATTGGTGTTCTGTAAGTTCAAAGTTTATTGAAGTAAAGGAAACATTAAACATCCAAGGAGGGATTATCCAAGTACATAAAATAAATGAGAGTCTGAATTTCTAATGGAGCTTGAAGTAGCAATTTTTCTTTCTGTATGGGTGAAAACATATCACACAATGTGAGACATCTGTCAAAGTATTGGATATATTGTGGAATGCATGAAAGAAAAGCATTTCCATTTCTGATAAAAAGCAAGGTAGCAAATACAAGTTAGGCTGAAACTGGGGCTGGAATTCTTTGAAATATGGAAGACTTCATAATTTTGTATATTGTGACTGTACTGTTCATGTCCTTTCTGGCTGGTTTCACCTGCCATACTTGTGGCTGGAAGGTGTACAGGTTCCTTAGACTAATGATGAAGGAGCAGCGAAGGACAATATCTTTGCTTGATGCTACCTGAGATTTTCTGTGGCTCAGGGTCTGTTACTCTAAGGTCACTTTTACTCATGCAGAACACGCAGTGGTCAGAAAAGTTGTGTTAGGTTGAAATCAAAACAATCCAGAGAATCATAGATATACACACAAGCCAAGAGAGTCAGTTGGAGCTGACAAAAGATGACAACAGGCACCTTTGCAGCATGGATTACAGAGACTAGACCTGCTGTGTAATTAAGTGACCAAGAAGCAGACAACCTCAGTGAACCTACCAGAAATACTCATGTTGTATATATCTCTGAGGAATCTGCCTGATGGAAAGTAATCCAGTGCTCTAAGCAGAAGGTGCAGAACCTCACAGCAAATTTTTCCATTGTTCAAATATTAAGTTAATTTCATGTCTGTTTTTTTAGGAAACCTAATATGATATTAATTATTAAGATTTATTCTGGATTCTGAAGGGTGTATTAGACACAAACTATTAGAGGTATTTTAAACACCTAAATAATTCTGATACTCTTACTTAGGATGGGCAGAATAAGATGTCCTGGTTTGGATATTATTGCATCTTCACTTGGAATTATTTCTTCAGAATGAAAGACATTTTGCATTTCAGAAGTTCTAATAGTACTAAAAAAATACAGATCCAAGTGTGTCAGGAGAGAGGAAAACTTCAGGAAAGGTTCAGAGAGAGGTTTAGATGGTGAGGTAGACAGATATTTTAGTTGAAGTCTGGACTGAAATCCTGGCTTCACTGAAGCAAATGGTACAGTTGTGCATTTCCTTTAGGCCTGATTCTTACCCAGAATTGTGTAAAAATGATGTTTTTAATGGGTGATGTAGAACTCTGAATGACATTTTGAGAGTTCTCAGTTCAGAAGATGTAAATTTTGAGCTGGCAGCTGCAGTGAAATACCAGAATAGAACAGGGAAACTGCATGCCAGTCATCAGACAGTCCAACACAGAGCTGATAGCAGGTGACCTCAGGAATTGCAGCTGCCTGGTCCATCTTCCTATTCATGTTCATAAGAAGTCACTTGCAGACTATATGTCCCAGTCAGTTGAAATCTGAGGTTAAGTTCCAACATGCTTTGGTGCTCAAACTCTCCTAAAGTAGCTGCCAGCCTCTATTTGCTGTTCAGATGTTGTTAACTTTCAACACATTGGCCTAATTTATGTCTCAAAATTCCAATGTGAGAGAGGGAGCATTAACTGAGATTATATCCTGCCACCACCTCATGAAATGGAGTCAAGTGATTAACTATGGATGCAGACTAAAGTTGGGTCACTGCACTTTTTAGCTGCTTAGGATGTAACAGGGTTGTTCTCCAATTCTAAGTAGGCATATGAGTTCAATTACTCTCTCAGTTAATTATTGAGGGACTACTATTCTACACTGAGGGAATACTATTCTACATTCCACATTTGATCTCAGGGTTCATAAGTGCAAAGCTCCATTACTGCCCAACTTGCTACTCAGGAAGCACTGGTAAAAAATCGTAGTTCCATTCAGTTTAGCTCAAAAGAACTATAGCTAATCATCTTTACACAGATCACATAAAGTCACATGGACTTTTCTCACTGGACCTTCTGAGGTCATCTGTGGCTGGCACTGGTCAATGCCTGCCCTAGTTTAGGACTCAAAGGTCAATGAATATCAATTGCTGACCCAATTCACTGAAGCAGGACATTCAAATGTTAATGATACCCAAGAAATATGTGTAGGGCCCAAACAGGGACAATTGCTGTCCTATTTTCATATGTAGATATACTGTTAAACAACTGCCCAAATCTTTATAATTAGGTCAGCCTAATCTAACTGTTCTTCCAGACTGCTGGTCAGATGTAACAAATATCAATCTACTACATACGCTTCTCAGATATTATTTGAGGTCAACCATTGAGCCACAGTTTGATTGTGGAGGTAAATGAGGTTAAGCAAGTGAAAATTTTCATGCTTAAAGATATATTCACACCCAACACTACCCATCTTCAGCTAAGATCAAACACCAATGAATGCTGTGACCTGAGGTTCTCTGAAGTAACATACTGATACAGTTCTGCACACAACCACCAGTGAAGAGTAGAAACTGAGAGATATAGCCTACTATTTGAGATTAACAGAGACCAGTTCCTACCGCATCTGTACACAGAGCAGTTAGCTGCAGTCAAGCACAACTGCATTGTCTTGAACAAGAACCACAGAAACTGAAAGACCCTGTCTTTTTGTTTGAAGCAGTTTCCCAAGTTTGAGTGGTCTGGGATTCATGCCAAGTGTGAGCTCTCTCTTTCTGCTCTCCTCTTAAATACGATGCACAGAGGAGCTCAAACATTACACCAATTTATCAGTCAGAGGTTCTTTCAGTTTAAGTGCTTCCCATGTTTTCTGGATCAGAGGTCACCTGAAGTAAATACTGTCGTCAGTTGGACTCACTGTAGCCCTTCACAGAAATCAGCTCTCCTTTTTTGCCACTCAGGAGTTGTTTGAAGTCAGACATAGTTCCGATTTGCCTCAGATCCACAGGTCCCAGGCTCCGCCACATGGCCTCTGCTTACACTGCTGGGGACACAAGTAAGCTGGGGTGAAGAGCTGTTAGGATGTCTGACAAAAATTAAGTAAAATTACAGATAGATGACAAGTCTGATTGGATAGAGTGTGTTCTTAGCAAGTTAATGTAGGACAACAAATTGTGATAAGTAGAGGATGCAAGAGCTATTTGGTAGACACAGACAGGTTGGGTAACAAGTGGTCTGACAGGAACATTGTGAAGTGCGTCCAAAGCAAATGCAAAGTCCTGAAAATGGGGTGGACTAACTTGATGCAGATGTATAGGCTGGAGGTCAGCTGGATGAGAAGCAGCTTTATGGAAAAGGACACAATGTTTTTAGTGATAAAAAAGGATCTATGATTCCGCATTTTCAGTGATCAAAAAAATCTAACAGGAGTTTACAGGGTGCCTTTGTGGCAGAAAGGGTGTCAGGGCCCTTAGTGCCCTTGCAGGCTGTGTGTCCTCCTTCCCTTACTTGTAGCAGTTCAGCTGGATCTGACAAAGTGCAGCTGCGACCTGAGATCAGGTCTCTGCGAAAAGAACTATGTGACAAAGTGCCTTTGGGGGACTCTAACTCTTCTCGTGGGAGCTGAGGCCCTCAAACTTGATCAAATTGTAACTGCTTTGTGCAGAGAGGTGGACTAGATGAACTTCAGAGGACACTCACAAACTGAGCTAATCTATGTTTATATAAGTTAACCAGGACCATCCTGGCTGTTGTTTGCTCTACAGAGATCATCTGAGATCAATGTGAGATACAAGTACCTTCACAGAGGTCATTCAAGGTCACCTGCCTTTCATTGCATGACCAGGGGTCATCTCAGGTAACCTCAGAGTCAATTACCAATGCAAGGAATCATGTAAGGTCAATCACATCCCTTATTTCCTGTCTGCAGATCATTTAAAGTCTAATTTAAATCCAGTGAATTTCACAGGGATAATCTGATGTCTGCCTCAGTATCAGTTCAAGGTGAAAACAGTTCTCATATTTTGTGTAGGGGTCGTCTCAGGTTAACTTGAGATGCAACCAGTTGACAAGGGGATCATTTGAGATCAGCAAAGTCCTTGTGAGCTTCCTAGGAGTCAACTGAAGTAAGCCTGAGGCACATTTAGCTAATTGCAAGCCAAACAGATCTGCTTTTGCAACCTAGGGTCATTAGACATCAACATGAGAACCATTGACCCATTAGGGGTCACTTAAGGCTACTGATCAGCCCCAGTTTCTTTCTTAGGGGTCATTTGAAATCAACTTCAGATACAGTTAAAAGGCTTTAAGTGTCACCTAAAGTGAACAGGAGATCCATGAGATCCAAATACCTACTTGGGGTCACTTGTGCATAACATGAGTCAACCTGCCTGTGATCACTGGAGTTCACCATAGCTACTAAATAATGTCATATGAGGTCAACTTGAGGGCTAAATCACTGCTAAAGGTCACCTGAAGTCAACCTGGGGCCAATTAACTTTTTTTTCGGGGGAGGTCATTTGACATCATCTTGAGACCCAGGTATATACAAGGTGTTGTTTGAGGTAAACTAGGCTCTTGTCGGGAAACCAGGGTAATCTGAGGTCAACTTGACATTCAGTTACCTCCACAGGGGTCCTTTAAGGTCAATACTATTCTCATTTGAAGGAGAGACGATCGCTTAAGGTCAGCTTGAGATGCAATTAAGCAGCCAGGGTTCATTTGAGGTCGACCAGAGAGTCTGTTACGGTTCATGTGAGGTCAGCCCAGCCTTTGTTCGGTACCCAGAGGTAATTTAAGGTAAACCTGAGGTCTAATTAATTGCTTGGTTTGTCATTTGAGGTCAACCTTGCGCTCATTGGGTGCCAAGGGGTCATTAGAGGTCCATCACAGTCCTTGTTGCCCTGTCTGAGGTCATCTGAGTTCAATCAGAGATGCAGCTCTCACTGCAGGGTCATTTGAAGTCAACCCTCATGGTTGTGGCACAGGTCAGTTCAGGTAAACATGAATCCTAATTAGTTATAAGGGTCACCTGAGGCCCAATTGGCCCTTGTTTGAGTCCCAAGACTCATCTGAGGTCAACATGCTGACAAATTAGATAACGGGTCACCTGAAGAAAACATGATATCCAGTGATCTGCTTGAGGGTCATCTGAGGACAATGCTGTTCTCATTTGATGTCTGGGGTCATTGAAGGTCAGCTTTACACCCAGTAAGTTGCTCAGGATCACCCTGGACCTTGTTTTCATTCCACAAGGTACCTGAAATCAAATTCAGACGGAATTAACCTGTACAGGAGTCATCTGAGATCAACCTTAATTCTGGTTAGTTACAGAAAATGAACATTTGAGCTTGGCCTTCTTTGGTTACTAGAGGTCATCTGAAGTTAATCCAGACTGCATTTTCTTAGGGTCACTTGAGGCCAACCTTAAATCCAGTTATTAACACTGGGGTAATTTGTGGCTATCTCTGGCTTTGATTTGCTGTTATGGGGTCTTTGAAGAGCACCCTTGACCTCCTTTGCTCTCCTTGGTCAGTTTCTGTGCAATGGGGACCTTTAAGTAGTATATGCTCCCCCTTCCCACTCCCTTAATTTGATACATAGAAGATATCCAAGATCCGTTTTAGGCCTCTTCTCTCTTTACTATTTTGTGGCCATATTCTGCCTATACTCTGCTAACGTTCCTCACAGGTCAACTCCAGGCCATTTGTGCTCCTCAAAGATTGAGACTGGTCACAGTCAGCTCTCCTTCTATGCATTATGGCTATTTAATCTCAGCTACAGGCCTAATCTGAGGGGTTTGCCACAAGAGTTTAAATCTCCTTCTCTAGGTGGGTGCAGGCTGGGATGATCTGTAGTCACCTAATTTCATTTTCTCCCACAGTCAGTTGAGCTCAGTTGGATCCAACACTGTCACTGTCCTGCAGGTTCAGGTGAGGTCAGATCATGATTTAATTTGGGCCAACCTGTATAGCTTGAGTTTAATCTTGGCATTTATATTGTTTACTGATCATATCTGCTGAAATTCATTCTCTGTATTGTGGAAGATGGTTATACAAGGCCAGGTGTTAATCTGAGCTGCTCTGCAGAGATTATCTGAAATTGAATATTCTTCTCATTTCTAGGGTAGGATCTCACATTCTGACTGAATTTCACTCTCCAGTGTCTTGTGAGGTTAAAGCTCAGTGCTGATTTAATGGAGCAGTTTGTCCTAGTTCATGAGACACAGCAGTTCACTGCACAGATATTTTCAGAGGTCAGGTAATATTTCAAATTTCATAGCAGGGATCAACTGAAGAGAAGCATCTCTTTTTTCTTCATTGGGTGAAACACTTTCCTGTTGAAGCCAGGCCACCTGGGATGGATGGTACACACAAATGTTCTGTGCTTAGTAGAGCAACAGGCTACAGAAACAAGGTGACATTGGCTATGTGGGATGAGTGTTCAGTCAGGAAAAACAGCAGGAGAAAGGCTCATAAGTCACTGTTCTCTGCACCTCAACTTCCCCTTCTCTCTCATCTCCTCCTTGGTTCTGCTAGCTATGGACTGCCTGCACATTGTCAAAACCCAAATCAGATTTGTTCAACGACAACCTGAGGAATGAAAGGTTTCAGCCATCTACCTAAATCCCTGAAATAAAGAACACAGCCAGACTTTCTTTAGGCAACAAAGTCACTGCTTTTCTGCAGGACTTTCCTCTGATTTTTCTTCTTTAATCTTCAGAACTTCAACACAACTGAACACCAGCATCTAAATGAACCCAGGTTATTTTAAAACACTGGTTTACTTGCTGTGTCCCTGCAGACAAAACTAATGCCAGGTAGGCAAATGAACAGAGCATTGCAGCTCTTTACACACTCTTCAATATCAAAGAGGAAAATTTTTTTCTCCCCAGGAACAGTTACCATAAATTATGGGATCAAACTGTCTTCCAGAATAACAAATACAATAAAGAAAACCTGAAAAGCTATAGCAGATCTTGCAAAAGGTGTAGTAATAAGGAAAGGCTTGACAGCTCTGTGTGATGACAGCTGCTGTGAAGGTGTATTGGGTTTGCATGGCAAGGTTTTGGTAGCCTGAGGGGTGCTACAGAGGTGGCTTCTGTGAGGAGGTGCCAGAAGCTCTCTCTATGTCTGACAGAGCCAATGCCATCTGGCTCCAAGGTGGACCCACTGCTGGCCAGGGCTGAGCCAATTAGTGATAGTGATAGCACCTCTGGGATAATGTATTTAAGAAGGGCAAAAAGTTGCTGCACAACAGCGGTTGCAGTCAGAGAGAAGAGTGAGAACATGTGAGAGAAACAACTCTACAGACACTGAGGTCAGTGAGGAAGAAGGGGCAGGAGGTTTAAACCCAGCCAGCAGGAGGCTTAAACCCAGCCAGCATGGGTTTAGGAGGGGCAGGTCCTGTCTGACCAACCTGATCTCCTTTTATGATCAGGTGACTCACCTGGTGGATGAGGGGAAAGCCGTGGATGTGGTCTATCTGGACTTCAGCAAGGCCTTTGACACTGTCTCCCATAATATACTCCTGCAAAAGCTGGTAGCCCGTGGCTTGGACAAGTGCACTCTACGCTGGGTTAAGAACTGGCTGGAGGGCCGGGCCCAGAGAGTGCTGGTGAATGGGGCTGCATCTAGCTGGCGGCCAGTCACTAGTGGTGTTCCCCAGGGGTCAGTGTTGGGTCGAGTCCTGTTTAACATCTTTATTGATGATTTAGATGAGGGGATTGAGACCATCATCAGCAAATTTGCTGATGACACCAAGTTGGGAGGGAGTGTCAACCTGCTGGAAGGCAGGAGGGCTCTGCAGAGGGATCTGGATAGACTGGAAAAATGGGCTGATTCCAATGGGATGAAGTTCAATAAGGCCAAGTGCCGAGTGCTGCACTTCGGTCACAACAACCCCCTGCAGCACTACAGGCTGGGCGCAGAGTGGCTGGAGAGCAGTCAGACAGAAAGGGACCTGGGGGTACTAATTGACAGGAAGCTCAACATGAGCCATCAGTGTGCCCAGGTGGCCAAGAAGGCCAACGGTATCCTGTCCTGTATCAAAAATAGCGTGGTCAGCAGGACAAGGGAAGTGATCCTTTCCCTGTACTCTGCATTGGTGAGGCCACACCTGGAGTACTGTGTTCAGTTCTGGGCCCCTCAGTTCAGGAAAGACATTGAAGTGCTGGAGCGGGTCCAGAGAAGAGCAACAAGACTGGTGAAGGAACTTGAGCACAAGACCTATGGGGAGAGGCTGAGGGAGCTGGGCTTGTTTAGTCTGGAGAAGAGGAGGCTCAGAGGTGACCTCATCACTCTCTATAACTATCTGAAGGGAAGTTATAGCCAGGTGGGGATTGGTCTCTTCTCCCAGGCCGTCAGCAATAGGACAAGGGGGCATGGGCTTAAACTCTGCCAGGGGAAATTTAGGCTGGATATTAGGAAGAAATTCTTTACAGAGAGAGTGGTCAGGCATTGGAACGGCCTGCCCAGGGAGGTGGTGGACTCGCTGTCCCTGGAGGTTTTTAAAGTGAGGTTGGACATGGCACTTAGTGCCATGATCTAGTAAACAGACTAGAGTTGGACCAAGGGTTGGACTCGATGATCTCTGAGGTCTTTTCCAACCCAGTCGATTCTGTGATTCTGTGATTCTGTGAGGTGCTTCTGGCACCAGAGAAGAGATTCCCCTGCAGCCTGTGGTGCAGACCATGGTGAATCCAGTTGTCCTCTGCAGCCCATGGAAGTCCATGGTAAAGCAGAGATCCACTTGCAGCCTGGGGAGGACCCAATGCCAGAGCAGGTGGATGTGCCTGAAGGAGACTATGACCCTTTGGAGAGAGGATCCCAGGCTGGAGCACATTTGCTGTCAGGACTTGAGACTCTATGGAGGACTCACACTGGAGCAGTCTGTTCCTGAAGGATGGAACCCTGTGGAAGGGAACCTCGCTGGAGCAGTTCATGAAGAACTGCAGCCTGTGGGAAGGACCCAGCTTGGAGAAGTTCATGGAGGACTGTCTCCTGTGGGAGGGACCCAAGGCTGGAGCAGGGAAGAGTGTGAGGAGGAAGTAGTAGCAGGGATAACATGTGATGAAATGACCGCAAACCCCATTCCCTGTCCCCACGCACTGCTGGAGATGAGGAAGTAGGGAAAATCAGGAGTGAGGTTGAGCTTGGGAAGAAGGGAGGGATGAGGGGAAGGTGTTTCAAGATTTAATGTCTTATTTCCCACTATCCTACTCTGATTTGATTTGTGATAAATTAAACTAATCTTGCCAAGTTGAGTCTGTTTTGCCCGTGATGGTGTCATGCATTAACTCCAGCTGGTAACTCAATACCACGCAGCAGCTCACTCAACATCCCCACAGCAGTGGGATGAAGAAGATTATTCAAAAAAAAAAAAAATAAGCAAAACTCGTGGGTTGAGATAAAGATATTTCAGTAGGACAGAAAAGGAACAGAAATTAACAACATTAGTAATAATAGAATATACAAAATGAATTATGAACAATGCAATCGCTCATGACCTGCTAATTGATGCCTAGCCCATCCCCAAGAATTGATTCTTCTAGCTAGCTTCCCCCAAAATATATACTGAGTATGACATCATATGTTATGGAATATCCTTTGACCAATTTGGATCAGCTGTCCTGGCTGTTCTCCCTTCCAGCTTCTTGTATGCCTGGCATGACACGAGAAACAGAAAAGTCCTGGACTACTTAGCAACAACTAAAACATCAGTGTATTATCAACATTATCAACGTTATTCTCATTTTAAATCCCAAACACAGAGTGTACCAGCTAATAGGAAGAAAATTATCTTCATCTAAGCTGAAGCCAGGACAGATTGTGATTGCTGAGTGATCTCTCCCTGTGCTTATATCAGCCCATGAGTGTTTATCTCCCTTGTCCAGCCGAGGAAGGGATTGATAGGGCAGCTTTGTTGGACACTTGGCATCCAGCCAGAGTCAAACCACCACAGAAAGCCTGGTTCACTCCTTATTTCTGGGATCACTCTTCAAGTAGAAAGCAACTGGCATCAACATCCTAAGAAAGGAGATCAAGTATAAAAGATAGCTGATACAAAACAACACATTTGACAATGAAGTCAATGGAATGCCATTCATTTATATCAGCCCCTGGTTTACAACAGTGGCTACACAGGCTCTTTACATCACAGATCTAGAACTGGAGTAGAAAATAAGACTGTCAAAGTGACTCTATTTCTTTTTCTAAAATCTGCAACAGTGATTTTGTTTGCTAACTACCAAGTTGCCAAAGAATTGAGCATGGATCTCAACTAAAAAAAAAATTACAAAGTTTATTGAACATCTAATAAAATATGACCTAGTAAACACATAAAATATCTCACAGAGTATCTACTTTCTGCTTCTGTAAAAATAATTTTTTACTTATGGTGCAGGTGTAGAAATATTCTTGATGCAAGAATATTGACTACAAGAATAGAAACTAATGCTACTACATCACTAAAACAAAAGGCTAGCTGGAAACCACATGATAAATATAGAATTAATACCTGTTTATTACCTTGGGATTAAAATCGAAAATAGCTGCATTATTTTCTGTATGTTACTTTTACTTGTTTCACTTAGTACTGGGGAGTACAATATTCCATCCACACCCATAAAGAACAGAAACATTTTGAAAATGTATTTTTATTCTTTTGAAATGGTATGAAATAGATTGACAAAACGACAAAACATATAAATCCATTTCTAGAAAATACAAATGTAATATCCCTTCTGTCTCTGTTGCACTAACAATAAATGAATAACCGTGAATACACCACAACTATGAAAAAGAAGAAAATAAAAAAAGCCTTCCTAAGAATGAGGTTCGCAGTTTCTGCGTATTTTTCAAATGTTTAACTTACATCCCCAATGCAGCAGCTGCCAGAAACACATTTTGCTTTGAGTAATCTCAACAGAATTCCTAAATAAGCTTCTTTTAAGCTCATATTAAAATGTGAGTTTATAAATACTTCGGTTTCAATTTTTTTTTCAGAACTTTACTGCCTACTTATTTAAGCAAAGTAAATAGGACATTTTTTTTCTTGAACCCACCAGAAGAATAAAATGAATTCCTGAATATGCTTGTAAGTAAAAACAAACATTTGAAACTAATAATCAGAAAACCCTATGGTTTGCCATGCAAGATTTCCTCTTCTGCACTAGTTGTCAAGCAGCTAGAGAAGAACCCAGTTCTGAACATCTTTCATTCCTCATGCACCACAGTTTTAGTATGCAGCTTATTGCTGTTTCTGTTAAAGGCTGCTGGGTTTTTTTCATGTTTTCAGTGGACATAGGCCTCAATCTGAGGTCAATGTTTAGACATAAAAAGACAATTTAAAGAATGTCTAGAGTGTGTAGTAAGAAAAACATCAAGGACTCAAAAGACATTAAAATAACCTTTTCAGATTGTTTTCATTATAATTTATTACTGAACTATGTCAAAACTGGGGGGGAAGGTCTTAACCCAAATACCCAATTTTAGAGTTCATTGAAATGTAAATCAGCCCTTCCAAAAAAAGTGCAAAAAGAAAGATGAGGCAAAATTAATTAACCAGCAGAATCACTAGAATTTTTAAGTCAACATCTCTATGCATGGAAAAATCAGTGCTAAGATACAAGTGTATGATGAGACAGTTTCAAATACCTCCATGTTTCATCACATTAGTACTTCACACTGAGCAAAATTAAATACCAAACATGTTTATATCAACCATATTTTAACACAGATTATTATGTTGCAAGATCCCCAAATTGACAGGTACATAAAAAGAAGGAGCAAGATGAATCTACACTGAGCTATATGGTTTAAGAATTCTCACAAGTATTGCTGTGAATGCAGAAGCCACTCATGCTTGAAGGGACCAGAAGGGTTGTCAAGAAAAGATCATCTGAAGTATGACTTGTGCACACCTTCAAAACGAACAAAAGATACTCAGGCCCAGCCTGATGTGAGGTTTATTTTTTGTGTCTAATTCACATGCACTTAGAATTTATGGCAATGATTGAGGAAAATAACTTTATCAGCATAGGACTTAAAATTGTCCTTGGCTTTAAAGATATGTTTATGTGTCATTTAACTCAACTGAATTTAAAGGCATACTATCAGTTAGAGATCCTTTATAGAAAATTACTTCCTTGAAGTATGTAAGTATATATATATATGAATGTAAGCATATTTCTCCCTAAAGCCAAATTTTGAGATGATAATAGCAGCAAGAAGAACTACTACCTTACATCAAGGGCTCAAAATCCACCATCATTCTGTTGAGATACAACTAAATAATCTTTTTCACAGACAAGCTAAGCCTTTTGATACATTTGATTGCTTCCAAAGAATCTAAAGGGAAGTACATTTTTTGCAACATGCAAAATCTTATAAAACTATTTTTAAAAAGATAAAAAGCAAGAAAAATGTCTTCAGGATGCTCTCAGGAACTGAAGGCATCTCAGCTGAGCATAGCATAGGTGATTACTTCAATACCATCATCATATCATAAACAATATAAAACCTGGGAACATGTAACTTCTAACTCTGTGTGTACACAGACACTTTCTGTGTGTACACAGACACTTTCTAAATATACCAAATGAATGATAAATCATAACAAATATCCCCTTACGCATTAAAAATTATCAGCTGTGGTAGAAATATTACTTTGTTTCTTATTCAAGTATAGGTTTCTCTTAACTTTTCAACATCAGGTATTTCTACTCAGTAAGAAAGTACAAAGTTATTTAATGATAGATGTGATCTGTAATACAATACTAACTGTATGAGAGATACTTCTGCTGAGCACTTCATTACAATCTTTATTCTAGAAAAATCATATTGCACATAATTGTTTTTTGTGGTTTGTGAACTTCTACTGAAATCAGATTATATCAATAAAAACTGATGCTGCAAACACAAACATAGAATCCGACCACTGTTAGACAAAAGTCCTACATACAGCCTGACATTGAAAACAAGAAGCTAATGCTTACTGGAAAATATTATTATTTGTGACTTCCAAAATCTTTTTTGACAATTACAACTTTAAAACATGCTGAAGATACAATATTACAAACAAAGGCAGGTCCTGGTTAGAAGTTGAATCACATTCAAGGTTACTCTTTATGTTTGTATTAAAGATCATATATTTATTGATTTCATCAACTGAAAATGTGGGTCCACCATCTAATCCTTCATTGTTTGACTTGTTCTTGGTATGTGAAAAGAATTCAAGGTGAAATTCCCATGAATTTTTTCAGTCTACCTGCTATATCAGTGACTACTGTTTAAACCATTAATTCATTACTCATACATTCTTGGTTTGTCTCTGCATCAAAATCAACAATAAAGTAATATTTCTGCAGTTTCCTGGAGAGCCTCCTATGCCCATGGAAAAGTGAGCATGGGGCAGAGTGGTCTCTTCCTCTGAAAATTAATGATGAGACAGTTCATCCAGCTAAGGGATGACCTGCTCCTGGCAATTCACTGAACTGTACCAGAAAGATCAGCACAAGAGCATGAAAGGAGAGTAAATAAAGAGGGGTTTTTTTTAATTCCTTGCCTATACGGTCTGTTGAGGGCAGATAGATGCTGCACTCAGACACCTGCATTTTGTTCTTTTGGACTGGCCTACGGCAGTGAAAAGGGGCAGGTTTTTGAGCGTGCCAACACACAGGGTCAGCTCACAGCCACCACTTCACAGCCGCGTGTCATACTCTAAAGGCTCGTCCGCATCCTCAGCTTCTCTGGTGCTTGTCTCCATTTCTGTTTCAAAGGCTGGACCAATCCTTTCCAGTATGTAGTCACTTCTTCTCAAATCTATGGCAAGCAAATAAATTCAATGATGCAGCAAAGAAAATGTTTGAAAAGCATGTACACCCCAGGCAGTGTCCAACCCAGTGACTGGTGGCAGTTTCTTTCCAGGAGGAAGGAAATCTGCAGTGGGGCAAATCGGAGCCAGGGGCATGAAAGCCCTGGGGGGACCCAAAATGCTCTGAGCTGAAATGAACAAACTTTCCCTGACTATACTCATTCAGATTATTTTTCCCTCCATTATCTCTAGGTGCCACAGACACAAATGATGAAAAACAATAACACTTCAGTTTCTGTTTCAGAATCAAACAGCAATTATTAGGCATGGAGCTTTTTCCTTGAAAAAAAATAGGTGCATGGAAATTCATCCAGAATAGCAATGTTTTGGCTTTGAATCTTTTAAATTTGCCCCACATCAAACAGAAGCACATTCTATCAAACCCGACATAAATAACAGGCAATCCAACTAAGCAGAAGTTAAGCCTACAGGGTACAGCACCCTATCCCAGGGCCAGGAAACCTTCAGTGAGTTTTTCCCTGGGGAATGCATTGTCAATTTTTAGATAAATACTCTTTCTTATTCTCAAAATTATTGCTGATGTTATCAGTAGTAATGACCCTGGGAAAATGAGCTGTCATTTTGCAAAGCAGAGGAAAGAATTCAATGGGTAGAAGTTTTTGTGCTGCATGCAAACATCAGGTTGAAAGGGTCCAACCTTTACACAGGTTCTGGGCAAGAGCAAAGCCAAAGAGCAATATTGTCATATCTGCTTTTGCACAGAGAGTGTGCCTACTATAATCTTTCAACTCAACACGATTTCGGTTCTTGTCTTTATAGCATGCCTAGGCCTTTACTTTGTTGCACTTAAAAAAAGTAATACATCGATAAAAAAAATCAATCTTTACTTTGCATACCTGGAAGTTTCAGCTTCCTGCAGCATGAGTTACAACGATGCTTTGTGATGAAATTTCTTATTGCACCTTCTCCTAGGTTTGCTGGTCCAAATGCCATCTTTCCAGACCTAATAGAAATATTATTAAATAATCAAGGAACTTGGAAAAAAAAGCAATTGTAGGGGAGTGAAATTATGATGTTTTCCCTTTCTTAAATCAGAGATATTAGCCCTTTCTATAAAGACAATCAAAGCTTAGCATGTACCACAAGTTTCTTAGCTTTCTGACAAGAAAACTGCCAGTTCTGGCAAAGTATTATCCTACATATACCTCATACCACTTTTCCTTGCTGCTGCATCTCAGAGATGCTCTAGCACAAGACAGAACAGACCCAGCAGTTCCCACTAAAACGTTCAAAGAAATTTTGGGCACAGTGACATTCAGACAACATACACCAGAATCTGAGTGACTCTGTTGCGGCCACCACTCGTTCTCATCAAGCAAATGGTTTGGTTCTGGTTTTGACGGTATGCATCTGGGAACAAACCAGACCTATCAAGGACTTAGTTTTACCTTATTTAAGAATGAAGAAGAATAAAATAAATTTTAAAAAAACCACCACAGTACACTGCTGACAAGCAACACTTTAA
The DNA here is from genome assembly GCF_963082525.1 of Nesoenas mayeri. Lineage (NCBI taxonomy): Eukaryota > Metazoa > Chordata > Aves > Columbiformes > Columbidae > Nesoenas > Nesoenas mayeri. The sequence continues at coordinate 22,425,007 of NC_137542.1, read as the reverse complement.
AATTTATTGGCTTCTTCCTACGCTAATTTCTGTGTGTCTGCATGCAGGCCAATTCAGCAACATTACTAGGAGATCCATTTGTGGAAGAGTATTTATATTCTGAATGAAGCTGACACAAACAGAAGCAAGTTATATACACATGTATTAGAAGTATCACGTAATTATAACAGATTCTTACTGTAGTCTGAAAGATCAGTGTTCATTAATTTTCATATTGCTCCAACATTATTCTCAATAATTTAATGGACATCCTAGACATAACAGAGCACTGCACACAAGAAATACTTCCAAAGAAACTGCTAGCATTTTATTTTAATGATATGCAGAGTGGAAACAACACATTTTAAAATCTGATATCAATTATAGCTCTCAGAAGCTACAGAAAAATATTTTAACACTCTCAAATCTATCTGTAATCCACACTAACAAAATATATTCTCTCCAAACAAGGAAGTTTTCAAGTACAATGCTCTCCCCTTTTACAAAGGAGAAAAGCAGTGATCAGCCAAAACTGCTACAGAAAGCGTAGTATATCTCTAATTTCTGGCAGACACTAAAGACAATCTATCTCTTGGATTATCTGAAGGACTTGTCTAATCAGCCTTTACTGCAAATTAGTACATCAAATGAGGCAAAAAGGGAAATATTATTTAAGTTCCATATACATACTTTAAATGTCACAGTACTATGTGGCCATTTCTGTCCTTTGGTATAATCTGGTAAAATGCCAGTAAGAACAGAACACAGTTAAGTATTTTCTTGGGCTTTTATAGGAAACTGAGAAGACTTCACTAATTCCAAGGCTACAAAACCACCCTGTTACTTCCCTTGATCTGTTATTCCACACGAGGGGCAGCAAGTAGCACAAGACAGACTTGATTTTCTCATGCTGTTGTGAGATAAACAGGGATACTGCCTGCAATGTATGTGAACTATCTGTTCTCTCTAGTCAGCACTGGCAATGGTTCAAGAAGAATATTGTACTTAAATTTGGAAAACTATTTCAAGATATATGGGGATAAATTAGGAAAATTTAAAGAATGACCAATAGTTTAGAAATCATGGCATACACTACAAGATTAGGGGCTGGCCTAAAAAAAAAATAATAATAAAAAATAAATTGAAGACAATAGTGACTATCTATGAGCTTGTTGCATTTTTTTTTTCTCTTTGTCTACAGTGCACAGGACCAGAAAGAAATGTTTCAAGAAGGAAAAGATCATTCAGACACTAATGACAACAAACTATTGAAAACAGAGGCTCTTGGAATTTTTTAAGGTCATCCCCGGAAGGCCTTAAGACTTGTCTGTACAGGACCTGTAAAGCCAGGAACAATCTGATATAGAAGAGAAACCACCCAAACTTTTTGGGTGGCTTCTAACCTTACAAACAGTTTATAAACAAGGTCACTCTCCAGGTTATTAAAGGTCCGATTTTGTCTCCGAGAAGGGACAAATATTGATCCCAGCTTTCCTGTACCTCTAGCAAGTGTGTTAATGTAAGCTAATGGACTTAAAAAAAACCAAACCAAAACAAAACATGTTCTTCCTTTTGTGCAAAATCTTACCTAACAGTTATGCTCCATAAATGCCTACCAGGTTGTATTAGACTCATCCTGGCCAGACTGTGCTGATGCAACAAGTGCTCCTTGTAGTCCAGAGCTACAAATGCTCAAAGCAGACAAAAAGACATCTACAGGGCTTTACTAATGGAAGGTAAACAGCTGTGGAGAGCTTTATAGCAAGCAGCACCCTTCCAGGGAGGTGCCCAAGTAATTTATTCAGTATGTTTTTGTGGATTTAGCTTCCAGTCCACCTGTTTCAGTTGTGTAGCTTTCTACAGCAAAGTTTTGTCTACTGGCAGCAATTCAGCTGTAAATTGTTTGGTTGGAGTACAGAGCTTGGAAAAAATTCAATGTATTTGTTCTTCACATGCATGCTAACAAGTAGCTTCAGAGAACATAGTCTCCACTCATTACTAAACCCTCCAACCTATCACGATCTCCTCAAGAGCTTTCACAAGGGAGAGTAAGAGACCTATAACCACTGACTCTGCCTTTTCACGTTTGTAGTGAGATTTTTGACAGCCAGCATGCTTTTTCTCACCTCCCTCAGCAGGCCTAATGCATTCATTCTTTCCAAATTGAAGCTCAGTCCACTATTCTTCTCATCTCTGAATCTGCTCTACAACATTTGTGAAAGTTTTATCTGTGTGGACTTCACTGTGGATTTGGCAAGAAGCATATGCTAAGAAGAGCATCCAGAGTTTGGCCTATGGAGGCAATTCTTCTCAATGTTTGAGTGGTACAGCTGTCTGCAGGGACTGCACTGTGTTACAACCTTACTGATGTGCCTCAATTATTAATATTTCTGCTGTTAAAGGAAATCTTTTTGTGAACACTATGCCTGCATCATTTTATCACTTCATACATCCTATGCAGTGCACACGGACAGATCTTCAATTTATGTTAAATACCCATCAACTAACATCAATTTACATCAGCTCAGGAACTGTCTCAGATGTCATAGTATCAGGTATACTTTCCAAACAGGTCTGTAATTTTTGTTCTGGTACCGTATATAAAACCAAGACACAATGTACTGTCACACAGCTAGAGGTCACATTTTGCCACTACAAAGTCCATTTCAATACAGCATGCAGGATGCATGAAGGAGAAGACTCATTACAAGATAATGACATGAGCCACTAAGTCAATGGAATTAAAGAAGCAAAGCATAAATAATTTAACTGTAACTAGTGCTAAAATTTGAATCAGCCCTGTCAGTCAGATGTCATCTATTTTCTCCTAGGCTTCTGAGAGAATGTGAGCTCAAAGCAACTTTTGAGGCAGTGCACAGGTTTTGATTAAGTATCTTACCTACAAACAAAAACTTAAAATAGATCTTGCTACTGCCAGAAGTGTTATGAGCAAACGAAGGTTAGAGCAAAGAGAGTGCTTTTACATTGTCATTGTATGACTATTTTAGAAAGTGTTTCTTAGAATTTGGTATCTGCTAGCTGCTTACAGAATCTATCCATGGTTTCACTGCCTTATTCCCTCAGATCCCTGAATCAAAACTATGTAGTTTCACAATTTGCTGTCCTGAAGATTTCTCTGAACATAAGAATATCAAGCTGGTTTTGATTAATTAATCAACACTTGTTCTTTAACTAGAACTTGACTGTTTTGCAGATGGTAAAAAACAAAACAGCAAAAATTTCTGAAAATAAGATCTGTGTGATCAAATTTTACTAAGCATGTCAAAATTATTTATAACAAAAATAACCCAGAAGGACACTAATGAACAAGTTAATGTAGATAAATATTATTCCTATTTTAAACAGGATAAGCTGAGTTGCCTTGCGAAGTTACTGTGTTCAATGACTAGCTGCAGTCTTCAGTAATACCTATTACAGTTTATGCTACCGCTAATACAAAAAATGCACTTGAACAGTAGGAAACCAGACTTCTATATATCTGTAGCAATACCTTAAAAATGTTTGCTAAAATCTCGTGAACAAGTACATGACTGATCTCTCCGCCTCTCTACCCTGTGCTACTTATGCTTGTGCTTTTGTCACAGTTCCATGACCTACTTAGGGCAAAGACTTTGTCACTGTGAGGTGCTCAGCATATTTCTGATGTTGCTTCTGAAATAAATATTATATGGCCAATATGCCTACACTGATAATTAAACATTCAGACAACACTAATGCGGTTATTTATTACTGATCTTATTAATTAAATACTTATAATAGTCCCAGAACTAAGAACCTTCTGCCATTATTAACTTGTTCTGAATTCTGGGCATGTCATCTGATATTTCTATAGTTTATTGGTCTTTGTATTAAATCTGACTATTCATATTTACATCTTCCTTCCTTACAAACATGAGACACACCTTCAATCAGATGACATGAGCTGAGCAAGAGGCAACCGAGCTGAGCACAAGGCAGTGGAGGGGCAGGGACAGGAGGGCACAGCTGAAGACATGTGTGCATTTAGGAAGACTCTGCAGAGAGGAGGATCCTGCAGTAGAGCAACCATCAACACCACCGCTTCTTCTCTCACTACAGCAAATGCTAGTAAGGAGCATGGTCCCAGTATGGGAGAACGGCCATAATTCTGATTCTGAAATTTAATGCATGAAGGCTGACTGCTGCTTCATTGTAGTCTCTCTAGTTTTTGTAACTTTCCACATAAGATTTACCATCCCTGTATCACAGCTGTGGGACTGTAACGTGCAGCATGCTTAAATGCACCACTAGAATCTATCAGAAAGGCCGGAGATCCAGAGGCCCTCTCCTCATCTTCTCAAGCCATTGTGGCCCCATATAATCAATAACACAGTGCCCCACCAGGCAGGGGAAACCGGACTGCTACATTCAAGTTAGCGATGATCCTCTTTGGTGCAAATTTGTGAAAAGACTTACAGGGTCTTCTGTCTCCCTTTCCTGCCCTCCCTGCATAGCCCTGGAAAACTGCCATGCTGCCAGCACAGCAACACGGAGTTTCCCCACCTTTCATACACCACACACCACATGCAGAGAGTTAGGACACTTACGGCCCACAGCCCAAACACTATGCAAAAAATAATTAAATCTCTCACAGAAACCGTAACAAATAAGATACCCAAAGTATACAGACTGTTAGCAGAATTTCTGAAGTGAATGATAATGTCATTAGAAATAAACCTACTTTTTGTCTTCAGGTTTAATCACAGATGGATCTGTAAGGTTTTCCCCAACACCTACAACAAAGTCAACAGAATATGTTATAAAAGAAGGTAGACATGATTTCATAATCTGTCACTTAACTGAATTGTAATTATCCATGTTCTTTGTAGGTCATAAAGTGTTGTAGTTAAAGTGATCCTGACTTAAAAAGAAATCATTACGTGTATAAAAATCTGTTGAGTGTTGGCAAAAATATAGAGTTCTAATTACAGTCCTGACTTCAGCTGCTTTGGGATTTATTTACATGTAGATGGAGGGTTTATGCAAATGCACTAAATATTATGATGAAGCTCAACTAAGTAAAATGTAACCACTGTAACACTGCTATTGAAGTTGGACTATAGGTGTTATATCATATGTGGACATTCCTTATATCAATTGATCTATTCTCAGATACAGATTCTCTTCAAAGTAAAAAAAAAAAACAAAACAACAAGCCACAGCTTTGTGATGTGCAAATGCTTAGGTCTGTTATCCCTTTTTTCTTCTGGTGGCCATCGGAGCATATTAAACAAACAATTTAATTATGATATTGAATGCTGATACCTCCTTTGTCATTTTCCCCAAACTGGTGACACACTACCATTTTAACAGAAAGTTTTTTTCATATATCTGAGGAAATCGGTGTGCTTTTACACTAACAAAATAAGTCCATGATCATATGATATGCAATTATTTTTATTTCAATAGGTGACTAATGGTAAGTTTATATTCTGCAACAAACAACAATAAAGTTTATGGAAATAGCATATTGTGACTGAAAAACCCTGAAATTGCAGTACTCTTCAATGAAAATCATTTTAATTGATGTAGACTAGACAAGATGTGGTATATGTGTATGTGGAGATGGCCCTGGTATTATACAGTAAATAGTGATAGAAATTAATCCTATTAGAAATTCAAGGGGAGCAGCCCTTGCACTTTTCCTCCAGATTAGAGAAGTACAAGATAAACATGAGGCCAAAATTAAAGCAGATTTCAGTTTGCTTGGGATGGAAACTGAAGCTCCAGTCTTGATGAGATTTACATAGATGTTTAAATTGTCCATGTCTGAGCCAACACAGTTGGTCTGAACTGTCGAGAGTTGTATAAAAAACCCAAGCAAACTTCAGACAAATTCTAGCAGGCTAGAGTGAAGACACACTCTTTATGTGTGGGGTTTTTTTTTCATCTGCAGCTAAAACCAAATGAAGGCATGGATGGAATTATAGGTTTATTTTGCATAATAAGCATGTCTTTTTGTAATTCACAGCTTCTGAATGCTGTAAAATGTAAATATGTTAAGTCTCTGTCTACCCATACACATTTCTCTTGACAGAAATGACAAACAATTGTGTTTATACTGTTTGATGGGTGCTGTTCATCTTCTGAACATTGTCAACTTTTATCTCTTTAAAATATGTCATGTTCCCACTTACATATGTAAAGCGATCACATGTTCTTTGAAGGAGTCACCAGACTTTGTGAATAGCATTCAGGCTTCCAACTTATGTAAACTGCTTACAGATTTATTAATATGAAAAAAAAAAAAAAATACAGATAGCACTTCGCACTCTTCTGACAGGTATACGTATATACTAAGTGTGCATAGATACATAGGTATGCTTGAGTTTCTATTATTTATATATCTTGACAAAAATACCTTAACTGTAGAGTGTTTTTCTGGAGCTGGGTGAAATGGTCCTGAACACTTCATCTACCTAGTCTTTTGCCCATTCAGCCTAGATGCATTTGAAGCCAAATTATTTTCCCCTTACACATACATTAATCCAGAGTGTTTCTGTGGATACTCATATACCAGTGCACAGATATCCAGGGCGTTTTGAGCTTTGCCAGTATGTCAATTGAGACCAGAATTTGGCCCATTCCTCAATATGAAATTCTCTTTCGATAAAATTGCTTTTCATTGGGTTTCAAATGGTGATCCCATGCTAGCAGTCACCTTGCAAATCCAGAACAAGGAGCTCCCCACGTGTGTACACATAGGTCCAGTGAGAGAAAGCGAGCATCAGCTCTTCCAGCAAGCTGCTGGGCGTGATCTCATCTCCATTGTTGTTGTTGTACTTCCGAAACTCGCCCGTCATGTACTTCTCAATGGTTAGCCACTGGTTCGCTGAATGGCAGTAGATGAGGAAAACTTCCAGGAACCTGTAGATATAAATGCTGTCTATCAGGAGCTGGCAGGGTAATGAACATCCTCACAGTCAGCACACAGTGTGATGCAAAGCAAATATACCAAAAAGGAGGACACATCTTCCCTAGCTGGAATGTTTTGAACAGTAGGAGGTACCAAATGGCAGACAGCACAGAGGTTTTCTCATTTTGATAACTCTCAAAAGAAAGCACTTGATTAGAAAACATAGTTTATGGACAAACAACATAATCTGGTTTACTTCAGCCCTCTGTAAATGAGCTATATCAAATTGTGTTACATTAAGTGTATAAAAGGCAATTCTTGGTTAAGTCTCAGGAATAGCATTGCAAAGCAGCTTACTTTGCCATCACATGTAGCTATAAAGACTAAGTTCAAAGCTGCTTGTCTTTCCTGTTAAAAATGTTGTTTAACTATCATCAGACTGTCTAAGCAGCAGCTGTTTCAATCCACTATGGAGAAGAATGCCTGGCACACAGCTAAGAAGACAGACCTATGGCACCTAGTACATAAAGACAGTGATTTTACCTTGGAGTATAGGGAATAGTATGAGGCTTCATTTGATTGAAGGTATAGATTAACTTCTGGGCAGCCCTTTGCTGTTGGATCTCCTGAAGAAAATAATGTTATCAGCACTACTTTCATTTTCATGAAGAAACGTGCCATGACTTGATCAAAACAAGCAAACCAAACAAACATCTGATTGTATATGTTTACAAATGGGAAATATATCTTCCTCAAAACCTTTTTCCTTTCCAAAAGTTAACATCAAACCACATGTCAACCATGCCGAAGACATTCACATGTAAGCAGTATAACATTTAAGGCACATCAGGCTAGACCAGTCAGTGTGCCTTCAAGTCCAAACTCACCCTTAGGCAGAGATGTAACACTGTGCCATCATGAAAGATCTTTTGCCAAGTTTGAACCACTTCTGGCAGAAAAGACTTCACAATAAATACTTGTCCCAACTTTAATATGTCATTCTCTGACCAAGTACAAATGACCTTCATGGCTCTGCGCAGACCCCCATCCATCTCCTCCTGTGACAAGACCTGGATCATTGCAGCCATGCCATGCTGGGACCAGGAAGACATGCTTTTACCAAGGTTCATAGGTGAACTTTCTTCTAGCCGATAGATCGTCACTTCCTCTCCAGCTTAAATAAAAGGAAGTTTTGTTAGCAGAAGTCACTTGTTGCAGAAACAGGAGAGAAGTGCATTTTCATCTGGTATCTTAAAATAACATACCACTTTACACACCTTCATAAGCCACATTTTAAAGGAGAGCCTCTCTGTGAAAACCTACCCAGCCTAAATGTATACTACTTACTACATACATTCTGCTTAAGACTAAACAAAGATTAATTTAAGACCTCCTGCACGCTTCTACACAAACAAAGCTTGTTGATACTCTGGTCTACATAAATCAATCTCATTTGCCACAGATTTTAAGTACCTAAAGAAGCCTGAGCTTTAAAAGTATTTATTTTTAAAGGTTTACCATTTTAACTCCAGTGTATGAACTTCAAATACCCTGAGTGTGGCTCCCTCTTATGTGGAAGGGGAATTTGTAGTAAGACTTGTTTCAAGTTAATCAAGATTATGGAACACAGTATTTCCCCTGTAATTGTGCTTAAGAAACAAACACCCCCCCACACACACACAAGGCAACCAAACACTCACAGCTTGTGATAGTTATTGACTACAAAATTTAAGGGCCGAAGAACGTCACCTTTTCATGCTAACAGACAGCTGAATTGTTTCAAACTTGGTGACTTGAACACAATGAGCCAGGGAAATTAAATTGAAAAGGACATGACTTTCCTCGAAGAAAGGCATCCTAGAAGAACATGCTAAAGCAAATTAACAAGAGGTTTAGAGTTTGGGAGTTTTAAACTAAGATCTGTGGTTTTTTCTATAAATTATAATGTTATTTGTACTGCACAAAATTTCAGGTGTTTTGCTCCTGCTAATAACATACTTCTGAAAGCAGAACAAACCTGGTGAGCTTTAACTCGGTCACACTGCTACTCCATATAGCATTCCTCTCTTCCAGCATAAGTGAGACACCTTTCTGTCACCATAATTTGTAAACTAACAGAAAAGTGGACCGATTTTTAAAATCTGGCTTTCCTTCTTGCAACTCACATTATTTGCAATGTTAATTTGTAAAAAACAGGTTTTCACTCGCAAGTGTGATGAGATAACTACATCTGTAAAATGGCAAAGAACGGCATTAGGAAAGATGAACTGGATTCAGATTAGCAGATTTCCTCCCTGCTCCCAAGCCTGCCTTCACCAGTTAACATAAAGGTAGATATTGTCAAATGCCACAATTTGTGCATATTTTAATTTAAAATAAAGCAACAGAAAAGCCAGTGTCTTACATAAAAGACAGACACTTGAATAAAAACACTATAACTAGACACATTTTTTTAATCTTACATTAATTATTAATTTTATTATCTTTTGACAATTTAATACCTAGAAAGGTGTCTCTTAGGAGCTTCAAAGTTTAGAATGTTCAATATGCTCATAGCTATCTTAATTATCTGCAGCAATCTGGTCCCAAGAAATCCTGTGCTGCTGCAAGTATCAGCAATCAGTTGCTGTGAGACAAAATATTCTACCCACTGAAAAGAATGCATCTAGATCTCAAGTGTCTAGAGGCAGAGCTTCTGCTGCTGTAAACCAATACTGCACGTTAGTTTCAGAACCTTTCCAAATGATTTATTCTCTACCACTCTTCTATTATAGCATAGTTCTTTTTTCCTTGGTACACTACAGTTCTCTCTACTGCATAGAGTAGTGCCCTTTCAACCGAAACCTGGTTTTCTACTTGATGGGATACCCTACATATATATTTACATGGTTGTGTCTGTGAGAAAGAAAGAGAGTGAGCATGCAGGTATTAAGGTTAAGGGGAACCTTTTTGCTGTCTTCAGCTATTGTAATGATAGGCATAGAGAAGATGAAGTTAGCCTCATCTCTAAAGATCACAGTAAGCACTTCAGTGCACACACATACAAGATACAGCAAGGGAAACACCAACAAATACTGGGAAAAATACTAGGTTCACAATTAAGCCAGTCAAACACTGGAAGAGGTTGTCCAGAGAAGCTGAGGACTCTCCATTTATAGATATATTCAAAAGGCAATTGGTCAGGCCCTCAGCAACCTGATCAGAATTTGCTGTAGAGTGAGTTGAACCAGATAACCTCCAAATGTTCCCAAATTATTGCATGATTACAATTCTCTCCTGGTTCACCTCTTTTAGAAAAGAATTGCTGAAATTAATCTAAGGAAATTTCTCAAACATAGTCTTTAAAGACATAATGCACTGACAATTTATAAGACAAAAAACATAACCAGGAAGTTGGTACTCACCGAAGAACTGGACTGGTGTAAACGGTATGGTCTGAGCAAGTCTCATTAAGTTGTTTCTTTCAACAGCTGCAAACAACATAGATTTCACTACTATACTGAATAAAGAATAAGCTGGCTGCTTTTCAGAAATATCTGGCCACGCTTTACTGTAGTGTGCAAAGCCAAGGAGGCTGCAGTGTGATCCTGTGTCAGATCTGAGCACCATTCTACCCAGCTAGCAAATGCCCTTTGCACACCTGTGGCATCTCATAAGCATCAGCTGCCACTCTCCCATGCATTGATTCCCTTCTTCCAAGGAAATGGGCTCTTTGGGACAAGCCCCTTGCACTCCGGCTAGATTCTGCTAACTCTTCATCCTCCTCCTTCCATCAAGGGCTGCTGCTAATTCCTCCTCCTGCCAGCTCCAGGGTGGTGACACTCACACTGTGCCAAAGAGATGCATTGGTCCCAGCTGCCCTCCCTGCCTGTCTCTGTCAGGCTCAGAAGCACCTGGGGATTTAGCAAGGCATCGCAGGAAAATCCAAGCTTGCCCTGCACAGAGTACTGTTTCTTCATCTGGGCTTCTCGCCAAACAACATCAGTAACATTATTATATCTCCCTAATTGGCAGCTTGCTTCTCAGGCGAACACTTTCAAAACTTCAGAGCAACAACTAGATATTTATGGATTTGTCTTCACAATGACTCAGTTATCAGGAAGGGGGAGTGAGGTATGAAGTAAGCTGCAAAGAGGGTAACCAGGGAACAAGGCAATTTGGATGCTACAGTGCTCACTGCTTAATTTCCCTATTCAATGGCTGAAGACAAAACTAGCATCCAAAGCAGAGAGTGAACCACAGCAGAGCTGTGTTTCTCTGCAGAGCAACGTAAAGCCCTAACAGCAGACTCTTCCAGAGCCTGGACACCATCTGTCCATCCTTTTAAGATTACTCTTCTGAGCAGATATTAATTAGTGATTATTTAGCCCAGAAGGAGAGAGCAAAGGGGACTCATGACATGGCAACCCACGAATTAAGGTCCTCATTTTAGATCTGCATTTCAGACTGCATTTCTTGTTTATCTTTTCTGAATTCAACAGGTATTGGTTAACATGCCTGAATAGTTTTGGAACACGGAGTGTAGTTCAGGGTTCTACCTTGATGCCTCATTAGGAATATGTTCTAGTCACAAAACTAGTGCATAGCAGGGACAAGGATGCGAATAGAGGAGCTGCCAGACCTGTCCTGGTCAGACCATGCCAGCAATCACTCTAGAGCAGGTGTGTCAAACTAATTTTCATTGAGGCGGGGGGGGCACATCAGCCTCGCAGTTGCCTTCAAAGGGCCAAATGTAATTTTAGGACCATATGTTGGAATAGCTACATTTATACGGTCCTAAAATTACATATGGCCCTTTGAAGGCATTCACAAGGCTGACAAGGCCTCCAGTGAAAATGAGTTTGACATCCCTGGTCTAGAGCCTCCAGAACCAATGTGAAGTGGACTTGTACCAGCTGCTGAGTTTGGGTCAAAACTCAAGTTCTTTTGGGTGTGTAGAGAGGCAGAACTGTATTTGCCTGCACAATGTGATAGCAAAAATAATGCATAAGCAGTATATGGTGCAGAATTGTAGTACAAAACTTTTGGGCTTAGTTTGCTAAATTCCACCCTGAACTTCCAAAGGAAAAAAATCTACACTGGAAACCTCTTGAGACATTTGTTAACTCATAGTGGAAACCACCCTCATCAGTGCTAAAAAGTCCCACTTAGTCTCAAATAGCATGCCTGACAAGAGCCAAATTAATCACTGCAACAATGCCAAGGTGTCAGAGAAATTACTCCTGTACACTGATTACAAACCAGGAGGTGTTGTTCCCAGTGAAAATTGCACAGCTTTTTTAACTTCAGGAAGCTGCTAATGCTTCTGGTTTACCCTCAGCCTCCTTTTAGAGGCAGCTGAGTCCTGTAGGCAACAGGGACATCTACTGACATGTTCTGCTCAGCTCTCCTCCGGGAAAAACTGAAATCCACACCTTGTGGGAAAATCTGTGCATACTCAGCCCAGGAAAAGACAGGACTGCAGGCAATTAGCATCCAAATGATTTATTCCCTGCCAGATTTCCAGGAGTTCATAGGTATATAAACACAGATTAACTAGTACAGGACAAATTAACCGAAGAAACCAATTCCAGAAAGTACAAAGGAGGATGTGGGAGGTGTGAGGGGAAATGACAGCTATAAACAAATAAATGCCTCTTCTGCCTCCCCAGGAATCAGAGCACTATTCATTTCCGCTAATATTTTGAAAGTGATGGTCTACATTCTGCTCTGGATTTGCCAGAAATACTCAGAATGCAGCAATTAGCAGCAAGAAAATAATTCATAATTTCCTCACTGGAGTGTTAGACATGAATTAACACAGAACCTTCTTAGCAATGGGCAATTTTGCAACTCTTCAAAATGAGAATCACAGAGGATGACAATGGAAGAACCAATGTTCTTTTTAATTTGTTAAATTACTCAGCTATCATTCTGGTGCCTCCTGCTTACCTGAGTAGTGATGATGCAGATCTTGAGATGTTTTCAAGCAGGCAAAGATATCTGAAATAATGTTTAAAGGATCATTACGTTAATTATTATAGCAGAAATAAATGTATGATTTTTTAATTCCTTCCATCCCAGAGTTTGTCATGAAACAGATTAATCAGAATTACTGTCTCAGCATTCTAAGGAGGAGAATTACTACCAGGCTTTAAGTATGTTATAATGTAGAGTATGTTGGCAGATTTCAGTCATCAATGTAACACAGCCAGATGACTTATTTATTCAAGGAAATGGTGGGAAACTTGTGATATTAACCTCAAGGACATGTAGCTTCTCTAAGCCAATTACACCTCTGGGATATTAAAAGCACGCTGCTGTCCATCATGCTTCACAGCCTCCCAAAGGCATGATTTTCCAACTTCATCCTCAGTCATTAAACATTCCATTAACTATACAATTACACCCAAGCTATTATAATACAGTCCCATTAACTCATAGTGTCTAAAATGCTGTTAAAATATAAACAGAGAAACAATTCCTGTGGTTATATATTTAACAGGCACAGCTAGATCAAATTTTGTCCAAAAATCTTTCTTTTTAAAAAAATATATTTTTAATAAAACCAAGATTAATAAGCACATTTCCATTAATTAGATGAAATCACTTGGTTCTATCAGAAAACGACATTTCAAAACGTCAGATTTCAGAAAATACGTATAGTTTTAATTCTGAAAAATGAAATAATCAAAATCAAATCTTCATCAAAATACGTGAACATTACACTTCTTGTTCTATTTTATTTGCTTATTTTCCCTTTTCTAGAAAAAAAAAATCTTAAATAAGAAACATTAATAGATGTTGGGGGAAGGGCCAGTATTTCCACTGAGTGCCTTTGGTGATTTAAGGTCCCTTTTGGTCTCTTCCCTGCTGGACCCAACTAGTTTTGTTGCATTTTGTAGGTAGTAAAACAACAAACATGAAAAGGCAAATGGGGGCTAAGAAGTCCTTCCTTTTGAGAACGGGAAAACTGAATTTTAATCAAAGCAACGGTGCGCTCCACAGAGTTGCCCCACAACTCATTAAGCTTGCAGCAGTGCACTTCGGCACTGCAGCGTTTTGTGCACAGCCAGGCTCGGAAAGCGCAGTGCTCGAAGGGGAGATAAGCCTAAGAGCAACTCACTTCTGCATCACAGCTAGCCTCAAAAAGAGGTAGATGCCCATCTGCTCAGCCTCTCACAGCTAAGTAGCATGACAGGAAAACTGGAAGACAGACGGAAAGGCAACAAATACAGGTGAAGTTAACTAGCACTCCACTTTTTGTGGAACAAAGTAATTCCCCACTATAACCCATACTATAATGCGTGTACACCAATGCACGCATCATGGGGAATAAGCAGGAGGAATTAGAAACCTGTGTTCGGTCAGGAGTTCATGATCTGGTGGCAATTACAGAGACAGGGTGGGACAACTCACATGACTGGAATGTGGTCATGGATGGCTGTGTCCTTCTCAGGAAAGACAGGCCAGCCAGGCGTCGTGGTGGAGTTGCTCTCTATGTGAGAGAGCAACTACAATGTATTGAGTGTTGTCCAGGCACACATGGGAGTGAGTTGAGAGTTTAAGGGTAAGAATTAAGTGGCAGGCTGGCAAGGGTGATACTATTGTGGGTGTCTATTACAGGCCACTAGATCAGGCTGAGGAAGTTGACGAGGCGTTCTAAAGACAGCTGAGAGCGGCCTCACAGTCACAGGCCCTGGTTGTTGTGGGGGATTTTAACTTCCCTGATGTTTGCTGGAAGGACCATTCAGCCAGCCAGCCACAGTCCAGGAGGTTCCTCCAGTGCATTGATAATAACTTCCTCATGCAGATGGTGGAGGAGCCAATTAAAAGAGGAGCACTGCTGGACCTCATCCTCACTAACAAGGAGGGTCTTGTTGAAGCGGTAAAGGTTGAGGGCTGCCTTGGTTGCAGCGACCATGAGATGGTGGAGTTCAAGATCTCATGTGGCAGGAACAGGATAGGAAGCAGAATCGCAATCCTGGACTTCATCAGGGCAAACTTTGGCCTTTTCAAGCAATTGCTGGGGGAAATCCCATGGGCAAGGCTGCTTGAAGGTAAGGGGGCCCAAGATAGTTGCTTAGTGTTCAGGGATTGCTTCTACCAGGCTCAAGATCAGAGCATCCTGACACGCAGGAAGTCAAGGAAGGAAGCCAGGAGACCTGCGTGGTTAAACAGGGAACTGCTGGGCAAGCTCAAGTGGAAGAGGAGAGTTTATAGATC
The DNA here is from genome assembly GCF_963082525.1 of Nesoenas mayeri. Classification (NCBI taxonomy): domain Eukaryota; kingdom Metazoa; phylum Chordata; class Aves; order Columbiformes; family Columbidae; genus Nesoenas; species Nesoenas mayeri. The sequence continues at coordinate 22,409,928 of NC_137542.1, read as the reverse complement.
ATGGAAGGAGGGGCTGTCCACTTGGGAAGATTATAAGGCTCTTGTCAGAGGATGTAGAGAGGCAACTAGGAAAGCTAAGGCCTCCTTAGAATTAAACCTTGCAAGAAGGGTCAAGGACAACAGAAAGAGCTTCAAATACAGGGCAGATAAAACTAACACCAGAGGCAATGTAGGCCCACTGATGAACGAGGTGGGTGCCCTGGTGACAGAAGATACAGAGAGGGCAGAGTTACTGAATGCCTTCTTTGTCTAATCTGCTGGAAGCTGTCCTGAGGAGCCCTGTACTGCTGAGGCCCCAGAGGAAGTCAGAACAATGGAAGAGTTTGCCTTGGTTGATGAGGACTGGGTTAGGGAGCAATTAGGCAATCTGGACATCCATAAATCTACGGGTCCAGACGGGATGCACCCGATGGTGCTGAGGGAGCTGGCCAAGGTCATTGCTAGGCCACTCTCTGTCTTCTTTGCTAAGTCATGGGAAACAGGAGAGGTGCTTGAGGACTGGAGGAAAACAAATGTCCCTCCAGTCTTCAAAATGGGCAAGAAGGAGGACCCGGGTAACTATAGACCAGTCAGCCTCACCTCCATCCCTGGAAAGGTGATGGAACGACTTATCCTTGGTGTCATCTCAAGGCATATCAAGGATAAGAGGGTCATTAGGGGAAGTGAACATGGCTTCACCAAGGGGAAGTCGTGCTTGACCAACCTCATAGCCTTTTACAAGGACATAACAAGGTGGACAGATGATGGTAAAGCAGTGGATGTGGTGGTCTACCTTGATTTCAGTAAAGCCTTTGACACAGTCTCCCACAGCATCCTTACAGCTAAACTGAGGAAGTGTGGTCTGGCCGATCGGGTAGTGAGGTGGACTGCGAACTGGCTGAAGGAAAGAAGCCAGAGAGTTGTGGTCAATGGGGCAGAGTCTAGTTGGAGGCCTGTATCTAGTGCAGTACCTCAAGGGTCAGTACTGGGACCGGTATTATTCAATATATTCATCAGTGACTTGGATGAGGGAATGGAGTGCACTGTCAGCAAGTTCGCTGGTGACACCAAGCTGGGAGAAGTGGCTGACATGCCATAAAGGCTGTGCTGCCATCCAGTGAGACTTGGACAGGCTGGAGAGTTGGGCGAGGAAAAAAATAATGAAATATAACAAGGGAAATTGTAGCGTCTTGCATCTGGGTAGGAACAAGCCCAGGTTCCAGCATAAATTGGGGCATGACCTATTAGAGAGCAGTGTAGGAGAAAGGGACCTGGGGCTACTGGTGGACCGCAGGATGACCATGAACCAGAACTGTGCCCTTGTGGCCAGGAAGGCCAGTGGCATCCTGGGGTATATTAGAAGAGCGGTGGTTAGCAGGTCAAGAGAGGTTCTCTTTCCCTTCTACTCTGCCCTGGTGAGACCGCATCTGGAATATTGTGTCCAGTTCTGGACCCCTCAGTTCAAGAAGAACAGGAAACTGCTGGAGAGAGTCCAGCGTAGGGGAACAAAGATCATCTCCCTTATGAGGAAAGGCTGAGGGAGCTGGGGCTCTTTAGTTTGGAGAAGAGGAGACTGAGGAATGACCTCATTAATATTTATAAATATATAAAGGGTGAGTGTTATGAGGATCGAGCCAGGCTCTTCTCAGTGACAACCAATGACAGGACAAAAGGCAACTGTAGCACAGGAGGTTCCACTTAAATATGAGAAGAAATTTCTTCTCAGTGAGGGTGACAGAGCACTGGAACAGTCTGCCCAGGGAGGTTGTGGAGTCTCCTACTCTGGAGACATTCAAAACCCACCTGGACACATTCCTGTGTAACCTCATCTAGGTGTTCCTGCTGCGGCAGGGGGATTGGACTAGATGATCTTTCAAGGTCCCTTCCAACCCCTAACATTCTGTGTTTCTTTGATTATGTGGACCTTGAATTTCTTAATTGGCCATTTCATAATGGCCAGTTATCCTTCACTGATTTCATAATTTCAGGGAAATCACAAAAACAGAGGAATCACACCAAAGTGCGACTTGAAAAATAAAGCGTACATTAAAAATTTGTTTTCAGGTATACAGCCTGTTTTAACTCCAGAGGTCTCTTAGACTGCCAGGGATGAAAGCATTACTATCATCTTGAAGATTTTCTTCCTGTTGAACAGGATAACATAACTTGGCAGACTAGAGTAAAAATAAATTATTTTAAGATTTTGCAGCTACCATGAAGAAAACATGCCCTCATATAAACAAACAAACAAACAAAGCCCCTTTCACTTTAAAGTACAAATTACTAACATATGAAACAATAGCTGAACGTTTTCCTATAACCCTTCAACTAGAGTAAAATAACTTCCTTTTGGATTTTGTACTCCAAAATTATCAGAGTGCAATTTGCAGAGAGGAAATAAAATGAGTGATAAGCAACCAAAAACTTACTGTCAGTTTTCTCTGAAGTTCTTAACCTGTTTAAAAGCAAAAGTTCAATATTTTATTTCAAAATTTCTGTCTTTAAGCTAACATTAGCACATCTGTGATCCATGTGAAGGCAAAACTCACAAAGGTTTGGTCAGCAATCATAAAACTTAATAACCCTCAGTGCAACTTTGTTGATTTCAACAATCAGCAGCCACAAATTTCTGCATATTTCTTTCTCTGCTTATATTCAGCTGCTCTTATGATTTTGCACCACTGTTCATGCCGTTTACACTGCAATAACAGTGTCAGTTAAAGACCACTTCAATCACATACACAACTGTCCATTTTTCAGTCAATGCTGAGACGTATTCAAAGCTGCCTACGCCATTAATATTGTTTGCACAGAATCAGAGTTTTTAAACTGATGGTCCTTTGGATTAGCAAGGCTGCAGAAAGACTACAGCATCAGCATCAACATTAAAGCACTGTTACAGAAGACAGAGGAATGATTCACCTCACAGACCAGAGAGATCCCACTGAAGACAACAGATTAAGTGACAGAATCAGGCCACTCAATGGCCTATAAGTCCTGATGGTAAGTATGCAGTTTGCGTACTGCCTATAAATGACACAGGATGGGTAAAAAACACAGTCTCTCTTTTTTTTCCTCTTTCCATGGTGAAATCACATGGGATGTGACAGCTTTCTAGTGTCTTTTGTTTATTATATCCACTGTTACTAAATAAGAGAGATATTAAAGAAGTTGATCAAAACAAGAAAGAAAAATAAAAGAAAAATAGAGGTAGCACTGCATGTGGGAAAAATATCCCCATTATTAAGATCAATCAAGGTGGAAAGAATCAAAAAAGCAACAACAAAATTGAAAACACTTTTGAAAGCAGTATACTTTCACTAAATATAATCAAAGCTTAATAACTGTTGAAAACCCATTAAGAAAACCAGGCTAAATACTTTGTAAATGTACAGAGTCAGTAAAAAATAGATTAATCAGAGAATGAGAGAAGCTTTCACGAGCTGCTAGTATTTCAATTATTAAAAAAAGGAAATATGCAATTTGCACAGCAAAAGCAAATATAACTTTTTATGCTCACTAGATTGGAATAATGGCTAATTAAAGATGTTATGGTGATCTTAGTGATTGAATTAGAAAATTGGATCATTGTTGGAATAAAAAGAGGTGTCTACCTAAAGTTATACAGTTTGTGTAAATGGATCTCCTTTGTATCAATTAATAAGGCTTTCTTTAGAGAAATGTAAACAGACTGAATTGCCTAAACTCTTCATTTCACATAAATTTCTCATCCTAAGGATAGTGCAGAACTGGAGTTGAAGCCTGCAGAATATATAGAAGACTCTTTCTAAAAGCATGTGAATATCTTAATACATACAAGCAGTTCCTGTTCAGATTACTTTTCTTGGTGGTTCCAAATATGCTATTACTCAAATCCTGTAAAGAAGAGAGATGTTTTTACTGGTAAAATCTGCACACCACTGTCATATACACACTGCACAACTCAAAAAGGTACAATCTTGAAAGCATTTCTTGATATACTTATTGTTAGCATGAATAATGACACTGACAGGCTGGTGAATCACAACATTGCCATACCTACACTAATATGGAACCGATTTGCTCACATTACAGTTTGCCATGCTGTCTCCATACATTTGAACAAAATACGCAGGTACCCACCTATATCTCAATACCCTCACAAAAGTGTGTTAAGGGTCTGCTAATATGGACAGTATCAGAGAACTCTCTTCATATTGCAAATTCCAGTTTAGGGATAGGCTTTACAGTTGTTAAAAACTCTCTAACAGAAGAAGGTAATACATTGGGCAGCTCTCCAGGGGTATTTGGATTACATATTTTCCAGGTCTTATAGTTAAAGAAGTATGCAAATAGTCTTTTAGACTTCCAGCCATATTAAGGACAACTGGGCTAGCCTGGTCCTCCTAATGTGCTAGTCAGAAATGAGTTTATTCTTTTGAAGTCAGGCAGATTTCAACCCTCAAAAGCAACAGAGTTGCCCAGAAAAGTTCAAAGATGATGCAGTTTAAAGATAATTTAGCTAAAATTCAGCTTTGAATATTACCTGAAACTTAACTCACATTTTTTTTATTTCACTCGTATTTTTGCCTTGTAGCTCACTTTGCAGACGAAAAAAATCTTTGACAAAAAACCTTCCTACACACACCTTTTCTTTGCTCCCTGCTACCCATCAGGAGGGATTTCTGAACCACTGGTGTTCAATGGGTAAATCTGAAAAGCATCACTTTAGGAAAAACATATTTCTCTAAAATACATCATGCTCCAAATGAAACAGTTGGATGCAGCAACATCGTTATCAGTGATATATATAAAATCTCATAACCCACACAGGACTTTAAGAGAGGCAGAGCAACTCAGTGGGTATTGGAGACTGTATTGCGAAAGAATAATTAATTTGAAGGTGGTGTTCTGGAAGTGACTAGTTTCAGTCTAACTCCAATCCTGCTATAATCAGTGGAATTTCTCTGAGAACTTTAAAAATCCCACCCTTGAGTTTTACCTGAGATATCTCAACATGAATTTTGAAGGACTGGATTACTTGGTCCCTTCACACAGTTTTCCTTACCGTGCCTTTATTTTGCTTGTCTGACCTTGTGTTAACATTTCAAAGATTCATTGCTTTAAACTCTAGGCTAAGGTTTTCCAGAATAGAAAATCAGGAAAATTATTTCTATTTCTCTCTTCCTCTCTCTTTCCACTCTTTCATACAAAAACCTGCCAATTTTAAAATTTAGATTCAGGCTCTCTTCCCCGCTATTTGGGATTGAAGTTCTACAGTACACAGAACAGCAGATCTGAAAATATCTGGTTTATTTGTACTCCTTAAAAAAAAAAAAAGGCAACTGAAAGCATTTACAGTGAAAAAAATAAACTAGGCTTTTAAAGATCACCATTTTAATAACTGAGATTGCTATAAGTAAAACAGGCAAGCAAGTGTGCTGTTTAAAAAGGAAAACGAAAAGATTATTTCACAGTTCTCTCTCTTAATATACTCTTTCTTAATTTCCTTTCATACCTCTGAGATATCCCTGTGTAATATCATGAAAGATACATTTTCTTCGATTAGCTACACCACTTTAAAACAGATGGAAGTTTCTATAATCCAGATTCCTGTCCCCAGTCTTCACGACATATTAGTCTAGCTCCATCGAAGTCAATGAGCCTATATTGATTTACATACGCAGAGGACCACTACATTATGGAGCTGTGAATTAATTCTGATAAATAATAAGATGCCATGTTTATAAGTCAGTGGTTAAGAAATCCAAACGTTGCAATTATTATCAATATTTAACTCTCACTTTGCAAAACAAACAAACAAACAAACAAACCCCCTATCTCTGAGTGACAGACTAGGAGCTATATAGCTTCACTCTGCTCATCAATTCTGCTTATGGGTTCAAGATCAAGCTGTGTGCTCACTCACTGCCTAATGAAACATCAACTCATGCATCACTTCTGACCAACTGCTTCATACTCAGAACCACTCTATGATTCAATAATTTAATATCCTACTTCAATAATATTAATAGAGTGTTAACAGCTGTTAAATTATTCATTTACTTGCACACATGGGCTGTGCCAGCAGACAACAAAGTTCCTCATTTCTCAAGAGGCATTTCATAATGAAGAACCTATAGTAGGAAGTCCAGGGACCTCAGTAGAGCTACCCTGGGCTTATCTCAGCCAAAATGATGTACTAGGAGATGTAATCTTTGGTCTTACCTCTCGAGAATGCCTCAGGTAATCACTGAATGGTATGCTATGTCTACCGATGTCTTGATTTTTCATTTTCTGGTGCATGTAACTGAGACGTTCCAAACCTAGCCAAAAGGGCATGTGTCAGCTATTTCCAGAGTGTAAATGAACAGCTCTGCTGCTACAAATTAAGCACCTACGCAGTGCTATAAAATAAACACCTATATACCATATTGCCCCAGCAAACACGTAACAGGCTATAAAAGCAGAAACAGAATTTCATAGGATTTGAACAGGCTGTTTCCATTCTGTCAGCAGATTTCAGAGGAGCGCAGCCCTTCTCAGACCACACTCTTCTGAGTCACAGCATTCTCTGAAGCTTCTCCCAGCAGCTCTCAGGGTGAAGCCAGGGAACCACGTAACAGAAAAGCTGGAAGGTAAGATGAACTGTACAAAGGATTTCTTAGAATGAAAAAGCTGGAGAATTGCTAAAAGAAGAGTAAGAATGCCATTCCCTTTTCATTCCAACAGACATGACATAGAATTCATTTCCACCCTTTGGAGGATGTGCTTATGAGCAATGAGTAATGAATAATGCATGCAGAGGATCTGCCATCAGATACAGTATTGCAGCACTGCCTGGGAGTGTAAATGCCTTGAGAAATTCAAGAGATAGTTTAATTTTGTAATTAGCCAGGATGCCACTTTAGAAGACACCTCAGGAGAGGAGACAAGGATGTCATCTTCCTTGCTTCCCACTTATTCCTGAGGATTATACTCTATTCAGGCAGCACTCCCAGAAAGATTTAACTGACCTTCCACCCAGCCTATGTCTCTTTTACCTCTGCAATGACACAGCAAATAATCAACTTATGTGTGCCCACAATCTAATTCTCATTCTGTAAAAATTAAGCCACAAAGTGAAAGTGGTGGATAACACTTTGAATTTGTGAATTCTTATTTACTGCTGCTTTTTAAAAGCTGTTCTGAATTTCACCATCTGCAAAATATCACATACTTAGCTGACTGAAATTAGACACAGTGAGCCAGTTCTTGCTGTGTTTCTCTTGTTCATCCCAGACATTGATCTCTGCAGGCTCTGAGCTCACTTGGGTGTTCTGGGGACAACCATCCACTCTAATCACCTGGCAAAACACAGACAAAATGACACTCAATTTATAGGATGACTAGCACCTCTGCAGTTCCTCTGACAGCCTGTGACATGGCCTTTCAGAGCATCACTGAAATGCCAATGACTGAACTTGCTCCCAGCTGACAGATAGATTTTCTCATTTTTGTTACAAGTTGCAGAAGACACATTGTTTTTGTCTAGTAAATACTACTGATGAAAGATCTAGCACTACACCTTTTTAAAATGAAGTCTGAAGTCCCTCAGGATACCTTCAGAGGTATTAGGTCTCAAAGTTCAAATCTAAGATCTGTTGCTGACCTGAACATTTAATGTAAACATGTAAGTCTTCAGCTTTCATTGCATTAGACAGAGATAACTCTTTCCAGCTGACAAACATCCTAGGAATCTCTTTGTAACTTTATAAATAGATTTTTATATATCTACATACACATACCGTTACAAAAGCTGCTCTATACATATGACACAATCAATATATTGTCTGTAATGTAATAAATGTTTTATGGATTCAGAGACAAGACTGTGGGACTCTTGTAGGCAGGAGATAACATAGGAGTCCTGGTTTGCTTGTTTACAGTTGCACACCACTTGGGTACAGGTCATCACTCCTTCAGTCTATCCTAGATCATAAGAAGTCTCCACAAGTCCACCTGTCAGCTACAGTGCAAGGACTGATTCCTTTCTGTGTAAATCAGTAACACCTTGTTATACTATCTAGCAAAGTCCATAGAGTCGAACACATTCAAAACTGAAGTTCCACACATTCAAACAAAAGGGAAATTAAACCAAAGCCAGACACACAAAATAACCACACCGATTTCTGTGCAGCATTTTCAACTAAGCCACACTGCACAACTGCTCTTAATGAATGAAAAAGACAGCTATGTGATATGTGATTCTCTTGCATTTGCACATACCGGCACCTGAAGGGGTTTTTTATTCTTCTTTCCTCTCAAAGACTTTCTGTCTCTGTTTTGTTGCTTTGCCTTCCTTGCCTCACTGTGGTGTAGCTCACTGGATGGTGAAGACTCTGTGGGAAAGACTCAAAAACCACCATTAAGCTACAGAGTTTTTGTTTACTAAGAGAAGATCTGATAAGACTGAGAGTTGGCAGGTCTCCAAAGCAAGCTGAGAAAGCCTTGTGACACCCAAAGCTTATACTCATACAGTTCAGTGCGAAGATGTACACCATCACAAGACATAAAACAACAAATGTTATCCATCATCTCACACTATTCATACTTAGAACTGGAATCTGCTATATTGTAGCTGTTAGTAAGCAAACTCAGTGGTGGAGAGTCTGAAACTGGCTATAAAAATGTATACCTCTTCACTCTCCATGCATCCGTCTGACCCAATGATACTGCTAACATATTTCTTAGGGATTATGTAATTTATTTTGACTCCTGCAACTCCTGCATTGTTTCCCCAGGGCAGGAGACTTCCTTGGAGCGAGCACAGTCTCTCTGTCACTCTGGCTCTGTAGCCACAGCCACAGGGCTCCCATGAGATGAGGAGAATCAGGGTGACTGAAGCACAGGAGTGGTACAGTTTGGGTACCAGGCACACTTCAGAAATTCCCTACAGCTGTCAGACCCAGCAGAAAGAAAGTGAAAAAATAGCTCTGGACTCTCTTGTTACTACCCTCAACTGCAGCTAATACCTCCTGGGTGCAAAGGAAGTATTTTTATAATGTCTTGAGTTCCCCAGTAAAAGATACTGTACAGGTTCAGTGTTTTATAATTACCACCCATGGCCTTGCAGGTTTTCCCTCTTTTCTCTTTCTTAAAGGACTGTAAGCTGCTGCTCCTGCAGAAACTCCAGTCTCTCCAGGGTGGGCTGATGCAGAAGGATATGCTGCGTTTCAGCTTGTTCTGAGAGATGATGCTGCTGTGACATGACCTGTCAGAGTTGTAGGAGAAGGACTTTGATTCTCTTATCTGGACATGCCTGGGAGGACTACCCGTGCAATTGCAGTCACTGTTATAAGTGGCATGTATGCACAGGGACTTCTTTTGTTTCTTCCCTGAGCTGAAAACACCTTTTTCATCACCTTCAGAGAATCCCCAGTTCACATAACCACCTTCAGTTTCTTCCCTGTCCTGAGAGGAAGGTGCTGCACTCTCTTCACTATTCAGGGATGGCTGGAGACCAAGAGGATGATCAGCCTCTACATCATCAGTCTGTTCTGATGGCAAACAAATAACAGTGTCTCTCTGGCTCCACTCATAATCTTCTGGCTCTTTTCCAATGTGGCTGACACTTGGCAAGTTTTGCTGCCTCACATTTCTACTTCGCAGTTCAGCTCTGAATGCATCTTCCCTGTACTTGGAAGGAGTGCTCAAAAATGACAAGTTGAAGGTCATATCCTCAGAGAAAGCCACTCCCTGATGGTCAGGTGGCACCAGCAAAAATTGTCCGTATCTAGGGGTTGACTTAGTCTCAGATGATACTCCTGAAGTAAGTGTGTCACTTTCTGTTTCTGTCTTTCGAGAGCTGTATTCTACCATCTTGTTACTCTCTGTCCTCAGTATGTGGTCTTTGCACTCTGATGGCCACTGACTCCTTACCAAGCTCCGTAGGAGGGAGGGTGGCATGCTGTAGTACTGGTTCTTCTTGTCATACAAACACTCCAGGCTGCTCAAGGTCTTGGAGAAGAGTGCATTGCTCCAGCTATGGGGCAGCTTCCTACAGGTTTGTCGTTTTGCGTCAGCCAGGAAAGCTTCTTCCACCTGCAAAGTGTCTGCAGCTGAAAGTACTTTCAGGATGTCCACTGTCAGGGCAGATAGGTCTTGCAAATGTCCTAGCTGGCTGTCCAGGGACACTAAAGACTCCTTGATATAAAATACTTTCTCATGCACTTCTTTAAGCTGCAGAAACATCTCCTCCACTCTAGGTAGAAAAAAAAATATATATAATTAAAGTACCAAAACCCAGATCTTTACTTCTGTTTGCCAGATCATGAAAGAAGCCATTATCACATTTTTAAAAAATCAGTGTTTCAAAGAGCCCTTTATTCTTTTCTAATGCTGACTTCCATTCCCATTAATAGTTATATTTGACAAAACCCATCCAGACTTACGACATATTATTCAGATTACGGGGCCAACAGCCAGTAACTTTTAAAGTAACAGGCTTTTTGCTCAATGAGTATCTATTTTTTAAATTACTATTTTCCTACTAATGTCCATTCCTTGCCATAGAACTACTAAACTATGGACACAACAGCACACAGCTTTGGAAATGCTGCATTGGCCATTGCTGTAAATATAAAATGCTGTTAAGTATACTTCTTGTCAGCCAGTTCTCTAGCTTCTCTACATTTCTTGTGTGAGCATGAGAAGGACAATGCTCAAACAAACCTAAGGATACTCTTCCATTTCTCCAATACTGCAGACTACTGGGAAAAGAGTCCTCTCAGTAACCTATCTGGCCTCTGGGAACACATTCTATAGGTCTGTTGCCATCAGTTCCCATCAAGTAAAACTCAACTGCCCCAAAAGCAAAGCCCTTTTTATGGTTTTCAAATCCCCAGTGAACAGTGCAAGAGTTTCTCGGCCTGGAATGACATAATTTTAACCAAATCGTTATCTTCGCAGCTCCTGAAGATAGTCTCCCTAGTGCTTTATTACTAAGACAATGATAAACTAGCTGCAGGCAATATGCAAAAGTTGTTCCTTTCCTTTGTCACTGCGTAACTAAAAGATGTAGTATTTAACCAACAGCTAAATAAAATTAAATACCAGTGTTCCACAATATTTTATCCCTCTAAATTAATTCATTGTATTAATGTTATGCAATGTTGGGAAGTGTGTTTTACAGTTGCACCCAGAAAAGAATTCCTTTCCAGATCTGTATTTATTCTTCCTGTAATTGACTCTGCAGCTTTCAAACAAAGTTACTTACTTTATTTCTTTTACAGGGGACATTCATTTTGCTTGCGTGTTTTGGTTTAGTATGCAGAAAATAAGACTATGAACACGCAAAGATTAAGAGGCTACCTTTCTCTACGCAAAACAAATTTATTAGATGAGACCAGTATTGGCATTCAGTAAGATTTTTTATACTGCTCACTTTCTTTAACTCTTTCCATTAAATGTAATGGCAGCTTTGCTATTGATTTCAATAGAAAGCTAAATTAGGCTAATACTGAGAGTTTTGAAACCCCATCGACAGTTGTGTATTGACATTTTGCAAACCCAGACACTCTTTGCAGATGGTTATATGGTTGTTTCTGTAAACAGCAGTTACATTTAATCACAAGCAATACTCTCACAGCGTTCCTACCCTGCTGACCCTCTAAATAAAAATCTGTATTTTATGCCATACTGTGGCATGTCTTTGTGGTGCTATAAATCACAAATCTTTGCTCATATGCAAAAGGGAAACTGAGCAATACCTTACTGTACCCCTTTAGCCACCTGCACACTGTATACATCTGGGGATGTAATTCTGCTAGCAAAGCTTCTCAGCCAGGCCTGCCACGCAGTTTGAACACATACATTACATTTCCATCATATTTGCAAGGCCTGTGTAGTCTATTGCTCCTCGTGTTCACAGTAGAAGTAGCCTGTTCCAAAAGCATTAGCTTCTCAATGTCTTTTTATATGAGAAATCTACACAAAGAGCACAACTCTGCAGCAAAACACACCTTTCTGTTGTCAGACGGATCCTTTCACTGTCACTGGAACTCAGGCTTTCATTCTTCTCATGAAAATATTCTTCCACACACTGTTCCTCAAAGTCATGGAGTTTCTTTAACTCTTCATCACTCAGGTACAGCTCTGGACAAAGGAGGGAGGAGTTGGTGTGAAGCATGCTGACAAATGCAATTATTTGTAAGAATCCACGAGAAAAAAGAAAACTGTCAGAACAGATTTTCTCTCAATCTTTTTACAAGAATGAAACAGATTTAACTCCATGAATTTGGGCTTATGTATAAAGACTCAATATGACAAATACATGTACATGTGTTTTTTATCTTTCCTTAGGAAGAGAGCAAAACCACACTGACAAAAATTCCAGTGCATTCCCTTTAAAAGCCTCAAAAGTACATACCCAAATGGCAGCTCACAACAACATATTTTCTCCTAAACTTTTTCCTTCATTTTGTTATACATGTGTGACTCACAAAACTTATATACACATATGCAAGACTTACAAAGATTTCACTATAATTCATTGAGGGCTAGTTACCTATAGCAATTACAATCCTTTCAGGTACTCAAAGCTACTAAGATTTTTTTTCACCTAATTGCTTCACGTGTTCATATGTATGAAGCATCAAGCAAAATTACTGGGTGAAAAAGAACACATTCAGAAGTTTAGAGCTTCACAGCTTGGGCTGCTCCTGATGCTACTCTTTAGCACACCAAGACTCCTCAGAGAACAGATTGATTATAAGTCAGTATGAAGAAATGCACACATTGGAAAGCTGCTCCTCTGATCCAAATTTACATCTTCCAAGCTCTTTTTTCATTCCTTTTTTACATTCCAGGGTCCTCACTGTACCCATTAGGGGGGGAATCTGTGCCAAGTGTCACCACAGTGTTTGCTCCAAGTGTGTGGTATTCAGCTGCAACAGACAGGTCAGCAGGGAAGCCCCCCGCAGTGTTCTGGCGTCCTCCTCTCACTTCGAATAAGACTGAATCACCTCCTATGCTCTTTTCGCCCTTAACCCCTCTGTTTTCTTGCCTCCAAGATTTTACTCTCTACCTCGGCACTTTCATTGATTTTCCACAGGGTGGCACTGGATCCTTATTGCTAAAACCAGTTAGTTATAATCACACCAAATGTAAGTTGAAGAAACTTACCAGGTAATGCATAGGTATATAGAAAAGGTATGCAAAGGTACATAAACAGGAAAAAAGCCTCTTTCTGAAAGGAGTGTAGGCAACACGAGCCCTCTTCTACCCAAGTGCTTTTAGATGTGCTAAGCAGTGTTTCAGTTTTCCTTGTGCCTAATGCACCTTACAAGTAAGACATCCACTGTGCTACGTCAGTGACTTATACTATGCATGCATATGAAATGAGCAGTGGTACTTCAAAGCACTTCAAAGGCAGGCTGATGTATCCAACCATGATGGAAGAGCTGAGCCTGGGAGCAGCAGTAAAGCAGCTCAGCATTGATTAGTTAAGCCCATTTTTGAACTCTGTAACCACCTGTGAGCACACCAGATATCTTCAGGGATTCATGTTCAGCAGAGAAAATCCTAGGCAAAGCATAACCCAAGCAGGGTCTGCTCACCTCTGTTATTAGGTATCAATGATGTACGTTGCATTGAAAAGGATGAGGCTGCATAATACTATGTGTCGATGTCTCCCAGTGTTTTTTAAGATAAGGCTACAGCCACCAGCTCCTCCCCATTCCCTTGCCTCACCCCACAAACCACCTAGCCACACTGTTGAATATTCATTCCCATCCAAACATCTTGTGGTCCCCGCCCCACAATCTCCTGCCAGAGATCCAGGAGCTGTTGACAGTGGGACAGGGAACTAGCATCGCTTCAAAGAGGCATTAGGAAGGACTCTGGGATGGAGAAGTCCAGGTTGGGAAGGGTGAAGGTGGTGGGGTTAAGGTGCAGTGATGAGGTAATGCAGAAAGGGAAGATGTGGTGAGCAGGTGGGAGGCCCCTGTGCTCTCTCCCTGTATCTGCCATCACAGCATCTCCTCTGGTCTTAGGCTCTGCAACTATTTTCTCTGGGCAATTAAAAAGGAGTTATTGGTCTTTTCAAGACAAATGTACAGAAATGTATACCTCTAGTGTTGTTCAATTTCTTTCAAAATAAGGTTATTCCATTATACAGAAAAAGCTGCCGTCACTTTATTTCAGCTCAGGGTTTTGGTCTTGACTGATGCACAGTGTGCAGCAGAGCAAAAGCCACATACATAGAAAAGCACTCCTCTAGACATGGTTTCCTACAATAGTTCTCAGACAGTCAATTTAAATTCAGCTTTGCAAATAAAACCAGCCTCCTACCCAGATAATTTTTTTTTTTTTTTTTTTTTAAGAACTGAGCTATAAAGTTATGGGAGGCTGTCAAAACATTCCTCATCAGCTATTTTATAAGGTCCCCAGCTTAGCTCTGCTTACTTAGTCCAACGTCGCCTTCTTCTTGATCCAGTTCATTTGGGGGTCGATGGTGGAAGATGCAGTTTATGAGAAGTCCAATGTGGCTCAGAAGGATGAAAGGTGGGGGCAGCCACGGCTTCTCATGGTAGGTCATAATGTAGCGGTACCGGTTGTACTTCCAGAGCTTGTTCGATATGGATTTCAAATCATAATAAACATTACTGAGAAGAGAGATAGAAGGGGAAGGAGAGTAAAACACTCCTGTGAGGAATACTCTCAATACAGCACAAGATGCTTGTCTACAGATCTAATTTGACACTGAAGTCCCATCCCTCCAGTGAGGTAAATCAGCTTAGCAACTTTCATTTAACAAAGCAGCAGCATGTGCCTGCAGCTAGTGCACTGAGAATGAGATCTTCAAAGCTGCCTAACGGATTTGGAGATCCAATTCCCATCCACATTAATAGGAGCTGGGCAAAAAATATCCCTGAAGTAGCTTTGAAATCTCAGCCAGATTATTTAAACTTTAATACATAGTCTAACTGGGACTTCAACATTGTCTGCCTCTTTGGACTGAATTAAGTGTAAGAGTCAGGCTAAAGGAAGAGTGTTAACAAAATGGTTCCACTGCTCTTCAGTGCACTGCCTCTAAACAAAATACATGCTGCAAGACACAGCTACACGAACAATTCTTCTGCAGGGTACTCTTTGGAGCTATGATATTACTAAATGTGACTGTTGTTGCACTGAATAATTTCCCTTATCTACTATCATAGGCTCAAGTATGTGCAAATAACTTCATGGCTTCTGGCACTGTAATTTCAGTTGCACCATCATACTACACACCCAGAATATAATCACAAAAACATCAGCTTTGCTTCTGGGAGCATAATTAAATATATTGCTCATACTCATTTTCAGTCCCACTTCTGAAACAATCAAACCACTAGGCAGAAGCATTAACATATCATCATTGCTGAAGGTTTAAATCTAGAAATAATTCAAATTATAATTTCACAGCTGTGTATTAAAAAAAAAAATAAAATAAATTGATGCCTTGCCACAACTTCAGGAAAGGGATTTCTAATTGGAAATGGGAATAGAGTTTTGATCTTTCAGTTTTCTTGAATATTAATCACTACATTTCTTCATTTGTAACTTTTTTTAATCTACATCTGATTTTTTCTTCCCCAGAAATACCAGAACTCTAGGAAAAAATAATTAACTACTTGAGTTAGATTGGTCTTTACTAATATTTTACAGAACTTGATCACTACAAAGGTTCCCCTGTTAAAACTTGCAAGGTTAGAATTACTATAAAGACACTGATCAATTACTACAGAATTACTATAAAGACCCTTCCTACTCGGGTAGCAGACATTAAATAGCATATAGTTAAAAACACTACAGTAATATTTCAGTCTAGAACATACTAAATGGCACCAAACAATAGGAATTTTCAAATATTTTCCTAAAGGAAGAGCATGGTCATACGAAGTCATTACCCTATTCCCTTGAATAGCTTCTTTACTTATATGCCAAACTAAATCTTGAGCTGCTCTATGATGAACACTATGTAGGCACTCAACACAACAAATACTTCACAGCTGAATTAATGTTGCTTGTTTGCCAACTAGAGTTGCCCACTTTCACAAAGTCAGATTCTGTTTAAATGATAAAACACTTCAGGTGTCTGCTCATGAGCCCTTTCCTCCCACGCTCTTGCTTCCACCATATGTTCTTTATTCACTGAACCCCCATGGAAAATAGGGTAACAGTCACCATCAGCATGTCTCTGCTGGGACATTTTTGGTAGAAGACTTTTGCAGAAGTGTTGGCAGAACATCTACTAGTTGCTTTTGCCTTTGCAGCAACATACCATGGTACCTACTTAAAGAAAGCAATCAGCAAGTTGACCATGATGATGTACTGCACAAAGAGGTAGACAGCTTGGAGGAATGGCGTGAGGAAGGAGCCAGGAGGACAGTCTTCATTGGTTTCACAGACTGAAAGTGAAGGACATACAGAGCATGGTTAGCATGGAAATCAGATCAGAGTACAGCAGTGGTATGTGCTCCTCATTTGCCCCAGCAAGAAACAGGACAGTCCTCATTACTTTCACAGAGGTACGTTACTAAATTTCCAACTAAAAAGACTACCTCAGCGTAAAGGGGATGTGAGACCTCTTGATGATACTACTGCTCCAAAGTTTCCATTGCAATTTGGAAGCTGGAGACACCTTTTCATACATGTCAGTTCTTATGCCAGTCACCTCACCTTTTGTTAAGGGGAAAAATGATGCAGCAGAAATGTACTTGGGAGATGGCGCATGCTCAAGTAAACTGAAATTGAAATATTTGATCCTTAAAGCAAGTGGCAAAGCTTTCACTGGCTCCACTGTGGAAAGGATACAGCCCAAAGTCTGCTTTGTCAGTACTGGAGTGTTATTCCTTCAGAGCTCCAGTAAGATCACTTTGACTCAGGTGCAAAAGAATATATGGCTACATCTGTGAGATGAAGAAACAAATCATTGAAACTAAGGAATCCTTCTTAATGTTTTTAAATTGTCAATGTCAAAATAAATACTTTTCAATCTTTATAAGTTTTAAACAAATTTTGCACTTTTGAGGAAATTTTTAAACACATTTACAAGGCAGCAGTCCTAAATTCAGGACATGTTCCGCAGCATAAAGAGTCATTAGAGAAATCATAGCTTTATTTGGGAAGTGTCAAATTTCTAAAGGCTTAGGATTAATAAGTGATTAAATGGATTAAACCGTGAAACTTAACAGTGTGCTTTTCTTTAAAAGAATTTTGACTTATGCAACTGAAACACATAGCCATCATGTGACTGTTTCAGCAATAATAAGGGATGCAACACCTTACATTATTTTCATGAACCATAGCTTTGCTGAACTATGTATATTAAATATTTTTATCTATTTGCAAACCTATTTTTCTGTTTTAGGGACTGTTTTACTTGTGCCCATCACTAACCAGCAAGAAAGCGCCTTCCATCTGTAATGCTGAAATGCCTTCTGGAGTGTCTGGTTCTTCTCTCTTACTGAGCCAAGGTCAAAGCCATGATAAGGATATAACATTTTTCCTACTTACGTTGTTTAGTTCTATTTTTCCTGTGTTCAACAGGTTTATCTGTTTAAGAATAATGCCAGGTGGTTAACTCTTAATATGGTGAAAAACAATTTTCCTTTTTTTACTTTTCATTTTTGTTTTTATTCTTTCTTCCTTTAAGGCAACTTTGTAGTCATTTCTCCAAAAGATCAGCAGCTTTGGATTCACCTAACTGGAAATTCATTTCACTGCCAGATACCCTGACCATGAACTAGCTCAGTGTTAATTCCTATGTGTTTTCATCTGAGCTTTGCATTACACTTCCTTTGAAAAGATAACATTGAAGGTTTCAAAGCTTAATCTTTATTTTAAACAAAGAAACTCACCTTTATTCATGCAGCACTACTCATTAAGGACAAATATATATATATATATATATATATATATATATACTCGAACCAAAACTATTTGAGAAAGAATAGACTCAATATGTGGTCAAAAATCTAGTAGCCCAAAGTGGACATGTTTCTGCACGTATTAAATTTAAACTGCTGAGCTGTACTGTGAAAATTACCTACCATCTATTTCTCCAGCATAGACCTCACCAAACATCATCCAGTAGGGTTGAAATACAATATCTCGTGCCAGAGTCCAAGAAGGAGGTTGCTCTGGGGAAAGGATTGCCTTTCGTGACACTCCAAAGCTCAATAGGACTATGGCCATCATGACCACAATATAGAACATGTTTGCTGTCTGGAAGACATTTTTGCATGAATGAATTAGCTGTGTTAATTATATGTAAAGGAGACATACATTTTAGGGAAGAGTGTCAATAACTGCTTTTACAAAGCAGAATACAAAAACATAGCTAATAATTCAATATGATAGAGAAAATGAAAATATTTTATTTCTATGACCTGGACTACCCAGGTATTTTATAGAGGTTAAAGTCATCCTGAACCAAAAAGGCTGCAAGATCTACTTGCCTCTCAAGTCCCTCTTAAGATCTTAAGCAAGCTTTGAAAAATGCAGAGACTCTATGATGGTGCTTTTCTTCAGTGGTATTTCTTCCAAACTGAGAGCAAGGAATAACAGTGAAAATTACTTTGCCTTCTAACACTGCATCAGAATTACTATGCAAGACAGAATATAAAAGTATTAATAAGATAGTTCCCAATAACCGAGGGAAATTACAGCAGGAATCTGCAGATGTCCCTCAAGACTAGGCAGCAGTTCAGCAGCAGTTCTTATAGCAAAAGAGAAAAAAATTAACTTTGATCTCAGAGAAATTTTGCCTGCTAAAAATGGGATATAATTATTTGAATCAAAACATAAAATAATAATGAGACCGTTTCCAAGAGCTAGGGGAATGCTCCATAGTAGTGAGCCCATCTGCAAGAGACAGTGATTTTTATTTCTCCTATTATCAAGCCATATCAGAAACTCAACTCAAATGCAACTCTTCTCTAAGGAATGCAGCAAAAATGTCTTTTGTGAATAAATTCAAATAATGAATAAATTAGAGAGAACTGAAACCTGATTATGGTCAACTCACAAACAGAAAAAGACATTATATTTTCAAGCAATACATTCACTACAAATTACTAGGTGACCTCTCCTTCGACCATAATTCGTTTCTGTCACTTCTGACCTTCACATGTTCCTCAACATATGCCTAAACTACAAAAATATTGCTCCAAAGCATAATACTTACCATTTTCCCAATCATTGTCAGGTATGGGCCAGCATGCTGATTCACAGCGAAAAGATCAAGGAGCCGAGCATACCAAAATATTATATCCAAGCAGTAAAGTAGCCTCCCTGCAGTTTGAATAGGAGGGTTGGACCAGCGCAAACCAAAACCAATCATAAACAGGACGATAGCTATAGAATCAGTAAAATTCCAGTATTCATAAATCCACACCTTCACTTTTTGGTGGAATTTTCCAGGTTCTGAAATAAATACCTGAGTAGAATGTGGAAAAAAAACCCAACAAAACTGTTAAAATTGAAGATACATTCTTTAACCTTTTCTGTCTGAACTGTGTCATGATATTTTGGAACGAATAATTTTTTTTTCCTTTTTTTTTTGCAGGCCCATGTACTGCATATTTCCATTCATTGTTAACTGAGGTTAGTACTTAACCTACTGTGTTGTATTGCTAAGGCACACCATAGGATAGCTTTGCCTATGGAAAAACAGATTCTGAGCCCAAACCCATTAACTGAAGAGCATATTCCTCAGCAAAAAAAAAAAAGAGCAGCCAGATTAGAGCTCTTAAGCATATGTATAATTATAAATTAATGAGCATTTTCTAGAGGAATGGCCATGACCTGCAAGAGCTCTTTAAAAAGCCCCTTGGCCATGGAAAGTACCAACTTAACCTTGCTGATGGGAAAATAACTAATGCTTTTTATTTCAGACTGAAAATACAAAGAAAGATCCTTGTATTCCATCCACCAAGGACACACTAAAAAAAGAAGCACTGGCAACTCGCAAGGTAAAGAAGGAAATGTTCACTCCTTGAACTGTGAGGTGCCCCAAAGGGATTTTAAGCTTCACTGAGCAAATGTGTGAAGTGGAATCTTTGGGAGGCTGTAAATAAAACCTTTGCACATTGCACAAGTGAGGCCAATTATGCAGTGCTATGTAAGATCACACTGATAAGTAGCAAGCAAAGGAGAGTTTTTCAAATGTTACCCTTGATCCTGCGAAAATTTACGCACACGAACACATTAATGTAAACAACTGATCCTACTCAATTCAGCTGGACTAACTCACATGAGGAACTAGTTGCAGGGTCAGGGCCTAAGGCTTTAACAGTTACTTGATACAATCTAGAGAAATAAAGTTATATATAACAAGGACTTCAGCAGTTAAGTAGCTGCACGTGTAAGACACAGTGTCCTACAAAGTCTTTGCCAGCAGATCAGAACTACCATATAGACGAAGAAAATCAAGCAGAAGACATGAATGTAAAAGTCTCCAATGAATGCTAACACTAGAAATAACTGATGTTTCCTCTGTCCCACCATCAACACAATGCAACAGCACAACAGCCATTTTAAAAGTTCTTGCTATTTCCCATTCAATTTTTTTCTCAATTAGACAATCCTTGTGTAGATTTTTTTTCAACTTTATCTTGTGCAGCCACAGAACGTGTGTATTTATCCAAGCTTCAATATATTCCCAGCATCTCTGCTACCCCTTGAAATCCTTCACCTCCCTTGTACTGATGTTGCAGTCTCCTAAGTGATCTGTTGTAACAAAATCCTTCACTCAGAACTGCAATGGGTTTCTTCATAGTTTTATTCCCCAAGAACTACAGCATTTCTACTGTCATGTAACAGATAATTCACACCAATATTGTTTATTATATGCTGAACCTACAATGAAGATATGCCTGATCAGACACAATAATTTGGGCAACCCATAGCTGGATTTGTTCCCACCCTTAGGTTTGGATTGCAAGTTGTGTTCAGAAGTTGATGGTGGCTTTTCTTCCGTTTTGTTTGTAGAGGTTCAGTTAGACTTGATGGAGAGCCATAAATTATTCTATACATAACACCTATTAAGTGATAACAATGTCTACACCCGAAGTAAATATATAAAGACAAATTCCATACTTACTACGAGAAGTGGTCCACTCAAAAAAAAAAAAAAAAAAAAAAAAAAAAAAAAGACAGGTGCATACAGTTTGGCTCCAAATCTCAATACAGCACAATCACTTTCAAGTGACATGCACATTACCACTGGCATTACACAGAAAAATAGCTTTAAGAACAAACTTTCAGATGCATTTTTGAAGCCCAAGTACTGGTCTTCAAATAAAAGACTTTTCAGAAATAAATGCCTTGTATAACTCTTTCCTGTGCTAAACTCTCTACAAAAAATGCAGGATTTGAATTTTTCAGTTTATGTTATTCTCTGGTTTATAATATATCTTCTATAGATAAGAAGTGTGAATGTAAAAGCTTACCTCCCTGACTTTTTCAATAGCAGTGCTGAAAATATAAATGATAACAAGCCACTCTTGCACACTTGGTCTTGGTTCCATCTTCACCAACACAGTGTAAGTGAAGAGCATGAGAAACACCATGTACGCCATCTGCAAAACACACAGTATATAACCTATAGGCACAAAAATCTCCAACAAATTTCTGCAAACATATTAACAAGTGATTAGCCTGACTATATATATTCAAAGTACAAGGGCACGGTCAGAATTTTGAGCCCCAAAACTTCCCTCCAGTTCTCCAAATATTTTTTGTAGGAATATCCTTAAATATCATCTGGAAATTGGTGCTTTAGTACTGAATAAATGGGAAGATGAACTATTGCAATGCAAGCTCACCTAGACTCCAAATCCATGTATACAACAGGCTATTATATCTGCCATCATTACTTGAACGTAAAGGCAGTTCTATGCTTTTATCCTAACCTTCTGCTGGAGGAAGTAAGCGCTCTCAAAGCTATATGAAACCCTGCTGGTTAATCAGTGCCTCCCAAAACACAGGAAGAACAATATCAGGTGTAAAGCATATATTTTTAAGGTACCAGAACACATTAGAAATGTATCTGAGATAATAGATTAATGACCTATAAAGCAGTTAGCCACACCCTACTAAAGGAGTAATAGTTTATATACAGGGTGGGCTGATCCAACAGGCAGCCTGATCTTAAAACACCTTAAGCTACACTGACACAGTGTCAGTTACTAAAATTGATTTAATAAATGCATATTTCTCTATAACAAATGATCTCCCATAGATTAATATTCACTAATTCTGAAACAGTTCCTAAAGAAAGTGACATGAATATCTCTAAGGTATTTAAGGCCAGCTTCAAATCTCTCTCTCTACACCTGCAATTAAACACCTTAAAAAGCTGTGCTTGGGGTTTTCTTTAGTTCCTTATTGTGGTTTTTTGTTTGGTTTTTTAACACAGCTGCATTACTTTAGCTGTAAAACTTTCTACTTAATTGTGAGAGAAATATTCAACTGTCTTCCCATCCACCCCCACCATTAACTGGCTGCAAATCCATGCAGGCTACAAAGTAAAAGCAACATCAAGTGGTATTTGGAAAATCAAAAGAGGATTCTGGCAATTCAGGTTCTAGCATGATGACCAACCGTGTGAAACCAGAACTTGACAATTGGTGCGTTGTAGAATTCATAGATTTTTCGAGTTCCAGGAAGGTTTCCTTGTCCATTGTCTACTTGGCTTTCATCAGACTTTTGAGCAACCTTCTCCACATCATAATCCTTCTTGAAAAGAAAAGACCATTTTTAAAAGTAAGAAACCATGAGTTACGATTGCAAAGGTTATGTTACATTAGAGGGAAGATAGGCAGAGATGTTTGGGCTTTTTTCTGGATATACAAACCATTAATGTACCTTGATTTTGACTGGTTACAACCATGGAAACTGCAATAATGCACACTTTTCTACTACAAACAGGGATTTAGGGTTTGCTTTACATGGCATCTCTGCCAGGCTCAAGTGATGCAGAAGTAGACACACCTTGTTTTTCAACAAGAAGGGCGGAGGCTAGACCTCTGGAAGGGCTATGATGTAATTCAAAAAGCAAAATGTCAAGGAGAGACTAAGAGTGAAGGGTGGCCATGAAGAGGGGGAGAGGCTGTCGCTGAAATGCAGGGCAGAGGCTGCTGGTCAGGAAGACTGGGACCAAGGAGTGAGTTGGAGAGGATAAGACCTAGACTGCCTCAGTTCTGCTGTCTCCCTGCTTTGGTCAGCTCGACTGGGCAACCTGAATGGAGTTTTACAGTTGTGGTTTTGTATATGATACGAAACCATTCTCAGATTATTTGGTATACAAGATTACATAGGTATTTATCTGCAGCTTGAGTAGACTTTGTGCCCTAAAATACCTGTGTGACTGACAGGTAATTATACTGTTCTCATAATTTTGTGAGGTTGGGAAGGATTTTCTCATTATGACCAGAACAGAAGTAACACCCAGGACAGATGAAGTGACTTTTCGAAGGTCACTTCAGTTCGTATCCAAACCAGGGATCAAACCCCTACTTCCTGAGAGTTCAGCCCCAACAATTCCAACTGATCACCTTTTCCTCACTCCTCAGGATCATACTGCAGTAAACAGAGAGACTCCAACACACAAATGACTGATCATCAGACACTAACCAGAGACAAGGCATCTTTAGAGCTGGTTGGGCTCTGGTCCCCATGATACCATGTGAACTGGTGGAAGTCTTGAGACTGAGGTACATGAGACATTTCTGCCTTGCTTTTAAACTCCAGCATCAAGATGGTGGGAGGCAGAAGAATACTCATAATGACCTAAAAGAGAGACATGAACTAAATTCAGCAGTGATAACACAGACCTGAGGCCAGAGTCAGGTATGCATGGTGCCAGCACAAACCCAATACAGTTCCACTGGCCTTGGAGGGAGCCACTGGTGCAGGGGATCTCTGTATCACACTCCTGCAGCCTGCAAATAAATGTGTTGCTCTTGACTATTTTGTGGCTAACGAGAGTGTCATGGTATCTGGGGATACTTTAGATACTGCACCCCATGTCCGGAGAGCACCCCTCCCATCAGCAGCTCTGCTGGAGAATCAGCGATGCAGGGCAGAGAGAGCAGGTGGGGAGGGACTGAAGAGTGACGAGAGAATGGGAACAGAAAAAAACAAACCAAACCAAACCAAACCAAAACCCTCACAAAGTGCATTCTCCTAAGGTCACCCCACAACTGCTTTTGCAAAGAAGTAAAATAGAAGCAAGTACTGTCTTTCCTCCCTGTCTTTCTTTTCTGTCCCACATGTGCACACTTCAATCCGTGCCTAAGTACTTCTGTCTGAGACTGCATTAGACACGTTCATAACCACAAAGACATGTACAAAGCATGTAAAAAGCATTTAAATTCTCAGAAAATGCTAAAGTGATGTTGCCTTAAACCAGGAGTTCTTCCGCATCTTCAGGCGGCCCATCCACATATCAGTCAGCAGCATCTGGGTGCAAGTATGGGATATGAAAGGCCGCAACCCCACAGACACTGCTAGTTTTAAGCAAGTTGAGTTGCTCCAGTTTTTCAGTTCATAGGTCAGCAACTTCATGGCCATCTGCTCATTTTGTTTGAATGCCTTCTCCAGGACATCTAAGGCAAGCTGTCCAAATTCCCTAAAGCAGAAAAGAATTAACAGTTAACATAACAGTGATCAGTCAAAACTCAGAATCACTGCTGCAAAGAGGTCGGTTTGAAAACTCCACTATCAAAAGTTCAGCTAACAATCTCAGTAAGCATGCCTTCTCTCATTTTTCCCATTGCTTTATCAATATATCTAGTGAATAATAATTTGGGGAGCAAATCTAACTATTTTGTCTTAATCACAAGATTTAGAGTCATCTAGATTTTTAATTTTTTATTTTTTTTGGTTCTTAATCTCACTCAGCAATCAAAATGGACCCTGTGAAGTTGTATGTATATCCTTCAACAACAGATTCATTGTCACTGTGGGCAAGTATAGCAGGCAGCTGCAAAAGTGTCTTCTTTTACACTGGCTCTTAAGCATCTCCATAGCGAAGATCCCTCAAGGAAGATACACCTTCCTTTAAATTAAGGTGAGGAACCACATGCAAAACAAGACTGCACATCCTATTGTACTCTAAACCTGAAGCATGATGTCTACAAAGAAAAACTACCAGAAAACACTAACATGGAATGACAAACATGAAGAAAATTCTTGGTTGACTTCATTTTTTTATTCACTTGGTTATTTCAGCATACAGTTTTTCTTTAGGTCTTATACAGAGCAGGATTTAAGCACTGATTTTCGTTTGCACATTACCACATGTTACAGATTTGAAAAGCCCAATACATACGTGCCATATGGCTTTTTAACAAGTTGAACTGGAAGAGAAGCTGTAAGGGAAATTTCAGTCTTCCACTTGACCAATTCACAGCAAGCCACACATTACTCACCTATATTTTAATTTTCAAATATGCAACTAGATAACATGCTAATAGATTTCCTTTAACTCTTGACTAGACTGCATACCCATACATAGCTCCATTACATAATAGGAAAAGTGGGAAGCTGATAGTATTTATTTTACACTCCATTGTACCACTAACCGCACAAACTCTTAGTGGATTAGGAAAATATCTACCACTCTAAGCACTGCAGAACTTTATTAACTGAAGTGAAGGGAGAACCCATACTTTGAGTACTTCTTGAGTTCTTCTGAAGTGTCATCCACCATGTTGCTCTGTTTAGCTTCACGGGCCATTGCCCTGTAGAGTTTACAAGCCACAACAGCTTTGACCATGGCTTCCTCTCCATGCTGCCAGAAGAACATTGCCATTTTCTGCCTTTTCATTAATACTGCCCAAACCAGAAGGTCGTTATAGGGGTAGATAAAGCCAGATGACTCATAGTTCTCTGCAAAGTTTATATCCTCTTTTGATTTCTTCTTACACTTATGGAAAGCAGTGGATCTTTCCTACAAATTTGTTTTTCAAATAAAGAAAATCTCAATGAATGGTTGAGGTTCAGATTCATATAAATAAAACTGCATGCAACTTGAATTGCAACTAGTAAACTATTTTATCGTAATATACATTTAAGTCATAAACCACAGCTAGGATCACATTCAGATTACCAGTGCTAAGAAGCTGGTAACATTAGTGGAGAAAACACTCCTTGCTCTGTACCTATGCCATTTATAGCCTCGTTTGCCACAGTGATACCAAGATCCTACTTTCATTCCCTTCTTGTACTTGCGTCATGACAAGAGAAAAAGCAATCAGTAGACTGAAACATACACCATGCACTTGAGATACTTAATAAAATATGATTTTACTGTCTGCCACAAAGGTAATGCAAACTTGCTCTACATTCATGTCTGGATACTTTTCCATTAAAGGCAAACTCTCACTGGTGTAAGTGAGGTTGTCCCAGAGCTACAACGGTTTCATTTTGGCTCAGCCTAATTCCAATAAATCCATTTAAACTCATTCTACTTTATGTTTTGTCTGCCAAATTTACATATGTAACAATCTTTGCTGTGTTATCATTGTTTCTTTGAAAGAAAATACTCTGTCATCATTTTCTAGATATCAGAACTGTATCTTTTCTTCGCAGGCTTACTGTAGTTACTTTAATAAGCATTCATGAGAAAACATCAGGAAAGTCAGAGAATTTGTACTGTTGCTTCCAAATAAGAAGAGCTTTCACCCACACTTGATGTTCAGAAATTTAATGATATTACAATTCAGTGAACAAAAGGCCTTAGCAACACATGGGTGGAACTTAAAAAGTATCACAGGAGGAGTCTGAGCTTGATTTCAACATTAAAATTGCAACACCTGTACTTCACGAACAATAAGCACTAAAATGTTGCTTCCGCTGGAATTCAAATAGAATTATGTTAACTAAAGCCTTACCAACATATGTCTAAAATGTCTCAATAAAATTAGCAGCCAAATATGTCCTAAGCAAAGCCTAGAATAAGCAATTATATTACCTTGTATTTGTAAGGCTGTGCTGTTCTGAAGAACTGAGAATGCAAAGTACTTTCAGCAGATCCCATTCTGCTACCTGTCTGATTACTCTGATGAAGGGAGTGAGACAAACTCTGCGAAAATCTGGAGAGCACTCTCTAGATCCAAAGGCATTCCATAAAACACAAGGAGAGAAATGCAAATTAGAGATGAAGTTTTCCTGTATTTATCTCTGATTGCAATGGTGTGTTTAGAAACTGATGTTACTGAAGACTAGTGCATCAGAAATCACTAGAACTACCACTGGAGCTTATACCATCTAGATAAAAACAGCCTGTTTCACATCTAACTTAATACATATATGTATTTATTTATTTATTTATGATATTTTTTTTTTTTTTCCTGAATCTCTCAATTCAAAATATTGATTTCCCCAATAGCATCCAACAATTACAACAACATGGCTTGCACCAGATTGGAATCACCCAACCTGGAAGCTCTTGCAAGTACCACCCTTATAAAAAGTGACATAAACCCATTAGAAAACGGAAGTTCTCCGAACTTTTTGCTGACCATTTCCTCCAAAGGATGGCATGTCTAGCATCCCTTGGCATTTTGTTCAGTGTTGACTGAGAGGAAAGAATGTTACCAACTGAATCACTAACTGTCTTCCCTGAAGTTCCTAGTTACATGATTATGTGGTTTCACTCATTTCTGTTAAGGTCATATTTCACAAGGATACAGAGAAAAGTGTTACAACATCTCAAATATCTCTTTTTAAGCATTGTATTAAGCCAGAGACTCCCAGAAAGCTCTGCCTATGTGTCTCTATTCACTCCAAAAAATTATTTCTTCCCATTTTCCCTGATCACTCTGAGGTACTTCTACTAGTCATGAAAGTAGTATGTTGGGATGAGAGGTTTTTGTTGTTTGTTTTTTAACATATGGAAGTAATTTAATCAAAATCTAGTTCTACTCCAAAAACAAGGCAGAATTCTGATGTGGTAAATCTGCTCTTTCTGTGATGCTGAGAATGATATTCAGCTAATTTATTGAGAAGTTTGGGCTGTTTTCAGGCTACTCATTTTGGAAAGTCAATGAGGAAAATCAAAGTGCCAGTATGTTTGCATACTGTTTTTCTGAGGCAGTTTGTTTGCTTGTAGAGGTGATGCTACTCATATGCAGGCATGGCACAATGCTACGCCATAGAGTGAAACATCCTAGACATCTAGAAGGTGCAGAACGGCACACACGTCCAAGCACAACCCTCTGCCTGAACAAAGCCACTGCACCACGGGTGCAGCCTGGTACAAGCAGCATGAGACTTCCCCTGTGATGATCAGTGCATCACGGAAAAAAGCTCTGCCAGGCAAACATATCTCACTGGCCTGGGCTGGAGGACACACCACTCACACTGAGCTCCTTCTAAAAGGTTAAGACATTTGCTCAAAACCTGGGTCAAGGATCTCCATGTTGCTCTTCACTATGTCATGTTGACATGCTCTAAATCTCGTCCAATGCCTGTTGAATTCAGTATTTCTGTGAGGCAGTTCAAGTTGCAAGAGTAGAAACATGCAAATGCTTTGCAAAAGGGAAAATGGTGGTTAGTACAGCCTTGTTGGTCTTTATGGATGCATGACAAAGAACACAACACTGCTACTGAGCACAAAGGTAAATTCACTGAACGAATAGTTAATTTAACAATCACCAGTGTTCTTGAGGGGCAGGAAGTAGTTTGAGAAGGGATGTCTGTTTTATTTGCAATCTCTCCACAGCTGGCAAAGAGGTTCATAAAGCAGGCAAGCATGGCCT
Source organism: Nesoenas mayeri (assembly GCF_963082525.1). Classification (NCBI taxonomy): domain Eukaryota; kingdom Metazoa; phylum Chordata; class Aves; order Columbiformes; family Columbidae; genus Nesoenas; species Nesoenas mayeri. Next base: position 22,381,177 of record NC_137542.1, on the reverse strand, counting down.
ACATTTAAGTGATGTTCTTCAGACAAACCACAATGACAACCTGGGCTACTTTCAGGTGTCATGTTTGGCTTTTCTTGGTGACCAGTGGTAGCCATTTCTCAGAAGTTACCTTGTGTTTTCTGTAAAGATCATTGTAGAGAATTCGGAAATGCTTCCTTGTGTAGCTGCTCCGATAAGCTCCACCAAGGAGGTACTCTATCACCAACCCAATATCAATCAGTGATATCTTGTAATCCAAGGACAGGGTATTCTGAAACACCAAATGTCACAAGCATTTCATGATGCTATAATATGCAACATTCAACATCTCACAGCTCTACCACTATAAGGAGAGTCTGGAAGAAGCTGGAGCTAGAAGTTCCTGCATCTGTCAGGGAAGTGCACACATTCATTAGGCATATGGAATTCCCCTAGGAGGGAGAACACAGGCACATCCACATTTTCAGCCTGAAAAGTGTGATGTCTACAGTTCACTGCACCCACAACACACAGGGACATATATTGCAATGTTCACAAGACCACCTGCACTCAACAGTGATCGTAATGGTCAGGTCAGTCACTACCAGCCAGAGAGATTGATAAAAGTCATCTTCTTCTCATAACAAGAGAAAACAAGCAGGGTATGATTTGCGCATTAAGCCAATTCATTAATTAAAAATGAAGTGGATGAAGGATATTGTAGAGTAATGTTGTACTTAATGTTGTAGGGTAATTCTTGGAGACTGGTAATCTCTGCCATGTATCTCCATTCAAATGAAGCACCAGTAAAGCTGGTCACACTAGTGGAGAAAATACTGTGAAGTCCATGGTCACATCACCCTGGTGGTTGTCCTAGCTACTGCGGTACCATATTCAATAAGAGTGCAACTGCTCAACCCATTCACAGAGCACTTATGCATACTTATAGAAGTACAGGAGAAAAAGGCTTTTCAGTGTTTAGATCTGTTTGCATGTCTCAAGTGAGTTTAGCTCACCTAAGAGTGCAGAAGTTTTGAGATTGCTCACCCATCTTCTACCTAAATTCCCCTATTCCATTTAAGTGCCAAATACTTCCCCTTAGATCACACTCCAAGTTTTTCCAGAGTGTCCTCAGATGTTACCAGACCATGGGTTTTAGGAGACAAGTCATATCAAGGAGAAAATCACTTCAGTATCAGTGAGAAAGACAGACTTTTCAGCCTGGAAATGTTCAATGTATTTTCAACACTGAGATTTTCAAGATCTGTCACATAAATTAGATCTCAAAGATGGGAAAACACAGAAAGTAGCTTGTTATTGGAGATCAGATTACCCTACACCTATCTACAGAACCATAAATGGGATTGACATGAAAGTCACCCACAATAAGAAAATAATACTAGAAATCCCAATACTTGAGACCACAGAACTCTGCAAACAGTCAGACTTACCATTATATTTTACCTTAGCATTTATACCCTGGAAAGAATTAGCCAATTGATCTAGTTTTGGATCTAGGCATCTCCTGCAGTGGAGAAAGCTGCAGAAAGAACAGCTCATCCCTTCCTGGCTAAGCAGTGCTGTGAGGTACAATATATAACAGAAACAGAAAATAAATTGACTGTGTAGCTAAGTCACAAGGCTGACAGACTGAACTACTAACAGAGCCAGTGCTCCATGCAGTAGTCATCCACTGCCACCTTCTGTTCTCTCCAGCACATTATAATAATATATCTTGTCACAGTATCTTTTTGTTACTGCTCAACAAGGGGAGACTTTTTTAGCTTTGAGGGAAAAAAAAATAAAACCTTAAAGCAACATGAATAATTATGGCACTAATTTGCTAATTCTTCTTTACCATCATTTCATAATGTCACTTCAGTAACTTGAGACAGTCTGATCTAGATGAACTCCTTGGCTTTGAAATTAAGGTATGGGACCTTTGGGAGCATTCAGTAGTAGTGTGCTAGTTAATTGCCTAAGGGGATCAGTAGGATGAAGATAAAACCATTTAGTAGATATAGGAGCATAGTAATGAACCTGTCACTTCTATTCGCAAAATTCTTCTCTATTACCTAATAGTAGCATGCCAGTGGACACTGAAGTTGTAAGCTACCATCTTTGCTCTCCAGCCTTTCCTGTGTCTATTACCTGTTTCACATCTTGAACTAGGTGATGCAAAAGTAGATTTGATGGTCCTTGCTTCTGTGGTGTGGAAAGAAAAGAGAGTAAACAAACATATCACTCTGTATTAGGAAATCAATATAGTAAAAGAAAACAGCTAAAGGATCTTCAGCATAAGCTACACTCAAACTCTCCCCACAAACCTGTTCAAAAACATCTCAACACCAGTCTGCAACACCTCTACTATCTTAAATCTTGCCATATTCTAGAAAGAAGTTGGTATCCCTTAGGTTAAAAAACATATCATTTTCAGGAAGATAAGCATGTATCACATACCAGATTAAAATCAGAATGTATTTCTCATGAGCTTTGGGCAAGTATTCAGTCTGATTCATGTCAACTAATTGAAAATAAAAAGCTTGGACACTATTCTAAAAATCAAAATTACAATAAAAGGTGATCAAAACTCATTAATTTTTAATTATTTGTTTTTTTCAAAAATCTTTCATATAAATGTGGCTTAATTAAAGAAAACAGTATTCTTTCTTGGCATCCTTATCTAGAGCTCTACACTGGGATTTCAAATACTCACTGTATTGTAGAGTTCTTCCAAACGAGATATGGTAAGAAAACAGTGCATGTTCACTCCATGCTCTATTAACAGCTTCACAAAATCCACACGATCCATCACTAAAGCATCCAGCATTGCCTGTTCCAAGGCACCAACCTCCAGAAGGACAGAGATGAAGGAAAAGCTTAGAAAATTATCTGCTTTTGGAAATAAATAAAACATGCCTGAACAGCTAGACATTCCTTTATCACAATGATTTGTCTTCATGTATATTTAAAGTGCACAGTACAAAAGAAAAATATGCTGGAGGAAGCATCTGTGTAAAAACTCCAACCCAGAGGGGAAGTAAAACTGAGTCTCCATAAACCAAATGTCTGTAGAGACTTTTACAAGTCTAACCTTACAACCAGACTCTGATAATACATTCCCTACTCTTTAAGAAGCTAATGTATGATAATGCAGGGGAGGTGGAAGGAAGCCTTTCTTTTTCAACATATGACAAAAGCCATTTCAAGGTACTGTATTTCAAGATATCGCTATAGAACTTGAAGTTCTTTAAAGCAGACTTCTTCTTAAATATGAGAGAGAATCTACATTAGGATAAACTCTCTCAAAGACACGATGAAGCAGAGGTCTACCTACAACAGTGTCCAAATTAGTGAAAGCACTCTACTCGTGGCACATGCACAGAGCTCAGCAGGATTTCTACATGCAAAACAGCAAAGGAGTTGGATATATGAGGTTCATACAAATCCATATAAAGAATTTTTACAGAACATGTATGCACAGAAAATGCAGTGGGGTGAGCAGAATGAGGGTTCTGGCTCACAAATTGGGCAGGTGCTAATGCTAACTTGGCATGTGAAGTTAGTCCTTTCCATGTACTTTTTTACGTATGGCAGAAGCAATATTAGAAGTTGAGCAATAAATATTACAGAATTGTCACATGTGAAAAGAAAACTTGTGCCCTATTCCTGAATTATTGGTGTTTCTTCCAGAAATACCTCAAAGTGACCATTCTTGTATTAAATTTCCTCCAGCAGTCATTCCTTATGCTGGCAGCATGTCCAAAGAGGTTTAGACAGCTGTCCGTTAACTACTGGAATGACATTCTTTGTTGTAAAGTCCATTTGAGACTGAGCTGACATTCAAGCAGAAACATAGTTGCAGCACATACCTTCTGAACTTTTAGGATCAAAATTCTAAAAAGAAATAGCAAAAAGCTGTGCATAATTGTGCATGTTCCCTTAAAACACTTAAACAGACAAAAAAATACTAAGACTGCATGGAAAATCACTTAAAAATTTCTCCTGAAATATCTAATTCAAAATTTGAATACACAACCACAATAATCTAATACAAATCGTAGCTCCTGGAAACTGCAGGTCTGGCAGACCCTAACAGCCAGAGGGGTATTCCTCTTTAATTAATAAAATAACTAAGTCAAAAGCAAACTTTAAAACTCTGCTTGTGCATTTTCTTTTTTCTTCTTTATTTTAAATTCTTTACAATGCATGAAGAAAATAATGTTAACGTTTTTCTCCTCCTTAGTCAGAAGAAAAACTTTCAGGAATATATGCCATTCTATTTTTCACTTGAAGAAGCAACAAGAGATATAAAGCTTGTTTTTTACAAGCTCTTTACATCTTACTTGAAGAGGAGAACACACTCATTATTTGACATAGACTTTTCATTCAAAATGGTGCTGAACAATTGCACTGAAATAGGTATGAACAGGCACATAGATCTTTTTCAAACAAATCAGAAGCAGAGGAGCAGGAGTAAGGGAACTGCCAGTGAATCTGTAAGGCCAGGGGATGACCAAGCTATAAAAGAAACATTCAAGGAGATAAGTCTATTGCAGAAATGGCAAATTAATTCATTGCCTCACTGCTCACTACAGAACATGTGAGAAAATGTCCTACATCAAAGCTTTTCTTTATGGCAGACAAATCTGAGGAACTGTGTCAAATTGAAGTGTCAGTAGAAAATATTACAGACGTAATCCACAAAGTGGTAGCAAATTATCAGGACCAGGTGGTATTCACTTAAGAGTTACCAGGGAACTGAAGTACAGAAAAAATCAACCTCCCTAACAGCAGAATGGAACATGGTAGAAAATATGTGAATTGTTGAAAAAGTCAAAGGAGTGTACAACTTGTCAAAGTATGGCATACCAATACAGTTAGAACTTTGTAAGGACAAATAAAATTAAGGCACAATAAGGAATAGCAATAATAGCAACATGGGTAAATCTAGTAGAGTAAGAGGAAGCAAGGAAGTTATTTTGTAGAATGAAATCAGAACTCTAACAGAATTTTGGCAGGGACAACAAGGATAAGGCTGTTTGATCAATACAGGATGTCTGCATCCCCACAAAGGTTTTTGATGATGGCTTTTTTGAAGGAATTCCAAACAAATCAAGCTGTCACAAGGAAAAAGGTCCTCCAATTGTTTAACAACTGAAAAAATTGTATAGAAAATGATTATTAATAGTGGCGGGAGACCAAGAAAATCCCACATATTGATTACCACTTTGACAACACTTGCTGATGATAAAAAAATTATCATCATCATAAAATTGATTGGGAAGAGGTACAGAAGAATCTCGTAATATGAACTAACCAACCAAAAAAACAGGTGAAATTCAATATTGGTAAATGAGAAAAAATGTGCGTCTGGGAAAAACAACCCTACCTTTGCTTCAGTTTTGAAATTAATTCAGAAAAAATGTTAGTGGAGCATTAATGTAAGCTGGATAGAAGTTGGAAACAAGTGAAAGAGGGATACAGACTATTAGGATTTATACTTAGATGAACACAGAATGTCTAAATATTAGTATTTCACAAAATATTTCAATGAAGAACACCATATCTTGAATATTTGGTACAGTGTCTGTCTATACCAAAAGATGACTATATGACCTGAAAAAAAAAAAAACACAGAAGAGTAGAAAATATTGTCAGAAATAGGGAAAAAAATGAACAGATAATCACTTCAGGAAAGCCAGGAGTGAAGGGGAACACTTCAATAGTTCTCTAAAACCTTCTGTGATAAAGCAATGGTGACTAGGAAAATGTTATTTGTCATTTCCCATATACATAGAATCACAGAATCCTTTAGGTTGGAAAAGACCTTCAAGAGTTCAACCGTGAATCTAACACTGCCAAATCCCACTACACCATGTCCTTAAGCACCACACTTACACTTAAACACCTCCAGAGATGGTAACTCAACTGCTTCCCTGGGCAGCCTGTTCAAAAGCTTGATAAACCTTTTGGTGAAGAAAATTTTCCTAATATCCAATCTAAATCTTCCCTTGTACAACTTGAGGCCACTTCCTCTTGTTCTGACACTTGTTACTTGGGACAACCGACTGAAGTCTTTCAGGGTATTACGACAAATTTCCTCATGAGAGGAATTGTCAGGCATTGGAACAGACTGCCCAGTGAAGCGGTGGAGTCACCATCCCTGAAGGTATGTGAAAGACATGCAGAGTTGGCACTTACGGACATGGTTCAGGAGTAGACTTGGCAGCGTTAGGTTCATGGTTGGACTTGATGATCTTAAAAGTCTTTTCCAATCTAAATGGTTCTATGATTCTATTCTATTATTCTATTTTTATATCATTTATACTAATTTACCAGTCAAAGCAAGCTTCACCTGCCACACTTCTCATGTAAACACAAAGGAATCATGCAGACCCGCAGGCCTTGCCAACATGTATCTTCAACAATAAAAATGACAAAAGCATAATGCTTCACTCTTACTCCAATAGTATAGAATTTCAAGCAGTAAGATAGATGGTGTCCCGCTTCCTTTAACATCCTACACAGATGTGCTTTAGTAAAGCTTATCAACAGTTCACAGCAGAGCTGTTGAAGGAAAAAAAACTAAATAAATACAAATAAAAAATGTACACGCTATAAAACAATGAAAGAAGATAGGGGGAAAAACCCATTTTCTTCATAGAGTCAAAATACAACAGTGTATTGTAAAAAAAAAAAAATTCATAAAGGTAAAAATATGCACACATCATTGTATATACACAAATCTTTCCCATAATCCAAAAAAACAAAAGTCCATTGGACAAAAACACTGTTAATATTATGCACTCAAAACACTCAAAAGTTATCAGATAATTCATCACCATGGTACAATTATTCATTGCTCAATCATATACTATGTTTCACCAGAGTGCTTAGTCTTATTCAGTGCACAGAATGAACAATGCTCTCTCAGCAGGGAGCAATTCAACATGTTGTTCTAATTTCATTGTTCCAGGTTTGGCACATCCCTTATTATTCACAAACTATTCAAATCCTGAAAATGAAACCAGCAATTTCCTTCTTTGCTTTTCAGTGGGCATTTATTTTTACTAGGCTTTGTGCAAGAACATGACATGATTGTCTCCACTTCACAGCTAGTGAACTGAGCCCGAAGAGGTAACAGTAACACAGAAAATATGTTAATTCAGGAGTGGCCAACTGTAAACATGTCAGGCATAGTCCTCCAAGTATTCAGCCTTATACACCACACGAAAATACAGACTGGTGATCAATAAGTTCAGCTCTCTTGTTCTATCAACCAACCAGCTATGTTTACACAAAACAAAACAAAACAAAACAAAAACAAACAAAAAAAACACCTGTCGATTTTCCAAAATTTACATTGTAAAGAGGGAAAGAGGAAGGGCATTCAGGACTGGAAACATTAACCTTGTAATTCTTGGAAGGGAAAACTTAGAAACTACTTCTGGGATCATCAGATATATTTTCTTGAAGAAAATATTTACTTTCATAACAAATGGGAATAGCATGTGTTGAGGCACATAGAGTTTTATATATATATTCTATAAAAATCATATTATGTACATAAAAACTCACTCAGGAAGGATTATACTTAAATACCAGATTACATCTGAAAGTTTAAAAAACACAATTTATAGGACTGACTAAATTGTTACTGTTAAGTTCTTTCACATGCATATAGTTAATATGGGTCTAAATAGTGGCTTGCCTTGATGGCAGCCATTCCCAAGAAACAACACCTGAAATAATGCCATGATGCCTTGTTACCACAGCTAATTCTACTTTTTTTTTTTTACCCAGTAACACCATGAAGGACCATGATTTCTGTATTTCTGACTAGAGTTAGAAAAACAGAGGCAAGACTCCTTTGGACTTTACTTCTTTGGAGAAAAGCGTGCTCTGATCTACAATGAATATCATTGGCCATCAATGATTGTCAACCCAGGCTTGAGGAATACATGTCCAGAAGGGCTACTGAAACTATTTGGAAAAGCTAGCAGAAAAAAAACTACAGGAATTTTAGATATCACCTCTTCTCTGGGGAAATAAAATTTCTTCGATTTTTCATCTGATGCACTCTGCAGCTGAATACTTCACAACTTTAAGAATAATGCCTCTCCAAAATCAAAGATGATTACTCCAGAAGACTGACTCCAAGCACCAAACTATTCCTCAGTTAAAGCCTAACAAATGCAAATCATCAAAATAAAGTGTAAAGCCACTGTGAAAATTAAAAGATAATAGTACCTTCCAGTGCTGTCCATAAACCAATATGTGTTTCTTGGCAATATCTAGGCGGTTCCAGGCCAACGCCAAATCTAGCTGATCTGCAGCAGACATATTTGTACCTAGGAAACAAGCAAAAGACCCAGCGTTTTTCATACATTGGTGTTACCCTTTGCTTTGAAAAGGTAAGCCAATAGGATTATATGTCAGATGAAAACAGGTGATAATTTTAGATAGGTACCTTTCAAGAGTGCAGTCAGAATTGCCAAATCAACGTCCTGCTGATCTTCTGATTCCGCATCAAATATGGTTATCTGTTAGAATTGCAGAAGTATACTATTTGAGGTAAGGCAGAGAAGTCTGTAGTTATTTCTTCTTGGTAAGGGCTGCGGTAGATTAAATCATACATGTTTTCAACACAAACAACAGCAAAGGTCTAGCCATGATTTTCCTTTGTTTCAGACAGAAAATACACCATTTTGCTTTTTAATACAATGACATCCCAGGCAAACTGGCATCAACTTACTGCATAAGAACATGAGTCTATTTCCTTTTGAGTGGCCTTTAAAGCTGAGAAACCTAAAAATGCAACATGGTTGATATCTACTCAGTGTTCCACTAGAAAACAGACATTCAAATAAAGTAAAACAAAAGATAATAAAAACACATTTGGTAATTTCTATTTTAGTGATCGTTGCTACAATTGTCATTGTTCCCATAACAAATACTTGGTACTCCATCAGGGCAGTCCAGTGCCAGTCCAGTGAAGATTTCAGTGTCTGCAAAAGCGGAAACGAACCTCACTTTTAAAATGCTGAAAAGGAAGACCCAGGGAACTACAAGCTGATCAGCCTCACCTCTGTGCCTGTCAAGATCACAGAGCAGATCCTCCTGGAAACTATGCTAAGGCACACGGAAAATAAGGAGGTGACTGGTGACAGCCAGCATGGCTTCACTAAGGACAAATTGTACCTGACAAATCTGGTGGTCTTCTATGATGGGGTTACAGTGTTAGTGGATAAAGGAAGATCAACTGATGTCAGGGACCAGGAGTTGTGCAAAGCATTCAATGCTGTCCCTCACAACATCCTTGTCTCTAAAATGGAGAGACATTGGATTTGACAGGTGGACCACTTGGTCACACTCAGAGAGTTACAGTCAATGGCTGGTGGAGATCAGTGATGAGTGGCGTTCCTCAGGGGCTGGTATTGGGACTGGTGATGTTTAACATCTTTGTCAGCAATATGGAGTGGGATGGAGTGCACCCTCAGCAAGTTTGCAGGTTATGCCAAGCTGAGTGGTGTGTTTGATACTCTAGAGGGAAGCGGTGCCATCTGGAGGGACCATGACAGGGTTCAGAGGTGGGCCTGTGTGAATGTCATGAAGTTCAACAAGGCCAAGTGTAAGGCCCTGCACCTGGGCCTAGGCAATGCCAAATAGAGATATAGGCTGAGTAATGAGTGGATTGAGAGCAGCCCTGAGGAGAAGGACTTGAGGGTACCAGTGAATGAAAAATGGGACATAAGCCGGCAACAGGTGCTTGCAGCCCAGAAAGCCAATTTGCATCCTGTGTCTGCATCAACTGTGGCAAGTAGGTCGAAGTAGGTGATTCTCACCCTTTACTCTGCTTCCTTGAGACCCTACCAGGAGTACTGTATTCAGCTCTGGGGCCTGCAGCACAAGAAAGACATGGGCCTGCTTGAGTAGGTCCAGAGAAGGGACATGAAAATTGTTAGAGGGCTGGAACACCTCCCCTGTGAGGACAGGCTGAGAGCTGGCATTGTTCAACCTGGAGAAGGCTCCAGGGAGACCTTATAGCAGCCTTCAAGTACATGAAGGACATCTTCAGGAAAGATGGGGAGGGACTCTTTTTCAGGGAGTCCAGTGATAGTTCAAGGATTAACAGTTTTAAACTGAAAAGGGGTAGATTTAGATTAGATTGTTAGGAATAAATTCTTTACTGTGAGGGTGGTGAGGCACTGGAACAGGCTGCTCAGTTGTGGGTGCCTCAACACTGGAAGTGTTCAAAGCCAGGTTGGATGGGGCTTTGAGCAACCTGGTCCAGTGGAAGGTGTCCCTGCTCGTGGCATGGGGGTCGGAACTACATGATCTTCAAGGTTGCTTCCAATCCAAACCATTCTAGGATTCTTCTTGCAAATGGACCACTAAACATGCCGGCACCTTTCTAAAGAACATTTCAATACTCAGAGATAATTTCTAGCACCTGTTATGAGGAGAAGAATAGATATAAACATTTCTAAACTACAAATAAGACACTACTACAGAAGGAAAAAAAAAAAAAAAAAAAGCAGGAATTGCTTGATCTTTCCTGCAAAAGCAGATGTCTGGCCTTTCACTAAAAACAGAAAAAACTGTCATTTCATAAGCAACCACTGAGACTTTAGAAGTTAACAGGCTCTGTGGAGCTACGCAATATATAAATTAGCACAGACACTTTTTACTAGAGTTAACACCATTACTTCTACAACTGCTGTGCCCACTCTAACCCACCAAAGAAACAGGAAACAAAGATAACAGCAAACGAAGACACCCTAAACTCAGATCGTGAACCCCACTCACAGACTCTCTGTGCTCCATGCATTCCATCAAAATGTGAAACAGATGACTGGACTGTTTCTGTCCCAAGCTAAATGTGTTTTGAATCATCACTAAGACCTCCTTCTTCACCTGAGGGCGCAGGTCCCTGAAAAACAGATATACAAGCAAGAATATTTTTAGCTGCTTCTTACCAGCCCAAATGACACCTCAGCAAAAGATGAAACTTGTGCAGAGACATATGAGAAATCTCTTCCATTTCTACTTCTCTGTTGACTTATTCCTGTCTTCTTTCAACAAAACAAAGCAAAGGTATCCCACAACATAAATTTTTATTCACACAGGCATTAGTTCTGATCATAGATATATACTATTGGAAATAGGACAAAGGAAAAAGTTAACAATTTTCAAAGGATCGTCTGTGAATATACAGCTAAAAACCACTAAAAGTTTAGCAATTTCTTTTCTTTCAATAATCATACAGGGATAAAATAAAATTCCTCATTATTAGTTCATTAGGCTTCATACCTCTCCCATTCCTTCCACCTCTTTTATCTTTCTGTTAACCTCTCTGTCCATATTTTCATTTACTTTTGAAATGTTAGGACTTTTTTTCTAAAGATAAAAAATATGGAAGAAAAGGCAAGTGAAGAAAGAAGTTCTCAGTACAACATACTAGGGAAAAATACCACCCCCCTAAAATAATACTTGAAAAATATAATAAATTAACCATTAAGATATAAAGTTTATTAAATTGTTCATACTTTATTTTAATTGGAACAAACCCGGGTCACCTTTCTAAAATTGGACTTTTTATTTTAAAAGCCCTTTTGACTTTGAAAAACTTTCAAAATATTATTATTATCATTATCATTATCTCTACAAATATATATATATATTTATCTCCATTTTGGACATAAAAATTTCAGCAAGGTAGATTTAATAGAGTGTGCATCTGAGGCTGCACTGGAGGTGACATTAAGAGTTACAGCTACACAAGGATGACAGATCTGAATTACCACTGGGTAAACCAAAGCCAAAGCCAAGGAATCTTAGTCCTTCTCCTACCATAGGCTGAGGCTCCTACAGCAACTAACCCCAGCCCTAGTCTCAACAGCTTTGTGCGATCCAGATGCAAACCCACTTACAGAATACTGATGGCAGGAGAAAGGATTGAGTCAAAACCCAAGCAGGCACTCTGGGGTCACCCAGCAGTGTCCCGTGCCAAAGGTGTAAAACATTACAGTAACCCAAAACAGCTAGATGCAGTTTCTTTTTTCTCTTAAAAAAAAAGTCTGAGTAAACTTGGCACAATAATTCTTTTCAGCATTAGTTTGAGGCAGAGAAGGAAGAAACTCTGTTCTCACTTCGCAGAAGCAAAAGCCAGCAAAAGACAATTACTAGAAGCATTAGGAATTATCTCAGAGGATTTGAGACAGGTGTTTTCAGGTCCCTCCCAATATGACAGACCAAGCAGGAGGAGCATTATGCCACTACTCACCCTGTATCACCTGTGTGTTTGTGGGTAAAAGCCAGGATATCTGCAGCTCTGCCAGTGCCCTCATAGACCACCACAGGGACAGCTGGGCTGGCCTTCACATACTCCCTCACCATTAGGATCACATTGGGGCCTCCTTCCACAACCAGCCCAACCACGGGTACACCTTGGCCCATTCCTGTTTCAAAACACACCTCACCAGTTACAAACAGGTCTCAATCACATTAAAAAAATCAGAACATCTGGTAAATAAATACTCATGAAGGAGTCTCATACATGGTTCAATTGAGACAAAACCGGGCCTTCACCATTTCTAATTTGACTTACACTTTTTAAGACTTTCACAGAACTTCTGCAACCAGATCAAAAAGACCACAAAAACACCCTAATAACATTGTACATGACTCTAGCATTGGAAAGAAGAAACATCCTTCAGAATACCTCTCTGTCCTTTTCAATAGCTCTAACATAAGAACATCAATGGTGTTTGAAATATTGTCAATATCCGTTTATCTACACATATAGAAAAGTAATCAGGCACTTCTTCACAGAGCTTTTCAAGTTTTACAGCAGCAGGGTGGTTTTTTTAGCAATAAGAAATAAATTTCAAATAAGATGCAATAAAATGGAAAAAAAAAAACCTAAAGATAAAACCAACCAAACAAAAAAACCCCTCTGACTTGCAAAAACTCACAGTAAGAAAATATATAAGAGCCTAAGTAATAAGTTCTAAGTAGGAACACACTAGAAATTGGGTAGTTATCTCAGTTTGTAAATACTATAATGTGAGCAGATAAAGGAAACAAGGATTCAGCATCATAACTTTGCTAATGTCTCTCTAACATAAGTCAAGATTTAAATCACTAAGTGTGAACTTCCACAAAAAAATGTATACATTCTAGTTCATAAAAAGAAATACTTGCGTATGTAATAAATATTTCATTTATTATTTTTATACCATAACTTGATTACTGTATAAGCAAACAATAGAAGTTATGCAATCTGACAAACATTGGCTGAATGTATTCCTTTCTCCACCAGTCTTTTTTTCAGTACCTGAGGAGGTCACAGGCTTGCAATATAGAAGAGTGACAAGGACGTAAGTAAGAAACGGGGGAAGAAGGATTCAAATTCCACTAAATGTGACCATTTTTCCACCTAGCAAAATGCTGGGAAACTATTCAGTCCTCATGTAGAGACCACGCAAAACTGCAAAGTAAGCAAATGCTCAGTATCTACTAAATAATTTAGCGTTTAGACTAAATTTAGACAACTAAGAAACTCAAATGCAATTTAGCTCGAATGCATAACGCTTTATAAAAATATTGCCCTTTTCATTTTCCTGACACTCAAAGTTCAAGACACGTGCAATTAATAACTTTCAACCTCAGTGAAATCTATGGCAAATGAAGATGTACAACATGTAACAGGAAACATCAAGTACCTACAGAACTTAAAGGACAGGTTTTTCTTCCATAAAGCTGACCACAGCATTACTCACTTGTGTGTATTTTTTGAAGTGATATGTACTTCTCCAAATTCCTCCTGAGCATCATTTCATTCCCATACTTGCCTACTGTCCCATCATCTGCCATTAGAAAATGAGAATGCATGCTGTTGAGGGTACTCAGCTTGCTGAGTGGATTACCAAGAGTCTGATACAGGCAAACTACCTAAGAAAACAAAAATAAAAAGATCTTCAAACAAAGCAACAAAATACCATGACTTACGTTGCCTTGCTTGTATGTATTTCTTCATCATATTGTGATCTTCTGAAAGCGCCCATCATGCTTTTTGCTGCTCTATTCATTTTATTCTTAACAGCAACAAAACCTCAGGTAATACCACAGAGAGCATTTCTCATTAGGCCTGCAGTCCTCAGTCAGAGTCACTGCTTCCCTCTTTTTGCAACAGTTGAGACACAATGGCATATTTTTCCTGGGTGTAGTCCCATTAAAACATGCCAGCATTTACTTATCAGGAATTATTTCACCTTACTAGTCAAGTGTTTTTAGACAGTTATATAGATTATGCCCTCACACTGGCACTCACATAAAGTTCTGGTTTATGAATAAAAATCATGCATATTAATGGACTATTTGTGTATACCTTTGAGCTGACTGCTCATCCTGAATCACACGAACATAGAAATACATCACTAGCCATCACAAGAGAATTGCCTAATTAATTACAACATTTCAAAAAGGAATTGCAATTTCCTGTAAGAAAATAAACATTTTTAAACTATTCATTGACACACAAAAAGCAAAATACAATGCTTCAACATGCCACAGAATTCTAATACTGAGCAAAGCCTAAGCCTCTGTTACTGAGAAAAATGATCAAGCCAGTGAATGAAGGAAGCAGAAAACCAAGTACGCAAGAAAGCTCAAACTTCCCCTGAACATGTAGGCTTTTATTATGAAAACGTGTCCAACTCACATCTTTCCCAATTAGATCCCTCTGGTTCTCAATGATACCCCATGGAGGAATCCCAACAGCACAGATCTTTCTCAGGTGTGGTGAGGCACAGCCTTTCAGCGCATCCCCAACATGTCTGGACACTCCTAAACAGACAATTAAATCATCAGTTATTTCTACATTCAGAGACCTGATACAGGACACCAGTGAAAGGGTTTCCCATAATTTCATTTATTCTGTGGTCACGTTTTAACCAGAAACAAGCCATCCCATCCCACTTGGATATTTGATGTGCACTGTAGGAATTGTGAGGCTCAGATGTAATGCATCAATGCTTAAAACTCAACACATATTCGTAATTAATAACACCCATATATATTGCTAATGGTGCTATCTCCCTCCATAAAAACATTATTTTTACACAAATGCAACAGACAGTTCTTCAGTAAGGTCACCAGATTGCACAAAAGCTAAAGAAGTAAAACTCTTTCAGTTCTGTGGCCTACTGACCCCCTCAGTTTTTGAGAGTAGTCTACAAAAAGTTTCAGATACTATACTAACAGGCTAATTAATTGATTATGATGATTCAATAATTTTAAATTATAAAACACAAGTTAAATTTAGATTTGAAAACCATTTAAAAACCACCAATCACAGTCCTCAGAACCTAAATATCTTAATGAATCAGACAAAACTGACTGCAAATAAGTTCTGGCTATCTACTACCAATGTTTCTTATTACATGCAGAATACTCTACACCTTAATAAAATATATGTGTATATATATAAAAAATATTCAGAACACCTGACAACAGCAGAGGAACATGATGTCACTCTTGGAATTATGCATTGTTCCTTCAAAAGAAAAGGCCTTATTTTGTGCTAAAATATCACAAGTTATCAAATAATTTCATTATATATTTGTATATGCTTTCGTGCAGAGAAAGAACACAGAGGAAGACTGAGACAAACAAAAATAATTATACTACCGCTGTTGATGCCTTCTGTAATTATCCATGCTCCTGTAGTCTCAGCAGCCTTCACCAACCCTTTGCTGAAAACCTGCTTGACCTTTGAGGGAAGCTTGAAATTTTGAATGCCTCCATGAACAGAGATCACTAGCTTTGGCAACTCCATCTGCCATTCCTTAACCATCAAGTGCAACAGCTGATCCAAATTGCTATCATAAGAGAGTCTAATATACTGGAAGAAATAATAGTGGGTAAAATAAACATCCACCAAGAGAATTAAATGCAACATCTTACAAAGTCAAAGTTCTCAGCATTAATGTCTGAAAGATTTTATGTAGAATTAGAACTTTTAAAACACTGCTAATATGATAGCACAAAAATACATCAGTGAGCAATACAATCAACAATTCAGATTATGTTTAATCGTGGTGAAATTCAAAGTAAAAATATTATACATACACTCTAACTTGACTTAAGATTCCACTGCTCTCTTAAGCCAAAGAATCTGATATCCACCCCAAACCACCATTTTTTAAATTATTATTTATTTATTTTTTTAAATGCTGAAATTATAAAGAGAAGTCAGACATAAACCCAGCACTTATTACCTTGGCATGGTAGGTGTGATCTCCATCTTGAAAATTGATTGTACCAAATGCATCTGTTGGACTCGTCTTTGTGTGTTTTTGCACAGACCATTCTTCATCATCATCTCCTTGAGAGGCAGTCTGACAAACAGGCCAGCTACAGTCTACTCCTGGGTGATCTCCAATCAGCCGTCCACAGCAACATCTCATATTAAAAATAAAGAAAATATTTTATAACAAACACACTTGCATGCAACTCTAGGATCTCCATCAGAATAGCCCAAATACTTTTTCTACAAAGAAGGATATTGTAGCTTGCTGACACAGAATATAATAAAAATTAACTCAGCTCAGCAATGAAAAAATGACATTATATTAAATCATAAATATGTTCTGTTGGATACTGAACATGTTCTTTACCTGATGAACACTAATAACAGCTGGGGAGTTGCACTACATGATCTTCAAAGGTCCCTTCCAACCCAAACCATGTTGTAATTCTGCATGACTCTGTAACAGTCTGAGTGTCCCATATAGCAATTCTGACCCAAGCAATGCAGCTCAGATTTACTGCTCTCATATGTGAGATTACAGAGGAGCTTCTCTGGACACCAAGGTTTGCTATGGTTATTACCACAGCTTATTCTAGCTTTGAAGGAAGATCTAGGAGTTACCATCATTAATTATGTGGAGAGGTGCAAACCTCAGCCTAGAGAGAACTCCAACATGACCTTTTCAATAACTCCTGGATGCCAGTTAAGTGAATATATTGAAGTGCAATGTTAAGGAAAATTTAGCAGAAGCTCAGTTAGCGTTAAAGGTTTGCAACTGGATGAATTACCCAGATTCCAAACTCAATCAGTATTACTGTCATACAGGCTTCAACAGGCTCCAGCCTCTTCTACAGGATTAACTTCAGTTTAATTTATAGTGACATCTGACAGTCCAGTTTTCCTTTAGGCATTTCAGAAGTTAATACACCCTGGGAAATAGAGATAAATTCTTCCCTTTTAGTCTTTAAGATACCAAACAGCCTCCGACGACCTGAACTCAATGACTGCCTCAGGACTCAGATGTTCTACTTGTAGACCTAGGGGCAAGTTAGACATAAACAACACCTGCAGAACCCTGAAGAGCTACATTCAGAGGGTCTTCTGTGAGGATGAGTGAGAAATAACTGGTGAAAGAGAAATAGATTAAAAATAACAAACAAAACCAAATCTCAAAACAAACCTAAGCAAATTAAGCAAATAAACTGCTTTAGAAAGGCACTTTTGATACCCAGAAACCATGAAATTATGCTTGCACTCCAGTTTTTCAGCACTGGCAAATTCATTCAATTGATTCAATGCTCTGCAAAAGCAGACTGGAGAAGGAGGCCTTACACACTCTTGAGGAAGTAATAATTCAATTAAAAATCTTATTCAGTGAAGAATTAAAGATTTTTCAAAGCCTATCATTGCAGAAATTATTTGAGCTGTATTGTGACACGTATGATGATGGTTAGCTACAAGTCAGAAGGCAATAGGGACTACAAAAAATGCACAATTTTTTGTCAGCCTAATTAAATGTGGATTAGCTAACCTGGACCACCTACACCTTTTCCCTAGCTGAGACAATCAGTAGGATATCACAGAAATCCAGGGATTTGTAAGAAAGAAGCCAGGCATGTGCTCACAACTGAATACGGGAAAAATGAAAAGGAAATTACCTAGCCAGGGGAGGGAAAAGTCTCACAGAGGGGATTTTATTGACAAATTACTCTCATCAGAAGTATTGCTCAATCTGACTGCTCTGCATGACTCCACAACAATTTGTACTTGTGGTGGTGGCAGAAAAAAAAACACAGGGATTAGCAGAGGTGGCACAAGAGCTGCTGAAACAAACCTCTGATTTGGGGACTTCGTTTTGGTTAACCCAAAAGAAAAACGCATTGTAATTTTGCCTTCTCTTAGGCAAACCAAGACAAGCCCACGAACTAAAGCAAAAAACTTCCAAACTGGAACTTAGAGAACAAGACAAGTCACACACAGATTGGAGAATAAGCCTTAGTCCAACACACTAAGTCACTTACAGCTATACAATTACATAACTATATCAGAAGACTGTGCGGGATCAACACAGATGAAGATCACTGCTGACATCATCTTGTCAAAAAACATGTGGACTCAGAATCCACAGTCAGAGTCACTATAGAGATAAATCTGAACTAAAAGTTTCAGAGCAATGTAGCTGCAAAGTAGATAGCAGAAGGCAAGCAGATTTGGATAAAATCGGCCCACAAGGAGCATGAGGCCAATGACTGTACCTGTTTAAGACTCTCCCTGCACACCTCAAAGGAAGAATCAGAAAAAAAAAGAGATAGTTTTTATTTTATTATTGGTCTTCAGAGGACAAATTTCTCTACAGCTGAGATACTAGACTCCCTCCTTCAGTTTTTTTCTGCTTGCTTCTTGGGGGAACTCCAGGGTAAGACACAGCAAATCTCAGGCAAAAATTGATGAAATATGAGAAATAAACATAGATAACCTATTGTTCTTTGGTCCTGAAAATACCTTGTGGTCACTGTACTGCTCCTAGAGTGGTCTCACAATAACAAGACCTTTCTTCCAGGGGTCATTCTGACAGTCAGAGAACCAGTAGAGTCCTAACTAAATACTACATTAAATGGCACTACTCACTTAAATGCCACATTACACCTTCTGATTCAGCAAATAGCAGTGCTTGGAAACACAGCACTGAAAAATAATCAGGCTCATCATCCATAGAATACACTTTCTAAAATCTGAATTAATTTCAGCCCATCATCAAGATATGAGCACAGAATTACTATCTGTCTCACACATTACTGTTCTGTACACAGAACAGTACAGCAACAGCCCCTCATACAGCAGCAAGTGCCAGAGCAACCTGTCTTTCCAAAGCTGAGATCCTACAGAAAGGAACTAACCATCTGACAAGACAAATTAGTGCAGTAACCTTGAAACTGAGAGGTCAAATGAACACTGAACTATTTCAGTAATCAACATAATTTGCATTACACACTTAACATTTACATGTAAATGCACCCAGAGGTGAGCTGCTCTCAGAACAGCTCAGTTATGCTGAGCACGCAGCAGAGGAACTGTATGTAGACCTGACACACAGATGTGCAGGGTACATGCAGCTGCCTTTACCTCAGAGACTACCATAGCAAGAGGTATCAACTCAAGAGGAATGTTATTTCCCAAGTTGCTCATGCTCTGCTCCAAGCTGGCACGCTTGCTCTCTCTAGCCATCCAGCAGGAGGGGACAAGGTGCTAAGGACTCCTGAGCTACCTGGGAGGTCAAAAGCCAAGACTAAGAGGCTCTCAGGAGAGCTAAGGAAACCAAAGCACAACATCACATACAGCTGTCTGGATTTTTTTCTCTAAAGTTTTGTGCTGTGGCAATAGTGATGGGGCTCAAGGAAGACAGGACGTGCTGAAGGAGGTGGCTGATGTCCTTGTGCAGCTACTCTCAATCAGCTCTCAAAGGTCAAGGAGAGCAGGGAGGTCCCAAACAGTCCCACGTAAAGTCTGGGAGTGAGACCTCCTGGAGCCCATGTCTGCTAACAGCAAGAAGAAGACAGCAATGTAGAACTTTACCAAGGATAAATCATGCCTGACCTACCTGACTGCCTTCTGTGACAAAATCATGGGGACAAGAGGGAAGCAGTGGATGTGATATATGTTCACTCCAGCCAGGCTTTTAGCACTGCCTCTCTCAAAATTCCTGCACCTGGGCTAGGACATTTTGTTTTGAGAGGGAGGATGTTTTGGTGGGTGAGGACCTGGTTGGGTGGTGGGCTCACAGGATGCTAGTTATGGGCTAGATACTGCCTGGAGGCTGGTATCAAACTGTTGAGCATCTCCACCAGTGACCCGACGGAGGGGATGGAGGGCACGTGCAGCCCTGGGGAGAGCAGCTCTGGGGCATGGACCTGGGCACTGCTGGGCAGTGAGCTGAGCCGGAGCCACCTGTGTGCCCAGGCAGCAATGAGGGCAACTGGTGCATGTGATGGTGTGAGCAGGACATGGCCCAAGAGCCAAGGCAGGGACTGTTCCTTCCAGCAAACTGGAAGGACTTCAGTGGAGAGTGACCAACCCAGTGATGGACAGTGGGGCTGGTGAGAAGAGGCTGTGGGACTGGGTATGGGAGTGCTGGAAGGAGGAATGGTTTCAGGAGCATCCAGAAGCACACCCAGCACCAATGGGAGGGGATGGAGGAGATGCAGTTGGGCTCTTCACATGTGCACGGCAGGAAGGTAAAGCCAGAAGCACAGCTGAAACATGGGATGCTCAGGCTGGAGATAAGGAGAAGCCTTTTCCCCAAGAGGACAACCCAGCAGCAGAGGCAGGGACTGGGGAAGGTGGGCTCTCTCTGATCTTGAGGGTTTTATACCCACCCTGGCCAGCCTGGTCTGACCCCCCAGCTGAGCCTGCTCTGGGCTGGGACTGGAGACCTCACCAGGTCTCTACCAGCCTGAGTTACCCTATGATCCTACAAATATATCATAGGTATTGATTCAAAGCATCTTTGCAATTACTTTACCTTCTTTGCCTTAAAGTGAAGGAGGGAGCAACATCAGCAACATGAAAGCAGACTCCTGGAGAAGTCACACTTTGAGCGACAAAAGGAAACCTGGAGGGTTGACACTGAGGTAAAAATAACTGCAGTAGCCAGATTACAAAATCTGGTGCCCTAGCAGGCAGCACTGCAGAGACCGTGGACAAAATATATTCCTAAAAGGCCAGATATAGTGACAATATGTGAGAAGATCTCATACTTGTAAGGATGCAAAAGTTCAGCACCACTTTCCTGAATGTTCATGTAGTGAGACCAGTCCACATGCTGCCTGGGACGTGTTTATGAGCACTGCCCTGAAGAGCAGATGAAGGTCATTTCAACACACCAGGGAAGTATGGACAAAGGTGCCACTAAGTTACTCAAATTTGATTAGCAACTATTAAATGCAGTTGTTATGCTTAGTCTTAGCAAACCATTGCATAACCCACTCATAAACAGTTTGAAAACCCTGGAAGTTCTCTGCAAGTAAGAAATCATTAACAGTCCTCATTTGCCTACAATATTAGGTCAAATTATAGTAGGCATCAAGTACAATCACATCACGTTTGGAATGTTATGGAAAATCACAGATCTCAGGAGGCACAAAATCTGCTTCATTAAATATCCAATAAATACAGTATAACCAGTTATAACACTCATGTGAAAATTGTTTCACCCTTGTTAGGAACAGAAAAATTCTCCTAGAATAAAGCTCTGTGTACACCTTAAGACGTACTAGACAAGAACAGTTAACATTTGGGAAAACCTACTTGCAAGAGAATGGCTAAAATGAACCTCAGCCACCCACACACATTCTGCATATATAGGCAGACAAACAAATAGGATTCACATGAATTTGAACAGCATGAAAAAGCTCAGCAAAAAGTGAAAGAAACAACTGCAAGTTTACCAAAACAAAACAAAACCAAACAAAAGCACCTCACAAAGGTATGGGATGTCTTTACAGAGAAAGGTGAAAGAAAAAAAAAAGGGGAAAAAGAAAAAGAGAAAAGAAAAAAGAAAAGAGAAAAGAGAAAAATGACAAAAGACAAAAAAAAAAAGAAAAAAAGAAAAAAGATAAAAAGAAAAAAGAAAAACTAAAAAAAGAAAAATTAAAAAAAGAAAAACGAAAAACGAAAAAAGAAAAAAGAAAGAAAAAGGAAAAAAAGAAAAAGAGGGAAAAAAAAAGAAGAAAAAGAAAAAATATAAAAGAAAGAGGAAAAAGGAAAAAGAAAAAAAGAAAAAATAACCCACCCTGTGGGCTGAACATTTCCAGTTCCTCTTCCTTGCTCTCCCACTGTAGTATTCACATTCATGCAGCTAAACGGTGTTTGATTAGGAGGCTGATTTGGTGGAAAGCTGATCTTGGTTTGGTTTTCCACCCCACCCAGGTTAATTTTCATACCAACGAGCTTTCCAGACCAAATAACAACATGATCACCCTGCGGGGGTGGGGGAAGCTAAGGACTGCAGAACTGCTGTGGTCTCAATTTAGTTGGGGTTAAACCACCATATTTTAAGCACAAGTTAACTTCAGTTTAGATACCCACCTATGTATCTGCAGGTTAACAGGAAGCAATAAAATCCTCCCTGCATTTCTGTTTCCAGAACACCTGCAAAAATCTTTGAATCTCTGCTCTAAAGAAAAATAAACACATGACCATTCGCTCAGAGGGATTTGTCCCTTTCTGAACAGATGCTGCACGCATAATTTGCCTTACTCACAAGGCCAACACCATTCTTTATTTCAACCTTTTACAGTGATCTGATTTCAAGGAATAACTTATTTGCTTTTTTGAAATTGAGACTCTTGTTTGACGTAAATCTTAGAAGCAAAATACAATGTGAAATAGAATGAAAAAACAAATAATCGCACTCATGCAGGTGACAGGACTAGTTAGCACCAGCTTGCTCCTCATTAGTTATCAGAAACTCATTGTTTGCTGTTGCTTCAGCCTTCAGAGGCCTTTAACACAAAAGAAATGTCAAGGAAAGATAAAATTTTTGTTCCAACAACTGATAATTTATTATCACAGGCATACAGCGTCAAAACCTGTTTAGGAACACCAGCTAGCTAATACAAACCCACACACAAGTTAAAAGCACCAAAGTGAGGTAATTTTTGTTCCTTGCCTTCCCAAGAGCAGAAGGTCAGAATGCCCACTAGAGAGATGAAAAATCTTCAGAAAACCTCTCATCAAAGATGTTTATATTACCATCTTTCTTTTCCCTTTGTTTATTTCTTCCTCTTTCCATAATTCTTACTGTTCTACATTTTTTTTCATCTCAGTCTCCACCATATCAACCAGGATATACCTGGAACTGTCTCCCATTAAAGGCATATTTCTGCCTTTCATTCCTCAGGAGAAGATTAAGACAAACCAATCCACATAAAGTATTTGCATAAAATTTTCTATTACAAATGAATTAGAGGTTATAATACGCTTTATTTTACTCTGATTTATGCTAAACATTCTCCAGTACACCACCAGAAATTCTGCTTTGACAATATAAGAG
Organism: Nesoenas mayeri; assembly: GCF_963082525.1. Taxonomy (NCBI): domain Eukaryota; kingdom Metazoa; phylum Chordata; class Aves; order Columbiformes; family Columbidae; genus Nesoenas; species Nesoenas mayeri. Next base: position 22,357,850 of record NC_137542.1, on the reverse strand, counting down.
GAAGTTTATTTTTGTTGTAATTACTTCCTTGACCAGGAATGCCTATCACTAACTTCAGGTCATTATAAAAATCAGATACGTATTTATGCACTCCTACCTGATTAAATTCTGGCACACCTGGCATCCTGCAGGACACCTGTGATAAAAGATGGATAATTAGCACATGCTTGTATAAATGAAAACATCTTTAGTGGTATTCATAAAGTATCAGTTCACCTGTGAAAAAATAATCATCAATATCATTAAAGGCTGTGTTCTTCTGAACTCATCCTGGAAGATGTACTGCGAAATTTCAGTTATTTGTTTGGCATTTTACTTCTCGGACTGTATCTCAAATCTGCATCTCATAGATGATTTATGTCTTATCTACTCTACACTACCCATCCATCCACATCCTCAGAATGTGACTTGACTGAGTTTATTTAGGCAACACCATGCACTAGATACCCAATCTGGAATGCCAAATTATGTCTCCTTTCTCAGGTCCTAAAACACAGGTTGAGGATTTGATCTTTTCATTACTCTTTTCACACTACACCAGCCTGAGCAGAAAACTCAGGTAACCGTGATCAGTGGCAGGCGTTATTCTAAGGAATGCAGAAACTGGTGGCGCAGGATTAGGAATTCCCATGCAGCAGTATCTCCATGTAACTCAGTCCCTCAATTGGATGCCTTACCACAGTTCTGGTTATTGGACTGAGGGCAACATATCTGAGAAGCATAGGAAGGTCAGTTGTTGCCAATTTCTAATTCAAATGAACAGCCTAATTTAAAATGTACTGATGATGGTATCTGTGAAAACCCAAAAACACCAGCAATTACGAACTTGGGCATTGCACAACTGTAAAGAACTTCATCCAAACTACACACAACACATCTAAAGAATTCTTCTGATTCTTTCTAAATCTAACAGAAAGAAAGTGAAATTCATTGTTTTACCTGTGAGGATCTTTTGAACTGGGAATGATGTGTGCACATTCTCTTTTACTGAAGACCTCTTCAATCCAAGATTTGGAGGACTGAAAAAACATTTCAAACATAATTGTATTCCTGAACTTAAGAACATAATGCCAAAAATTGCACTTGAATGTCTACATAGTTATATTCACATTACACATAACTCACAATGATTCCCACCACTGTGTTACATGAAAGCAGACACTATAAACTGAAGCTACAGCCCTGAAGAGTCCTAGCCCCAAGCTTTACAAAGATCCACAGAAAGAACAACATTAAAATTTATTCCCACCTCTTGCTAATAAACATGAAAATTACTTAGGGGATCTGCCAATCACAGAGGTACAATATGCAGAATAGAGGAAGTGGTGAGAGTGAATCAGAACTGCTTAAAGGACTGCACTTCCCTTCTGCCAGAAGTCTAGCAAATGGCTATCTCACTTAAGCTGTAAATGTCAAAAAAAGGCATGATTTTCTTTTTATCTGAAAGAGACAGTTGATTCCGTATTTTATCATTCTTAACAGAGTTATGAATAGATTAATCCTGGTTATATGTTTGTTGAACGAGGACTACAGTGAAATGCAAAAGCAGGGACCCAAGACATAAAGAGTAAATACAGTTATACTGACCATTGCTATCTCATTTCTCATGTTCATCTCACCTTCTATCTGTTGCCTACCTTATACACAGACAGCAAGCTCTCTAGGGCAGGATACCATAAGGTCCCAGTTTATGACTGGGCATACAAGGCAAACAGTAATCAAATAATAAACATTGACTCCTTATTCACTCCTCATGTTTAAAAATTATGATTCCTCTGTAAAATGCCTACCCTGTAAAAATACTTATGGTGTCTCCATACTCGTTTGTAAAATGTACGCTTCGTACAATGCCTTAGAAAATAATTCAATTCATGAGAATGCCAGTAATTCAACTTGTTAAGAGTACTGCTGGGAGCATTTTATGGATGGAATACAGCAATAATTCTTATGAAAGAAAATAGCTCTCTTTTATCTCTTGAATGGAATTATGATCCTTAATAAAGCAGTCCCGTTTGAGGTTTTTTTACTTCAGTTTCACATCCCTAAATACCATTGTATAATCTCCCAGCTAGTCACACAGTTATGGAGGGCCGGGAGCTACCTGAACAAACTGTCAGCTTGTCTGCAGGTGGGGACTCGGCTTCCACCAAGACTAATGGGAGTCCTACCTTTGGTTTTAATGTACTCTGAAACAGGCCCCCACTGACAAAGATGAAAGAGATCATTAAAAAGCAGTTTGCTGGTATTGGTGTGCATGTGTATTCTTCTGGAAGCAACTAATTGAATTGTGTCTGGTTAAGCTTCAAATGAAGGAGTAGCAGCGTGGAAGATCCTCAGGGCTGGAGAGAACACAGGCATGCAAGAAAATTAATTATCTTAGACCTACCTTCAATACAAAGTGCAAAAATTAAATCCACAGGAAAAAACCTTGGAAACAGTGAACAAATTTCTGTACCTGAGGGCAGGTACACACTGCTCTCAAAAACCTTTCAGTAGTATTTTTGTTAGGAATCAGGATTGTTTCGTGCTTTCTAAACCACTTTATTCTAGTTGTTTGAGCTACCAGTCAAAACAGGGACATGTTTCTAATATTACAATGCCCTGGGACTCTGATTTTTCTGAAACCCATTACTATTTCTGGTAATTGGCTTTCAATCAAAACCAGGGAACAAAAAATCTTTTTATGTTATGGCTTGCTTTGGATAGGAATGAACTTTACTAAACTTTTCATTAACAGGAAAGGGTGTGACAGAATGTCCAAGACCTTGACAAGCCTTATAGCATTTGTTGAAGCGACATGCTCAGCCTTGTGAAAGAACAACATCCAACTGCTGTCACTTTAATTTAGTAAGAGCACTAGTAGTTCAAAGGAATTTTGAGCAAGTTGTTGGCATCACACAGTCTCCAGTAGTTTCCCTCAAGCTACTTTACCTCCAGCACAACAGATTCTGTAATGCAAGCATTATCTGGATATCTTTCCAGAGGTGAAGGCCAGCTTTAGAGATATACAGCCCAGTGTAACAGGGAAGCACTTCATCAGCCTGGGCACCAACAGCAAAACATGCTGCCAGCTGAGCAAGGCACTGGCACTCAGCTAATCTGTATGTGAATGCACTTGAAAAGGGGTTTCAGACAAGTTTTTTATCTCCAAAGCTCAGTGTTCCTCATCATAAGTACACGATACAAGATAAAACACAAATTAATAATTATAAAGGGGGGAGAGGTCATCTGGTAGACAACAGCTGTTTGGTGTGGTTATTTCAACCCAAAACTTAACTTACAGTCCCCAGCAATGGCAATACACTGTGAGTTGAAGCTACACCATCTAATATGGGAGATGAAAAGGCTTCTTCTCTGCTATTACTTTTTTGAACTTCTAAGCTGTCTCCTAAAAATCATACCTTGTTTTAAAAAAATTCTCTTCCTTTAGATTTTGGAAAGCAGTTGGGCATTAAGACAAAAATATCAACACTTAAAATTCCAGATGTTTTGTGTGTCCTTTTTCAGTTTGGTCCAAAAGAAACTGTATTTTTCTGCAACTGAGGCAGTAAGGGCAGCAACCAACACACATCACAGCTATCACACCACTCAAGTCACAGTGGGTCTGGCTCAAGGTCCAACGAAGCCAATGGAAAAAAAAAACACCTACAGCTTCATATCACATCACATGAATCTAACTGTGTCTCTATAGAGAACATTGACAAAATTACCATTTATTTCAGATGAACAAGCTCACTATGAGACTTATTTGACCTTTGAATCTTGAAGCACCAGTGATGCACCTCACCCAGTGGCACACAGACTCCCCTGGCACAAGACTCATCTCAGTTAACTCCACTTTGGGATTCTCAGTAAAGAGGACTGGAAGCATTTCAAAATGCAATTGAGACAATACTGGGAGTTTTCACTCCTCCCTGTAAAGAAACATAATACCTTCCCATACAGATATTCCCACATTACTCTTTCCTTATTTACAGAAAGAGTTTGCTGGAGTTTTGTCTATGCTGCGCTCCTCTACCTCCCTGCTTCCTGTAATTTTTACATTTAAAAAGCAGCACTTAAAGAGCATATTATCTGTGCTCAGCTTGCTCTTTGAAATGTCTGTACACCAATGTGCGCAGCATGGGGAATAAGCAGGAGGAATTAGAAACCTGTGTTCGGTCAGGTGTTTATGATCTGGTGGCAATTACAGAGACAGGGTGGGACAACTCACATGACTGGAATGTGGTCATGGATGGCTATGTCCTTCTCAGGAAAGACAGGACAGCCAGGCATGGTTGGTGGAGTTGCTCTCTATGTGAGAGAGCAACTACAATGTATTGAGTGTTGTCCAGGCACACATGGGAGTGAGTTGAGAGTTTAAGGGTAAGAATTAAGTGGCAGGCTGGAAAGGGTGATACTATTGTGGGTGTCTATTACAGGCCACCAGATCAGGCTGAGGAAGTTGACGAGGTGTTCTAAAGGCAGCTAAGAGTGGCCTCACAGTCACAGGCCCTGGTTGTTGTGGGGGATTTTAACTTCCCTGATGTTTGCTGGAAGGACCATTCAGCCAGCCAGCCACAGTTCAAGATGTTCCTCCAGTGCATTGATGATGACTTTCTGATGCAAATGATGGAGGAGCCGACTAGGAGAGGAGCGCTGCTGGACCTCATCCTCACTAACAAGGAGGGTCTGGTTGAAGCAGTAAAGGTTGAGGGCTGCCTTGGTTGCAGCCACCATGAGATGGTGGAGTTCAGGATCTCGTGTGGCAGGAACAAAATACTGAGCAGAATTGCAACTCCGGACTTCAGCAGGGCAAAGTTTGGCCTTTTCAAGCAATTGCTAGGGGAAATCCCATGGGCAAGGCTGCTTGAAGGTAAAGGGGCCCAAGATATTTGCTTAGTGTTCAGGGACTGCTTCTACCAGGCTCAAGATCAAAGCATCCTGACACGCAGGAAGTCAAGGAAGGGAGCCAGGAGGCCTGCATGGTTAAACAGGGAACTGCTGGGCAAGTTCAAGTGAAAGAGGAGAGTTTATAGACCATGGAAGGAGGGGCTGACCACTTGGGAAGATTATAAGGCTGTTGCCAGAGGATGCAAGGAAGCAACTAGGAAAGCTAAGGCCTCCTTAGAATTGAACCTGTCGAGAGGGGTCAAGGACTTCTTCAAATACATGGCAGATAAAACTATCACCAGAGGCAATGTAGGCCCACTGATGAACGAGGTGGGTCCCTTGGTGACAGAAGATACATAGAAGGCAGAGTTACTGAATGCCTTCTTTGTCTCTGTCTACTCTGCTGGAGGCTGTTCTGAGGAGCCCTGTACCCCTGAGGCCCCAGAAGAAGTCAGGACAATGGAGGAGTTTGCCTTGGTTGATGAGGAGTGGGTTAGGGAGCAATTAAACAATCTGGACATCCATAAATGCATGGGTCTGGATGGGATGTACCCATGGGTGCAGAGGGACCTGGCTGAGGTCATTGCTGGACCACTCTCCATCATCTTTGGCAAGTCTTGGGAAATGGGAGAGGTGCCTGAGGGCTGGAGGAAAGCAAATGTCCCTCCAGTCTTCAAAAAGGGCAAGAAGGAGGACCGGGGTAACTATAGACCGGTCAGCCTCACCTCCATCCCTGGGAAAGTGAAGGAACAAGTTATCCTTGATGTCATCTCAAGGCATATCAAGGATATTAGGGATATATCAAGGTCATTAGGGGCAGTCAACATGGCTTCACCAAGGGGAAGTCATGCTTGACCTGCCTCATAGCCTTTTATGAGGACATAATGAGGTGGAGAGATGATGGCAGAGCAGTGGATGTGGTCTACCTTGACTTCAGTAAAGTCTGTGGGAGACACAGTCTCCCACAGCATCCTTACAGCTAAACTGAGGGAGTGCGATCTGGACGATCAGGTACTGAGGTGGACTGTGAACTGGCTGAAGGAAAGAAGACAGAGAGTTGTGGTCAACGGGGCAGAGTCTAGTTGGAGGCCTGTATCTACTTGAGTGCCTCAAGGGTCGATACCGGGGCCGGTATTATTCAATATATTCATCAGTGATTTGGATGAGGGAATAGAGTGCACTGTCAGCAAGTTTGCTGATGACAACAAACTGGGAGGAGTGGCTGACACACCAGAAGGCTGTGCTGCCATCCAGCGAGACCTGGACAGGCTGGAGAGTTGGGCAGGGAAAAATTTAATTAAATACAAGGGCAAGTGCAGAGTCTTGCATCTGGGCAGGAACAACCCCAGGTTCCAGTATAAATTGGGGCATGACCTATTAGAGAGCAGTGTAGGGGAAAGGGACCTGGGGTCCTGGTGGACAGCAGGATGACCATGAGCCAGAACTCTGCCCTTGTGGCCAGGAAGGCCAATGGCATCCTGGGGTGTATTAGAAGAGCGGTGGTTAGCAGGTCTAGAGAGGTTCTCCTTCCCCTCTACTCTGCCCTGGTGAAACCGCGTCTGGAATATTGTGTCCAGTTCTGGGCTCCTCAGTTCAAGAAGAACAGGGAACTGCTGGAGAGAGTCCAGCGCACAGCAACAAAGATGATCAAGGGAGTGGAGCATCTCCTTTATGAGGAAAGGCTGAGGGAGCTGGGGCTCTTTAGCTTGGAGAAGAGGAGACTGAGGGGTGACCTCACTAATGTTTATAAATATATAAAGGGTGAGTGCCATGAGGATGGAGCCAGGCTCTTCTCAGTGACAACCAATGGTATGGCAAGGGGTAATGGGTTCAAACTGGAACAAAAGAGGTTTCACTTAAATATGAGAAGAAACTTCTTCTCAGTGAGGGTAACAGAGCACTGGAACAGGCTGCCCAGGGGGGTTGTGGAGTCTCCTACTCTGGAAACATTCAAAACCCACCTGGATACATTCCTGTGTAACCTCATCTAGGTGTTCCTGCTCCAGCAGGGGAATTGAACTAGATGATCTTTTGAGGTCCCTTCCAATCCCTAACATTTTGTGATTCTGTGATATGATCCTGATGAAGCCTGGAATTTTAACATTTATTTTCATCTCAAATGATAAACGTGAATATAGCAAAAAACACTATTTGCAAAGTCCACCATTTTTTTCTTTGATTAAGTTCCTGTACCGATGGTAGTACTTCAAAATATATATATTAAGATTCCAATCAACCATAGGAAAAAATAAAATACAAGACTAAATCACCGTATTTCATCTCATGAAGCACAGATTTCAAAAGTGAAACACTGTAAGATGCAACACAGTTACCATTATTCTTAATTTTGTATAGGGTGAAATCTTCACTTGGTATCTAACATTTACACCATAACAATAACATTAATTTATTAATCTCAGGCTTTACCTATGTTTCTAAACTAATTATGTAATCAGGAAAAGTGTTTTAAACCTTTATGCTTTTTACACTCATCCATGAGTTCAGGGCTGAGCAAGTAAAAATGAAAAGAGCAGACGTCTGTACTGCTGTTTTTTTTCTCGTGCTTCCTAGCTTTGTAAAATATCTCTGGAACACACATATTTCCCTTCATAAAACTCTGGCTAATATTTCAAAACTGTCATCATTTACTTAAATATCAACAACAAATTAAAATTTCTCCCATCACTACAGTGAGGTACATATACCTCAGAGAGCATCAACCAATATCCTTTCTACCACCAAACCCTGTAGGAGACAGCAATACACCCACATATTCCTTCTGACTTGCAAGCTTCTGTTCTGATATATAGAAGAACTGAAGCCAAGCTTATATTGCTATTCTCCTTCCAATTTCCTTTCCAGAAAGTCCTGAGACCTTTGTTTGGGAGTTCTGCCTTCTCATTTCTTGCCAGTCTGAGGATTAAGATTGCTGCTTATACTTCCCTGCCACAGAAGAGGCTTTGGAGATTTCTAGACTGATTTAGTCAATGGAGTGGCAATAGTCTGGCTCTGAAAATTAAGGCACATGAGTAGTTTTTAGAAATTGCTTTTAATCACTTCTCCAATATCTTTAAAGTCTGAGATCCTTGCATAATATGGTATTAAAGGGACATTGCCAGGTCAAATTGGTTAAACATATGTAGCATTCAAAAATTAAGGTTTCCAGAATTAAAGAAAGAGATCAGAGCATAAAATCCAGAGAAACACCTGCACCACTCTTGCTTATGGGGAGTGAGAGCAGACAAAACTTAAAACCTCAGCCTCGCACAGAGGTAATCTGTCCTCCGAAACCCAGGGCTTCCATCAGCAAGGTGAGGGACCGCACGCCCGTCCTGCTGGGGCCACCAAGCAGGGATACACTGCCAGTCTCAGAGGACCAGGAGACACAGCCCTGGGACCACCTGCCCCGATTTCACCACTCATCAAGCACAAACGGGCGAATGCTTCAATTTTTGCCGCTGCTTTCTTCTGCCGCAGGGACTGCCCCATCCCCTCGTAAAGGACTTGCCAGAGTCAAAGCCTTTAGATGCACTGCACCAATTAAACACTGATAAGTAGGGGCTAATGTGCATTTGTCGAGCTCCGGAATTAGCTTTACTAAACCAAGATCTGCAGGAAACATTCAGCCCCTTCAAGACTAGACAATAAGCACTGTTCATTGATTGAGTACCAACCTCAGGAAAACTAGGTTACACCGCCAATACTAAACAACAAATTTTTAGTGTCGTTAGCTGTAGTTAGGTCCCCTTTGGGGTGAAAGGCACGGATACACACATTTTGTAATGAAACAGCACGCTGCTCCGGACACTGTTCAATTGCCAACAAAACAAAATGAAAAGGCACATATTTCTGTGTCAGAATAATCTTATCCATTATTGAAATAGAACCATTTATTGGATGAAACAGCAGCAGTTGCCCGCAATGACACATTGTAGATCCAGGCAGGGGCATATAATGAGAAATCATATAATGACTAGCCAGTTTCAAGTAACAGGTTAGTTCATTTAGGCAAAGTACAGTTTTGCTGGAAACTAGCCAGAACAATCGAGTTATAAGTCGCTTACTGAAACTGCAACAAATTTGCACTGCTAACAGAGAGCAACAATTTCTATCTTGTGTCTTAGCCAGAGCACTACTCCAAGAGCTGAAAAGTGCTGCCAAGCACCACACCTCAGCTCTGCACACAGTGTGTGTGTGGTAAATCCACCAAACAACCACTTTTCTACGTCACTTCTCAAGAATATGTATTTTCCTGAAGATATGAACTAGTATAGCCAATATTTTTGCCTTGCTAGGCAGGTTTAGCAAAATCTTAGCCCAAAAAAAAAAAAAAAAACAAAAAACCAAAAAACCATCAAATAACTCTCCAGTTAAAAAATTATTTGTTACCCTCAAAATTATTAAATCAGAGCAAGAGATCACCATGGGGCTAGTAGAATTGCCTCAGGACTTGCTGATGGCCAGAATTAGAAACACCCAAAAGATCCAAAACTGATTTTCAGTGCCCGGGAAGGTGGTAGACACCATTTTCTGGTGAAAGCATACCGGTGAGAAGTAAGCGTAGTGCAGAGTGTGACCAACCCTTATTCAAATACACAATTATTACAGCCACTGCAAGCATCCAGCCTCTGTGTTCAGCAGTGTCCTAAAATATCTTAAGCGCTTTTAAAAATTAACTACACATAGAGCAAATCACTTGCAAGAACATTAAATACCTGAATTGCAGCCAGAGTTCTTGTAAGCTAACACTCAAGACTATTTCACAAGAGCTCAGCCTATAAGCACATGGGTATCTCTTGAACCCTTACCCCTGGAAACATATCTTGAGCTATAAAAGCCAAGGTGGACTTGCAGGTCTCACTATTTTATGCATAATAGTTCTTAAGTAAAACCAGGACTTCAGCAGTATTTCTGCATCCCACAGCAACTGGTAAATTACTGCCAGCATTAAAGAGATTTCCAACTTAGCAGGCTGTCTTGCATAAACTTTTCAGGGCAGGAACTTTCTGGCTCAGCATCCATCACATGCATGCTTATGGTATGAAGTAATATAACAACTGATTGTAATAAAGAATACCACTGCAGATCCATGTAGGGTGGAAGTGCATTGTAAAACTCCAGGGTCATGTGCAATAAAATACGAACCCAATGTAAGGTTTTCAACAAACTTTGAGGTCTTGTAGAATTTCCTTGTGTTCAGGCTAACCTATTAGAGAACAACAGCCTGGTTTTGTAACACATGCTGCAGTTCCCCTGGCCTCCATCACTACAGTACATCACTGTATCTGATAGTAACTAGCATATTTTGCTTTTCCAGTCTTTCTTACCCACTCCTTTGCCCAAGTGTTCAGGACTCTCTACATCTGTGGGAATACTGCATTACAAGTAACTCGATTGGCAAGAAAAATTTCATCACTACATTTCAAAAAGACTTGCAAAGTATTGTGCAAATAATTTCATTTGAATGTGTTCACCGTGTCCACTAATAAGACAACTACCAGTTAATTCCAAACTGCCTTTGCAGGCAGACTGCACATTCAATAGCAGTGGAAAGTTTTGCTATTTTGCTCTTTTAAAGATAACATACCATTTCAGATCACAGCAGAATTTCTGCGATTGTTTCCTAGTAATTAATTGAAACACATCCACTGTAAACACATTTTCAGATCTTCACAGATACACTGCCTGCACTAACAGAAGCAAAGTGACCTATGCTTGCAAAGTAAATGCAGACCCCAAGTCAGAGAGGGATAATGGAAATTGTTAAAAATCTTTAGTCATACTGAGGAGATGTTAGATTATTTTCCTTAGTACAAATGGAGCGTATCAGCTTCTCAGAAAGATATAAATTCCGTTTTCAACCAACAGTGTGCTATGGCATTTTCTCTCACATATAATCAAGTGCACTTAACAGCTAAGTATGTATGCTTAAGTGCTTTTCTGGATCAGGGCCTTACATTGAAGGCTCATAAAAATGTTTCCAATATTTTGATCACAAACTTAGCCAGTAAAAGAAAAACCCTTCACCTTTAATGAGCTTTCCAACATGTTGCTTCTGATCTCAGAGTAGACCACACAACTCAATTGGAAGAATATTTCTGAATGCAAATAGAGGTGGGGTCATGACAGCAAAACACAGGAAAGACTGAATACAAAATTCTTCCCTTGTCAAAGCAGCCCCAGCTTGACCACTGGAGCACAAACCTAAGCCAACTGACAGAAAGCTCAGCTCAGTCTGAAATACTAGGCCTTTAATTAATTCATTAATTTTTATTTTCTAAGTTTATTAACTAATCAACTAAGCCTTTCTGCTATCCCTGAACATGTAATGCTTTGGAAAAACACATCAAACAGCACTGCCCCAAGGGCATGCCCAGCTCAAGGTGCAGGTGCTCATGGAGGGACCCCTGGTTTGCAGGTGGAGGGTCCAAGGAGACTCTTGTTGTCCCGCTGCACAGCCCATGGCACTGGACTAGAGAGGTGAGGCCACACAAGCCCTCACCTTAACATTTCTGCCAACAGCCCAGGCTTTTGCAGATGAGCTAAACGCAAGAAATCTCCAATCACAATTTTCCTCAGCCCTATCCTTGAAAACAGGCCCTCAAAACATTGCTAAAAATCCTACATTGGCATTAGACATTTTCAAGTTACTTAAAAACGGTTTCCTGGTCCATTCTCCAACTGGAAATGACAAAAAGTCTCTGTGACATGAAACATAATTTGGCCTTCCACCTTCAACAGGCCACTCCAAAACCCACTGCTCTAGAAGCACAGCAATTGTTGACAAAGTTTGGATCTGGCAGTTTCATAACTGTGGCCCATACAGGCAACGAAAAAATCTGTGCTTTAAGCTAAAAGCTGACATTTTACATTGCCAGCATTATTAATAAAAGACAATATAATACTGTATATCATCTCCTCTTATAAAGTAAATTCAATGACCAGCATAAATGTGGATTATTGAACAAGCTAGTCATACATAAAGATACAGAAAGATTCTTCTCAGGATTTTAACACAAGGAAAACAGTCCAAACTGCGGGATAAATTATAAAATACACACAAAACTTGTGGCAAACAAGAGCTGGCACCAGTAATAGGGTGAGAAATGGCAAATTAATCCAAACTATACTTGCAAATCATTATAAATCCTTAGATATAGGAACGGCTTTATTTTACTGTGTCTCTTTCAGAGACAAAAGTTGCAGGGTTTTCTGAATGAACGCTCCCACCTACCTGACTGACAATATTTTGGAGGTCAGTAGTACCATTCATATGCCAAAGAATATTAAGTATTTGGTCTTCTTTTGTTAACCAATGCAATGTAATAAGAAAATTCCACAAAATCAAGGCAAGTTATGTGTCCCTTTGAAACAATCTTGTTGCCAATCATTTTAAAGAAGTCAAAATTTAGGCAGAAAATGATGCTTCAGGTGTGCTATTCAGAGGGTCAAGATGATGCTTCAGGCTTTGCTCAGATTCCTACTTTGAGATCAGTGGAAGCCAGCGCTGCTTCTTTATTCGACATCTAATGTTAGCAAAGAGGTAATAAACTTGCTATTTTTAAAGCTGGGTCTCACCTACCTGGCACTGAGCAATCACAGAGGTCAAATGCATTCCTCCAGTGAAGAATTCAAGATTATACAGCACAAAGTTCTTCCTGGTTTAAACCAGGAGGAAGAGAATAAAAATAATTGCTGGTAATTTTCAGAGCTTTCTTTTGTTTGTTTTACACTTTCACAACACAGGGATTAATATTAACAGGGATTAACATTGACTAAAGAGGTGACTCTGAAGAGTATCTGAAGTATCTAAAGTGGAAAGCCAACTCAGTTTGCGAAATTCAGCTGGAGTAAGCATGAAGGTTCCAGTAAGTCACAGCTTGATAGCAATCTGTATTAAACTGTAATACTATGAAACTGAAAGGATGTGAGCAAGCCACACAGCTCACCGTTTCAGCCACATGACTGTCCGCTCTCACTCCTGACAGCATTGCCCTTCTTGCTCCATCACTTGTCTCACACAGCAATGAAATCTTAATGGGCCTGACAGCTGCATACAGCAAGACTGTCACAAGATTGAAATCCCATCTTCCCAAGAGACGGAGCAGGTTTGGACAATTTCTGAGGAGGCTGAAGGCACACTCATAGCTCTGCATTTCCTACACCGCCGTGGCTCATCAGTCTCCTCAGTCCTGCCCACCCACCACCTTGCAAAAAAGCTTTCCTGTCTTGCTTTTAAATGTAAGTCATATTGCTAACCCACTGAATGCTGCAGACCCAGAAACAGCTGACTTGACCCAGCTGGAGGAAGATCCAGCCACAGCCAGGTAGCAGTTGTCAGGGACTGCAGGGATGGAAGTGTCCTCCTGCCCCTTTACTACCATGGCCACCTGAACACACCCTGAACAGGGTCTTTCTGCACCTTCGGCCTCACATGCCAAGATGCATTTTGCAATGCCAGCCTTATTACCTGGCTTGTTGCACTAGAGGTTGCAACAGATGCCAAAAGGACCCCCAAAATGTGTGTTTCCCCAGGGCCAGGCAGCGAGGAGCACCTGCAAGGGCTGTTTATGTTGGGCTGTGCAGGACAACCTGGCAGCCACCACCATTGCCCTCCTGGCATTGAGGAGGGCTGCGATTCCTGGCGCCCACCACGCCAGGCTGCGCTCCGAGGCACACTGCCCTGCAACCCAAAATGTCTCTGCTCCATCCTGCTACCGACATCTCTCCCCAGCTCGCAGCCCCACAGCCTCCCGGGAGCGCACCCTGCTCACCAAGCTGCCTGGCTCCATCCGTGTTCCAACGCTGGCCTGAGGGGTGAGGCAAGAGCTGGAGCAGGGGCAAGGAGGGCACTGCCAGGGGCAGGGACAGGGCAAGCTCACAGCAAGGGCTGAGGTCACCTGCCACCGCCACCCAGCCCTTTCAAGATGCTGGTGAGTCAGCAGGTGGAGGGACGAAAGTATTTTGTAAGCTTGTGGGATGTACCAGTAGAAGCTCCTCTACCCCTCTGTGGGGCTTAAATTGCACCAATGTAATGTCAACAAGTGCAGTAGTTCATAGCAGTAGGACTGTGATCAAATCTGGGATTGTCCCACCCCAGACAGGCTGGTAAAAAAAACTATATCCACAATCAGACCTCAGCAATGCAACCTGACCCAACACTGAAGTCACAACAGGTTACCAGCCCTTTATAGACGTGACCAAGTCCATCATCGCCTCTGTGTAATCCCTAGCACTACATGGCAGCTAGGAAACCACTTTCCTAATGAAAATGTGTTATTTTTTGACTCTGAGGGCCTGGCACCAAGGCACAGCCATAGCCTTGTTTACCAAGTTCCAGACCATTACACCTGAAACCACCGAAGGCTGGCAGCTGAGTGTCTGCTCCATCACAGATCCTATGCAGTTTCATCATTACTGGCAACACTGAAAAGGGCTAAACTCAATTCTCATCCCTGAGATTTAGTAATTTGGAAAAAACAGAAACACCCATTTCATTAGCAGCCCAAGAACATTTGATTTGGAAGCAGTGACAACAAGATGTCACATCATCAATGGATTTTAAAAACCCCCTTTTCTGTTTTTCAGTTATCAGCAAGGAGCATGAGAGCACACAGCTTCTGTCCTAGTGAAAACTGCAAGAAACCCCAAAAACAGTTTTTAGATGGTTCCTTCTGCTCCCATACAATGGATAGAGGAAACTGGACAACTCAGAACAGCAGGTACAGCAACTGCACTATGTCAGAGACACAAAGCAACGCCAGACCCAAGAAAAGAATGAAGACAAGTGCCTAATAAATCCTGCCTTTCTTGAGGTTTAAGCGTTTTACCTAGAGCTATGGCTTCCCAAATGCGCTACTTTTCTTTCAGGACCGGCAGAAGTTGTGACCAGCTCCCAAAAACTGAGGTAAAATGTTAGAGGTGAGAACATAAAGCAAAGGAACTAGTAAATCAAAGCATACAAAGTGGATCGCAATGATTCACATAATATGCATGTTACACAGAAATATGTTTATGTATTACAATATGTTTACGTATTACAAGAATCCGCAAAGCTTTACACAATAGTTGACAGAGCAAAACAACACCAAGGGAAGATAAAAACTTGCTAAATCATGGCACTTCAGCTTCCCATTGTGCTTTGAACAGCCTGAGGAGTCTCAGACTCATTAGTGCAATTCTTCAAAAATTGGATTACTCAGCTTGGACCTACCACCTCCCCAAGTAGCACCCAAAAGCCTATAGATTGGCTTGTTGGGGGATACCCGGAGGGACCCACGTCTTCAGTTGACATGGTGCTACCGAGTGAAAAACAAATTGAAGATTGACTGAGTCATGAAAAATCATGATGACAGAGTGATGTATTTAGGAAACAAAGTAGGAAGAGTATTACACATAGTTCACATAGATTGTCCCCTGGGAAATTTCGTTCAGCTTCAGCAAATGTAACCAGATTAGATCCACACTGATGGACACGATAGATGGGACACAGCAGTCCAGCCTGGTCTGTGCCATCCTGTTTGTAACATCAGTCATCAGTTGTGCCGATTAGCAACATAAAGGGATTGTCCTGTTCTTACTGCTGCAGCCGTCCCCGCCATGCTGTCCTGTACCACAACCCCACTTTAAAGACAATACCATAAATCGAGGACAACTCTGGCCCCACAACCATTAAAACCCATGTTCTATTATCTCTGGGTACCTGCGACTGCGGTTATGTGAACAAGAACTCCTTGGAATGACAGAGGAGTGACATGATGCAGCTGCCCAGAGCCTGAGATTCTGTGTAAACAAAGCGGCCATGACATATGCAAAGCTTCGCTGGTGCCAGAGGGACCTACACTCTTATGTTTCAACAACATTTTTGGAAACTGGGACCTAGGCCCATAAATTGTTTAGATGTTTTTGAAAACACTACCTGCAGCCCAGAGCTGAGTACTGTGAGCACTGCACAATTGCCTGCATGCATGGACAGACAGACATCTACTAAGACCTCATTTTCCTTTACAAGCTGTAGAAATTACAAACTCATCTACCTTCTGCTCTTTTAAACTACTACATGACTTTTTGCCTTCCACTTAGGTGGTCACAAATGTCAGGAGGTGGGGAGGAAGAAGAGACAACAAATAATGTGCTCCCTGTTCCTGCAACATAAACAAACTTTAAAAAAAAAAAAAAAAAGGCGAATCTGGCAGAGAAATGTCTTTCTCTGGTATGGTTCTGTACGAATCTTATGTTTTCTAATCTTATACTCCTTACTTCAGGGACAAAATACTTCAGCACATTGACTACTTAGTAATTTCTGTGCCTCCTACCTTGTGACAGCCAAGAAAGCTTTGGCATTTGTCCATTATCAAGCCACAAAACGATTAAGGAAACTTAAGTTCGAACATAATCTATTTGCTGCTTATCATGTGTTTTAATACTACAATATAAGCCTGCTACTAGTTTAAATATACCAAAAAAAAGTCTATAAACTGATTTCACAACTTCAGAGTACATGTTTCTTTAAAAAAAAAAAACAAACAAAAAAAAGGTGTTTCCTTAAACTCATTATAGTCTCACACCAGTATGAGTTTATTCTTATAGGTAACACTGCAGTTCCCCTGGGAGGTCCAAAATACATTAAATCTCTAAAACCTGGGCAGTCCATTTTGGTACCAAGGAAAGGAGTTTGTGGTTTAACTTCAGGTGTTCCAGACTTCACACACTAGCTCGTTTTTTCTTATTGTACAAGCACATACTGCGTATTCTGAAAATTATATTCATAAACAGAAATACAAAGAATATTCCACTGTAAACGTGCTTCTTATATCAGTAAACATATCAGAAATGGATACATTACATATTTTGCTACAGAATGATCTGTGTGAAATAGCATCCAGTCTCACGATTTTACATATAGTAGCAAAGATATGTTCTTAAAATCCCAGTGTCTCAATCACATACATTTACTCTTTTTTCTTTTTTTTTTTTTTTTTTTAAGAAAGGCTTCAGTCAGCCTCATGGTAAAAAGAAGTGAACAGTGAACATCTACTGGAGCCAGAGGCACTTATCTTACATATTGCATCTAACCATTGTAAACCTCACGGCATTCAAATGGCACCACCACAAAATCACCATGCGATATCCTGCTAGAAGCGTGGGCAATCCTTTTTGCTGGAAGCCTCTTATGGCTGCTAGAATACAAGCAGGTGTGTGTACAAAATCACTCGAGTCCACACCTGCAGAAGCACAGGGCGGTGATCAGCATGGAAAACAGGGCATTAAATCATTGGCAAAACAGCCCCCTGTAGCCTGAACTTTCCTCAGTCCAACAGATCTGGTGACTCCCCAGGTTGCCTGGACTTTCAGATGAAGTCTGATGCCATTACTGATGGGCTCAAATTCCAGTCATGACAGGGTGAGTGCAGTGTATACCACTACAGAAAGAAGAGCATCTCTCCATGCCGAGCGCCGGTGAGCTGGTGACCCCATCACCCGCTGCTTCTCCCTCAGGCCGAGGGGACTTTGATCCCGATGAGGACCAAGGGGATCAGCCTTAACAACTTCTCCCGCTCCTGCTGCAGCCGCCCTCCGCGGGGGTATCGCAGCCCGTCCCTGGGCGGAGATCGGCGAGACCCCGGCCAGGCCACCCTCCGCGCCCCGTCCCCGCCTGTACCGCCCTCACCTGCGGGGCGCCTGGTTCGCGGCAGCCCCGACGGGGTCTCTGCGGGGGAGCCCGCGGCCACCGATCCTCCGCCGCCGCGCAGCGATCGCGGGGCGGGTGCCGCCAGCTGCAACCCCGCCAGTCCCGGCCGCCGCGGCAGACCGAGTCCAGCTGCGAGAAGAGCAGGTCCCGCCACGCCGCCATGCCCGGCGGCGGCGGCGATCCTTGTCCCGCGGCAGCGGAGGGCGGGCGTTGCGTCCGCGGGGCGCGGCAGTGGCGGGGCGCCGTCCTTTACCCCCGGCTTCTTGGCTGCTTGTTTGCTTGGTTTGTTTTTTTTCCCCGCTATCGGAGGGTACACGCTGCCGCAGGCGAGGTTCTCCACTTCGGGACAGCCAAGCGCCGGCACTGCCTGCGCTGCCGCTCCCCCGGCGGCTCGACAGGCGGGTGCGGTGCCGGCTCCGCAGCCCCCCGCGGACACGCTTCCCCCCGGCCCCAGCGGCGCTTTGCTTCACCACCCTGCCAAGTTCTTCATCACGTCGAGAAACCGGGTCGAAAGTATCCCAAGCTCCGAATACGGTTTTTGGCTCGAGTTTGTGTGCGTCTCAGTTGTTCCTCTAAAGCGCTTCAGTTCTTTAGTTACTCTGCCCTGCCCTCTTACCCGCTTTTTACCTAATGTTTCATTCATTTTGTTCATTTCAGCTGTGCCATTGTATTGACTGTGACTCAAATGTCTACCTTTCTCTGGATTTTATCTGTATTTCCCACCCACTTACTCTTTCTAAATGTTTCTTCCATTTTGTGATCCCTCCATTTCTGATTTTCCTGCCCAGACAAGTCTCATGTTCCTCTGTGGTTCCCAGCTCTACCACATCCTCCTCTCCTACAGGAGAGTCCTGCCTTCAGACCGCGCTCGCTCAGCACAGGGAGCCTGCGAGAGCACCAGAGAGAAGATGTTCCCACTGTCAGGTCAAGCACCCAGTCTCAGCAGCACCCTGACAACCAGAGCAGAAAAGCCTGCTCGCCCTTGAGGTGTGCCTCAGAGCCTTTAGAAACATTCGCTGTTATATTTTGCAGTGGTTTTATATAAACTACTATTTGAAAGACAAAGAGGATGAGAAAACTGTTTCAGTTCCCTGCCAGACATAAGTTTTCTGCTTCTTACACTGCTTCTGTTTTGTCTTTAGACTCCTTATCTTGTACTTCTTACATAGCAGGCCTTAAAAAAGCATTATGGCTTCCAATAACAGAATACACCGCTAGAAATTTTAGCAGGTGATGAACAGCCTGTTCATTCTTTCCCTAGCTGCACCTTTTAAGACATTAAATTATTTTCGATTAATTTTTCTCACATGAGTCATCCTACCTCAGCATAGAAATTTTCAGCACAATTTACTTTTTTCAGCATTGTTTAGAAATGAAATAAAGAAGTGTTCTTTTAGTAAGACATATCAGTCACTGTTACCAGGCCCACTCTTCATATGAACCTGAACCCTGTAGGAAATCCCAGCACATGCAGATGCCCTGGACTTTGACTGGAACTTAGATAGGTGTATATATCCCTCCAACTGCAAGCATTTTCTTAATTCTGAATTTCTGCCATTTATTTCTAAGTTGTGCATCTTCTGTCAGACATGAGAAATTCTCATTCTTCCCTGAAATCAAGACTCAGCATTTGTAATCTAATACAAAGACCTAAAAATCTGCTCTGCAAAGCTGTACAAACGAGTTCTCATTCTGCAAATTCTTGCACCCAGTTCCCAGCACTTCACTGATAGGAAAACACGTGTGGTGTGTTTTATAACAGATATTTTAGTAGTTCAAAGTCCACATAACTATCATGTCCTTTTTATCCTCTTGGGTCTAGAAATCGAAACTGATGAGCTGTTCTCTCCTGCAGTCCTACTGCAGAATATCAGTCCTATTTCTACAGACTTACCTTACGATCAGCGCTATCTTGCTTGTCCATACTTTCTTCTTCTTTTTTCATAAGTCTTACATTCCCAGTGTCTAACCGTCACTTCAACAGCAGTGTGGCCAGCTCAGTTCTTGGATGCCCATTGGGAACAAAGGTTCACACCTTCTGGTTTTCAAGTCCTAAGTAAATGAAATGCAGACATGTCAAAGTATGACTGCATTAATTAATGCATAAACTCCCATTGTTTTCAAAGTCCAAAAATCTCCTACCAAAACCAATCTTAAAGGAGGATAATACGCTTAACAGAAACTTTAACCAAAACAGGAATGGCTTTGTTTCTGTTGTTGCCATGGAGTGCCTGTAGGCACAAGCATCCAGATACCCACTCTGTTCACTATGTTCTGGTAGATCATACCTGCTGTCCAGAGCAAGCAAATAGAGCAGGACGATGCAGGTCGCATGGAAGGACGTGCAGAAAGGGCGGGGAAACTCTGCCAGCTCCACCAGGGGGTATGGTATCCAGCCAGCAGAAAGCCATGGCATCTGTAAGGCCAGCCCCCAGCACAAGTGATGACTGAGATCTGGTAGGAGGACACTGCCACCCAGGTGTCAGGCGGCAGGGTGTGCCCTGCTCTTACGCCAATACTGGACGGCAGCAGCAAGCACAGCTGTGGGAGGTGTGCCCAAGTGGAGGAACTCCTCCACTCAGTGACGGAGCTCAGGCAGAACGTGAGGAGGCTGAGGAGTATCAGGGAGTACGAGAGGAATATAGACTACCAGAGTCACACCCTAGCTTCCCCTGGGCAGACCCAGCAGGTAGACAGGGCTCACAGCACAGAGGACTGCCTACCCTCTCTCTGCATGGTGGAACATAGTGACTCAGGACAGGTTGTAATTGTGGCACATTCCTGCCCAGCACAGGAGGAGGGTCTCTGCTGTGACTTCCTCAGCTTCCCAGGGTCCCTTGCAAAAAAGGTATGAGGTTCTGCAAGTGGAACCGAACAATATAATATTGGGGAAGGTGGTACAACTAAGTTGGAGGTGCTGCAGAGGATAAGCCAATCTGCACCCCCATCAAAACAGCTGTGTCAGGAACTTGCCTTCCACACACTCCATGAGTTTGTTGTTTGTGAATACAGAAGGACTCATGGGTAATTTGTCAGTTGGACTCTGCCTTGGGCATGAAATGATCGAGTTTTCTATTGTTGGACAAGTAAGGAGGGTGGTCAGCAGAACTGCTACCTTGGACTTCTGAAGGGCAGACTCGCATCTGTTTAGAAGGCTGGTTGGCAGAGTTCCTTGGGAGACAGTCCTGAAGACAAACAAGTCCAGGAAGGCTGGTCGCTCTTCAATAAGGAAATCTTAGAGGCGCAGGAGCAGGCTGTCCCTGTGTGCCAGAAGATGAGCCAGTGGGGAGGAGGATCTGCCTGGCTGAATAGAGAGCTGTGACTGGAACTTGGGAATGAAAGGAGAATTTATAACCTTTGGAAGAAGGGTCAGGCTACTCAGGAGGACTACAAGGATTTTGCGAGCTTTACAGGGAGAAAATCAGAAGGGCCAAAGCCCAACTAGAGCTAAGCCTGGCTACCGGTGTAAAAGGCAACACAAAATGTTTCCATAAATACATGAGCAACAAAAGGAGGGCTAAGGAGAATCTCCATCCCCTGATGGATGTGGGGGGGAAAGATAGTGACAGAAGATGAGGGAAAGGCTGAGGTACGAAATGCCTTCTTTGCCTCAGACTTTAATACGCAGAACAGTTGTGCTTCAGGTAGCCAGCCCCTAGAGCCAGAAGACAGGAATGGGGAGCAGAATGAAGCTCCAGTACTCCAAGGACAAATGGTTAGTGACCTGCTACACCACTTAGGCACATACAAGTCTGTCGGGCCAGATGGGCTCCATTCAAGTGTACAGAGGGAGCTGGTGGAGGTGATCACAAAGCCACTTTCCATTATTTATCAGCGGTCCTGGCTAACTGGGGAGGTCGACAAATACGACACCCATCTAACAAGAAGAAACAGAAGGAGGATCCAGAGAATTACAGGCCTGTCAGTCTGACCTTGGTGCTGGGGAAGGTTGATGGAAAAGATCACCTCGAGTAACATCACATGGCACATACAAGAAAACCATACGTGATCAGGCCCAGTCAACATGGGTTTATGAAAGGCAGGTCCTGCTTGACCAACCTGATCTCTTTCTATGGCAAGGTGACCCACTTAGTGGATGAGGAAAAGGCTGTGGATTTTATCTACCTAGACTTCTTAAAGCCTTTGACAATGTATCCCACGGCATTCTCCTGGAGAAACTGGTAGGTCATGGCTTGCGTGGATGTACTCTTTGCTGGGTGAAGAACTGGCTGAATGGCCAGATTGAAAGCGTTGTGGTGAATGGATTCAAATCCAGTCGGTGGCCAGTCACAAGTGGTGTTCCCCAGGGCTCAGTATTGGGGCCAGATCTGTTTAATCTCTTTATCAATGATCTGAATAAGGAGACTGAATGCACACTCAGTAAGTTTGCAGATGACACCAAGTTAGGTGGCAGTGTTGATCTGCTGAAGGGTAGGAAGGCCATGCAGAGGGATCTGGGCCGGCTTGATCGTTGGGCTGAGGCCCATTGTATGAGGTTCAGCAAGGCCAAGTGCCGACTCCTGCACTTGGGTCACAACAACCCCAGACTCGGGGAAGAGTGGCTGGAAAGCACCTGGATGAAAAGGACCTGGGCGTGTTAACTGACATGTGACTGAACATGAGCCAGCAGTGTGCCCAGGTGGCCAAAAGGGCGAACAGCATCCTGGCTTGTATCAGGAACAGTGTGGCCAGCAGGACTAGAAAAGTGATTGTGCCACTGTACTCAGTGCTGGTGAGGCCCCACCTTGAATCCTGTGTTCAGTGTTGGGCCTCTCACGACTAGAAAGACATTGAGGTGCTGGAGAGAGTTCAGAGAAGGGCAACGAAGCTGATGAGGTGTCTGGAGCACAAGTCCTGTGAGGAGCAGCTGAGGGTACTGGGGCTGTTTAGCCTGGAGAAAAGGAGGCTGAGGGGAGACCTTATCGCTGTCCACAACTGCCTGAAAGGAGTTTGTAGCATGGAGGGTGTTGGTCTCTTTTCCCAGTAGCAAGTGATAGGACACAGGGAAATGGCCTCATGTTGCACCAGGAAAGGTTCAGGTTAGATATTACGAAAAGTTTCCTAATGGAAAGGGTGGCCAAACACTGGAAGAAGCTTCCCAGGGAAGTGATTGAGTCACCATCCCTGGAGGTGTTTAAAAGATATGTAGATGAGGTTCTTAGGGTCATGGTTTAGTGCTAGTGTTAGGTTATGGTTGGACCCGATGATCCTGAGGGTCTCTCCCAAATAAAATGATTCTATGATCTATGATTCTATGTTTTTTCCATCAACTGTATTTAATCAGGCAGTATCTACTAAAGGAATGTTGAGATTTTAAAATGAAAAAGTCAAAACTAATCTACATCTTATGAGCTCATCTGTTTTATATTGAACTCCCAGTTTCTTTGTTTCATCATCTCCAAACATGCTGAAGAGACTGAGTTTCATAAGACTATGATCAAACTTTACCTTTGCCTTGGTGCCCAAGCAGATCTTCAAGAACTGATGAAGCAGTAAAGAGAGGAGCATTGAATAAAACTGGTAAAGACTGCTTCTAGATTTCTCCCTGTCCATATCATCATCAGCAAATCAGCCTGCCACTATGCTTATTTAATTTCCAACATAAACGAAAAATTCTCTTGAGTTAATCCAACACCAAAGGCCTGCAGCAGATACACTGAACACGTACACACACACACATCAGGTGTTGACTGTTTCAACTACTACTTTAGCATGCTGTGGAAAGACACGGTAGCAGATTATTTTTCTTTATAGAGTACAACTTCAGTCTTCTTTTACCATGCAGATTCTGGACTAGAACAGAACCTTCTGCCTCAATTTTTCCCTTCGCCTTAGAGTTTGTAGAGGCAACCTTCTGAAGTGAACTTAAGTCATATTTTATTGCTTATCTCACAGTGTGCAACTAAGTAGTGATTATTCCCGGTCTGAATGGAGTAAATCTTCCCTCCTTCTGCTAACTACACATTGATATTGGACACTGATCTGCCAACAAACGCTTTTCCAAGAAGGAGAACATTACTTCCCTCATCACAAATAAACTGTGGTTTTTTGAATTAAAGCTAGGGATGACAGAACCCAGACAGTCATATAAATGTCCATCAGGTGCTGGTTCACATGGTTCACAGGAGGCAAGAATGAGGACATACTTGGACACTGAATTATACACAGCCACTTGTTCTTACGGTGTGTTTTTAGTCATATCATTCAGTGATTGCAACAAGTGGTTACCAATACCTGAGCATGGCTCAAAATCCTTCAAGATAGTTCAGACATTGTATTTGCACGAGGAATTAAAGTCAAGAAGACTGTCTGCAGAACTTATTCTATGAGAAAAAATGGCTTTAAAAAAAGTTTTTATTAGAGTCTGGAAGTACTCAGGAATATAGTGGTGTCGGTTTTGTCAGCTTGATGGTCAGTCACAAATATCCAACCATCAATTGTTCCGAAATGCATTCTGTAAATACCTTTGAAGTCAGTGCAGACCCAAAATGTGACAGTAAAATTTAGTGTCATTACAATCACAAATAGTTTCTGTGTTTATAGTCATAGTCCCATGGAAACCAGTGTATTGCTTCCTACAGCAGGACATCACTGTCCAGAATTGAGAAATAACATTTCAGATGGCATCATTGGTCTCTGTTACTCAATTTTCTTAATAGAGGTGGGAAAATTAGTGGAGAAGGCCTAGGAGGACTCAGTGTAGGAGTGTGTTCTGCAGCTTTAAGATGTAGCAGTCTCTATCTCTTGAGAAGAAACCTGTCACAGTGACAGAGAAGCACGATCTATTTTTATAAGGTAATAATAATGGAGAAAAGCATGAGGAAGATACAGGATTGAAGGACAACCACTTCAGTTGCTGTTCTTACTTCAGTATCAGATGACTCCTCAGATGATATGTGTAACTAAACAGTAACACCTTAAGTATGTTCTAAGTTTCTGATGGGCCTTTCTCGAACATTAACACAATCCCTGCTTCTGAGAATAAAAAGCCTTAAGGGTTTTATAGAATAGCCTTGTGGAACACTGCCTCTCTCCCATTTGCTTTGTCATTCACAGAATCAAAGAATAGTGGAATGTCCTGAGTTAGAAGGGACCCACAAGAATCATTGAGGCCAACTCCTGTCCCTGCATATGACAACTCCACAGTTCACATCATGTGTCTGTGGGTGTTGTCCAGTCTCTTCTTGAACACTGTCAGGCTTGGGGCTGTGACACCTCCCTGGGGAGCCTGTTCCAGTGCTCCACCACCCTCTGGGGGAAGAACCTTTTCCTAATGTCCAACCTAAACCTCGCCTGCCACATCTTGCTGCCATTCCCTTGGGGTCACTAAAGGGAAGAATTTGGCACCTGCTCCTCCTCCTTCCCTTGTGAGGAAGCTGTAGCCACCATGAGGTCTCCTCTCAGTCTCCTCCAGACTGAACAAACTAAGTGACTTTAGCCCTCCCTCATACAGCTTCCCCTCCAAACTCTTCAACAACTTCACAGCCCTCTTCTGGACACTCTCCAGTAGCTTTATATCCTTTTTATCCTGTGTTGCCCAGACCTGCACACAGTGCTCCAGGTGAGGCCGCACCAGTGCAGAGCAGAGCGGGACAATCACCTCCCTTGCCGGCTGGCAATGCTGGGCTTGGTGCACCCAGGACATGGTTGCCCTCTTGGCTGCCAGGACACTGTTGTCTCATGTTCAACTTACCATTGACCAGAACCCCCAGATCTCCCTCCACAGAGCTGCTTTCCAGCATCTCATCCCCCAGTCTGTATGTACAGCCAGGGCTGCCGTGTCCCAGGTGCAAAATCCGGCACTTGCCCTTGTTGAACTTCATGGGTGATTGCCCAGTTCTCCAATTTGTCCAGATCCCTCTGCAGCGCCTCTCTGCCTTTGAAAGTTTCAACAGTTCCTCCCTATTTAGTGTCATTGGTGAACTTATTTAGTATTCTCTCAAGTCCTGTGTCTAACTCATTTATGAAGACACTGAAGACTGCTGGCCCTAAGATGGATCCCCATGGAACCCCGCTAGTGACTGGTTGCCAGCCCAACATTACCCCATTTACTAGAACCCTTTGAGCCCGGTTCATCAGCCAATTGCTCACCTGCTGCATT
Source organism: Nesoenas mayeri (assembly GCF_963082525.1). Lineage (NCBI taxonomy): Eukaryota > Metazoa > Chordata > Aves > Columbiformes > Columbidae > Nesoenas > Nesoenas mayeri. Next base: position 22,332,186 of record NC_137542.1, on the reverse strand, counting down.
GTGTGTTTATCCAGCTGTGTGCTGGACATCTTGTCCAGGAGGATACTGTGAGAAACAGTATGAAAGGCTTTACTGAAATCCAAAAAGATCACATCGACAGACTTCCCTTGGCCAAATAAGTGGGTAACCTTGTCACAGAAAGAAATTCAGTTGGTCAGGCAAGACTTTCCCCTCATGAACCTGTGCTGGCTGGGACCAATGACTGTGTTGTCTTTCAGATGTTTTTCAATAACTCTCAGAACAATCTTCTCTATGATTTTGCCAGGCACAGAAGTGAGGCTGACAGGCCTCTAGTTGCCAGGGTCAGCCCTGTTGCCCTTATTATAGATTAGGACCTTTGCCAGCTTCCAGTCATCTGGGACCTCTCCAGATTCCCAAGAATGTTGAAAAATCACAGACAGTTCCTTAAGTACCCTTGGATGAATTCCATCAGGCTGCATCAACTTGTAGGGAGTAGCAAAACCTGTACAGTTCCAGATTTATTGGGAGTTTATCATTCTTGCAGCCGTGTTTTTCTAACCCAGGATTACGGGGGACCCCAAGTCCATCATCAGTGTTGAAGACTGAGGTGAAGAAAGCATTAAACATCTCAGCTTTGTCTATGTCCCTGTTAATAAGGTGACCATGCTCATCAAGTAATGGGCCAATGTTACTTCTAGTTTGCCTTTTGCCATTAATATATTTTAAAAAGCCTTTTTTATTGTCTTTCACAGTACTAGCCAGCTTCAATTCTAATTATACTTTGGCAGCACAGATTTCCTCCCTACAGTGGTGAGCAGCATCCCTGTAGTTCCCCCATATTGCCTGACCTTGCTTCCACTGATCATATAAATTTTTTTCGACATAGTTCAATAAGAAGATCCCTGCTCAACCAAGCTGGCTTTTTGCCTTGCCTGCTAGATTTTTGGCATTTTGGAATTGCCTGATCCAGTGCTTTTAGTAGGTGGCACTTAAAAAGGGATGAACACTGATGGACCCCAATGCCTTCAAAAGCTTCTCTCAAGGAACCTTACTAAGTATTTCTCTGAGCAGCCTGAAGTCTGCACTCCTCATATCTAGTGTTAAGGCCTTACTGGCAGTTTTCCTCCCATTAGCAAAGATTTTGAACCTGACTGCTTTGTGTTTGCTGTGGCCAAGGGAGCCACCTGTCACCACCTCACCCACAAGACCCTCTCTGTTAGTGAGAATCAAATCTAGGAAGACACCTTTCCTGGTCAGTTCCCTTAATACCTGCACCAAGAAGTTGTCATCCAGATGCTTTAGGAATCTTCTTAGACTTGTTTGTGTCAGCTGTATGATATTCCCAGTTGACATCTAGCAAGTTGAAGTCCCCCATAAGGACAAGGGCAGATGACTTGGAGGCTTCGCTTAGTTCATTAAAGAATAACTCATCAGTGTCATCATCCTGGCTGTGTGGCCTATAGTAGATACTCACAACGACATCTGCTCTGTCTGTCCGTTAATCCTTACCCAGAGGCTCTCAGCTTTGCCACTGCCAACCACCAGCTCTGTGCATTCCAGCCCCTCTGCTACATACAGTGCCACCCCCCACCTGTCCTGCCCTGCGTGCCCCTTCTGAACAGGCTGTAACCATCCATCATGGCACACCAGTCACAGGATTCATCCTACCATTCCTTGTATCCCTCAGACTGGTTAACAGATTTTTCATGTGTGTCATCTTTCAGAGTCCTCCTAGAAGATGAGCTGTGGCTTGTCAGCTTCCTGGCCTGAGTCAAATGACAGGCATATGGATTCTTCAGGGATACTTTCTCCAGATGTGACACCAGAGCTTTCAAATCTTCAGTTTAAAACAATTTTTAAAATCTGCTCTCTTCTTTCCCTCCTTTCTTCATACCAGATAAAATGCATCTTTCTCACAGAGGTATAATTGGGAGGATGGAGGTTTGTGTTACTATTGACACTCAAAGACATGCTAAAGCAAATGCTTCAAGCTTCAGATGAGACAAACAAAAAAACCCTGCTTGAGATTGAAAAAAAAAGAACCTTGTCCATGTGACCTCTTTATTTTGAGCTAACTTAAAGTTATTTACCTAAAAATTGAGGGTCAAACAGTGATGGATGTACAGGGAGCACCATGTTTCACATAGAAAGAAAGAACTCTGTCCTTTACTGACCCATGCCTGGAGGCAAGAGGAAAACCTGAAGACACTTATTAGAGTGTCAGTCAAGTACACTGAGCACAGATGCTCTCAGAGCAGAACACATCTGCAGAAGAATTAAAGCAATGAGAGATGATCCAGTGTAAGAGGATGGAGTGATTTTCAGGGACTAGTATTGTCCCTGGCCAGTCTTCGAAAGGCTGAGGGCAGCTGAAGGCACATTATACCTGCAAGATATAATTGCTGACTGACATGCGGGTGAGTCCAAAACGCTTGGCTGTTGGGCTTCACAGGCTGTCCTAGCAACTGTGGGGTTTGGGCAAAGGCTCCTCATCTGGCACAGCCTGATGGCAAGGCCATGATGCAAGAGGCAAGTTGACCATATGGATTCACCCTGTGAGCTGGATCTGGTCTGCAGGGCATCACATCAACCACTTCCCGCTGAAAGCTGCAAGTAGGCAACCACAGGCAGCAGTACCACGTAACAATATTGAGATGCAGGCATCAGCTAGGCAGGGTGCTGTTATGATAACTGTTGCTTTCAGGCTGTGTTTTCAGGAGCTATCCCATACTACATGATAGACACACAGCATATTGTGAACCTTCAAACTGATTAACTTAGCTGTTTGTTGCTGGCTGCTTACGTTTCACCTTTAGGTACCTAGATTTGTAAGAAGAAAGCAAAGTAAATTTAAGCTTCCTTCTACTCAACAAATTAAGAAGTTTAATTCGTATTTCTTCCCTGCACAAATCATCCATTTCTACAATAATATTCTGCTGCTATGACCCAGGGTCTTGGCCTTTATATAATTTTATACCAATATGCGGTTGCTAATTGTTTTACTGTATTTTTAAAATAGTAGTTTTTTACATCAAAGAAATCTGTATTAGCAACTGAAATAATTCTCTTAAATGCTTACCTCTTATATGAAAACAGCTAATGTATTTTTTTTTTTTCTGAGGAAAAGCTGACCACCCTGATAGGAAATGAGTCTGGTTGCATTGTTGGCTCAAAGTGATGTGACTGATGATTTTTTAAAAAATATTTTATGTGATCAGATAGACCCTACTTTTTAATGAAAACACAGTAAAAATACTGTTAATTGTTTTCTTGACTACTCAAGATAAAAAACAAGGACCTGTTCTTGTAAACACTAATAGTTACTGCTCACTACTGTGAGTTGTCTTGAAAGCACACATCTTCTATAGCATGAGTTGTGGGAAACTGCAGTGGGTCTGTGGAATCCTTGACAGAAAATATGAGAGTAGAGATCAGCCTTGAGATATTAAGATTTACCCTTGAGAAGGATGGGAGTAAAGGAATATCCGGAGAGAGGAGAGATGTACCCGTGAGAGAGAAGGGGATAGAAGAATAACATGGATGATAGAAAAATTAACCAATGAGATGTTAGTGCTGTAACTTGTAACCAATAGTGAGAAGACACATGAACTGGTAGAGTTGTATAAAAATGCACTTGTAGCAATAAATGGCACCTATTACTTTCATCTGGAAAGAATTTGGTCCATGTCGTTTGTCCATCTCAACCGCGACAATGAGTACACTGTATTTGCAGATCTTTAAGTTAGAACACTACATCTGAAGAAGCCAAATTCCAGTACTCTAACTTGTAGAAAAGCAGTACCACTGAAATACAGAGACCTTCGAAATCATAGCTTTAAAAGGCAAAGTGTTTCTTATTTTCCTTACTGAAAATCTAATAATGCACTATTATCACTCTTTTAAGTCAACGATAAAACACTGGTAATCACCATATAATGTGGTCTAAGGAATTTGGGTGTTTTGATTGCTAAACTCATTGAAATGACTGGCCTTTATAAATTAGCCATTCTGGCCCCACAATAATTCAAGACCAGCTGAACAAAGATAAAACAGACATCTCAAAATTATTTGAGATTGGAGTAGTTAGCACTGACAAATCCAAGAAATTCACAGATGAGCTGCATAATATAAACACGGGAGAAAGGAATGCATTGAAATGCTGGTACCAGAATCTGTCTCACAGCTCAAAATAATGAGAAATATACTGGGGAGCTTATTCTACCTTTTATGCTATGTGCTGGCATGAAAATACATATGCTAGTAAGCTCTCTCAGTCCCTATTTGTTTGACTCTAAGGGACTCCACTGGCCAAGCTGTATCCTTAAAGCACTTTGGGCATACCTGCGTTGTATGCATGGACTCTAAGAAAAAAAAAACGACAATGTATTGGACAACAAAACCATCATAATTTCTCCCCGAAGCCTTGCCATGTCATATAAATTAAGGCATAATGATATTTACACTTCAAGTTTGATATTGCTATTGATATCCAAGGTGTAAACACTTCTTGCTTGTTAGCCATACCTTCTCATATCATAGCCTGATATTTCATAATCATACTTGAGAAGTATTTTTATGGGTTCAATTTAAACAATGAAAAGCTGTCTTTAGTGTCTCTGTATTTGCACATTACACATTTGGAAATACAGGAGTTTGTCTGAAGTAGATTTTCCTCTTTTAAATCACAGGTTTCTCCAGTTCCTAAAAGGCTGAAGTAGAAAAACGATTACAGGATACATAGATGCAACATTTTGTGACTATTAGATAAAACAAAAAAATGCAGTTTACAACTGGCAATCATGAAACCATAGGATTCTGGTAGCGTACTTTATGCCAAAGTAGTTCTTACATTGTAATTGCTTTTTTATGCAATCAGAAGCAAAATTAGTTTGTTTAAATGCCAAGAAGTAAAAGAAACTGAAAGCAAGTTTCACAGCTGTATGGGAATATAGTGGAAGATTTGGTGAGGTTAGTTAAATGTAAATATGCTCAAGTGACTTGCAGATGCCTGTAGAAAAAGCACATATATCACAGGAATTGTTTTACTGACCCTGTGTGCTTGATGAGTAGAACCTCTGTGTTAGATAACACAGGCCTGTGAGAAACTCTAGGCACCTTATCACTATGTCTGAGATTCCCGCTTTGTTGTGAGAAAGAGCGGGAGGCTGCGCCTGCCTGAAGCCTTGAAATACAGGCGAGCTCAGCAGGCCCGGTGATCTTCCAGCAGGGATGAACTGACCAGCGCCTGTGTCCCCGTCGGTGTCACCTCTGCCTGGGAGCTCAGGTGCCACTTCGGAGATCCCCCAGAAGAGAGGTAACTGAAATAAAACTCACTCTTTGCAATGCATTCGTGGCCTCTGGCTCTTCTTGCGATGTGCCTGTGTATGTGTACACAACAGTCTACAAGTTGAAGCATCAAAAGGAGATATCTACTATATAGCATCAAGCTTCAGGGAAAGGACATTTCACACTTAAGGTAGATCCAATGGAATTAATTATTGTGTGTTCCAATTTAACTGGAAGAGTACTGTACACTGCTCAAATGATGGACATGAGAAAATTCACCTGTGTTAGAAAACAGTGAATAGATGTGGTTCATTTCCAGTCATAGCTCTGCATGAAAAAGCTTTTCTCTGGCTCACACTTCACTGAGGGTAGTACAATACTATTTCTGTTTACTTTTCTCAGTTGGTTACTTGGTAAGCCACTTATTTCATCATATTCCAACCCAAACATGAACCCCAAGTATTCATGTAACTGGAAAAAAGGGTAATGTTTAGCCAGTCCATATCCCTGCTTTCAAAAATTCACTATTATAAAAGAAGACAAAACAAAACCAGGAAATCTACCACAATGATTCTTAAAATCAAAATAAATTTACAAAAAAATCCTGACTTTGCCTCCATCCCCTGGGAATGGTAACATATCTATAGTAAGAAAACTATTTTTGCCTTCAGTAGTGAAAAAGTTATGACCTGTATGGCTTTCAAAGAACTAGCAATGATTTTTAAGTCCTTCAAAGTGACTAGTGCTGTGGGGTTTTTGACCAAGAGCATTTCAAACGTACTTGTGAGTTCACTTGCAAATTAAGTATCAGAAAATAAAATATAGTTTGCTGTGTCAACATCAAATTCTCTAATACAAGAAAGATTGAAATAGGAATTTGAAATATGCAACCTTTAAATAAGAGTAATTGATATACCCTCCTACAAGAGTAATTTGAAATTTCCTCATACATTTCAAATATATTGTTACCTATATACCAGCATTTAAACACTACTTAATGAGTTGTCTTATTAATTAGCCCTTACCTTTTTCTTCCCCGTATTTAATGAGTACATTTCAAGAAGCCTTCAGTGACCAACCGAGGTTTCCATCCAGTGCACAATCAGATAGAGCTTGTTTCCAGTATCAAATGGAAATGGTGCTAAGAAGTAGTGACAACAAATTCCCATGTGTTAAATTGACAGCTTTTTCTTTTTGGGGCGGGTGGGCGTGAAGAGAAACAAGAGATGAGCCAAAAATTCAACAAAATGTTTTTACTCCAATTATGCTGAAGACTTTGTGTGACCTTACAGTCAAGAACTTGTGGCTTGATATGCCTTTATGTATGTATCACAGTAAAGAAGTGATTAACATTCATGATGTCACTGCTTAAATTTTCAGTAGCAGTTCAGAATAAAAGCATACCCAAAACATTTTCCAGGTTCACTGTAGTTTACTATGTACATGTATTGCCACCTATAGTTGAGGTTATAACTGTAGGCATGGAAATAATTAAGTCAGCACAAGCACACCAGCTTTTTTGAAATGCTTCTTTGAACATTAGCTCTGCTATACCAAAAGGTTGTGTTCAGTTTGGCATCTCTTACTGCAGCTGTAATCAGATGCTTTCACAAAAATATACATGAGTTCCCCATAACGAACCTGCTGTAACCAGAACTAGCTGCCAAATGCTGGACAGTAATTATGTTTGGTGGCACCTGGAAGCATGTATTTGCACTTATTTTCTACACGAAGGATCTTGTGGATTTTCCAGCTCCCCATATATTAATACATAAGCATGGACTTTTAAAATGTCCATTAAATTACTGGCCTTGCCAAGCAGTAACTGTCAAAAGAGTGAGAAACCTAATAAACTCACTGTTTATATTATATGTCATTATATTCAAATTATTGTGGATGTTGCTGTGCTGAAGATAGAGCCAACGCTGAAAATCCTGCTACATGTCATTGTTCTCCTGGCCAACTATGCCTGCACCCATTTCCTAAATTACTTCATCATCACCCGTCTTACATTACCCACTTTTTCTTTACTTTCCTTCTGCCACAGTCTACCAAGACATGGCCATCAATGCAGCTTGGTTTTCATAGTAGTTCTCACTTCCCTGATTTGGACTGAGCTTTAAGCTTCTCCTGGATGCTTATCTATCTTGGTAACCACAAATATAGTGCAGGCCTTCAATTAACACAAATCAGACCATACAAAGCAGGCCTCAAGTTTAGAATGAGACAGAAAATTTAAAAAGCCAGACATGCAAGTAATACTACTTTGCTGTTTAAATCTGCTCTGAAGCATATTTAACTCCAGCATTTCACTTCTCATCAGTATGCCCATACCCTTACTGTGCTGCTTCCAGATGCAACACCCTTATCAGCCTGGGTAATACCCAGATGATCTCTGTTGCTATGCTAGACATTTTCTTACTCTCGTAACACTGGTTGTTCTTTTTACGGAGGAACGGCTTAGAGAAAAGGAAACTCCAGGTTACCTAGAGAGAATTAAACAGGTTTTTTCCTGAAAGCTTATCAAATGAAGGTCGTAAGTTGGCTGGTACTTTGCCACTTCCAAGTTGTCTCAGAATTTCAAAGTAACATTTTATTCTCACTGGATATGAGTGCACATGCAAATTAAAACATCTTAAGCTTACTTATAGTTTATGTACAGCTCTTCAACAAGAGCTCTCTAGACAAAATGGAGTTAAAGCCAAGACCAGTGTTTTGGTAGCCCCCAGTGATATAAGACATCCAGAGACACCAGACACTGAGCAAGGACATGTCTTGACCACACCTTTCGACAACTCTAATGCAAAGGTTATGTAATCTATCAGGACTCCAATTTACCTTGCCCAGCCTTATGTATAACCCAAACTCTCAGACTAATTTCAAAATGTTTTACAAACCTTTTAGATTTGCCTCTATTTGCAAACAGATTAATGGAAAAAAAAATAATCATCACAGCAAATGCTGTGAAAGTAGCTGTAACATTCCAGCCCATAACCCAGAGCCCACCACTGGAACAAGCAAATAGGCAAGTGCCGGCCTACTGCATAAATTGCAAATAAACATACAGCCTACAACACAGTGCAAGCTTTATTTGTTTTGAAGGGCTTATTTATTTTGTGATGGAATACCTCAAATTTATACTTTAAAGACAATAATAAAATCTCTTCTGTCTTGTGAATATAGCAGAGAGAGATTTTAGTGCTAAAATGCTGTCCGTTGCTGGGACATACCCCCTCTGTATGAAGCTCCGAGCAGATTTTAAGTGAGTAAAGTATGTCTCCAAAGATACCACAAAATACTGGATCTTGAGAATACTGGATGGTATGACATACCGTAAAACCCACAAATACAGGGTAAAAGAATAAATAAATAAATAAATAAATAAATAAATTCATTTCTTCACTTACTTGGCTTGGTTGTAGAAAACACAAAATAGCAGTTGCATTCTTGCCAGAAGAGGAGCTTGTTTTTAAAAACATTTTTCAGTACCTCCTAAGACAAGTTGATGTATTCAGACTTAAAAAATTAGAATTAAAAATGTGTGAGAAAAATAAATTGTTTAAATATGTATCCAGATATCTGACAGCAAGTACAAGCACATCCAAACAAGTGCCACGAAATGCCTGTCACTAAGGCACCTCCTTTCTTCTGAGGGTACTAAGAGACCCTAACATCTAAACCAATATACAAAGAACAAACACAGATGCTTACAGCACAAATACTGAAAAAAGTTACCAAATCACAGTTTGCTAATGTTTTATAAGAAAGCTGACAAACTGAGCAAAGACTTAATAAAAAGACAAAGTTATAGAAATAACGATCCCAAGATATAAAGTCAGGAACTTCACAGAGTAATAGTCACAAAGTTTTCAAATACGCACAGGCAAAACTTTATTGTTCATTGGCAATGACATTATTAAAAAAAAAAAACAAAAAAACTAGAACAACACAAGCTGCTTTCTTCAATAATTCCAGCAAAAATACAGTGTTTTCTATGCTTAAAGACAAATCACATTTGCAAAATCTGACATTCTGTTCATACAGCTTCAGTCTATTATTGAAGATAAGCATTTCTAATTGTACTTCAACTTGTAAATAAATTACAAAGACAAGCATGAAGTTTGCCATTCACAGCAAAAAACACTAATTCAATGAACTTCTGTAAAAATTTTTTGCAAGATTCATGGTCTCTACAAAAGCTACACCTCAGGCAGTTAAGTTTGAAAAGTGTGTGTGGTACTTTTATATTGCATTAAGTTTCCTTGACACATCTGTGCACACCAGCCATTTCAATGCCACTGTTAACACCACAAAGAACAGCATTAACTTGAGAATGGACCAAAAACCTAGAAACTCACAGCCCACTGGTTTGGGTAAAGTGAAAAGGAGGTGGTGAAAGAACTTCACAAGGACAATGTGAAAAACTTTCAGAGCAGTGTCAGCTTAAAGAAGAGAAGATCCCCTTTTCCTTCCCCCTCCCTGCCACACTTAGTTTTGGTTTGCATAGAAAAGGGAATGTTTTGTCTGGTTTGGTAGGCTCTTATTTTTTGGTTGAGCTATTATACAGAAAAAAACCCCACACTAAAAATCACTACAGTTTGTGTGCTTTTATGATAAATTCACATGATAAATATTTCACTTTTGGGTACCACAGTTACATCTTTTTGTTCAGGACAGGCAAAACAATTTTCCATTTCCTTTTGACATGTAACATATTCACCTGTTTCTTCTAAGTGTATTCCAAAGTTTTACTTTTCTCTAGTATTCTTTTAGTCTGTCTCAATGTTTTCAAGCATTCTTGCTAGACATCATAGCATCCTCCACACTGTGCACCTCCCAACAGCTTACTATTAAGTACCCAATAGTGATTATCCCCTCCACTCACGCAATTCAGAGTTGCTTTCACAGACTGACATAACACTGTTTTTTCAAGAAGGCAGAAGCATGCTTATTTTTCTCCCAAGTACAAAAACCTGAATCCCAATGGAAACAAGTTTCCTGCAAGTAGATGTACAACTGAAACAATGGATCAGGTCTCCATTTCAGTCTCCATGGTATCAGTCCTTGAAGGAGTTTTAACTTCTGGTGGAGTCTCTCCATGTAGGTTCTGAATATCAGACAAATCAATAGTAGGCAATGGTGCTCTCCAATACAGGAATGAGTTATACTGACAGAATTCTTCTTCTTGCTTTGAAAAGAGACAAATAAAAAGGCAAAAAAACATTAACATGTATCACATCAGTACAAAATAATAAAAAGAAACTTTTGTAAAAGAAACTGAAACAAGGAAGAGTTACTCAGCTGTTCTGTTATTAACTGTTCTTACCATTTTATACAGAATGATTTCTAAGGAAAATATCATAGAAAATCTCAACCAAATGATAATTTACTTTTCAGAGAATAGAATCATACAATTATTTAGGTTGGAAGAGACCCTCTAGATCATCAACTGCAACCATAACCTGACTCTAGCACTAAACCACGTCCCTAAGAACCTCATCTAAACACCTTTCAAACACCTCCAGGGACGGTGACTCAACCACGTCCCTGGGCAGCCTGTTCCAATGACTGACAACCCTTTCTGTGAGCAATTATTTCCTAACATCCAATCTAAACCTTCCCTGGCATAACTTGAGGCCATTTCCCCTTGTACTGTCTCTTCACTTGCTACGTGGGAGAACAGACCAACACCCTCCATGCTACAACCTCCTTTCAGGTAGTTGTAGACAGTGACGTCAACAGCCTGATGTCCTCAGCCTCCATTTCTAGAGGCTGAACAGTCCCAGTTCCCTTGACTGCTCCACACAAGACTTGTGCTCCAGGCCCCTCACCAGCTTCGTTGCCCTTCTCTGCACTCTCTTCACCACCTCAATGTCTTTCTAGCCATGAGAGGCCCAACACTGAACACACGATTCATGGTGGGGCCTCACAAGCACTGAGTACAGTGGCACAATCATTTCTCCAGTCCTGCTGGCCACACTATTCCTGATACAAGCCAGGATGCCGTTGGCCTTTTTGGCCACCTAGGCACACTGCTGGCTCATGTTCAGACAGCTGTCAGTCAACACCCGCAGACCCCTCTCTGCCAGGCAGCTTTCCAGCCACTCTTCCCCGAGCCTGTAGTGCTGCCTGGGGTTGTTGTGACCCAAGTGCAGGACTCAGCATTTGGCCTTGCTGAACCTCAGACAAATGGCCTCAGCCCATCGATCCAGCCAGCCCAGATCCCTCTGTATGGCCTTCCTACCCTGCAGAGGATCAACACTCCCACCCTACTTGGTGTCATCCTCAAAGTCACTACAGGTGCACTCAATCCCCTCATCCAGATCACTGATAAAGAGATTAAACAGAACTGGCCCAAATACTGAGCCCTGGGGGACACCACTTGTGACCGACCACCAGCTGGATTTGGCTACATTCACCACAACTCTTCGGGCCCAGCCATCCAGCCAGTTCTTTGCCCATCACAGAGTACACCCATCCAGGCCATGAGTTGCCAGCTTCTCCACGAGAATGGTGTGGGATACGGTGTCAAAGACTTTACTGAAATCTAAGTACACAACATCCACAGCCTTTTGGTCATCTACTAGGTGGGTCACCTTGTCATAGAAGATCAGGTTGGTCAAGCAGGACCTGCTTTTCATAAACCCATGCTGACTGGGCCTGATCACATGTGGTTTTCTTATACGTGCCATGTGATGTCACTCAGGATGATCTGCTCCATGGCCTTTCCTGACACCAAGGTCAGACTGACAGGCCTGTAGTTCTCTGGATCCTCTTTCCAGCCCTTCTTGTAGATGGGTGTCATATTTGCCAACTTCCTGTCTACTAGGACCTCCCCGGTTAGCCAGGACCGCTGATAAATAATGGAAAGTGGCTTTGTGATCACCTCCACCAGCTCCCTCTGTACCCTTGTGTGTATCCCATCTGGCCCCATAGACTTGTGAGTGTCCAAGTAGTGTAGCAGGTCACTTCCCCTTGAAGTACTGGGGCTTCATTCTGCTCCCCATTCCTGTCTTCTGGCTCTAGGGGCTGGCTACCTGAAGCACAACTGTTCTGCGTATTAAAGTCTGAGGCAAAGAAGGCATTTCGTACCTCAGCCTTTCCCTCATGTTCTGTCATTATGTTTCCCCAACACATCCATCAGGGGATGGAGATTCTCCTTAGCCCTCCTTTTGTTGCTCATGTATTTATGGAAACATTTTCTGTTGCCTTTTACAGCAGCAGACAGGCTCAGCTCTAGCTGGGTTTTGGCCGTTCTGATTTTCTCCCTGCATAACCTCACAGTATTCTTGTATTCCTCTTGAGTAGCCTGACCATCCTTCCAAAGGTTATAAATCCTCTTTTTATTCCCAAGTTCCAGCCACAGCTCTCTAGTCAGCCAGGCCAGCCTTCTTCCCCGCCTGCTTGCCTTCTGGCACACAGGGACAGCCTGCTCCTGCATCAAAAAAAACCCCTCCAACAACCAAATATGAAAACATCTCAAGGCACAGCCTGAGAAAGAAAAGCCACAACTTTCTTTACAGATCATAGAAAGGTGTTATACTATCAAAGACCCCAACTGTTCAAAAGCAGAGTCTAAGAGTGGAGTTCGAAGTCTATCTGATCTGATTATACTTACAGCAACATCTGTATCACTGGATTAAATACTCTGGTCTTACTGAAAAGGTTCCAGTGAGAGGAATGGTGAGTTTACATATATCACAATTATAGGCAGGCACCAAATTTGACTTATCACTTTGTTTTGTTTTGTTTTGTTTTTCCCAAAAAGAAAACTTTCTTAGTACCGTGTCTTTTCTTCTGGCCTGTTGTGTAAAATGTGGTCAAGGCCATGGAGAAGAATGTACATTGTTCAAAGACAATTAGCAGTGTCAGGAGTCAACTGTGTATTTCAATTATATCCTGATCATTAAATAACTGATCCTCTTCACTTGACCACTGCCCTTACTAGACATTTTGGTTAAAAGATAGCTCTGATATAGTTAATAAATGCCCACCCTGAACAAAAATTTAAAAAAGTAAGTTGTCAGATATAGTAGTAAGCCTGATATGCAACTTCAAACAAGAGTCACCATCAAAATAAACTCCTCAGGCTTTCACCATGCTTTAGGATGGGAATGTGGCTGAAGATAGGATTAACTAAAGTGAACTCCAGACAGGCTGTTTCTCTTCAGTTTTTCTATAGGGGAAAAAAAAAACCCCAAAACAAATCCAAAAACTAGAAATGCTACTTCATTGCCTCGGGATAAGAAGAACAGAAAAAAAGCGCTACAGCCCACGACCGACCGACAGCGGCAGGCACAGCATGGGCTGGGGGCCGCGCGCTCCGCCCGCACGTCCCGCCAGCCTCCCCGGGACACCCGCGCCCCGGCGGCCCCACGGCAGCGCTTCGGCTGCCACCAGCACCGCCGGCGACTTTCCCTGCCCGGAGGCGAGCAGCCCGGGCCCGCCCACCGCGGCATCCGCCCCGGCGGCCTCCCGCCGTCCCAGCCCCGCCGCGTTACCTCAGCAACGGCGGCCCGTTCTTTGCCCCGGTCACCGGCGCGTCCCTCCGCCGTCTGCTCGTCCTGGGGCACCGCGGGCCCGCCGCGCCGCCGCCGCCTGCCCCCCGCATCCCCCTGCTCCCCGCGGGGGCTGCTCCCCCGCAGCCCAGGCCGCTTGCCCGGCGGCGCCTCCACCTCCTCCAGCTTCCGCTTCGGGGCGGCGGGGCTGGCGGCCGCCGCTTCGCCCCGGGGGCGCCGCTCGGGCGCGGCACCGCGGGCGGGCGACGGCGGCTCGCGCAGGAGGCGTTTGGAGGGCACCTGACACACCAACGGCTCCCCGCGCCGCTTGGCCATGAGGGGCCGAGCGCCGGCGCCCCCGCGGAGCGCGCGTCTCCCGCCGCGCACGCACCGACGCCGCGCGAGGAAGGGCGCATGCGCCGCCCGCGCCGTGCCGGCCGCCCGCGCCGTGCCGGCCCCACGGCCCATAAGGGGCGGGGCCGCTGGGGGCGGGGCCGCTTTCCCGCCCTCGCGGTCCGTCAGGCCGCCCCGCTCAGGCAGGGATGAGGCACCCGAGAACGACATCTCACCCATGGCCGAGGATGAACCAAACACGAGCGAGTACAAGTCATACCGCAAACTTTAATATCCAAGAAAAATCAAGTCTGTTACAGACACTGAAAACGGGGGGAAGCTCACGCAGACACAACACTTCCCATTCTTTCCTTCATAACTGATTTTAGAGCATACTATATATAAATAAAAATACAGGACACTTTACATTTGTCAAATTTGCTCCATGTAAAGAAGTATCACACCGAAGATTATGCAGCATTTTATTTCACACCCAATACCATGTGCGGTTTAATAGCAACCTCAATGAAATGGTCTCGGCTTCAGCTGACAAACACCTTAAGCATTTTTTTCCCCCATGTATACAATTCAAAATAGGAATATGATCACAGTCAATAATACACAATTATCCCCATGCATAAAGATATAAATTCTTCAAATTCATCATTTGTAAATAGTACTGCAGGTAAAACACTACTCATGAAGTTCACTGACAAAGCTATTCTGCTTCCATCTCTTAACGCAACTGTTAAATCTTAAAAGGAAAACATTGGGGGGAAACCGGCATTCTCTAGATGAGAAATGAAAGCACACCACTATACAGCTGACATAACTAAAAAAAAATTTCCTAAAAATAACACCAAAAATGGCACTTATGACAATGCGAGGTGGCCAAGAACAAAACCAGCAGAACAGAGGATATTAACATTCAACCCAAAAGCAAGAGTGCAATTGCCTACTTATGAAGAACAAGAAAATCACATGTCAACTACAGACTGCAGAGGAGGCAGAAACTGGGCAATATTACAGATCTATAGGCTACTCAGCAAAAGCATAATCCACAGTCGCCTAATCTCATTTTATTTCAAGGACTTTGAAAATAAAGTAAAATACTAATCATGTTCTATCTACAGAAAAAAAAAATCAGAATGAAAGCAAAGAATCACCAAGTCCCTCAAAAATAAATACTAAAATAACGAAATCAGAGCAATTTTTATTTTTAGGTGTGCAAGGGTTTTTATAATTTATCTACTTGTTGCAATGGCAGTGTTGCAAACACGTTTTTCTTGGAGCAGGGTAGAACTTTGACAGTTCATTTATGGAGCTAAATCTCGGTGGTGCACTTCTAGGAAGAAGACACAGTACGACTATTTTAAGCAAAGCTCTAATCGAAAACTTCTGTAGGCAAGAAGCCTTTATTCTCAACAATAATTCTGAGCAGAAAGAGATACAGTACTGAACATACTCAGGCATGTGTTTTCTTATGCAGTGTTGAAACTATAAAAAAAGTTTGTGTTTTCCCTCCTTGCAGACTTTCAATTTCAGAACAAAGGCACAAATTTCTGGCCTTAATGGAAAAAAATCTGAAAGCCAGTAATAGATCTATCAAAGAGTTGTGACTAGGACATCGCCATGAAAAAAGGATTAGAACTAAGGGGAAGCAAGCAAGCTACTGTCCAGTGCCATTATGATCAAATATGAAAACCCCCTTGATTCCTTATCATGACATTTTTATATTTTGAAGAAATTTTTGAAAATGATACTTATGGTAATCAATATATTAAGAAAATAAAATGGCTCACATGATACCTCCTCTCAGCCGTTATTAATTTGTTTTCTCATTTACATCACTTCTGAGTGACAGAAGATTCATAATCTTGTATAATATGAAAATCTGTAAATTATCACCTTAGCCACATCTGCTGAGTTAAAAAAAAAGTAGGATAAGGAATCAAGAAGTCACTAAAGTCACAGTGGTAAAGTGCCTGTAGTTACAAGGAAACTGCTTTACCAACTGGCCTGCACATGCTGGTAGAGATGATTAGGTTACAGAACACAATATTTACAGGTAATTTTTTTTTCCCCTTTGAGAAACAGATTTTTCTGTTGTACTACCTACAAATGGTGTTGAGAACTCAGCTATGTTACCAACTTCAAAAAAAGGAAAGAGATCAAGGTATAACCTGACTTTCTGTTAATTATGCTTAGCGAAACATTACTGCTTCACTGTTTTGGCATAAGCAGTAAGTAGGTGACTCAATATCAATATATTTTAAGACAGCACCTAACGTATTTCAGTTTCAACACTAAGAGATTCATAAAAATTGGTGTTATTCCTGAACTGATGTTAACATACCGCTTCTCTGTGACATGCTGCTTCTCCTTTACTCAGTACTCTGTTTTCACATAGTGTTTCAAATTGCGTACAGGTTCTTTATTTTGATTAAATTGTTAACAGTGGTACAAAGATTAGGATTTCTATAACCATCTACTTTTTTTCAGTTCTACAGAAAATGCTGCAACAGTTCTGATGGCTACTGTATCTATCAAGAATAATTTTATCACTTTCCAAACATTTCAGACTTCATAATTTAAGTATATATTTAGAAATACTTTTCTAAATGTGACACAGCTAGTACAGTAAGCACCTCTATGCATTCCTAACATCATTAAATAAAGAAAATAATTATAAATCCATTAAAAATCAGGCAGCATATGTGGAGAATCAGCCTGGTTATAGCAAATGTTACATTTTATTCCCAAGAAACCACTTTTGCTTTTATTTTTAATGCATTCTAAACATAAAGACAGTGTATGTCAGTATCTCCTCCTCCTTTTTCATGAGTATATTACAAATGTGTATGGCATAGTACATGTCTGGATAGCAACAGAGACATTAAGAAAATAGACACTATCTAAATCCTATTAAGAAGGCACCACTGATTTGAGGTTGTGTCCAGACATCCCCCAGTCCACTTCATTCTCTTTTTTTTTTTTTTTTTTTTTTCTGATTGATGTATTCAGACCACTTTTATTCTGGTTTTCTCACCACAAACAACACACATTCATAGTAGTATTTCATCATGGAGAGTTCATTCACAGTGTAAGTTGTCTGTACAGATTCTTTCTCCACCTGAAAAAAACGCAGTTTTCAAAATACCTTCTCTACAAGAACTGTACATGCTTCTCTTATTAACAAATAAATTGCTAGATGTTTACTAGATTTCAAGGCCCATCTATAAACGCTTTTTAAAAAATTAGGACAGCAAATAGTTTGCAACACACTTAAAAACCTTTATCCTAGAAGTTCTCAGTATATGACATTATGATGAACTATATTTAACATAAAGGCTTATTCAAAGGAGTTTGTCTGGTTGATACCAACGCTACTCATTGCAAACTACAGCATCTTCTTACCTCTATATGGAATCCATATTGCAGTATAACATTTTTTATATCCTCATAGCTTAATTCTATAGAAAGTTCATTTCCCAAGTTTTCAAAGTGATAAAGGAGAGGACCTAGAGTAAAGATACAATGGAAATGGCTATGAAAAACATGAAAATGTTTTAAAAATCAACAGCACATACTGAAAATGCAATGAATGCTTACATCCAGAGTCATTCAAATACAGACAGAAGAACGCATTTCTGTCACTTAAATGTGATTTTTTATAATCATTTCAGAATCAATGCAAAATAAGAACATATTAGTTCAGCTGCTTATTCAAAAATGAAGTCTCATTTCACACCAGATTGTGTTTTCTGTATCCTAAAACTTCTTCAGCCTAGCATCACTGTTGTCTCCATAGAGCAGGAGGCAGAACATGCTGTGGTGTACCTGGGAGTTCTGCCTGCATTCTGGAACTGGCCAGGACTGGTGTAATGACTGACACAAAATGTTTTATCTCCTGAGTCTTGTCTGCTATTTCTTCACCATGGGAGGCTTAATGTAAGTCTCTTTTCTTTTGAGACAAGGCATACATAGATCTGATTCCCAAAGCTAGCACAAATCAGACAGAGTAAGAAAAAAAAAATGTAAGGATGTATTTACACACAGAGCAAGTCAGGTTTTTTTTTTGAAAAACGGTAAAAAATAATACAAGACACTACATATGTGAAACAACAAATGTTTGATTCATGAATGCAAGACCTGCCACCAGCAAGATTTACTTCTGTATTTAAATATCACATGGGGTTGATTTGATTGTAACTATCGAACATCTGGACATATTCTGAATACATCTGAGATAACTTCCAAGCCGTAGATGTTTCTACCTCTACGGAGTTTTCAGCACAGACATTAATTCCCAGAACTCCTTTCAAGTACTAGATGCCTGTTACGTGATCAAATATAAGTCAGGGCTAGTAAGAAGAGAGGTTGGTCACACTTGCCTACGTTTATCCATATTCCTCCAGGCTTTAGTATTTTCCATATAGTATCAATATAATCAATAACGTTATGTGCTGTGTCTATGAAAAAGCAAGTTGCTATGCAGTCCCAGGTATCTGTATAAAAAGCAAATTATACAAGAGATTAGTTTCAGTGTTTCTACCCTTGTAAAAATTCATCATTTAAGCCTAGTCTTGATAAAACACTCAACATGAACTAACAACAGTTGAAAGCTCTTCATTCAATTTACAAGTAAATAAAATATTTCATTTCAGTTTATGTTAACAACAGGTAAATTTTGGCTCCGGTGACCTAAGTATATATGTGTATACACATACAAACTTTAAAATATTAAACACACTATTTACACATTTAATAAAACTTTTCATACACATATGAGATTGGTATTATATACTGTAAAATGTAAACATCATAGAACATTTTATATAAATGAAGGCCCAAGTGTGCTATTACTCATCTGAGCTACAAACTTCATTACCCCAACTGTTAAAAATACAACTGCAAAAACACCCAGTAATTTGGGGTCTCTCTAGTTAATACCTAGAACAACACAAGTCTGTACACTAAAGTGTACTTTCACAAATCATATAGCTTTACCACATTTTATCCAGTATCTGAGTATTTCTCCAACTGTTTTTTACTAATTTAACAAGCAGAATCTTTCAAAGTCTACCATGTAGAGCATGAGTCTCTGTTTCTCTGTAAACATATATCCTTGAAATTGCAAAATTTAAAGTTCTGTAAATAAAAAAAAATAGAAGTGTCAACTTATGCTAGTATAAGATGTTCTAATGTAAGAAAGAACCTTCAGAAAATTAAGCAACTGTAAGGAAGGCTCCTACAAGAAAATATCTGCAAGTGTAGCTGCAAGTAAAGGGCAGATCAATAGCTATATAATCCTAGTGAAAAACAGCTATTTGTCTACTAGGGACCAAAAGGCAGAAGATACATGTCTGAGGTGATAATCCAATACTGTGTAAGGAAAAAACAGTGACTTCTAAATAGGCATATATTAGAATATTAGACTAGATAAAAAGAAATGGGTAAGTATGACCCTTGCTCAAATCCTCAATCTGTAATTGTCAGAGCAAGCAGTAAATAGGATAGTCTTCTGCAGGCTAATTCAGCATTAGGTTAGTCATAAAGCATTACTTCATAGCTGCAATGAGGACAGCACAATTAACCTGGTATCACAAATAAGTGGTTAGTTCTACCAACAGAAGTCTCAGTCCTTCATAATTATTGTCCCCATCATGTGCTTCTGAAATATTTACTATTATATTAACAAAGTATATATGTTTCATTTAGAATTTACTACTACTGAAAGTTTGCTTTGCTTTTACAACAGAAAATGAGTCAATTAAAAAAAAAATTCTATTTTTTTACACTAAAGAAGTTACTTGTTACATTCTATTTGTAACCTCACTTTTATAAATCAAGTAAACCTTTCTGTAATACTACTATGCTGTCTTATTCTGAAAGAGACTACTTTAGCAAAAATTTGTTAAGCAAGAAGATGTTCATATTTTTTTATAACTAAGAGGAAAAGAAAATGTGATTTGGAATAAGAAAATCTTATAGCAACTAGTACTTTTTGCTTAATGCTTGTAGATAACAGTTCCCTTCTATTTGTATTCATTAACTGTCCTGTAATGAATACTCTGAAAATATAGTTACACGGATAACCTGGAAGTTTGCATTTACTCACTGCACTCAGAATAAATTTCTTGAAAATCCCCTGCTGTCATAGAGAAGTTCGAACCAGAAGGAAGACTGTGAGGGTCAACATCAGGGAAATAAATTGGACGTATCTGATCAGCAGATCTTCTGTTATTGCTAAACTGATGAATCCAGGGATAAAGCTTACACGAGTTAATTTCAGAGCATCTGCAAAATACAGAAATCAGCACAATTCAGTTTCAACTAAACACTTATCTATGATCTAGAAATGCAGGACTCAAAGACTTATGCCAACATCCACTGTAATGATGATAAAGTTCTTGCAAATACTATACATTTTCTAAAGCACTTTTGTATAGCTCATAATACTTCAGACTGTCCATCAATTTATGAAGTGATCAAGGAAACCAGTTTTACTCTGACACACAAATCATCACTACAAAAATAAAATCTTAAAATTAAAAAGGCAGTTATTTTCCCACTTTTTACCCTTTTCCTGGACTTATTTCTCCACTAGAAAGAAAATACACAAGACTGTTTTGCAAGATTAATGAAATTTGTGACTTAGCACATTCACTAAAGCTAAGCCTTTCTGGATCATTTTTTTTTCTATTAAAAAAATTGAGTAAGATTAGTTCCATGAATTTTACTGGAAACATTTGTTCTCATTCTAGACTTCTGTATCTTTTCTGAACCATAATCATAGGGGTTTTGAAGCACAGCAGAACAAAATCATTTTTCGGATGCTAACTGAAAGGGTGCTTTTAGATTTCAAAAAATAAATAAAATCCATTTTGTAAAGCACATTAGTTTTGCAGTGGGTGTCATTTTAAGTTAGTAACATCCAGAGTGTTGCAATTATGCTGTGTACACGTCTCTGTAAAATAAAATTTCTAAGTTGATCCGACTAAGTCAACTCATTTTAAAGAGTTAAAAAAATACCATTAACATCTAAAAGGCAGCACTTCCCACAGTTCTGTAAAATAAGTTCATGATTTAAAAATTAAGCCACTTCCTTTCAGAAACAACAGAGGACACATCTGTCCCACAAAACACATATCAAACAAGCTGCAAGTAATCTACCAGTTTATAGGAACTACCATCTTTTGACTAGGGGATAGAAAACATCTTTGGTAAAGTCTTTGAAATAACATTTTTTACCCTCTCCATGTAATACTTTTATTTCATTTGTCAGTAAAAAAATAACACAAAACCTCCTGTATTTGAGCAGCAGCATACTGCACTCATTGACTGTCTCCATATATAATGAATAAACAAATGTAAATCAGATATATGCAGTCAGTGTGAGGAAAAAAAAAAAAAAGCATGGAAAAACCCTTCATAATATGGGCATAATTTCTTCAAGAAAGGAATTTCTATTTTGATTCAAAAAAACCAACACTCCTCCCCCAACAAATCACAACAAAAACACACCCAAAACCTCCATGTTGGCCAATAAAAGCTGTGTGTTAACCATTCTAGCATTCTCCGTATGCTTCCAGTTGATTTGTATTATCCTCAGACCATTTTTTTTAAACAATGAAAACTTCCCTAAAAGTAAGATAAAGAAAATAAGAGATCTGAGCAGATTAGAAAGTTGGTTTTTTTTTTTTTTTTTCTGGGCTATACTATGAGGGAACACATATCTCCTCGTACTTTTTCTTTCCCCCACGCAAAGTATATTCATGTGGACCTTCAAAAAATTCCAAAAGGAATTCCCGACCTAACACAGAAGACCAGTTCGTGTTCATATTCAAGCCTGAAAACCTCACTTTCCAGTTTCAGTAATTTTTACTAAGTTCTCCTTCTAATATATTTAACTGTGATGCACTTTCTTCCATAGGGGTAGGGCATTTACTATTCACTATTGAGTTAAAAAACAGGGTTCTGGAAAAAATGGGTAGGTAAAATCTTACTTCTGGCAACTGATTTACAGATAAAATGCTTAACTGCTTTAATCCTAATGTATTCATGGACATGCAATAAATTAAGCAGCTCTCTCAAAGCGTCAAGATTCACCTAGACTACATTATATTCAGAAAGTAAAGATAAGTCAATTATTAGCATGAACATTACTGGTATTAAAACTTTTTTGAACTAACCCTACTCTGACTTCAGTATAAAGTGATTTTTCTATTATTTCAACTGAGCTTTCTCAAATAAGTGGGACTACTGCTAGTGAAGGGCTATGGGACTGAGGCTACTGACCCTGTACTCTGAATCTCCAGCTGCAGGAAACAGCAAATCAACGAGCTGCTCCTGTCTCCTCCACACAGACACCAGCATAGCGTTGTTTCCCCTCCTACCAGATGTCAAAGGGAAGTAACGTGTGTCCTCCAGCTCTAGACTGCCTGAAAACTTCAGTATGCTTTCCAGAAGCTGGAAAACAGATTACGCTCTTCAGATTTTGCTCTTCCAAAACATCTAAATTACATATGTCTGTACCTTGCCAGTGATCACCTCTGCCATTATAACCAGAAGTCATCTAAACACTAGAAAAATATAAGAGCAATTAGAACTTTATCCATACAAGAAAAAGCACAATTTCCCATACAAGGACTGTAGCAGTGCTGCAGCCATTGTAGCTTAACTATTCCAGGGTCAATTTATTTTCAAATTAAGAGCTTCCTCAATGGAATAATGCACTATAATTAATTTCAAATACTTACAGTGACCATAGCTAGTCTTGACACACTCTCTCCATACCATGTTATGTAACTTTATCCACATTAACAAAAGTTCAAAATTTAAGAGAATCAAGGTTTTTTTACACGTATAAAAATCATCAGATACCACTTTGTGTACAGAAGACTTAAGTCACTGTACCACAGCTAGGAGCCCACTGCAGTAGTTGGCTTGACACTCAATACAGTACTTTGTCTTCCTAAATATAAACCAAAGTCAGAGAAAGAAGGTGGATCCAAACTGTAAACACGTTAGCAAAATTCTCATGATTTTAGCAACTGAGAACGCAAGTTAATTAAATTAAGACTAGTTGAAAGCTGATTTGCAAAATCTTTCTTTCTTACAACTGTTCCGTAACTAGTATCTCCAGCTCATACTGATCGTTGCTGTTTTTTTCTAGTTCCAAGAAGGCAAATATGTCCATTTCAGAAGGCTAACTGGGAACAGCCACTTAAGACTAAAATGATAGATCCCAAAAGTCCCTAAAACTTTAACAGACATCAGAAGTCCACAATGAGATCTGGCAGCAAGGGCTGGTGAGACTTCAACTGAACCAGCTGAAACTCAAGAGTCAGGTTAGCAGTATTCTCTTCCATGCTAGCAGGAAGACTTGCAACTGATAATCTGCCCAGCAAAGCTGAAGATTACAGCAGCTGAGCAACACTGAATTTTGCTATTCAAGATATGATACTATTAGTAAGTCTAAATGACATACACCTCTTCACTAAATACCTTATATACATTAGAAAAATATGAGCATTACAGGCTAAGAATGATTACTACTGTAAGTTAAGCATGGGTCTTAAGGAGAATTCCACATATAGGCCCAAGACTCATTATTTAAGGAAGACAAAACCCATGCCTTCAGAGGCAACTAGGAGTGAAGTTAACTTTCAGATTTGAACCACTATGACAGTTGATCAGTGGTCCCAAAGAAGGGATATCGATACTTTTCTGCTGCTTTAAATGATTTCAGAAGTTTCAAAGAGCCTAAGAGCCAGGAGGGCTGTATAGGTAAAGACAAGAAGAATGTGACCTTCTTTCAGCAGCTGCAAGGCATTAGACCAGTTCAACTGTAGTATACACTTTCACCAGCAGATGAGTCACTTAAGAATAATATAAAAGACCAAAAATCTATACCAAACACCTGTTTTCATCACATTGACCACTACTGTTTTAAGCACACATGCAGCAGCTGTAATAAACAGTGTTTTCTCCTTGTTTCTGAACAGTAAGCTATTAATATAATGGATTTGTGGACAATCAGACAAATTTGTCTCTGTGGACAAACAGGGCTCCAAAATGTCACAGTAATATAGAATAAAAGCCAATAGTTTCGGTGTTTTCAGCAAAGGTGTCTAACTCAGATTGAAGAATGAGTTAACTGGCAAATTCTGTCTCTCTGAACTTGGTAGCAGCTCCCCCCTAAAATAAAACACCCCCCAGACCTCTTTCATATTTGCCCACCATAGTCCCCCCTCCTCTTTCTTCCAATGCAGGTGACAGAATACCAAATACAGAAACATCACTCTAAATTAAACCTGTAAAGTGAAATTTACTACATTCAAATTTAGTACCGCAGCATAATTGTAGAACATTAACTATATGATTTTCGCTGTTACTCAGTGACAGGACTTGCCTAAAAAGTGGATTAGTATGCTTTAGTGATTTTCATGTCAAAACAGTGCCTAAAATTTTTGTATGGAATGTAACACTTCAACAGGTTTCCTGTGTTATTAATCACCACCACTAAGTATCATGCACATACTAACTAGTTCATATTTGACACCAGTGATTAAGTGTGCATTTTACAGAAACAGACGTGAAATCAATCATAAAATCTACTCAACATTATGCAGAAGATCTGCAGCACAATCTAGGGATTTAAGTCTCATAACAAAAGCCATATTACCTGATATAATTTTAATGAATCACAATACAATGCTTCCCTCCCCTATTTATCCCACTGTCTTTTTTTCTTTTTTATTAAAACATTCTCAGAAGTGGTTATGTGTGTCCTATGTTAGGACTTACAAATCTATTCTTTTGAGTTTTATTTATTCAAGGTTCTCTCATTTATAATTTTGCCTCCCTAGGTTTCAGTCAGTAAGTAAAACATAAGCTATGTACCTGTTGAGTACAAAGTTAGAAGAAAAGAGCATAAAGAGGCTCCATTCATTTCCTTGGCAAGCATAACCGAGCATAGCTATTTCCCACGCCAATCTACCTAGCCCAGCACCAGGTACCAGGATATTAACTTTGGAGATATCCCTGCAACAGAACAAAAATAATAGTTAAGTCTTTATCTGATACCTCTTAACAAAACTTACAGAGGGCTAGTTAAATATTTTTCCCCATACACTTAGATATTTTAATATATTTCCTGTATGACTTTAAATGCAAACCAAGTGAGTTCTCAGATTGGCTAACTGTACAGTCAAAACAACCACAGAAAATTACTCAAAAGAACATATACAGCCCTCATTCAGAATACAGATCATAATTACAAAACATTTTTTTCTGCAAACTTTCGCAGTTATCAACCTAGAAATCTCTTAAGTGAATAGAAGAAAGAACACTGTGAAATATCACCATTTATTTTTCTATGAGGTGCACTGATTGCTAGTAAATATTCTAGAAATCTTCTTGCTTACATTACATGGAAAACACATATTTTGACATCTGAAACACAAAGCAAAGCAAACTTCCATAAGGTGATGAGCAATTTGGACTGTAAAAGCCTTAAAGTAGTTACCTTCTCAGCAATTGTGGGTTTTACATATGCTGTTCACCGATTTTACTCAAGCACATTAAGTGACGTAAGATTTTCTAAATCAAAATGCATTGCATGCCCCTAACCCTCCACTTTCCCTGTCTAGGTATCAAGTTGAAGATAACCAGAAGACATCCAGCAGTGTGTGTTTACTGAGATACCTAGAAAAATCTCTCCCATCTCCAACTTTAGTAACTAATAAATAGAACCAGGAATCTCAAAGTTCTCTCCTCTTTCAGGCAGAAAAGGTAATATATACGTATTCTAACCATCAGCCCTCCCTCACAATACAATCAAAGCTTCACTTAGAAAACAAAAACTGCTTCGACACCAAACTGAAAGACACATGATCTAAAAATAAATATTTTTTTCCATTTCCAGTGATAAACAAGACTTCATAATTTCATATACCAACAAGCCAAGTGTGTACACTCAGACCACCCTCCCTTTTGCGTGGCACCTTCAAAGACAAAACATACATGTACCAATTTATATGCAACTAAACAAAGGAAGCCACAATCAGTACTTCCAAACATAAAATAGAAACAAAATGCAAAGTCTTTGACTACATAAAAATTCAGGATGCCAGAAAGTGTTCAAAAGAACATGCTGCATAAGCATGAAGAGGAGTGAGGGAGTTATGTAAATTCTGAGAAGTAGTACATTTCTGAAGACATTACCCCAAACAAAGCATTATTATTTTCTAAAGGCCACACAAACAAAGCAAGCAGTTTTAACAGTGACTTGCAGTTTGTGGTTTAATCATCTAACTAGTGAAGCCTCCCAGATGGAAAACCAAAGTTGTTCTCATTTCTGATTTTCATTTCCATTCCATTATACTTTAAGATTCATTTTCTGATTAACAAGCAGGAAATCAAGACTTCGCTAATACTTAAGAGCACTTCTCCAAAGCAACAGTTCTCCCTACCTCTTTTCTAGAAGGAAAGCCAGAAGAAAGTTAGCCAGAAAGTCCTACTGAAAAAAGAAATGTTAATTAAGGGGAAAACTACCAGATCAAGATGAAAATTTTGAAAACAGGAACTCAGAAGAACAAGGAAGAAAATCTACTTTCTAAGGGAAGCTAGAAAAAACACAATCTTATTTTTTTCTATTTGTAGTGGTACAATGTTATCCTAAATGTATTTCTAACTTTATTTATTTTCTTATATATAACTTTATTTATGATGTATTCAGATTAGCTTTACACAGATTTTTGCGGCTATATGTGGATGCTTCTACAATGAGTGGGTTGAAAAGCCCTATGCCACTTCCAAGTGGCACTGATTAGAAAAGACACTTCTCTTAAAACAATCTAATAACTATGCAGGTGTAATCACATTTTGAAATCTGCACCTTTATTCATCCTAATACAAGATAAAGCCTCTAACAGGCGAGTTTATTTTAAATTGCTTGTAAATATAAAGCTTTTGTATCTCTGAACTAATTTTCCCAATTCCCACTCCTAGAAAATAGTTGATTTTAACTTAATTTCCCTTTGCACCTTTAGTAAGGAATTAAAGTCTGTTTGGAAACTTGTTAGCAATTTAATTTCTATCTACACTCTTCATATCTGTTGCTAGGGTCTGGTGGTGGCCACCAACTTCATTTCAGCATACAGGGCACAGCTAATAGAACACAATATAATCAAACCTGAGGCCATAACACTGATATCAGCCTTCCAAATTGGTTCAAGAGCTATAATGAGAAATTAGATATGTGGCAAACCTACTGCATAACAAGTACTGAATGTTGATAGTGTCCAGCTATCAAAAGCAATGTTCAAACACCTTTAGCTTTTCAAGACTTAAAAGGCATTTTTAGTGAAAAATGAAGGATTTTTTAAAAAATGAAGGTACAAACCCAGTGATAGTGGGAGCACTTCAATGGCCTGTATTATGCTATCATTTGAATCATCGGAACAGCTAAAAACCAGCACAGAAACTGGCTGAAGTAATAAGATAACTTAGGAGGCTAGAAAGACCTGTTTGGTTTTTTTTTCCAGTGGATATGTAATTGCAGCAATAGCAAAGACAACTAAAAAAATTACTGTGATAACTGATAATAATCCATGGTTATCCACAGTGAAAACTACCCCCAAACTAGCCAGTAGCAGGAGGATTTCTATGACTAACGTGCTTTAACAAAAAAAATGATGGTGCTGAAGGGGTAGACTGAAGTTCAGTAAAAGAAAGGTCAGTGTCTGTGACTAAACACAAACCTCATTTTCATAAACTAAATAAACACTGCAACCCTGTGTTAGCCAAGACTGGTAAGTGCTAATATACAGCATACACACAGAAATCAGTGAAAACAGCATAGAATCACACTGTGGGATTGCTTCTTTCCTGATGTCTTCTATCTGTAATGTCTGTAAATTTAGATAGTGAACAGGTCTAATAGTATTTTTCATTACTTACCATAATCACATTCACAGAATTTTTTTAACTACTATTTTTCAAATAAAATAATGAAGATAGCTAAAAAGCACAATCATTTGAAGACCAACTATTCTCCAACCTTAGCAGCTGAGAAGCAGCTGTTTCGAGCAGCTGTTTTCCATGTAAAGACTTGCAAAGCCTTCAGTGGACTGCAGTAACACCAAAGACATAGTTTGTTCTTAAATCCAATGCTTATAGCAAGTTTAGGCAAAGCACAAATTACGATGAGATTAAAAACCCTATAGAGACAGATGCATTTTATATAAGGTAAACAGCAGAACTTTTACCATACCTTGAAATGTGGCTGAGCACATGCAGAAAGTATAGCCAAGCTCAGCCTTACAACAAATAATAAGCTGTGTTTTTCAGATAAAATGGAAACTAAGCACTAGTGACTGGGGCCGTCCTACTTAGCGTCTTGGAAAATGCAATGAATTGCTGGACTGCATGATAGATTAAAATTTCAAGTGGTTTCAGAGGCCAAGTTAATGAATAAAAGAAAACTTTGGAGAAAATACCTTAGGTTTACCGTTCTCCACTGTGGAATTATAATTAACTAAAAGGTTAATAATTTCTTTGCTTCCTTTTGGACAAAAGTTGATGATCTTTACATCCTCTCCCATAAGGAGGAACAGTTACAGTAGAAGTGAAAGAAAATAAAGAAAACAAAAGTAGGAAAAAAATAATACATCAGTATGCTCATTTAGATTTTCAACTTAATGTTTCACATAAAAATGCTTTAACAAACAAGAAATAATAATATTTCAAGAAATAATATGTATCTATGTTTTAGTATTTTCTCCTACAGAAAGCAGTAATCATGTTTCATTCAGATCCAAGAAATCCAAGAAATTTAAATGGCATCATCAAAAGGCAGACAACATTATAGACATCCTGTGAGCTCAAACTAATTCTAACACGAATAATAAATGAAATCTATCAGTTCTTCAGGAACACCTTGTCTCATGGGACTTCACATAACTGCTTTGTTGATCCTGTTAACAGAGTCTGTGTTAAGGTGCTAAGCAGAAAGAAGGAATTTTCTCTGAAGAGGAATGGGAGGTAGAAACACCTTCTGCTATTTTATTTTTAGACGACAGTCTTCTCAGAAGACTGGGCTGAAAAACAAGATAGCTAGCACCTTATCACAAGACTGTTCTTATTTACCCTTGCTTGTATCTCTTCCACATGACAGAAAAGCAAGAACATAGAGCACTTCATTTATTTTCCCTTTCTCTGCATAACAGCTGAACCAATACAGGCCAATCATGCAAAGAGCAACAAAGCAACATGAGCATGCATGGAACGAGATATACACGATAGATTAAAAAATTTAAACTCCTTTTTCATATTATTCCAATGCATGAAATCAATAATCTTAACAAATATTGTTAACTAGAAACTGAATGTATAATTCCATCGAAAACATTAAAAAGCAAAAGGTGACTTGTATTGACAACTTTAAAGGAATTATTTATTATTTAAAGGAATTATTTATTCATAATTTTCAACCCAAAAGACACCAAGGCAAAGCTATTTTCATCACCCAGTGCCAAAAATACACTTTTACTCCAGCGTTTTCATCATCTCAAGAGACTGCAGCACTTGGAACTCCAAAGAAACATCTTCCCCTATTAGTGCCCACAGTGAGTCCTCTCCAGAGGAAATGGACTTTGCATCCACTACACACAACAGTCAGACTAACTTCACTACAGCCCGCTCAGGCCATGTCTATCTGTTCAATTAGAAACAACTGCTCCCCTTCAAAACTCTGAAAAAGGAACAAACTGGCCAGTCAGCCGGCCCTGGCAGGGAAATTACTTCTTGCACAAGGCTGCGGCAGCACTGACAGTTAATACACTGCTTCTTGCCTCAAAAAGCTAAGTATACCTGAGCTGGAGAGCCTCTGTTACTAGGAAAAAGAGCGAGCTGATGGCAGTAAGTAACAATACATACACAGAGAACAGGTTTTACATAAGTGCTACTACAGCTCCATAACAATAATTAATATTAAATAAATAGGTATGTAATACATATTTTATAAATAAAAAATGTTTAATTTGACAAACTCCAACTTTTACTGGAGATATTTGAGATTTCTGTAGAGACAAAAAACCCTAACTGGGAATTCAGAGCCACGACAACAGGGACAGAATCACTGTCATATCAGGTGTGTTTGACGACAACAACAGAATTCCTGGTGAAGAAGCACAAAGCTATCAACTTCAGATTCACCCAACCTGTTACCACATGTTGCTTCCTAATACCAACTGGATGTTTTGAAATAGTGATCCTTGATGATAAATTAGAAGACTTTCCAAATTCAGTCATGAATCTCTAAGACGTGACTTAAGTTACTTCTCCCATAATGAAAATGCTTTAAAAGCCAGCATACAGAGAAAAATGTGCTATCTTCGAGATTAGAATGATTACTTTCAAAACTATGACTCTCCCTACAGATGTGCATATAAGAGGTACATCAGGTAACCTATAGTATCTAATTCATTTTTATCTTACATGGGGCACTATTAGCACTAAAAACATATTGCAGAAAGTTTACCTTCAGAAAAAGCGTCTTTAGTGGTGCGTCCACCTTGAGACAAGTTAACCCAAAGCAAAGGAGAAATCAATGATAACCACTCCATGTTCTGCAACCACTAACAATCTTGATTAACGAAAATTAAAAGATGACCAGCAGAACTTGCTTTCAAATTGGCACAAGTGCATTATTAGCAATTAGTGAGAAAGAAGAAAGCCCATGGAAACACCCAGCTATATCAAACCTAAGTTCTGACCTGTTACATTTATGAGTACAAAGTTCACAAATTTTCCCATTATAAGTGTTAAGTTTAAACTGAAAAGTACTTTATGATGACTTGGCTGACTAAGTTGCAGAAACATTACACACAGAATTCTTACAGCAGCAGTATCTTCTGAGATTCTACCAGTATACTTCTACTTAAAGTTACCTAAAAAAACCCCTGCACCAATTACTATTTTGGTGGCATTAACAAGCTAAAGCGGTTACAAAGCTACCCTCACAGATGCAGAAAAGCTCTTTTCAAGACTTACCTTGTAACATCTGTCTGAAATCAAGGCTAGAATTCAGTATTTAGAGCATAAATTTTTAGTGCAATAAAGCTGCACTAGAGCTTGTAAGTTTTCTTCCCTCCTTTCTTATTCTACCATGAAAGACAATACTCATATTTGTTGTCACAAAGATCCTTCCTTTTATCTACAGTTCATGCAGTACATGCCCTCTGAGAATCTGCAAACTTTACCTCACTGAGCACAACTGAGTTAACTCCACAGCCTCCCAAGGTCACTTAAACATGAACAGATATCCCACCATATCAAGCTGCAAAAAAACAATCATCCCTGGTTTACCTGTTATTCCTTTGTGAAGTTTATGATTATGCTCTTTTCCAACACCTTGCACTAGAAACAAAAACTTTCTTGATCAAAAAATAAATTCCACTGTATTCATAGTAATTTCTATATTTTTAAATCCAAATTTTTCATTACTTCATAAAAACTTTGTTAGATTTCTGCAACAGTGGACACCTAAATTAAAAAAAAAAAAAAAAAAGTCTTAAAACACTATTACCATCTTTCTTTCGGAAAGTTCTTTACAATTTCACTAATGATTGGCTGGTAGCAGGAATCTCTCTCAGGCTTTCCCTCTTCGCTCCAGTCTCTCACAAATTGTTTCAAGGTGGATTTTAATTTATCCATGTCAAATGTTGAAGCTGGTGTAATCTTCCCTCTTCCCTGATTAAAGTGGAAGAAAAAAAAAAAAAAGGTTAATGGAAAACGTATGAAGTTTCTTCAGTCTTAGGGAAAAAAAAACCAAACAAAACCACACAAGCAAACAAACAAAATAAAAAAACAGATAAAAGCCATGCTATAAGGCCTGCTGGGAGTTTTAGCTGACAAAGCACTCGCTTTTCACTCCTGGCACCAGGGCTCAAATCCAACCTAGAATCCTACACAAATTAAAATTGCTGGTTTAAGTTCAGCACCAAAGAGACCAGATTCCACATCAAAAAAACAATGCAAAAAGTATGGCATAGCAGAGCATAATCAATAGTCCTCACTCAAGGACTAGGGCTTTGCTAGTGCAGAGTCTGAACTGCTTACACTGAGAAGAGGATCCCTTTAGGTACTCATGAGGCAATACTGAGCAGCTCATGTTAGAGTTGCCCATTACTGTACCCTGCCTGCAGATACCAAAAAAGGACTTCAGTTTCCATATCTGCCAGTCTGAGTGCAATTTTTTTTGGTAGAGATGCCACACTGAAAAAGCAGATAAGTAGTGAAAAAGTTTTCAGATGATAACATTAAAAATACTTGGCCTATCTAAAATTGTAACTGATTTAGAATGCAATAACATATAAGAACCTACAGTAAGACAGACAATATGCTCTAAACTGTCAACTGAAAAAAATAACTTCGAAATGTAATAAGGGTAGAGCTAGAACTCTGGAGTGAAAAACTGCTTTTTCACAATACATGATTACTGTCATTTGCCAGATTCACCATTAGTTTTTTTAACAGTAACTAAAGGACTAACCACAAATCATTTTATTAAACATCAGCTCTACAAGATGTGAAAGACAAGAGTGAGAAAACATAAGCAAACAAAAAGCAAGAAAGGAGAAAGGCAAAAGGAAAGAAAGTCAGGAAGCCTAAAGTTACAAAAAAATAAGGCAGAAAATCCAAAAGCATACAAAATTTAAATTTGGAGTATGAAAAAGTCCATTTTAACATACATCTTCTCCATATTCTTTATTTTCAAACATATGAGCACAGTCATTCACAATGGTCTGTAGTATCTGTTGATTATGATCAATGCACTTCCGAATCTTGTCAAGGTGAGGAAGGAATTGAGGAAGAAGACTCTGCTGGTTAGCTGGGAGAGATTTAAACTGCCTCTCTGTTCTGTTCACTCGTTCATGCATATTCGTTCTAAAAACCAAAAAGTTTAAGGTCATTGAGATATTTAGAAGCAATACACACACTAAATACAGATAATTAACTTTAAACTACTCCAATTACAATTATTCATTTCTTTAGACACAGAAAGTGACCAGATTTTGTAATTCCTCACTAGAAAACGGGTTTTCAATAATTTTTAGGCAAAATGGTTGTTTTAAGGCCTAGTTCTATATTACCACTCTTTTTAACATGTCGCCGTTTAAGAGGGCCATTGTTTTCTTCTTGCAGTTTTATCATCTGCCATTCACTTCCAGCACAGGTGATCAATACATAGATCTAAAAAATTTAATGAACAGCCAGTCTCCAACCCATAAAGACCAGCCAGATTGTTTCACAAATTCAATTTTAATGGAATGAATTGCTGAATGTAGTGATAAGCTTTGGATAAAATAACAAGAAGTGGAATGGAAACAGGGATATTCAAAAGCAACTACTACTGAAAGAACCGTACAAGTCACAGCTGGACCATACTGGCATTCTAGCCGTCGCACTAAGATACTAAGCTACCTTCTTTTAACTGCATATTCCCCTCAAGTACGAGTACTGTTACTTGATCATGTAACTGATCCAAGCTAAAAATAACTCTTCCATTTCCCCAAAATAAAAGTTCCACTAAAAAGATGAATCTACTGCCAGGAGAAAGAGGTCTGTTTTCTCTTTTCTCTTCCTTCTCCTCACCCAAAACAGTGCTGCCCTCCACCTTGTTCTAGCACTCAGCAGACCTATCATAAAGCTCATTTAACTTGCTAACCCTGAAGAGACCCTGACACAGACTTGCTTGATTTGATTTCTGCCAGTTTAGCAAGGAAAGTTGGCTGAGTACGGTCATAGGGACTCTAAAGAGGTCATAAAACCAGGACAAGCCATACTGCCCCTTTTGGCAGCAGCAAATCATTTTATCAGGTCAAGTCATAACTCAGTTTCTCAAACTCTTGTGTCAGCAGCACGGAATTGAAAACTAGCCATCAGAGAGCATAAGTTGCAACTGCTGCAATTTTAGTCTAGAAATTTGATGAGTTAATATCTCCAACATTACATATGTGCTACTGAGAAAAGCGTGTTCATTGCAACAGCTAAACCAGTTTTAAATTACATTTAAGAAAAAAAAAAAAAAAGAGAAGGAACAATAACAAAAAGAAACTAATCCACTATATAAAGCATATAAGCTCAGCTTAACATAATCTTGAAAGTTTTATCAGAAAAATTCTTTCAACCATGATACTCCACTCTTTCATGTTGAACTGCAACCTTCTAGCAGGACTAATAATTCACTGTAATCAGAACTACATACAAGTAATGAAGCCTCAAGACCACAGTAACTTTAGTGTGGACTCACCTGAAAATGTGTTATTGCCTTACTCACACAGATGTTTCAAATTAAATTATTTTTAACTACCAAGATATGTAACTTCGCTTATATTCAGTGTTATTTATTTAAGGCAGAGGTAATTTAATTCAATTTCTGTACTGAAAATTTGAGCCCTATCCTTTTGTTATGTGTTTATTGAAACTGAAGTATTCAAAAACAACTCAGAAAAACAACTCAGGTTGAGAAAGATGTTCCGAGCTTCTAAGGCCTGAGGATGCAATTACATCACGGATGTAAGAAAACTACAGTTGACTGTTGCACTAACATAAAGTCTTTAGTATGGCCAAACTGAATTACAGAATTCAGTTTGGAAAAATACATCGAAGTAACATCTAGACCAACCTCCCACTCAAACAGTAGTCCTGGAAAACAAAAAATCCCTATATAAAAACAGCAAACAGAATAAAAATCACCCACTCCTTCCAAGAACCATCACATAAAAATTATACTTGTCTAATGTTAATAGAAAAGGTGAAGCACATAATAAAAATTCACATGATGCGGGTTTGTCAACTGATGCATAGAAATACACAGTGTAGCTACATCCCAAATCTGCTTCCCAAACCTAGAGTAACAGAGACTGTTTACCAAAGTACTACAGAGGACTGAACTTTTTCAGCCAGTCCCCCCCTACTAGCAGTTTGAGTAATTTTCGTCTCCTCTTCCATCTAATGCATTCAGACATAAAGCTGGGTCCTTCCTCACACCTATGGGGCCATAAAGACACCTTCTGACTCAATAGCTGTCTAAAAAACCCAAGTTATAACAAAATAGCATCCATTAGCCCTAACAACAGGTCTTTAGCGCAAATTAACAGTCTGTCAAAAATTTCCCCAACAATCCTGCGTCTCTGCCAGCAGGTGCTACTGTCGTTTCGAGTACTTGACAGCGTCTCAAAGCATTTTGACTTATAAAGAGAGATTCTACACCCTTTTCAGGTGCATCGCACTTCGAGGTGCCTTGGGCTTTCTTTTTTGTGCTTCCTGTCTGACAAGGGCATCGAGGCAGCTTCGTGCGCACGCAGCGGGGTGAGGGGAGCGGAGGTTCCCTCCCGACCCGGGCTGCCGCTCCCGCCGCAGGCACGGCGCCTCCCGGAGCAGGACCGCGGGAGGCGGACGCACCACAGGCTCACAGGAGCCAAGAGCTCCGGAGCGCCGCCCGCACGGCCGGCGAGCTCCCGAGCCCTGGGAGCCAGGCAGGTGCGAGGAGAACGCGGCGGACAGGACGGGGCCCCGGCAGGGCCTCCGCACACGGCGGCCGGTCTCGGTTACCCGTAGTATCGGAAGGCGTTGATGATCCTCCGGAAATGCTCCCGCTCCAGCCGCTCCTCCTCCGCCTCCTCCTCCCCGCTGGCCGCCAGCACCCTCGGCTGTTCAGGCTGCCGCCTCCGCCGCTCCTCGCTCGGCGCGGCCGCCTGCTCCCCTTCGGGCTCGCTGCCTCCACCGCCCGCGTTCTCCCCCGGCCACGGCAGCTGCTCCCGCTCCTCCTCGTGGCCCCGCCGCAGCCCCCTGCGCATCGCCTTGGCCGGCGGGTCCCTCTCGGCCGCGGGTCGCGGCGGCAGCGGCGGCTGCGCTTTGCGGGA
The DNA here is from genome assembly GCF_963082525.1 of Nesoenas mayeri. Taxonomy (NCBI): domain Eukaryota; kingdom Metazoa; phylum Chordata; class Aves; order Columbiformes; family Columbidae; genus Nesoenas; species Nesoenas mayeri. The sequence goes on along the minus strand of NC_137542.1, from coordinate 22,296,170 downwards.
CACAGCGCACGTGGCCGACATCCCCGCAACCACCGCCGGCAACGGTCGCGCCCGGCGCGCACGCTCCCGCGCTCACTTCCGGCGCGGCAGGGAGGGAGGCGGCACGGAGCGCGCTGGACCGTGCGATCAGGCAGGCAGTCTCGCGAGAAGACGATCACGCGCAGGCGCACTGCGGCGCGCGGCGGGGCCGGGCGGGGCCGGGAGCGTCACTCGGGCGGGGCTGGGGCTACCGGGCGTTCCCCAGCCGAGGTGGGCAGTAAAGGGGCAGCCCCGTGGCGGAGGAGCGGGAGCCTCGGACAATGTTTGATCGCAGAATCACAGATTGGTCAGGGTTGGAAGGGACCCCCGGAGATAATCTCGTCTTCCTTCGTAAGGACCATCCCCTCCTCGGTTTGAGAGCCTGAAGAGCACTGTCCTACATCAACCATCTGCTAAAAGCCATGCAGGAGGTGGTACTCGTGCAATTAACCAAGTAACGTAACACGAGAAGATTTTTGGTACGCTAACATTGGCAGCACTAGCTCTGTGAGATAAAAAAGTTTGTTGCTACTACATAAGAATTTATGAACACTACATTTCAATGGTCTTTCTCTTATTTTGACATGTTGACACCTTCTTGATGTCAAACTAATCCTGTACTTGCATTTCTGCGCTTCTTATATACAGGGTGTTTCAAAAAGGTAGGCCCAGTTTGAAAGCACTGTATTTGACGATGGCAACATGTTACAATTACACAAAAATTTACAAATGGTTTAATGAGTAATCAGGTTGAAATAACTGGAAACTCTGTGCCCTGCCCTTTCAAGTGGGCAGTTAGTGGTTGCAGAGATACAGCAATTTCAAATTGGGGCCATCTTTCTGAAACACCCTGTATAACCTGCAGCCCTTTAGCCTCCTATAGAACAACACCACTTCTATCACCACCACGTTTATAAACATATGCAAGACACTTAGCAAAGCTTTCCTTTGGCTATGAGAACCTAAAGCTGCAGCCAGCAGAAGGCAACATGACTTCCAAAAAAAATCCTTTCTTCACAAACGAAAAATGGGCTCCTGTCCTACAGCTCTCCCCGAACACTTGTTAGAGAACACACTGCCTTAGCTTATTGAATTATTTAGTATACTGCTGTCCTGGTTTTGTTAAAAACAAGACCAGTTCTCTTTTAGTGAATTTTCCTTTCAGCTAAGTTCTTCTAAGTAACTGCACTTTCCTGAAGTCAGCTGCACGTTTTTTGAGATGCTGGTCGCTCCAGGACTGATGAGATGACCAGTGGAATGCACAAGAAGCTCATGTTTAGATTTATTACTGTAACAACCAGGAATTCTGATAAGATTTCACATGAAAGCGGTGTATTTGCAAGGAGGGGCGGACAGAACAGGTGACTAAAACTGACGGAGTATTCCATCCCATACGCATCATATACCCTATAAAAGAGGGAGATCATGAGGGTCTCACTCTCTTCAACCATGGCTGGCATCTGGAGAGGAGCTTGTCACCCATGCCTGGGATCCAAGGCCTAAGACTCTGCATCCCTGAATCCAGTTCCAGTTTGCTGTAAAGTCCTGCCCAGGACTTCTGGGTGCCTGCCCTGCAGCCACTGGAGCCACGTCTTCTCCGCACAGGACATTCAAGATTGGTTTTGTCTATTTTGTACCATTTTCCCTATTTATTAGTAGCATTAGTAAAGCCTTTAAAACCTTTACAACTTGGAGTCTCTTTTTCTTCCTCCTTATCACTTTTTCCTATCTGAGGGGAGGGCAAGAGAGGGGGTAACAGAGAGCATCTGCCACGGTTTATTGTCACCTTGCAATTAAACCTTGACAACTGCTTTTTGTAGAACTTGTTTAGAAACTGCTAATATAGAATTTGCGTAGCATAAGTAAGTTTGCTTAGCATAACTTCTGTAAGCTGTGAAACTTTGAACTTTCTGTATTGTAAATAAAGGCCTGAGAGTCTTCAAGCTAGAGAGGATAATGGCAGCTGCATACCTGGAGGTAAGTAATGGAACAGAACTGCACCTAACAGAAGACAAACCAGAGGAATGTTTTGGCTGTTGCCAAGAACCTATGTTCTACAACTGCAGGTGAAAAACAGCAAATGAAGGCCAGAGGTTTAACTGACAGCCTGCCCAATAAAAATGAAGAGATGCAATGAAGAACAGTGAGACTCCAGACCCAAATTTTGCAGTTGGCCCAGAGTGACAGGCAGGGGGTGGTGGCTTGGACTGTGGGGGTATAATTGTCACAGATTTTCCTCTGCTGAGGGTCCCCTCTTCAGGAAACACCCAGTTCAAGCTGCCAACACTGTACCTTGTGAATAAATTTTTTATTTTAGAAGAATTTCTGGAATCCATGCCCGAGTCCCTGCTATGAGAAACCTAGGGAAAAGGAACTTTTCTCACATACTTTACAGCTGGCACAGCCCTGGCCATCAAAAGACAACGGCCAGGGGCAGACCAGATTATTCCTGTAAGGGGCTGTAACACCTTCAAAGCAAATTCATCTTGCTACCATACACACATTGCAGGGGAGTTCTGTAAGTTTTTATACCGGCACCTGAAACACCTTATCTCATGAAGAGACTCAGAAGAGTTCATCTTCTTTTCCCACTAATGTGAATTGTTGTAGCAACTGTCAAGAGGACACATGGTTTAGGCACCACAGGGGAGCCTGGCCAGTTTATACAGCCCCGCCCGCTTCTTTTACTGCTTCTTATGGGTCCTGCATCAATGGATCTTCCCAATCCCTTTGAACCTGCTGGTACTATCTGCCTCCTATGGCAATAAATCTCAGGAGCTCACCATTGTGTGAAGTACTACCTCAATCTGTTTCACGTGGAGGAGTGCCCCTTAAACTAGTATTTGTACGTGGTGAATAGTATTTCTGCATTCACTTGACTCATGGCTTTGAAGATTTTGTAAACCTTCACCTTTTTTCCTCTCAGTCTTCTCATCTCCAGAGTGAAGTCTTGTCACCGTTTATTGCAGAACAACAATAAATTGTAGCAGATGGTCTCTATTAAACCCCCTGCTTCACCCACTAAGGAAAGGCCATAGGAGGACAAGAGAAAGCGACTTACAAGCTGGAAAGTTAAACCCAAGCTTTACTAATAATACTAATAAACAAAGAAACACTATACAACACCAAGACTGAATTTCCTGGAGCAACACGGGGGCCATGGCAAGCCGCTAGCAGAGGCTGCAGGGCAGACACGAGGAAGTCCTGGACTAGATTACACATTAGACAGAAACAGGATTCAGGAGGGCATGGATTGCAACCAGGATCAGGATTGCAGGCAAGAGAACAGGCAGGGTCTTCTTCACATGGCGGACATGGACAAATAAAGTGAGACCTTCATGACCTCTCAGCTTTTAAACTGTGTATTATGTGTATGGCATGGAATACCTCATTGGTCAATTTGGGTCACCTGTTCTGTCCAACCCTCCCTGCAAGTACGACCCACTCACTTATGGGAAATAAGGAGTTTAGCCTGTTTCTCTGAAAATAAGCCAGGGTCTTGTTAATTTTTGCTCCAAAACTTATTACTTTTTTACATCTATACCTGCCTGGACACTATTTAAATTGTCTTCTTAAATGAACTGTAACTAGGGCTTATTTTTGGAGTAGGACTTATGTTTTGAGCATCCTCAAAAATCCAGAAAAATCATGCTAAGGCTTATTTTCAGGGTAGGTCTTATTTTCAGGGAAACAAGTATCAGCAGCCTTGGCCACTACAGCAATAAAAGATAAACCTGGGCCTTTTCTGCATACCATTCCTACCATTAGCTCAGTCAAACTGTAAACATCAGGTGTTATCAGCTCTATAGTGGACAGTGTTTGGAAAACATGCAGCCCACTTCAGAAAAATGCAGTTACTTAGAAGAACTTACCTGAAGGAAAAATTGTCTGAAAGAGAACTGGTCTTGTTTTAACCAAAACCTAGACAAGAGTCCCAGCATTTTCAGTCTCTCCTCACAAAGCAGATGTTCCATTCACCTGATCACATTAGTTGCCCTTCTTTTAACTCCACTATGGACTCCCTCCAAATGTAGAAACTGGAACTGCCCAATACCAAAAACCTGAGTCCACTAGTTTTACACAAGAGCAAAGCAGCACCACCAGTCTTGTTCACAATACCCTTTCATGAGACGCCTACCTAATATTTTGATGCAGCTTCACATTGTGGTTCATGTTTTCAGAAGAACTGTCAAAGGTCTCTGCCCTGAGCTGTAACTACAATTTGCTGAACTACAACTTCAGTACCATCTATAGTCTGATAAATGATTTACACCTCAAATGCATAAAACTTTACTGGGACTCATCTACCACTTTTGTCCATGGAAGGATCTCACAAAACTGCACTCCTGCCACTGGACCAATGTTAGACCGCTTGAGAAAGCTAGGTATTGTCTGCAAACTTGGGTAGTTTCATTGTTCATTCACTCCTCTCAATCGTGGCTAAACCTGCTGAATAAAATCACTCAAGGACTTCCAGTACTGAAATGTTTCCTCCTCCTAAGAGGAGCCCATTAAGTCTTAACTCTTCACTTCCTATCCTTCTCAATTCATAAAAGGATTCCTTATGTTCCTCTGGAACCAACACCCATTTCTCCATGTAACAAAATACTTCAAAAGTTTATCAAAGGGGCACCATAAGCCTACAAATTCTGTGAAGGGATGGGAAACGCGACAACAAAAATTTATTCCTTTCATATTATATTTGGCTTATGTAGGAAGGTTTTGGTAATGGGGTGGCTTCTGCGAGAAGATTCCCCTGTGTCCAAGAGAACCATTTCCAGTCAGCTCCAAGATGGACCCATTGCTGGTCAAGGCTGGGCCCATCAGTAACAGCAGTAGTGTCTCTGGGATAACACATTTAAAAAGGGAAAATAACTGCTACACAACAGCAGCTGAAAGAGAGAACGTGTGAGAGAAGCAACCCTACAGATACCGAGGTCAGTGGAGAAGGAGGGCAGAAGGTGCTCCAGGCACTGGAGCAGAGACTCCCCTGCAGCCTGCGGTGAAGACCATAGTAAGATCGGCTGTCCCCTGCAGCCCATGTGGAGGTCCATTGGTGAGGAGACACCCACCTGCAGGCCAGGGAGGACCACACACCAGAGCAGATGGATGTGCCCAAAGAAGGCTGTGACCCCATGGGAAGCCTGTGCTGGAGCAGGCTCCTGGCAGAACCTATGGCCCTGCAGAGAGAGGAGCTCAGGATGGAGCAGGTTTGCTGGCAGGACTTGTGACCCCATGGAGAACCCAGGCTGTGGAGCAGTCTGTTCCTGAAGGACTGCATGCCATGGAAGAGACCCACACTGGGGCAGTTTGTGAAGAACTGCAGCCCATGGGAAAGACCCAGCTTGGAAAAGTTCTCCAAGTCTCCTGTGGGTGGGACCCCAGGCCAGAGCAGGGAAGAGGGTGAGGAGGAAGGTTTGGCGGAGACAACGTGACAATGTGTGAAGTGACTGCAACCCACATTCCCCATCCCCCTGTGCTGCTGGTAGAAGCTGGAGAAACTGAGACTCAAGGGAAGAAGGCATGGGTGGGGGAAAAGGTGTGTGAATATTAGTTCTTATTTCTTCTTTTCCTACTCTATTTGACTGGCAATAAATTAAATTAATTTGCTCCAGCCGAGTCTGTTTTTGCCTGTGACTGTTATTGCTGGGTGATCTCCCTGCCATTATCTTGACCCAAGAGCCTTTTTTTCCCCACCTTCACAGTTGAGGAGGGGAAGTGATAAAGCAGCTTGACTGGCACCTGGTGGCCAGCGAGGGTCAACCCACCACAACCATCCAAGCATTATTGTATCTCACGGTTGTAGCCTTTTCAAAGGGAAATAAAAGCAAAAATACACTTTGAAGTCAGTCAGTCCATCACTGAATTTGAACAAATGCAACTTCAAGTATTTTTACTGCAAAATAATAATACAAAATCGTATTTGGAAGCACTTTGTCTTAAACACAGCTTTACACAGCTCTAATCTGTTTAAGACTTTTTTCTTATATAGAGGTTTAAGAGTCTTAATACTGTTAACAATAAAAGATTACATTGCAGTCACTGTGATCAGTTCAGCTGACATATAGTAAGGAATACACTCCATCCTTTGCTTTTCATGTGTGTAGTTTGATTTTTTTTTCTGGCTGATAAAAATTTAAGATAGTGTAAAGAAAATGTAAGAGTTAATACATTACTTATTCAGCAACCAAATATGGTTCAACTTCCCAGTTTCCTAGTTTATCTAAAGGTATACAAATTCTATAACAGAGCTCTAGCATACATTTAGCATACCTGCTTTCTGAACACCTTCATTACTATAATTTCAATCTGAGCTATTAATAAGAATTCTTTCTTCCTTCTTTCTCCCTGAAGCATGCATGTATTGTCTAGTAGTCTGTACCATCCCGATCCTTGATCTCTACACAACACATATACTTAATCTTGTTGGAGATGCACCTGCATTCTCTCCATCTTATTCCCCCATGTTTTCCAGCAACCTGATTTCTCTTTAGGTGTTCGGGTTTTTTTAAAATATCCATTCCCAACTGCTCCAATCAATACAAAACACAAAAACTACTTGACAAACACCACAGAGGTATTTAGCAAGTCTAAGTAAGTTCAGTTATGATGTATTCAATAACAGTTTCAGGTCCTGAGTAAGCAGTGTAAAAGCTTATACAACCTTAGATCTAGTATTAGCTAACATATAGCTAATTCCTCTATGTCTAACAGCAGTTAGAAGCTCATAAAAATAGGGGTAAACACTGTCATTTCTATATGAACATTTCAAATTGCATTAATCCATGTTCAAATATGCATATTAATCCAACAGAACTGCATATTTATATTTTAGTTTTGGATGCTTAACATGTTTATATTCTTTAAAATGTACATATTCAATCATATTTAAAGATCAACAAAACACAATTGATTAATGGCATTTTAAAGAATAATGCACTGTCGATACTACTCAACAACATCTGAGGCTTACGGAATTAATAGTCGCTACAAATCCACTTGTGTTGTATGAACTACTATTGTAGACGTACACAACATCTGCTCAGTTGGTTGGCTTGCCAAGTCTAACAGTCTTGGGGTTTTCAATTCATATGAAGTGGAACCCAGGCTTTTACATTATGCTGTAACCTGCTGATCTACAATAAAAATGAAAAGTATACATTTAACCTGTAGTGTCATTCTCTGTCTGCACATGACATCACTGTACATACTGCATGTAACGTACTGTATATTAGAAACTAATAGACCAACATGTCTGCTTTCATTGATGTTTTGCCCCATGTTCCTTCTGCTCCCCTCTTTGTTTTTCTTTATTATTTCATCATCAGATAACAGTGGATTCACCTATTATTTCAGAACATCCAGCTTCAAGGAACTTAAAATTATAGATTATGGTGACTTAAAGTAATGGACAAATGTGTATAAGGATAATAATACATAAGGAGAAATAGATCTACATAATCCTTGCAGTATTTCCACATAAAAAGATTAGCTTTTTGTTAAGTTGGAATGGGATAAGCAGATACAATTTACAGTAACATTACTTACTTCCTTCCCTCAGCTTTTTTAATTCTTGCATTGTATCACTATACACAAAAGATAAAAGCTCCTCTTGTGATTTTGTTCCATCCAAATAAACTAAAAGATGAAAGAAAAAGTTTTCATGAGTTCTGTGCCAGTTATCTGTAATAGCAATTGGCAAAGTCTTCAGTATTCCTATGGGTGCCATCAGAACCGATTTAAAAATAAAAACCAAGAACAGTACCTCTCTTTTTTTTTTTTAATTTCCCAAATTCATTTTACATGTTAAAAATAACATAAGGGGAAAATATTCTAGTTATAATATTATATATTCTAGTTATAAAATTCTAGAGCAATGGAATAATTCAGCAGAAAGGTACATATGCAGTGGAAGAACTCAGGTTCTTCCTCAGTTTCAGGGTTTGAGAAAGTCAAGGCAGGGCACTGCAGTTCCCATTCTCACTGTACAGTAAGAAGCAGTGCACTATTCTTTCTGCTGATGAAGAGTAACCTGACATCTCTTTCCTCTGCCCGCCCTCCCTCAGGCCCTGCCTTCCCGAAGAAGGCAGTCCAAGAGCTGTACAAGTGTGAACAGCACACAAGCCCATGGCAGTGCCTTATCAGCTGGCTCAGCTTGGACACTTCTTCTGCAAGACTGATGGCTGTAGTTTGCACATCCAGCACCTAGAAAGTATCTTCAGCCTTCAGCAGGATTTCAATTCTGTTCTGAAGAATTCAGCTAGTGCAACAGCTATTGTCTCAGAAGCTTCCTGTTTAGCCATACACATGTATGCACACGTACACACATGAACTAGCTTGTTAAAAGGACTTAGCAATCAGAACATTTCTATTTTTTAACTTCATAGTTATCATTATTAAAAAAGAAAAAACAAAAGCCCTATAGACATGAAAAATAAAACAACAAAAGCTCCAAACCTACTGTCCAAGTGCCACAAAAAATTTGAAGAAAACTTTGTCTCATTCAAAAAGCCCTACAACCCAACAAAAACTGCACAAGTAACACACTTAAGCGTATCAGAAGTTTAAAATTAAGGGTACCATACCAACGTTACTTGCATTCTCTTCCAATTCATTTTTATATTTCAGATACATAGGCCACACGTGTCCATCGAAGTACCCCGGTGTATCTGCTGGCTGATAGACTCTGGTGCTACACAAAAATATATTTGCTTTCCCGTACATGCATTACATTTTTTTCCTAGTGTCAGATGGTTTAATAAGAGCATCTAACCAAAACAGTAAAAAAAACAGACTAGCAGGCTGCATAACTGCTGCAGTAAAGGAGGCTCTTTTGTTTTAATATAATCTGCTAACTCATCTACTTCTGCCAAACAAATTACATTTAAGATAAGGTAAAAGTTTAGTTTGTTTTCTAATTGAAAAAGGTACTAATTATAACTTAAGCTGCACTGAAAATATTAACAAAACAAATTACTTTTTCTTTTTTTATTTGGTATACAGGTTTATCAAGTGTTAAATTACTAGCAGTTTTGTCTAGTCACTTCCAGCCTGAACACTGAAGTCCTTTAGAGGTGAGTCTAGCGAGCAACCAAGAAGCAGAACTAACCAAAGCCATCTGAATGGAGGATTTCTTCACTCAGCCAGATGAATCTGACTTTGTGCACATGTATTGCTCCAATCTGGAGGCAAGTCAGACACTGTCTCAATACTCTAAATCAGGTATATGGTACAGCCAATGCACGGTTTAAACAAAGTATACACTAAAATCACATATGGACATTGTTACTTTAACAATAATCATCACATAGCTGTATCCAACCAAGGGTAATACTGCCTAATATATTTTTAATGGTTTCTCATTTTAAACATAGTTTAACTCCAATACACAGTCAGTAATCTCAAATAAATTATCCGGACAATAAATTCTATTTTCAGTGTTTGTTAAAAAATTAACACTTAAATATCCCTGTGCTCTAAAACAAAAACAAAACAAAACACCAAAACAAGCAAAAAATAACTCTATACATCTCAGCATGCTATTGTTAATGTTGGTTAAATACCCACACAGTTTTCACTGGGAATCATAGAGGACAGACGACCTTAATAGCTTATGTTTGGCAAGAACCAAAGAAAAGCTAGTACAAAAGAACCACTCCAGGTTAGGGAATACAGTGAACCCCTGTGAGCAATAACTGCATAACCTTACCTTCTTCTCCTTTTGCACTCTTCATAAGGAAGCGTCAAAAAATATCTTCTATTCCACAGATCATTAAGTGGCCTAAGATAATAATATATTTAGTTCCCTCTTCCTTTTTAGGGCAGCTTTGAATATATTAGGTTACAGAATACTGCTTACTCATAATTGTATAGCAGAAAGCCTTCAACAATCAAAATATAAACATCTTCGGTATTTTTCAGATTGTCACATGTATTCTGTGGCTTTTCTGTCCCAGCACCTGAGCTTGTTGGGCTTTTTATCCAATCATGAATACTTTTCACCATTTCATCCATATAGAGGGCATCAAGTACTAGATGAAAACAGGAAGTTAGGCACCCCTTAAAAACAAGGAATAAAACCAAACCAAAACCCCAAGTACCCCTAGGTTAATCAGTAAGAATCAAATAATCTACATGCAAGTCTGAACAAAAGGGAACAGGATTACCCCAAAAATCCTCACTTATGCATATAAGTAGTTCCATGTTCACAACTGATGATACTCTGAAACTAAAGCTTTCCCCAGGATTGGGGTATTTCTGGTGAGTGTGGTGTCTTTGTGGCACAAAAAAAGTGTGTAAACAAACTTCACAGCCGTCCTCTTGACAATAGGAACTTCAGGGAGCATTCTGCTAGTCCACAAAAATTGTAAAAACTTACCCTTCTGTCAGTTGTCACTGACACAGATGTAAAAGGCAGGCACTGAAAATTATTTGCTTTGGGTTTTTATCGGGTTCAGATATTTGGAGGGTGGGGACGGATGGATTGAAAGTAGGATGGCATACAAAGCAAAACAATAAAACACAGCACCTGTTTTTATCTGTAGACAAGTAAGAATATATTGAATAAATACTGAATAGTAGAGAGAAGGCAGCCTTTGAGATAACATAAGAGAGAACACATTTTAGAGGAGCTTTCATGAGCAGCATTAAATCCAGATATTTGAACCAGAATGTTCAATTTATCCCTCCACTTACACATTCCAGTTTCATGAAGTCTAGAAGCTGAGCCAGAGACTTCATAGGTGGTAAGAGTCAGTTTTCAGGTACAATTTAAGGTTCTGGCCAATGTTCTGAGTAATACATTTTGTGATCACCAAGTATCAGAGATTAGCTAATACGGAACTCTTCACAACTAGATATGACCTGAATCAAAGCACTGGCTTAAAATGGATCTGGATCTAGAAGTCTATAAAAGTAAATTGTTACATTGAGCCAGCATTAACTGTGAACTTCAAAACATTTGGCCTCTATGTGAGATCTAACATGAAATAAAGGTATCAGGATTAGACCCAAGTTTTGACTGATGTGTAATATGACAATGAAAAAGACTCAGTGCTGATAGCCCATGAGTTCATTATCAAAGTGAAAAAAAAAAAAAAATCATTACATAGCAAGTGATGAGGTTAAGCTTATGCCAGTGCTGCAAGCCAAGGCTTTTAACAGTACTTTTTGCTAGTGCACCAGACACAACTGTAGAAATACAGGAAAAGATTCAAAAGAGAAAAGGAAAGGTCAAGCAGTAACTTGAGCTATTCACTAGTTGAGCAAGTTTCCTTATTTATTCCAGTGAGCTGAAAGAAACGGAGAAAAGGATTGCTCTGAAACAACCATTTGGTTATTGCCATGCTCAGAAGGGAAGAGGGGCGCAGGGTGGAGTGGAAGAAGTGTTGAAGCTGAGCACAACAGAATTTCAGCACAGTGTTTAAAAGCAACACAAGCTACTGACCATCATAGAGCTTAAATCCACGTTCATCTGTTTCTACTTCAGACTCTGGCTGAAGGGGAAAAAAAATAGAATATTTTCAAGGCCACTTTTATTACCACTGTCACAGATATATGCTCTTCAGTTACAAACATAAGGGTTATACACTTTTGTATCCCAATTCATTATATTTATCTTCAAAATTAAACTGCTGTATACAACTGTTAAAATACAAATACTTCACTTATAGTAACAAACTCTCCAAATCACACCTCTTAAGTTCATTAGCGCTTTACTCCAGAAATAAGAACTGCTTCACCCTCCTTAACAAACACCAATGCAAAAGTTGTTTTTCTGTTTTGATAAAGAACTACTTATTGCTGTATGGATGTAGGTTTAACACACTATCATTAAACTGAATAGCACAAAGTAAATTGAAACATGCATCCAACGTATACCTGTTTCTTATTTAAAAAAGGTATCAAAGAAGATAGTAAACTTCTTTTTACTGAGTATACTCAGTGGTTTTGGCCACTGAAAGTTCAATTACCCCAGTGCTCTCTTTCTTTGTTTTTCTCATGAAGTCAACATTATTTTAAGAAGTATACATTTTAAAAGTTTATCGATAGGAGAACTGAAAAGAGAAGAAATTATAGTAAAATCTACTCAAGACTACTTTTACCTATCAGTTTTTTCCGTCAATAGTGTTACCTTAAAGAAGTCATCTTGAGAGATTATATCACAGTTGGGAAGCATTTTCTTAAGCTTTCCTGCCAGCGTTGTTTTCCCCCCATTTGTTACACTGAGTTACAAAACATAGTAAAAACTGCATGAATAAAAAAAAAATATCAATCTTTTAAACATATGTACAAGCTCACACACAAATGACACAATCCAAACTCCCTAAGAATGTATCCACATTAAATACTCTCTACCTCTAGAAATTTTCTGGAAGGTTCCAACAGCTTTCAGACAGTAAATCTACCAGTTCCAGGAAAGAGGTTAGAAAGAGGTGGTAACTGGCATCTCCAGCTGAGACAGAACAATTCCTTAAGAGTTACGTGCCATAAAATGAGACAAATACATGTGTATTTGTAATCTATTTTCAAAAAATATACATGCAGAAATAGAAATTACATCATTCTGAAAGGAAGATCAATCTTGAGCTGTAGAGGAAATTTAATTTGCTAATACTTACCCTCCAAGGCCAATAACCCATACTTTCATAGTTTATTTTCTTGTCAGTTCTTCCTTTTCACTGTCAAAAATAGCAGCCATTGAAAACTCTTAACAAGCAAAGCAGCTATTATATTAAAAAATACCAATTATAGATAAGACTTATTTTGTGTCCTTTTGTCTTTTTTTTTTTTTAATTTTGCAAAGCTACTGTCAGCAGCTCAACTGCTTGTTCTAATGCTAAAAAAAGCCTGCAACATAGATGCCACATCACAGATTTCAATGCATGCTACCTTAGAAAGTATTTTTGTCATCTTGGGGAAACTCTGAGAGTTCTACCAATATTAACATCACAGGAGTCCCTAAAGAAAAGCACAATTGCTAACTCAAGTATTAACAGTATAAAAAAAGACTAAGTAAACAGAAGCTGTGGTGGCAAAACAAACACACAAAAAAAACTTGAAAAAGAAACAGGAGACATGCTGAGGAGAAAGATGTTTTAAAAATTTCATTAATGGTTATAAGAAACCCTACATTAAAATACTGTTTCATGAATCTGGTCTCAGCAACATAAGAATTCACCACTCCCTTGTTGTCAGAGTTAACATCACAGACCATACAAGTGATCATCCTCTGCTCCAACACAGAATAATCTGTAAAGTCAGTTTAAGCCATCCTAGCTGACTTAGCACCGTCAAGGGCCAGGTAGCACTTGGTCTTCTCCAGGAAAGATCAAAACCGGAAAGTCTGAAAAAGGTTACATTTGTCTACCCATATCCCTGGTGCTGCCAAGAAACCAACCCTGCAGCTCTGGGTGGCTGAACACACTCAGCAGTCAGAGCTACCAGCAGACGCAATCTTGTCTTTCCCTGGCTCTTTTCCTAGAACTTTCTCCTGGATCAAGTGTTTGCAGAATCCATAGTGAACTGTAAAACTACTTCAGCTGAAAAACAGTTCTGTAAAGGGAGGTGAAGACTTGGTTTTCAGCTGAACAAATTCCCTCCAGTTTACCATCCAGTTACCTGTGCCTGCAAAAGTATGGTGTAGCAGGACAAGTAGTAATGAGGCTACTTCTCTTGCGACAACACTAGTCTACAGAGTTTGTCAAAGCAGTTTAACATTTGTCAAACATTGTTTTCCATGAGCACACACTAATTAATAACTATTCAATGGCATGCAAACACCCTGTTTTTCACTTGCTCTGTCCTCCTAGGTCACTTAAGGAGATAAGGCCTATGACACCTAAGACCTGAAAGGACTGAGTAGGTAACACCATCTCCTCTTCATGACAAACAATTATCAGTACTATACTACAAAAAGACTGTTACAGGGCATCAGTATGAAAGACACTATTTCTGTCAAAGTAACATTTAAAAATAATAATATCCTTTTGCTCTTGGTGTAATGACTGGAAGTTCAGGTCTGTGATGTGATCTTTGGATGGTTGCTCTATATGCTTTTTTTGTTAAAAAATAAAAAAAAAATATTAAAATTTATTAAAAAAGACATAATGACCAGTTCAAGTCATCATCAGTATTACAGCCATTGCTCTACAACGGTGCTGCATACCTACAGTAGCTAGCACTGGCAAGTTTTATAGGTTAGCATGAGGGGGTTTTCTAAGAAGTTCAGTGATGCATCACGTGTTTATGGTATCACCTATCTATTCATAGAGTGAAAACAGATGTTCTGTTCTCAGGCAATCACAATGCTTGGTCCATTTGAAAAAAAAAAAAGTTTTTTCTAAAAACCATCAGTAAGATTTGTGCTCCAAACGTCTAGCCTTTGTCCCACAAAAAAAGCTAGATAACAAACTAAATAACATCTGGACACATGCTGAGCTTTGGACTTTAATTTACGTCATAGTGTATGTGAAAGTCAGTCCCAGTTTCAGGCAAAACCCACCAGGATTAAAAAACTCCACAACTCCTCCTCCCTCTTCACTAATGTATAACATGAATTGCAAAAGCAAATTTGTCATCAGTGTTGCAACACAAAAATCCTAAATGACTCTACCCAGGCTCAGTTTAGCATTTTTAAACAGAACATAAACCTGTGATAACTCTAACGCAGACTTGCTATCACCCTGTTTTTACCAGCATGGCGTGACAAAGGTCCAGTACAGGGTTAACAGCTGAGGCGTGCTTCCCTCAAGGCACCACCGGACCCGGGTAGGAACCCCCTCTCCCGAGCACCATCACCGCACGCCCGGGCTGGCGGAGGCGCCAAGCGGTGTGCGCTCCGACTGCCACGGAGCCCCGCACCTCTCCCAGCGGTCACAACACCTCAGAGCCGCTGAGTTAACATTTAACCACCGCGTAAAGACACCGTGAGGGTACCCTGAGGAAACGGTCCCGGCCCAGGAGTTCCCACGCGGGCGCCCCGCCTCTTACTCCCGGTTACGGACCTGTCCGAGGCGCGCCCACCGCCGGGCCGGGTGTGGCAGCCCCCGCGGGCGGGACGCTTCTGTCACACGCCCGGTACAGGGCACTTCGCAACTCACCGGTGTCGCCCGGTCACGCCGCGGCCCGCCCGCCCGCCGGCCGCTCCGCAGATACTCGCCCGCACTCCTCGGGCACGGCCGCTGTCAACCGCCTCTTCGGCGCGAGACCCCACTGGCCACCCCCTCAGCCCGCTTTCCGTTCCTGCGCCCCGCCCGCCACGGCACCGGCGGGGAGGGGGAGAGAGTGGAGGGGAGGGGCGGGGCTTGGGCGAGCGCGGGGATTGGCTGGGCCCTGCCTGGGGCTGGCGAAGCGCCAGTGGCCGCCGCTGGGGGGCGCTGCCTGTAGCACCGGCTCCTCCCTCCCGCCCGGCTCCGCCCGGCCGCCCTGCCTGCCGCCCTTCCTTCCTCCAGCCGCCGCCGCCCGCCGCGCACCGCTCCGGGAGCCCAGCGAGGGCCTGCACCGCCGCCCGCCCTGCCTGGCACCGCGGTCCTGCTTGTAGGCAGCTGATCGCCGCGTCGCCGCGTCCCCGTGCGTGCTCGGCCCAGCCCCAGCCATGTCCAAGCCACCACCTAAACCGGCCAAACCAGGTAAGGGAGGGGACCGGCGGCCCATCCCGTCGCCCCCCACCGCCTCAGCGATAGCGCGAAGTCAGTGCGGGGCGTGGGGCGGTCCGCTGCCTGCTGACACGTGGACGGCTTGGGATTCGGGTCGGTGCTGTCAGAGCCGGGAGCCTGGCTGGCGGGGAGCGGAGCAGGGCCGCCTACCCCTTCTGTTCCCAGCCCCGCCGCCATTAACTTCCGCATCGCCTCCTCGGTGCCGGGGGGCGGGCAGCCCCTCCGGCGGCTCCAGCGCCCGCGGCTCCGCTGGAAGCGTTCGTGGAGCTGCCCTCGTCACGCAGGCATCGTGTCTGGGCGGGATCCCGCGCCTCCTCCGACTCGGGAGAACCTTCGAGAGCTCCGGGGACAGAGCCATCGCAGGGGACGGGACCCCCGTGTCGCGGGCTGTCGCGGAGCCTCCTCGTCCCCGCTCGTCGTCCCGTGAGGCGCGGCCCGGGCGCCGCGGTGCAGCGGCGCCTTCGAGGGGAGGCTGGCGTGCGATGAGCGGCACAGGAAACCTTTTAACCTCTTGAGAAACAGGCGTTGCAATACCCTGACGTTTGCCCTGTGATTGCATCTATTAGCGATACGCTGATGGATGAAAATGGTTTTATAGTATAGCTCCGTGCTACTTTATTCTTCTTCTGTGGCATCCACTGCTTTGCCTTGGAGGACTCTCCGCAGCCAAATTCATGATGTGTCCTTCCACATCCTGGTGCAGATGTGCACATTGCCCTTTCTAGTGCATTTAGTTATCAATGCATAAATTCCATGCGCCTGCAGCCTTTTCAGATTAATTTACTGCAAAGTCAGTTTCAAAAAATTAGTAACAATCACAGATTTTTTTAAAAACAAGTAGAAAAAAGCATTGGAAGTTGCAATTTTAAACCTTGGAATATAAATGGCATATTTCGGGTAAACGTACATTCTTCTGTCAAAATTTAAGCCATTAGATATAGAGTTGTCTTTGTTTTGTTTTAAATAAGGACTTGATCAGGAAAATTCAATTGCTGTTTTTCATGTTTGCATATCATCTCCCAGTATGAAAGGCTGAATTCTTACTTTAAAGTTAAATATTCATTGTGGATGCAATTAAATAGATAGGACTAGCTGGTGTCTCCCAAAATATGATTATCTGATCCCTAGATACATTTGAATTTCAATATTTTAAATATTATTTGAAATAAGTATTTTTTTAGAAATAACTAAATACATAAACTACTTGCGTATTGTAACTAGACAGCTCACAAAACAAGTTTTAATTTGAACTCAAGTAAGTGCAAACCTAATTTAGGCCATTTAAACCGTCGATCTCAACCTTCCCATGGAAGAAAATGTGTTAAAGCTCTCTGAATGCAGTTTCATCCTTGGAAGAATTTCCTCTGCCTTGCAGTTTGCAAAGCCTCTTTGAAAACAGCTTACTTGAAATTAAAAGGCAGTAATAGAAGGATTGCTGTTGTGGACTTTCACTGAAAACCCATACGGAAGAAATCTGTGAGCTACTGAAAGGGTGTGGTGTGCCTCTTAACAGCCAAATATGTAAGAACAATAGATTTTTCCCATTAAGTTGATACTTCAATTTTATTATCTACAAAAAAAAAAAAAAAAAAGAATTAAATTTAACCTTAGATTCTATAGGAGTTAAAGGCTCTAGCCCGACCTGACCTGCAGGAGCTCTCAGACTCAGATGTGTTATGTCTAATACTAGGTGTTTCTCACTAGTTTGCCAGTGTGGAGTTTTGTGGTATGCTTGATGTAATAAAATGCATACTTCCATCAAAAGGACAGGTTCCCTACCCCCTCCACTGCCTGCCACCCCCTTTCCATTCCATTTAATGACGTGACAAGCTGGATCTGTGCTCTGACTTTCTATGTTAGGTTATTTTTATGTGTAATGAACTTGCTGAGCTGGTTTACCGCATGAGTGCTTGACACAGCAAACGGAAATGGGTAGAAATAAATGGCTGAAGAAGGAAGAGGAAGAGAATAAGAGAAGGTAGTGGCTTTCAGAGCTCTTTAAGGGTAAAAAGATTAATTTTGCCAAATCCCTAATTTTTGAAGAGAATCTTATGGAGGCTAACGTGTTATTTTTTTCTCAAGGCATTTTAAGGAACAGGCTGCCTTCTAGCATACTCCAAACTATTTCGGTAGTTGTATGTCTGGCTTTGTTCTGTCTATAATATCAGTTACACCTATGGTACTGTCATTCAGTCCCTCAGTATTATAGATGTTAAAATGTGCTAACTAAAGACAGATAAAACACAGAAACTGCAGTGTTGAAACACTTGCAACAGCAGCGTAATGATGTTTCTTTTGGTAGCTTTCGTGGAATGTCCTAGTGCATTCGATCAACCTGTGTTAATTTTTCATCACTGACTATTATCAGGTATCCAGTCTGTAAACTGGGCTGTGACCCTGTGTCAGAGAGTGGCAAACCTGCTTGCCTTGCTGCTGCATTGCCACAGTTCAAGACAGAAGAAAAACAAGACATTGGTTGCTGTAGTCCTTTACTCTGTGTTCAGGATAAAAAAAAAAAAAAAAGTGCAGGCTAGGTAGAGATTAAAAGAGATATAGCAGGTGGCTGGGAAGTGAAATTCATCCTTTCTAAAACAGTGAATGTTCACTGTTCCTCATAGGGGTGTTGGACATAAGACTTGGATGACTAGATAGTGCTTTAAAAACGTGTGGAAAAAAGGAGGTGTGAAAGGAGAAACACTAACTAGCTATAGCCTTAAGTGTGGTTTTCTTCAGTACATGAGAGCATTTTATCTGACGGAAGGCTCTTCTATTAATCTTGTAGCATGCACAACATATTAGGATTTCAGTTACAGATTTTGACATCAATGTGTATTAGACAGTCATCTGATATGTTTGCCAACACTTGAGCTAGTATTTTGGGTTCTGTCGTTATCCCTTTAGTAAAGGGTAATTACTGTTTTTAGATGCTTTTGAAGGCTTTTAATTTCTAGTGTTTTGAGACCTTTTTTTAAAAAAAACCCACAAGTGCCTAGCTTTGCTTTTCTCTTGGGGGTCTGTATTATTACTGTTTTCTAACTATATTTTATTTTTAAACTTGCTACTGAAGGAGTGAAGTGGGAGTTGAAAATTGTAGACACTTTATTTTCTGTCAGTGTTATGCAAGGGTACGGTTTCTCTTCTGTCTTTCAAAAATTCTATTGATATCTCAAACTACATTATTTATTGCAGAGTTCATAAACCTCTTAAACATTGTGTTGGATGTTAATCCTATTTACAAAAGTTACTTATTAGGTCCTTTGAACTTGGCAAGCTATATTGTCTTCTGCTAGTTGTCTCATTGAACTGTGCTCTCTATCTTATCGTGTGTTTTTCATTAGGGCCTTTCCTACTGTGCAGCGACAGCTTTTGGGGAGATGAAAGTGGTGTATTGATATTTTAAAGAAACTTTACTTATTTTCATGTTCTCCAGATGGAGTGAGTAAGGTTCGTTGATCCTGGCCTAGACTTCACACAACATTTAGATTTTATGGAGAAAGACCTGTCTTTGTCCCAAGGAATTTACAGTTTTAAATTATGCCAATAGAGAGGAAGAGAGGCAGGAGGAAACATAACATATGTAATATAAAGGGTTACTTCTTGAAGTAGGTCTATTGACTTTCAAGCCACTAGTAGTTGTCACAGTTAATAAGAGGATTCTGAAGATAAATATTGAATTTGACT
Organism: Nesoenas mayeri; assembly: GCF_963082525.1. Taxonomy (NCBI): domain Eukaryota; kingdom Metazoa; phylum Chordata; class Aves; order Columbiformes; family Columbidae; genus Nesoenas; species Nesoenas mayeri. The sequence goes on along the minus strand of NC_137542.1, from coordinate 22,276,815 downwards.
CACAATCAGGTTCACTTCACCTTAAATCTTAGGTAAAGTAGAAGCTGTGATAGCATTCACAGGAGCCGAAAACCTTCATTGAGTCACATGCAGACCTGTAGTCAAAGAAAGGTTTCTATTAGCTGGGGAGGTGTGAGTATGTGAATGTGGGGAAATACGCTGTGGTCATCAGCTCTAAGGTGAAAGAGACAACAGAGGAACAATTAAACAGTTCCAAGTCTGCTTTCAACAGGAATTTTAAATTTTCATTTCTGACCCCAAACCCTCTTCGTACTGCAAACTGCTGGAGCAAAAAACAAGCTTCCTACAAGTGAAGAAATTCTGTGTATTTGCAGAAATAATTTTCGTAAGAAGTAGAAGCTTTCAGCATCAAATTGTGCCAGCCAAAATTCATTTGGGAAATTGTGTTCACAGGTATCTTCTGTGAGAATATTCTTAATTCTGATTTTCTATAAACAAATATTGATACTATTTGTTCCTACAGCTCCAGATACTCAGTGGTATAGTCCATGGTTGTTCATGGGCTACCCCAGTTTGTCACCCACACTGGCACAGCCTACCCTTTGCATTCTTTTCAACATGTCCCTGAACAGATTCATTGGCTTTTTTGTTGTCTGTTTAATATACCCTCCCTGCTTCCTCCCCTGTGTTCCTCCCCTCTGTGTGCCGTGTGTTCACTTCCCCTTTCTAACAAGCACTACTTAGAAATGGAAGATGGTTCTCTAAAGTGGGAACTGTCTCAGTTGTGGCAGTCCTCAAATGCTGTGTTGTACTCCGTTGTGTCTCTGTGCAAGATCCTGTGAGCAAAATGCCAAAATACAAGTAGCAGTCCAGTAGAATGTATTTCCATTACTGTTATTCATGCTAGAAGGCCTGGATGTAAACCACCTTATTTTCCAGTTCCTAAGAAGCCAGAAAAAATGTTTCAGTCTGGCCAATAATGTCCTTGAATGAAACTGTACATTTCCTAAGAGACATGCAGATCATAACACAAACATCTCTTTGCTTACTAAGGCAAACTGCAAGTATATAAAAAATTATTCTGACTTGTATCTTACCTTTGATATTATCACTTGACCAAAAGATTGTGACTTTGAATTGCTGGTGTACACTGCCAGGTTATGTAATTTATTTGAAGGTTCTTAGGCCATTATTGAGAAAAAAAGCACACTGTCCTTTTGCCATCATGCTTTCTGTGAGGTGAGGCAGAAAATGCCTCTTGGTTCCTTCAGAGAAATCTAACCGTGTATCAAAATTCATATTCCCATTTATGCATATTCTGTGAGAGAGACTCTAAAACTAGCATAGGCCCTGGAACATGCAAACTGTCCTTTCCCCCTCACACCATCCTAAATTGTATACATATTTTCTCTTTGTCTCATTTGTTACATGTGGGGATTCAAATTAGTAATTTTCCATCAAGTTGGTGCTAGAGACAGTACCTGATTTTCAGCTGCTCTCGTGCAGCCTTATGGGAGCAAGGGAGAAGATGGCTGATGACAATTAGCCCAGGTTTAGCTTGAACCCTTATAGGAGTTGATAGACGTTCAGTTTTCTAATTTATCCATAGATGACCATGGCCAATTCTAATTTTCTTTAGTAGGGAGGTTACCCTTTCCCTGTATTACAGGCACTGAAAGTGCTTTGTGACACGCACTGAGCCTGTTTATCTAAAGTAAGTTCATTACTCTGATTTTTTTGGTAGTCTAGAGCTGCTCATTAAATGTAGCTAATGAAAATATGCTGCATCAGAATCAATATCTGGTTTGTAAAATCTTTTTTGCCTCAATGAGATTTGATTGTGTCTGTCAATGGCAGGTGAAGCCTGAAATCATAAAATGTTTTTGGTAACAAAAGACTCACATGAGTTCACTGGGGCTAGGCCTTAGAAACTGCTGTGAACATTGGCCTCCTGCCATAATTATTTTCTTAAATAAAATAAATGGCTCTTGCACCTCTTTTTGGTCGAGGAAGTAGTATAAATTGACAGTTAATGAAATGGCTTTCCCTCCCATTTGGTGCTGAAAGTTCAGCCTAACTCAAATGCCAAAATAAGTAATGCCATGCAGAGTGGGTCATTTTGTTTGTTTGGTGGTTTTGTTTTGTTTTGTTTTGGTTGCTTGTTTTGGTTTTGTTGTTTTCTTTTCTTTTCTTTGAGGGGTGAAAGCAAATAAGAGGAAAGCAGAAAGCAGAGAATGCTTTGGTGGCAAGTTAGATAAAAGATGATGGTATGGAGAAGCTGGGGTAAAAGAGCAGAAAGGAAGTGGGAAAAAGAAGCGTCACTGTGAGAGAAACAGTAACTCCGTGTTGCGAAAATAGTTAGCGCTTATTTGGAAACCATCTCATAATGATGCTGCAATTAATTAAAAATTAACCTCAAAAGTTCTAGAATAGAACAAAAACTCCTGCTTTTTTGAGAAAATGTTCTTTTTTATTACTTTGTATTACAAAGCACAGCAGTGATCTTGCTTTAGTTCAATACATATCAGAATCTGCATTTTGAAGCTGTTACCTCAGTTTCTTCACTTTTATGCACTTATCTGGGAGAGGGTCATGTTAGAAATCTGAATTGCCTGTTCCTTTTCTCATAAAAGCAGAAGAAGTTTATAGGAGACGTTATCCAAAATAATTTGAAAGGCATGGGTTTGGCCTAGCCTGATAAATTATTTGGTTTATGTTGCTGGTTAGAGAGAATTGTTAATTTGACTCCTTTACCCTGTTGTTTTGCTGGGTGAGGGTTTGGGAAATTATGGCTGGGGAAGTTTGTATGCTAAGAATAGTTGCATCTGTTTAGTATGTATAGTAAGTTACCTTTGTTATTTGTCAGATAGTTGTTTTACAGATGTTTAATGCAAATTGCATGTGAAGGGAAAAGATAGCCTTGTGACTCAAGTATGGGATTGAAGAGAAGAACCATTTAAATTTGTCCCTGCACTTAGAAAAAGAATTACTGTGAGACACATCACTGCACTGGACCTCCATTTACTCTGTTTTTAAAAGGGATACTCCCCTCCTTAGTCATGCTGAGAATAAAATCAATGTTTATCTGGTGCCTTGAAATCCTGAAAAGGTACCTGTGTTTTGTGTATTCTACTTACTGTGTCTTCTCGAAATACATGAGGATGTGCAGTAAGTCAACTTTGATAAGTTCAGATCAGTGCTAATGTATTATTTCTCCATCCTACATAAATCATACTACGTGATTCATAGTGGAGAGATGGTAGTAAGGAGGAGCACAGGAGGTCATTGAGCACTTTATAATTTTTTGCTTCTTCAAAGGACACGCATTAATAAGTCTATCTGCATGTCTAGGGATGGGCATTGCTAGATAAAAGTACTTCAGGTGATTACTGGTGCTCATGTACATAGTAAGATACAATTCATCAGTATTGGCAGAACGGAGATTTGAGTTTTAATGTGTCTTTTGTGTCCTTACATTTTGTTACTTTAAATAATCTACACTGATTTTTTTTTTCCTTAAAATTTGGCACAAATAATGGCCATACCAAGTGCTGAAGTCCTGCTCTTAGCTCTTAAATGCAGAAGCATAACCAGGTTTAATGTCTGTTTACCAAGAAACGTTTAAAAGACTGGTGCCAATAATGAGTAGTGCTTAACTCCCACGTATTGTGCTGTAAAATCAAAATTAACCAGACCTGCAGTTCTATACATGCAAAAATCTGTACTTTGTATTTGATGACTGGAAAATACTTCAGAATGTGTTGCACTATGTGTGATACCACAGCTTGGCATTTACGGAAGTAACTTTCTGTTTCAGATATACAGAATTTAAAAAAAAAAAAAGAGAGAGAGAGAGAAACAAACCAAAACACAGAAAAACCCCACAAGTGTAAATTCCTTTTTGTTTAAAAAACATGTCAACAAGACTTTTATCGGCATCAGTGTTTTTGTTCTTCTTTTCTTTGCCTTAGGGTGTGATAGCTTTAGAAGACCTGTTGACAGAGATGCAGTACATCATTACAGGTCACACATATGACACACATATCTGTATTTCTTGCTTTTCACTGTCTTTTTCCCTATTCTCATTTCCCCTTTTAATATTTCTTATTCTTCCCTTTTGCTGTACATTTCCTCCTTTTACTTACATAAAACCTTGAAAATCCGTGGGTGAAAGTTAAAGTTGCCAGAGTCGCCAGTGTGCAGTTCTGTCTTGCATTTTGCTGTCATCTGTGTAAGAAAGCCAAGGAGAAGGGACAGTACTCTATGTCACCCATCCTGTTTTGCCATCTTGTTCTTTTTGTTTGTTTTATTTTGTTTTGTTTTCTTCTTTTTATTTTGTTTTATTTTGTTTCATTTAAATTATCTCCAGCTGCAGTTCAGACATTTAATTCTGAAGCTCTTAGATCTAAGACCCATTACTGTTTACTGTTGTTCATTATTTCTGTATGGGTAACAGACAGAACAAAAGTTTCATCCTTATTAGCTGTTGCCACAGTGCAGGTATTTAGTTTCTGAGGCAAAGGTCTAAGAAGTGTTGGACCTTTTATCTCTAGTAAACGGCTGTTGTGTGAGAAAGAGAACCAGTAAAGCCAAATTGAAGATGTACAGTGTTATTAAAAAATAAGATCTGGGAGGGATACAGTTACAAATTGGAAGAAAAATCATATATACAATTTCTGTATACATCTAGCAATTTAGAAGATTTACATGGATTGATTTTATGGTTAAACTTTTACATACGCTTTGCCCCAAAAAAGCCTGAGACAGAGGACTACAGAAAAGTTTTGCTTAGTAGTTGTGATGTGGTAAATGCCACTACATAAATATGTGCTGTGGCATGGCTTTTGCTGAGGAATATCCAGAATTATTAGAAACATCTTTTAAGAGCCACCTCAAGACAGGGAGTATACTGCAAAATGTCATCTTATACAATTGAGTACCTTCCTCCTTTCTCAAGCCTGTCAGCATATATAAATTTAAACTGACAGTTCTAAAGGCCTTAAGTTAACTTTTGAAAATGATTACTATTGTCAGTATGATTTTTGACAATTGGGGTAATGAAGAGTACATCTAGCAAAAAAAGGGCAAAAAAATTTTAAGCAATCGTCGTTCTTCATGGAAGCTTAAAGGCTTATCCTTGAGATACAAGGAAGCCTGCTGTCGCATTACTCAGTTCTCTCTGTGTATTATACTACACAAGATTTTTTTATGCACTTTATTATACAGTACTAACCTTTGATAGTAAGCTCATCAGTTTCTCTGAGGATACAAACTAGCCTGGGCTAAGTGTGGTCTAGGTAATGCATTGTCCTGATGCAGCAAATACTGTTTCAATCACTAATTAATCTATATAAACATGCAAAGTATAGTGGAAGACCCTGAAATACAGCTACATCCTTAAGATATTTAAAAGTAAACAATACAGAACAATCTACATAATACATTTCTCCACTGAGTTCAGTGGGCTTCGGCAGTTCAGCTAATAGAATTACATAAGATACATGTTTCTTCTCCTGTACTCTTCTTATACTTTCTGCTTTGTGCTCTTGAAATGTGCCTATATGGATTTTTTTTTTTTTTAATTTTTATAGGGATACTTCTTTTGCAGTTTATGCAATAACATTTGTACCTCCCTGCATTAAGGTTATCTTTTCTTGGCTTAGATGCTGCTGGCAGTGTCTTCAAAACTGTCCTATTAAAATAAACATTGCCCACTTAGTGGAATTGTAAATACTATAGCTTATTTTAAACATCTGAACAGAGTGCCATGTCAGTTGTACATTCCATAAATAGGACTTGATGACCATTTGCCATTTTTTCACATGCAATGATTTCTTTGCTACTGCATGATTTTCCTAATTAGTAACAACTGAAGTAAGGATGAGAACATATTGCAAATGTTGGTAGTTGCTTTGTTTCTTTCCTTTTTCCCTTAACTTTGTATCATTTGACAATATAGGTATTATTAATGTATCCAACATGTATGAGTGTGTGGGAGTGTATATGACTGAAACTACAATTTGCCTCAGAAGTCACTGGCAACGCTTTAGGTGACTTGCATGGTGATCTGTGAAGACTGTTAGGTGTGCACAAGAGACAGCTTACGTTTCACTGATCAGTTGGCCCATTGCCTTCAGAACCCATGCTGCTGGGTTAAGTCTTATTCATCATGATTTTGATTGATGGAGACATAGCATAAATTCATTCAGCAAGCAGCTTTAAGGATTAAGAAAAGTAATTTATTTGGCTTTGAGGACTGTACATGAATGCTGTGTTTAGAAGATGTGATACTGATACTGTTTTTTCTTTTCTTTTTTTTAGGGCAGGTTAAAGTGTTCAGGGCCCTGTATACATTTGAGCCCAGAACGGTAAGTACATCTAGATTTTAGTGTTTTGAGCAGCTTAGTTTTAGTCCTGTCTATAATAACTTTTCTTCAGTTCTACTAGGGTTGATGTATTAGACTTGCTGTACTATATTTTCAGTAAAAAAGCCTGTTGGTGGATGTAGGTTCTTAATGTGACTAAAACTGTCTGATAAATCACCACTCTCCTATTTTAAGTCCAGCTTTTTTAAAAGCAACATACTTTCTTCTCTAATGTCAGTTACCTGCAATCTAAGATCAGCAGTTTAAGTGACTTTTTTCTTTTCTTCCAAAGCCAACAAAGCGTTGAGAACTAAGACATGTGATGAACTGAGACCAACCAAAAAGGGAATGAAGTTAACAAATACAAGATACTTTTCACTGCTTTTGTTGCACAATGTTCTGTTGTAAAGGCCACAGTCTTTTTCTTTAGTTGTTAGGAAGGTCACAGCTCCAGAAAGTTACCTGTAGGCAAGTCAAACTACAGTATGAAAGACTGCGAGAATATTGTCTAGTTGCTAGAGAATTAGGTTTATCGTTCTTTGGAAAGAAGAGATGAATGTACTCTGCTTTTTCCAAGTATTTGTTTTACTGAAATGCACGCATTGAGATTTTTGTTTACTCTTCCTTTTTATTTTTTTAAAGCCAGATGAACTGTACTTTGAAGAAGGAGATATCATTTACATCTCAGACATGGTGAGTCTAACACATCCCATACAGTCTGAATACTTCTGAGATGCAGCTTATCCCCTCTGAAATATTTTAACTTTTCTCTGCAGAGTGATACAAATTGGTGGAAAGGAACTTGCAAAGGGAGAACTGGACTAATTCCAAGCAACTATGGTAATGTTTATAATATTTTCATGTGGTGAGATCATTCACAATCAAAGGAAATCACTGAGTACTGATACACTTATTTCCAGAAACTGATCACAGTATTAGCGTTTAACAGTCCTCTACCAAAATGTTTCAGATACATCTACAGTATCAGTCAGCACTGTACACCAGCAATGGACAGGCTGTCTTATGTTTTTATAACCTGAAGGCACCTTGAGTTTGCTCACTGTTCATGTTTCTGGTTGTGCAGGTAACAGCAATAGATGTTCTCAGTTTTGAGGGCAAGAGCACTTGGATGGATCTAAATAATGGTTTTACAGGTGGCGCATGAAAGTGGTTGACTTGTATTCTTAATACTCTCAATGAACACACTGCAGTGTTTAAGATCTTCTCATTAGCAGTGTCTTGGCTATATTACTTCAGTCTGTATATTGCCTTTTTTTTTAGCAGACAGGATGGACAGCCACAGCCCTTAGTAGCTTTCAGATCAAGAAGTCTGACTCAGCGTGCGGTGGCTTCTTACAGAGATAGATAATCAATACTGGAATTGTTAAGTAAACCTGCATATGGACAGGAAGCTAAAACAGATTGTGAGCAATTCTGTAGACCTTTGTGGGTTTTTTTTTTTTCCCACTTAAGTGATAGAACTGTTCTGTTTGCCATTTGTTTCTTCTTAATGAATATATTCAGCCACAGAAAACACTGTTTTCTTGCGGATTAAATATCCTGTACCAGTTTGGACTGAACAGAAATTGTTTTTTCAGATTCAACTAAAATCACTTTGGAAGGCCATGTGTACAGACAACACAGCACAATACTTCCAAGTCCTTCCAGGAAAATGTGGGCAGAGTAGTAGTGTCACATGAAAGATTGCATCTAAACTGCTAATACATTAGAAACTGCGGTAGCTTTATGTTGTTGCTTCTTCATTAGAAGGTATTATGGTAGTAATGCTACAGTTCCCTGCACTGACTTGTGATAAGTAGAAGTACATGAATAGAAGCCTGTGGTGAGAACATCGCATCAAATTTCAGCACAGTTTGTGACTTCCAGACTGATTCTACTCTTGCCACCTCTCAGAGGTGGCCACTGCTACTCACAAGGATAGTTTATACATGCTTACCTATACTCAAATTTCTTTTCAACATTGAAGTGTGTAATATTCAAAATAAGGCAAAAAACTTGCAAATTCAGTTTGTGTTCCTATTGAGATAGTTTGGAAAAGTTGCTTCCAGAGTGCTTTACTGAAAAGCACTCTGCTCCTCTGTAGTGAAACATGAAGCTTGTGAGATTAAGAAAAGGTCTATAGAAGCCTGAACTTCAGTCTGCCCATCACTACATACATTGTTTAAGCAGTTTTGTTTTGCAGAACTCCTGCAATTTTCCAGGGAAAATAAAAAGTCTCCATAAAACAAAGAAGAAGCCTGTTGACAGTGGACTTTTCTAGTTACCCTTCACAGACCTCTTAGAAATAATTCACTCATAAGTACAGATGGCAAGCTGTAGTTTTAAAGCCTAGCCACATGCAGTTGCTCAAAACCATCTTACAAGTGTAGAAAGAGAAATAACAGCTGAGATGAAATATTTCTGGATTCCTGGTGGCTTGCAACCGTTGATTGATTTGATGCCGTTCTTTGAAGCTCTTCTCTGAATTGCTTTCCCATACACAGGAAATTGAAGTGCATCTGACTAGTCCATCAGTCACAAATCTCCTTTCACGTTAGAGTCGAATATGTATTACTGGTTCTTCTGGAATAAATCAAAGGTTTATTTCCACACTGGTATGAAATATCTGCTCAGTTTCTAAGTAGTTAGAATTTACTCTCTTTTTCATTTCAGTGGCAGAGCAAGCTGAGTCTATTGATAACCCACTGCATGAAGCTGCCAAACGTGGTAAGTGTGATTTGAGTTTTAGTTGTATAGTGCTGAAGGATGATTTGTTTGTTTTCTTTCAAAATAATCGTATATTTAGAATGAAGATGTCCTGTCTGTTTTGGTTGTCTGGTATCTTGGATAAGTTATCTGGTAAGTTTTGCAGCTTTCAGAAGCTGAGCTGGTTTACAGCCTGAAAGAATTGCCACTCCGTGATTGTATACACAGTAAAAGTGTTTGGTACCATCCATTTAACCACACAGGGGTCTAAAGGTCTTCTGGGCGTGGAAGTAAATATGGTTGTTATTACTTTGGTTGTTTTATGAATTGTAGGTGTTGGTGCTAAACACTTATTCTCCTAATAAGTTCATAGGAGGGCTCACACCCTTCAGAAAGAACTATGTGCCTTTAATGGTTCTTTATTCAAAGAAAAAAAAACAATGAACGTTGAATTTATCTTTCAGGCAACCTGAGCTGGTTGAGAGAGTGTTTGGATAACCGAGTTGGAGTCAATGGCTTAGACAAAGCTGGAAACACAGCTTTGTACTGGGCATGCCATGGAGGCCACAAAGGTAATAGAGAATTAATTCAAAATGACTGTTCAATGGTTTTCTTCATTTGCTTGTTAGACTGATTGCTGAAATTGCAGTACTAAATAATAAAGCCAGGATTTTTTAAAGATCATTCTGGTTCTTTTAAAAGTTAAAGCTAGAGGGAAGGTTCAGCTCCATCAAACGCTGTGCGTTTTGTTGTTGCTGTTGAAGCAGACATTCAAATCAGTGCAACATTTAGAAGCAGAGTGGGAAGCAGGACAAACAAAAAAGAAGTGCTGTATTGTTTTGGCTATTTTATGCAGTAGCATTTCTTTGTGACTAATGGTTGGTTGCTCAATGCTGTCTGATTGTTACAGATCTTCGTTAGCTGATTGGATGTCTCTTTCATTGAATCTTAGACAAAATTTATACTACAATTGCAAAAAATCCCATTTGTTTCCTTAAGTTTTTATCTTTATTTTCCCTCTCCCTGTTTTCTGCAGATATAGTGGATGTTCTGTTTACCCAGGCAAATCTAGAGTTAAACCAACAGGTAAGTTAAACCAACAGACCTCTACAGAAGAGGTGTGGTGTTATTAATCCTTGGTACAAGCTGAAGGTTTTTTTGCTGTGTTTTAATCCTGTTGCTTTTCCTCTAACTCCACAGAACAAATTGGGAGACACAGCTTTGCATGCTGCTGCATGGAAAGGTTATGCAGATATTGTAGAGATGCTGCTGGCAAAGGGTAAAGATCTTCACCAAGGTTTCAACAATTTGTGTGGCAGACTAGATTCCTGAATGTTTATTAATCTGTATTTTTTTAACTGTTTTGCTGTAACTCAGGTAAAATCCTTAGCCAGCTTACCTTCCTGACTTTGTAAGCCTTGCAGAAAATTATGGCAGCTATTTGGAAAGTAGACATCTTACCTGCTCGAGATAAATTTCATCCTGCTTTACAGACAAAATTAAGCACTTAACCCCAGAACAGCAATGACACCTGCTTCCTGGAAAGATAGAGCAGCCAGCGAGTTCCCTAGCCAACTGTAGCTCATGGAAGAGCATCCATAGCTCTTAGTATGCTTCAGAATGGTCCACAGATGAGATTCCCTTGTCCATTACTGTTCCACTCATGCTACTGAAACTAGTATCATAATACCATTGCTCAAGAGATAGCTGAGACAGTGATTCATGATGAAAATTTTATATTATAAAGGGGCAAGAACAGATCTGAAGAACAATGAGAAGAAACTGGCTTTAGATATGGCAACCAATGCAGCTTGCGCTTCCCTGCTTAAGAAGAAACAGAGTGCAGGTATTTCAGATTTTTTTTACTCTGATACTTTTTTTTTTTTGTTTTAAAGGACATTTAATTTTTCAACTAAGTATCACTATGTTCATAGCTGTAAAAACACTTGTGGGCTACATAGGCTAAGGGTTGTGTTTGGAAGAGTTCCCTTCAAAGGATTAGTTCAGCAGAGCTGTGATAGAGACCTGTGGTTTATCACATTCAGTGTTGCTGAGCACTCAAAATGCCATCTGGTGTCAGCGAGAGGCAAAAGAGTTCAGAAGATGTGAAATAGTAAGGAAAGGGAAAGAAATGGAAGACAGGCACTTCAGAGTGGAGAGACAGGAAGAAAGCAAGGATAGAAAGTACTTTAAAAGCAGTATGCCACAAGGGACAGGGTATGAGAGTAAAATGATGTGGTATGTTCTCCGTTACGCCTGTCTGTTCCCCCAAACTAAGCCAAACAAACACTAACAGATGCTCTTCTTTTGTTTTCTTGCTGCTAATGATTTTAAATTTCTTATTTCTGTGTCTCTCTGAGTGGCTCTCTAATAGAGAAATAAAGAAAGAATGCTTTATCAAAATAGTCTCACTGCCTCCCACTTGCGTTCATCTCTTCTAATAGCACAGTGTCCATGTACAAAACATTTAAAGAGATAGGATATTTTTAAAAGCATAGCAGAGACTTACTTGTTCGGTATTGCATGATTAATGTTATCTGTAGCTTTCAGGAGGCTGAATTTCAGGTGGAAACCCTAGGTGATTTACAAATAAGATGAAAAATTACTGAAAAACACATGCTGAGTTACAGCCTGTATCAGTGGGATATCCAGACTAGCAACTGTATTGTCACAGGCCTAAGCGAGAACAGAGGAATGCTAACCTGTAAGCAGTTAGCAGATCTGGGAATTAATGGTGGAAAAGCTGACTGCAGCTTTAGAAGACCAAGAAGAGTAATTGCAGCAAAAATACTGTCCAGCTCTTTGACAGAAGTAGTATCATGATTTCCCAGAAAACCTTGACAAATTATTTCCATCAGTTTTGACTCCTAAGAAAGCAGTTGTTACAAAGGGCAGAATTTCTTCTGTTTCCATATTTATTTCTAATGTTAGTTAATCTCTGTTAGAAGCACTTATTTCATCTTCATCAGTTGTAGGCACCCAGTGCAGGAGTATTCTCTGTTCTAATGTCTCTAATAATTATGTTTCCTTTTGTGATTGCTAGGTAACTAATCTTTTGCTTCTAGTGCATTTGCTTCACTCCCTCCAAATTAATTTTGGTTTGTGGCTGACTGATTTTTCATCCTTCATCACTTCTCTGTCACCAGTCTCTGGTACTCTTGCACACTCTCCTTTCTTGTTTGCCTTGATAAAAGAGCTGATGTTCTTAGTCTACCTGCAGTTTCAGTATTAGCTTCCCTGTTAGTTTTTCTGTCTTAATTGGCCTTTTATAATCTTTGTGACACCGCTGATCTGTATACCCTTCTTGTATTTTGTGTTTTCTTGGTTATTTTTATTCATTTCATTCTTCAGTACATTTCAGTATTTCCAGTGACTGTGAGTGAAACAATTATAATCTTCCAGATTCACTCTGATATCAGTAATTTTCCTGTCCCTGGTTTCAAATCTGTTCCTATGTAGAAATGGCTTCTGTCATAGTCCATCTATAAAATTTTTTATCCAGGGAAGCTTACTTTCCTTCCACTTAAATGTTCAGTTTCGTGTTTTGCATGTATACACACACATTCAAATGTTATGATTACTGAAGTATATTCTAAGAAATGAAAGTTATTAAAATCTTGTCACAGAAATGCAAAAAGACTATGTCATTTTTGCTCCTGAACCAGGGAACAATTAATTATCCAGAAGAAATGAGATTTGTCTCTTCTTTAAGTATGGCCCCTTCAGCACAGGGCTCTACAAATTCTTTCCTTTCTTCCTTTGAAAAATATTTTTCTGTCTTAGATTTCTTTTACCAAAACCATTGAGCAGGTTAGTTTTAGATGCACTTATTTTTCTTCTTCCAGGATAATATGGTTATCACTTCAGTGAATTATGTCAGTCTTGTTATGCCTGCACCCAATATTTTTAATACTTTGTTTTAATATGTTATTGCAAAGCTATGACTGACTAGGATCTCGTGGTTCCCTGTAGTACAATATAATATACATTATATATAATCTGTATTTCTATTCCCATATATTTGAAAATCTGTAGCCAAATAATTATCTATCACAAAAAGCCCATGCTGTTTATCTTTGTGCAGTCCCAAAGGTAGATGTAGTTCTCCAAGCACTGCTGCACATCTCGTGAATATACTTTAATACTGCTGTTTTCTGCTTGCTGTCCTTCAATAGCAAAAGCTCATAAATAGGGCTAAGAAATATTTATTCAGGAAAAAACCCTAGGTGAGAAAAGACAGAGAGAACAGGTGGAATGTTTTTGATTTTAAGCAGAGAACGGCAGCCAGCTGGGCACTCAGAATAAAATCATAGAGGCTTTTCAACCAACTTACCCATCCTTTCTTTTGCAATTCAAAGGTAATACATACAGAAAATGGAATTAAAGAGTTCCAGCTCTGCTGTACAGGTTCCACTGAGCCAGAAGATGGCTCTTGAAGTTCACAGGAACAGGCCAAATCACATATGTAGGTGATGTGGCTACTGGCTTAGTCCTGTCTTTGAGATCCAGACCTACAGCCCCATCTGTGTAGCCTTAGTATCTCTAACTGTCAGAGAAATCAGGTTTCTCAGATGCTGGTTTGCAAGCATTGTAAATATGAGGCTTTTCCTGATTATATCCTGGATTAAGATAGAACTTTCTTTCTTTCCAGGTACAGTCCGAACATTAAGTAACGCAGAGGAATACCTCGATGATGAAGACTCTGATTAGCTTTTTTGATTCAGCTTGAGGAACTATATCTTGTGTTTCCTATGTCATTCCCAAAACATATCTTTACAACTGTAAAAATATTTTTCTTAGACTGTTGCAGTCTTGCAATATAGTATATAAATGAGAGGATGAAATCATGCTTTCCAGAGGAATAATCTTCATGTGTGCCAGAAAGTGCCACATTTTAAATCAGAGTTCCCTTGGAATAATTTCACAGGTGAAATGTGGCATACCCTTGTTGTTGAATGGGCAGAGGACCACCTTCTAAATTCACAGGTTTCATCTCAGGCCTTCCCAGCAAGTGCCTTGTGTCTCATGAATACACTCCTCAAACTGAAAGGTCGCTCCGGGATAGCAGGACACCACTGCTGTAATTTCCCAAAATCTCTCTGGATATAGCTTCTGTTGTGCGGATAATACTGGCAGAGTCAGTACTGGCTGACAGGCATGAGTAGAGATGCTGCTGTAGAAAGTGACCATCTTTTGCCCACACAGAACCAACAAGACAAGGTTTGAGATATATATATATATAATTTTTATATATATATATTATTATTATTCCCCCCCCCATTCCTTTGTGTACCCCTCTAAGTAAGGGGTAGAATGACATGGGATCATCTGCCCTGGACGCTTTGTTTTCTCTATTGCTGTGGGCTCAATCCCTGAAATGTAAACTCAGGTGAAATGCTTGCTTAAGTCAGTTTTGCTTGACAAATATGCTTAATGTTGGACTTAACGACTTGATTATTTTGCTTTTTGAAATGCTTTGTGCTGAAACTATTCTTAGTGAAAGGAATACAGAATATTTTTCTATTTATCCTGCATAACTTTTTTTTTTACTGATCTCTTGCTTTTATTTTTTAAAAGTGTTCTTATATTTTTTTCCTACATTACCTCAAAGCTTAAGTATATTTGAAGGAATGAGGGAAGATGTATATCAAATATACCACAGGAATCTTTAGAAGAGGTATTTGAGGCTGAATAAACATTTAAAAAATGTGTTGCTTCTTCCTGTGAATTAAAGAGAAATAAAAAATAAATTAGGCCACTTTCAAGCTTCCCTGCAGAGTTAAAAATAAGTATTTCCTTCAAATTGCCAAATATTATGCCATACTGAGGGATATTTCCTTACTGCAGTGGTAAGAAAATGTTACAAGTATATGAGATACAATCTCATTTTCCTTTTTTGTTGCTAACTTCCCTATGAGCAACTGTGACAGATTGAGTCCAGCACAGCAGTCTGCAATGCTTAAAAAAAAAAAAATAAAAAAAAAAAAATAAAGCTCTTGTGAAAGATTGGGGATAAATGAAAAGCACTTGTGAAAGACTGGGGATAAATGAAAATCACACTAAGTCTTTTAGTGATTAAAAGAAGCCTAGAGCACTCATAACATCCCACTTCAAAATATATTGAACCAGATTTTTGTATTTTTATTATTCTGGAAAGAACTAGATACAAATAAAGCTTGTTAAATGAGCACTTACCAAAGAAGGCAGCATTTGATTGACGAGAACCGTGTAAGATGGAGGCATTGCACAAACAGTCTGCAGATATGATTCTAAACTGTTTAAGTGTTATAACCATAGTATGAGTGTTTTAACCCTGTGAAATACTGTGGTCAACTGAACGGTAATGTTTTATTTTGTGTGAACTTGAAGATCCTAGAGAGGAAGAAATAAAAACCAAAGACACCAAGTTTTTCTCTCTACCTTTCATTGGAACCATGGTTGAACATGACCTGTAATAGACAGAGACTGTCCTGCTTCACATTTTATGGACAGCTGTTTTCAATAGCTTAGACTCAGACTTCTGCCACACTCAAGACACATGATACATACTGTTGATTAACATGATGCAATTTCACAGTGCAAGCAAAAAAAAGTGTTACGCATCTTTTTCCTGCATGAATGAAGGTCACAAGGTCAAAATTCTTCATTGTCATGGAGAGAGTGACATTTTCCAAGTCACTGTTTTCTCTATCAAGCTTTGGAGGCAGTTTGTATTCGTAAGGAAGTCTTAACATGATACCTTCTGCTGCCATGGGATCAACATTCTTCAAATTAATTGCAGCATTTGATTTAAAAATTTAATGTTATGGCAAGGTCTGTGGAATTAGCTGCTGCGAGAAGACTGTTCTTCTGCAGACAGATGTAGGTGCTGCAAGGGCATAATGGTGACAAGAGCAGAAGCTGGGCTCAGAGTTTGCCTGTAAAGTCCTCATTGGAGTGTCCTGGAGGAGGCACATAACATCAGAAGGCAGATAACAAGTGCTATAATTTGGTTTTAGGACCAAAATTACTGCTGCTTTTTTCTTCTGTTCACGACTTTGTTTTTCCTCATGCAACTTTCTACTTATCTTGTGAAATACAAATCACTGTGCAAACTTCCAGGCAATAAATTACTTTTTGCCTAACTCTAGCAGTTAAGTTTTGATTTAAAAACAAACAAAACCCAGAGCAAAAGTTTTCTAATTAGAGGAAATTACAGCTGGAGTAAGATGATACGATGTTTTACTAGTTATGCAAACCTGCTTACTCCCCTTACTTTTCTCCGATGTGTGTGTCACTGCAGGCTCTTGGATAAATATAAGACTCCTTCCAAGGAGAGCTGCTTTCAGGTTTGTAACAAGAAGAAGAAAAGGCTTTTAAGAAGAGCAGCAAAGTGAAAGTTGTCAAGCTCATGGGGCTTGCTGACTGCACATTTAAGGGTATTCCATATTTCATGCTTCTGGTTGAATACATGCATGCCTTTCTTTTGAAAATCAGCTCTGTTCCAGTTGGAAGTGCAGTGCTGTTTGAAGATAGAAATTGTTCTGATTCATTTGAGGCTTTTTCAAACTAAAACAGTACATTTTCTTTCTACTTCATCAAAAATCAAATGCTTAATCCATGTTTTCTACAGGAGAAAATGAGATATTTATTGAATTTACTTTAGTATGGTTCTTAGAGAGTCCATGTAGATAATCTTCAAGTTATGCTGTTTTACTAAGAAAAACCCACCTTACAGAATTCAGTTATCACCTGAAATGTAATATGCTTAGAACGGTTAAGTTCACACTAAATGTTTAAACTCAGTGGCCTATTTCCTAACACACTCTCCAGTCTAGAACCCTCCCTGCCACCCAAATCCTAATTTCTCAAGACAGCATTGTGTTGCTTGTGTTTGTGTTGTATATCAAGGACCGAAGATTGCTGAAAGTAATTTAGCCTGACCTTGTGATCATTTCAGTTATGTGCTACAAAGTCAGATGTTTGAGCATTCGGTGTACATCACTGAATTAATGATTTGTTTTCAGCCACTGACAGCTTCTAATGAAGCCATTGAAACTGTACATAGGGCACAGTAAAAAGTAACAGGCCATCAATTTGCTGCTTCTTGAGACAGATGTAAGCTGAGGTTACAGAAAGTGTTTTAGGACCATGTTAGTCATACTGTGCTTTGACCATATTGGGAGACAGAAACAAGTAGAAATGGTTTTGAATAACTTCAAACAGAATTCTTCAAAATAAGTTAGTTTTATATTAAATTAATTCGATACCAAGTCAGTATCCTCATTTGCTGAACAGATGAAAAGGCAAAAGGTGGTTTTTTGGGTTTTTTTTGGTCTGGTTTGGCTTTTGGGTTGGATTGTTTTGTTGTTTTTTTTTTTTTTAATTTGGTTGGTTGTTTTGTTTATTTGTTTTTTTAAGTTACACAATAAAAAAGCAGAGAATCTAAAAATAAGATGATAGTACAAAAGCAGTTCAGAAAAATGTAACTTCACATCACAAGTTCAAGGGCAGAATTTGGAATGGTGGTTGTGTCTGCCTATGGCAGGGAAAAAACTACCAGGTACCCATTTACTTGATGCCTCATGTTTCCTGTCTGATAAATGATGCTGAAGTCCAGCCAGCAGCCTCTTGTAGAAAGCTGCATCACTACTTTATTCTACTTCATTCTACTAAGTTTAATGTGTTTCCTGTGGGCTCTGTAGAGCAGGTCTGTAGCATGCCAGAGAACTCTCCTGGGAGACAGGTTTCTGTGAGAGTGATCTTTAGCTGACCCATGAGCAATGTCACCGGAAAAACTGGTGTGGTCCAACCAATATTGATCCTCTCAGTTACAGAATTGGGGCAATTTCCTGTGATTGTGACCACCTCCTGAGGTTGGAGGCTGAGGGAGCCTCTTGCAAAGGTAACAGTAATTTACGTGGGTTTTTTAGTGCATGTAGAACATCACAGATCTTGGCAGGATACTGGTGCTCAGCTGTTCCCTGTGCATTAAGTTTCTGCAGCCAGAAAAGGGTCCATAACTCACCCTGTTCCCTTGAGAGTTAGAGCTTTCACTGAAATCCTGAAGCACATATCAGAGGATCTATATCTGTTCTCCACCATCGCTTGGGAGCTTTTTCTTATAGAGGTGGATTATTTGGAGTATGTGCTATTTCTTAGATTGAAAATCCATATTTCTTCTTCCTCATCTCTCTGAAGACTGACTCTTAACTTAAAGGACTTTAGTGAGATTTCGCATAAAACATATGTGAAGACATGAAGTACCACTAAGCAAATTGAACATTTAAAAGTTTATTATATTCATATTTCTGTTTTGAAGGTCTGAAGTCTCTGGAAACCAGTGAAAATACATAGGAAATGGAGTAACTCTGTTTTTAAGATCAGTACAGACCTGATTTTGTTTTCACGATTTGTGTTGCTTAATGTACTATATTTCTGCTCACAGCTTTGCTGCAGTCAGACCTCCAGTTGACTTCATGTCTACAAGGACATGCTGAACTGAATCCTTAACCCTCTTTGAAGATGTTCAACATAAAATCAGAATTAAATCCTCAAAATTTACATCCAATTTTAATGCCTTTCATATTCAGCAGACTTCTATATCACAAGTAGTTCTGGAGTGTTAGTAGTTTACCTGGGGCTTTTTTAATTGAAGGTTTTAATTTTATCTTTTCACATAATTTCCCTAAAGTAGGTAAAGTTATGACACACTTCACGTAATCTGAAATTCATGGAAGAGTAGTACATTTCCTTCTCAGTCTATCAATTTTTACTTCTCTACAAAAGCTAATTTATGCTTTTCTGCTAAAGCTATTTTCCTGGAAAATCCCATGGAGATCTGACACCATACTGCCTAGCTATGAGTTTAAAACAAAAGAGTAACAAAGAAAAAAAAATGTGTCTGGACTGTGTGCAGTTATGCTGAAAGTGAGAGCAGTAACCATTTTATTAATGAAAAAGTCGTGTGAGAGGCAGGTTGAGTTGCAGGCATTGTACTTAAGAGAAACTTATGTAGATTGATTGAAGTCCTGAGGTAGCGTTTACTTCAGTTTTAACAACTCGATCTAATCAGATAAGGTGGCCAATTCAGTTAAAATGCTGTGAGAACTTTTCTAAAGTTTCCACAAGGAGTTACAGCAGTGGAAAGTTGTGGAGTAATCAAAATGCTTCCAGATTTCATCCTGCTAAAAGGCTATAGAGCGTTCTCCAGTCAGACAAGAGTAATTCAAAAGCACAAACCACTGCAGAGGCAGAACCACTGCAAATGGCTTTTCTCATCAGTAGGAAGATTTGTGGTTAGTAATTTCCTGCTCCCCTATGTGTCCAGATACTCTGTATCTCTTTCCTTCCTTAAAAACATTTTTTCTGCTAATTTGATTTCCTGACCTTCTACCAATTACTTGGAAAGACTTAATTCTCACTTTTAAAGGCAGAGCAGATGTAATTTGTAGGCAAGACAAGTCACTGCATTCTTAGTTACCTTAATTCTGTTAGCTGTTGCAACCGTTTGACATGGTCCTAATTCACCAGACTGTTATCATGTTCAGTTCTGCACTAGAGAGCATAAATGGAGATTGTAATAAAATTAATTGAAAAGGAGGATTTGGCTGATCTTTTCCAAGCATCAAAAATCTGATAAGCGCAGGCCACGTATTATCCATTAACATGTACCAAGATGCAATATTTTCCAGCTCCTTAGTATGAAAGGCTATTAACATTATTAAAGATGAGTATTTAAAGCTGGAACATAACCCTGAACACCAGAAAATTCCAGTCAAACAGAAGAAAACTAGTGTTTTGTCCGTACATGGGAAAGCACAGCTGCAGTAAGCCTGCAGAAATTTGATACAATGGAGTTTACTAATAAAGGCTAGCAATGTAAAACCAGTTATCCTGAGTGTCTCATCAAACCTGATGATGCTATTTGTGAAGATTACCAGTTTTCAGAAACAGCATATCTGTTTTCATACAACATATAACTTGTGACATAATATTCAAATACAGTTACAACCCAGGGTATTTTTAATGTCTCACATGTTAGGAAAAGGTCTGTTTTGGCAAAGATCTGTTAAATGCTGAAAACTATGTAACACTTACAAATTATATCAATTATTTACATCCAGATCTGTGGATGTAATAACAAACTTGCAAAACAGTAAATAATGGTGCAGTTTATTATTTATGAAGATCTGTTCAAATGAAGCATTATTTTTAAGAAAGCCAGGTGCAAAGTTGTGCACCCAGGAAGGAGGAATGAAGAGAATCCAGTTAGAGAATCGGGAACTGTGATTTTGCTCAGGCTGTGATCTCTCCTTAAAATTAATTTTGTCTTCTGAGAGAGAATTTCTAAAGCATTCTCAGCCTTTTTGTTTGCTCTTGCCAATCCTTGCTGTATTCAAAGGAATGAGTTAGTCATCCCAGATACCTTTTGGCACACAGCAGCTGAGGGTGGCAAATTTGGCGTGAATTTGGCATTGCGTTGTTTTAGTGGTTTTGGGTTTTGTTTTAATTGGTTGGTTAGTTTATTTGCGGCTTTGTGTGTGTGTGTGCGTGCATGTTTGAATGAGATTTTATTCTTTTTTCGCTACTTTATCGATTGGTAGCAGAAGGAGTTATTAATATCACTGCAAAGCCAGCACTACAAGCTCACTTTATACAGTGCTTCTCCACTTGCAACCGTTGCAACCCAAGCAATCAGATTTTGTGATGGAATTTGGCTGATGTGCTGTAAAAGTTATCAGAAGTTAAATGAGAATAGGATGGGTGTCTTGGGTAGGGGATACAAAATAAAAGCCCTGAAACTTTCTATATCCCGCTTCCTGGTGTGTAATGCTACAAGACTTAATTTCATTGAGTTGAATTTTATAAGTGGCATTCTTACACTTGATTGTCTTTTACCAGTTCAATGGAAGCTTTTAATACTAATATAGAAACAAAGCCTCACACACAAAGCCTTTAGTGCTCTCGCAGGTCCACTTTTCTGCTAATTTTTAAGGGTATGTTTTTCCTCTTTCTTCTGGATTACTACAACTTGCAGCCCTAGTCTGGTGTGTATTTCCACTGTAATATTTTTTTAAAGCTAAAGCTTGTTCCGAGCTAAGAACCTTCTCCGAAGTATAAAAGGCAATTCCAATATGCTTTAGGAGTTCCATTTGGTTGGTTGACATTGTTGTAGGGTTTGTTTTTGTTGTTTAGTTGTTTGTTTGGTTTTGGTTTTTGCTGTTGTTTGTTGTGGGGTTTGTTTTTTTTTTTTTCCTTGATCACCTCTTTTCTCTGTAAAAGAATGACAGCTTCTATATTCTTAGAAAAATTCAGATCAACTTTTCCATTCCCTGACCAGATACTCTGGGAATGTTGTCCGCAAGCAAGCTAGCACACACCTGGAGGTTAGAGTTAAGATAGTCTCTTATGTCTCATTGTGTAGAAACTTATAAAAGACTCAAGCAACACTTTCAGTCACTCTTTAGAGGAATACAATCACCAGGCATGCTGCCTGTTTTGGATGTGAGCAGCAGATCACTGAAGTAACTGGATTTGAGCACAGGTGTCCCCAACAGCTCTTCTGTGAAACCCAGCAATAAAAAATTGTATTCTGTATCATTTAATAAGAGTTTGGGACACACATCCTTGGGGCTTTGTGCAACACACTCTTGAAGTGACCTTAATTTTCTAGAATTTTAAGCCAGATTTCCCCATTCCATTTTTGGGATGACAACGATGGCTACCCCACAGAGAACTACTTGGCTCACTGACTTCCAGTATCACCTTTGGTTTGATCTGTTGCTCCACTTTGGGGTTCAGCTGTTCCTCAGCTTTTCAGAAAGCACATGATAATAAGCATCAGTAATGTGAGGGGTAATATATACCAGCCTTTCCTCACTTATGAAGAATGTCAAGAGTAAGGTATTTGGGTGACATTCAGACACCAGTTGCATCCTTCTTTAAATCTGCTCCACTGTGCACCTCTTCTAGACTGATGGACACTTCTGAGCTTCTTCTGAGGGAATACAATCAATGGTACCTTCCAATCTCTTCTTTCAACAGTGCTTTTAACAAGTGTACATGAAAGACCTCTTTCCATTTGTCTGATGGGTCATTATTGCAACTCACTGACCTGACTTGCCCACCACTATAAATGTTACTTACCATTTTGTAAAAGGTGACAGTGACCACACTACATTGCCCCATGTGTTGCCACGCTCATTTCTCCTCTGAGTCACCTAATTTACCTCATACCTGGTTAACTGGTGTGAGGTGAGAAACGACTACAGGCTTTCACCTCCTCTTTATGATCAGTCCATGATACTGGAAGAATCTCATACGTTTTCTTAGTAATTGCTACTGTGTCCTGAAGCTATGAGATACATACAAGTGGAGGAAAACTCTGTGAAGTCTGGAGGATCTAGAAAATGCTAATAAAATACAAAGCAACAACTTATCTGTGTGCTGGGGATCTGTCTGCAAATACTTTTGTGGCATTCTTCTCAGGGACTGATCCATTTTCTGCACTAGTCTTCGTGTCTGAGGATGACAAAAAGCCATTTGAATGGCCTTGATTTCTTCAAATTTGATAAAACTTAAATACTTGGAAATCTGTTTGTGATCTGCTATTATACTTCATCTTTTTTGGATATAAACAGAACTAAAGAGTGCAAGCAGTTCTGTGGTTCTTTTGACAGTAGCACTGTGTAAAAGAATGGCTCCCAGAAAGAGGTCAGGTGTCGGAGATACCTATTGTGTGCTTACCTCTCAGCTCTGCTGCTGGCAGGTTGATGGTTTCACTCCTTACAATTGTTACAGGTCTAGGACCTATCCCTCGACAAAGCTCCAAGCAAATTGAACTAACTCTTGGAAGTTACAGCAATAAAATCTCGAGTCAAATCTGTTATTTTGCCTGGTTTTCAGCTTCATGATGCTCATGTAGCCTTTTTAATGAGCTGTTTTCCTTAGATTTTTCAAATCTTCACACTTGCTGACACCATCCCAAAGCCTTGGGAGCAGGTTCAAGGTCTCCGTAGCAGAACATGAAAACACAGGAAGCCCATGCCTATGCAGCAGTATGAATAACTTGTGCTGTATTTACTAAGGAATATATTGAGACAGTTCCTACTAGGTAGCTACAATCTGGAAATCGAATGCCCCAAAATGCTATAGACCTAACTGACACTCCAGAAGTGACAGAAGGACTACAGTGGCTGCTTATTTAAACATCTAAACACAAGCAGAATGACTCACACTCACAGTTTGTTTAAGGCACACATCTGTCTACTGACAATGGCAACTGATCACAGATGATAATTCATAAATCACTGTACAGGACACATCAGAGATGCAATGTGCAGAAGAACATTGCACTTACAGGTATGAGCAACGAGAGTGATTCTGCACTGCTTGTTCTGTGTCCACTACCCTCTATCATTCTATCTTGTTTAGCCACACAACTTTTGCAAAAAGCCATACAATTAAAAAAACAGCTTAGGGACACCCAAAGGTTGACTGTGGAACATAAGTCTGCCAGATGGAAAGCGGGACTATATGAATGTAAACTGTGTTACTGCAGTAAGCCATGCTCTGCGTGTCATCTGTGCGTGAGAGGAAACAGAGGGGACTCAGGACAGTGCTGGTTTGCAGGCATGTAACCAGCAGAGCAGCAGTCTCAGCAACATGAATTATTAAGGCAAATACTATAATAGTTGGCTGCTTAGAAGAGGAATGATAAGTTAAAACCAGGCATCCTGTTATCTTCCTCCTTTTAATCTGACAATGTCCAAAGAAAAAGAGCTGTCTTCCTTTTTACCCTCACCTCTTACTCATTTGATCCCAAACCCCTGTTCTGTGACAAGTGCATTTCTCAAACTCTACCAGAAATTCCTGAGAGCTTCCCGATACATCAATTTCTGCACCCACCCGCCTCAGACTATTCCTTGGATTGACCAGAAAATGCAGACAATAAACTCAGTCATGCAGTGGCCATTGCATGGATATCTGACACTGAGAGCAGCTCCCATGACTTCTCTAAAGACATTTTCTGGAGCACCCTCTGCCTCCTCCCCCAATCTTCTCATTCCTTATCTGATCACTGGGTAGTGATTAATTAGGGTAGGTCAGTGAGATATAAGCTTATAGACCAGACTCCTCGAAGCAGGGTGGACTTGTTAGATATTGCCAGTGCTGTTCTTGATTTTGTCATGCGGATGTTTTATGCACTTGAAACACTCCCTGCCCTAGATGTCTTACAACATGGACCCCTGTCTTTGTCAAGTTTCTTGCAGTAACATCCAGGCGTATGTCCAAGAAATCACAGGTTTTGTGATATTCCTCTCAAAAAACTCCTGTACTTTCCCAGAAATTTTGTACATAACCAGGGGCAGGCTTCATGGAGAAAGCCTGTTAGCACCTGTGTTTTGAATTTAAGGTGGCCAAAAACTACCAGCATACACGAGGGACTGACTGAGAAATTAATAGGTAGAAACGCAGGGTAGAAACAGTCTTGAAAACCCATAATTTTAGCAGCATCTAAAACTACCTCTCAAGCAACTTACCCTTTTCCTCAGACGAGACTTAGAAGGAGAGATTCAATGTACATACAGGTGGATAATTCACACATCGATGCTGGAGGGCAGGATGGGGAAAGTGGGCAACAACATATGCAAAGCAACAGATAAGACAGCTGCCATGCAGACTGTTCTCAGCAGCCTCCCATCCCACCCCAAGCAAAATATTCTCCCGTCACAGCATTGCCGGAGCCACAAGAGGTCACTGCTAACAGCACTAAATACAGCTCCCAGGTTTCCCAGCCTCGGTGTTCTCCCTCTGCTGCTCATATCTTGTGCTTAGGGTAGCCAGCTATCACCTGCAGCATAAACTGATGCTGACTGCACCTGAGCTGCACCTGAACTGCACCTATTAGCATTGCAACCACCCATGTGCAGGTCCACCACCGGCACCCACCAAGTGACCTTCCTGCAAATCCTCAGCTGGCTGGAGAAGGGCACGTGCTGTTTGTTTGTAAAATATTTTCCAAGCAGTACTTATTTTCCATGATTCAATGGTGAATCCATGACAGAAACAAGCTCACAAGTGTCCTATTTATAAGATTATGGTGAAATGATTTGGTTCACATTTGGTTCGCATTTCTCTTATTGCAACACCTGTAGTACAACAATGTATTACATTTTGCTGGGAGGCAAAAGAGGTCAAGCTTCAACAAAGTGCTAAGAAAAGAAAAAAAACAACGTGGAAATGAAATAGTTTTTTGGATGGAAAAATAGAACCAGAGAGAAAATGAGAAATCAAAAGAACAAACAAAACTTGGCTTTCTAGCTTTCTGCTGTAAAATGTATGAGAATGAGTTACTCCTGCTTCAAAGCAAAATCACCTCACACATAGCAGCAAGGGGCCGTAAGCAGCGTCCCTTGCTGCTCAGCATTGCACGTGCCTGTGTGGCCAGGGGGCTGATGAGAGCAAAGTTTAAGAGGCGTTTTAAGAAAGCTGACAGTGCTCCCTACCACGCAGGTTTTTGTTTGTGCAGACAGGCGCCACTTACTTTGACAGTTTTTTGACTGCTTGGCAGCTGAGTTGAGCAAGATGTCGTGGTGTTTGAGGAACTGTGCATCTTTAGGCTTCACTCAAAAGCAGCCCTGGGTGGCAGACATGTCTTGATGTCCACGTGTGTTTCCTAGATCAGGTGCCTTGCCTGTCTACATTCAGTTTTACGAGCTCCTTGAGTGAACAGCAGGGCTGCTAGAGGTTTCCTGTAAATCAGATGTTGATCTACTGGCCCTTCTATGTAACCCCAAATCCTACCCGTTGTTACCCTCAGCATTATTACTACTACAACTGTCTTCCTGGAGCAAAGCCCTTCTACTCAGACAACCCTATTCCCACTCAAAATTAAATTGAAGATGTTTTGATACATAATCTGGTACCATGTGGGTTCTCTTAATTCTGCTACTCCTTATAAACCATATTTGTTGTATCTGAACTGAATCATAAACAGCCTGAGTCAGAAATTGAGCTTATATGACAGGGTATTTTCAATGGTATGTAGGTAATGATAATCGAACTTTTATTGCACTGACTACAATGTCTCAACACCTAGGAAATATACAGAACTAAAGATTAAGAAAACAAAACCCCAAAATCCTAAACAGAAACCTTAAATATTCCAGGTTTTGGAGAAAGGAGAATTTATAGACTATTATAAGTAATAACAAGGTACTTTTGCTCAAACATGAGGCCTAAGCTGTAGTACATGAGCTGATTCAGTGAATCTCTGAGCTCTTAACCTTGCTGACTATTCCCAACATCCCCAGGGTGACCTTAGGATACATTATTGTATAAAAATACTGAAAGTATTTTAAAAAAACAAAAGCAATGGTCACTGAAACTTATCCAAATATACAGTAAGGAAAAAAAGACTTTTTGATTTACTGCTTACCAAGGCTGTATCCAGACTTGTCTCTTTTCAAGGAAATAAGCTTTGAGAGACAGAGAATGGAAAATCAATTCACCTTACCCACAGTCGACTATGCTGAGTGAATTTATAGTTACAGTACTGTATCCCTTCCACACATGATAGATAAATTGTGTTAATATGCAGTTTTTCACCTGAACTGGGGGAAAGAGGGGCCCAGAGGACTGAGGAGAAAGGGACTGTTCTGCTGCCTTTCAGATGATTTGGCAGTCACTGTGAGGTGCCTTTTTTTTGACCAAAACAGTTCATTGGGACAGGGCGAATACAATTTCCCAGCTGGAAAATTTGTGTATGAGCTTCATTGCCTGAAGACAGAAGTCATGGTGAGCCAAACCCTCTTCATGTTTACTTGTGCCAGATGAGGTGAAGGCCCCTAGTTTGACCCGACACTGAAGTCACCATGAGTGGCAGCAGGAACAGTGTCACCATGTTTGTCCTGGTGATAAATCCATACTCAGTCAATTGACTGAGTGAGCGTTTGCCATTTATTGATGGCAACCCAGGCTAGGGTAGCTACTGTAATGTTTTTTACCCCACTTTAAAATTTTTCCATTTACCAAGTTTTATTCCCATTTACAAGTTCTTGTTAGCACTGGGACATGGAAGGAAGATTTATCAAAACGTTGTGGGTTTTGTTTTGTTTTTTTTTCTGTGATACTCCAGACAGTACACACTTGGATAAATAATATATTAAAAATAAAAGAAACTCCTGCTGTGTGGAACACCGAGTGTGTCAGAAAACTGGGCATTTCGGAGCCATTAGGTCAGAGCACATTAATGACACCCTGCGGTATATTTTCCTCTGGTAAAGAGAGCTTTTTTGGTTGCTGCTAGTCTGACAGCCACATGTGTTAATGATCCATTCATCAGATGCTCAGAAGGGAGCCTTTCCCTGCTTTATTCTCTGATCTAAGAGCATTTGCTCCAAGTGTCCTGTCTGCACATTCATCTTCCTAAGTGAGGGCTCAACTGGCTGCTGCTGTATTGTAATTATTATTAACATACTTGCAAAACAGTATGACCTTGCATCTCCTTAGTCACACTTGTATAAAACAGGCAGTTTAAGGTGCAACAAAATTTTTGTTAGATCTTCTGGTTTTCACTGCTCTAACATGCTGGAATGTTTCTGTCAAGAAATGCAGCCAAATGATCTGGCAGTTTGACAAGCTTTTGGCATACAGAATTTACGAAGTTTACTTTGCACCAGTGACTTCAGTTTTGCTCTCCTTTTCTAGTTGAACCTGAGCTTTACCCACGGAGTAAATAAACCTGGCCCATGCACCCTCACCGTGCTCAGTAGGGAGGAAATAAATTACTGTTTTCCTAATGAGTCTTTACATTCCCTTCACCTGCTGGAAATGCAGCGAAGGCAACATTAGTTTCAGAAGCTTCCTGCTTTTCATATGCTTAAATCTATTTGGCTCAAGTATCCTCTTTCATTATAACTGTGTTGGGCCCCGCTTCTTTCCTGCCTTCCTGTTTCACTCCCCGTCATTTAACATCTGTCTTTCTCAATTTGAAAATGAAGATGTTTCCTGCCTTCACTGCAGGATTTTAATTCTTTCACTTTTGACCTTTTTTGGTTTTAGTTCGGTTGCCCCTGTTCCCAGCATTTAATGTTACAGCACGAATTCTTACAGTAAGTTTTCTCTCCTAGGAAAGGCTGAGTGTATTGTTTCCTTGTGTGCTCCAAGGCTCCCATCCTAACTGCTGTCTCAAGTATTAGGAAATGAATCCTTACATGGCCAGAAAAGGCTTACAAATATACTCAGTTAAGAGAAAAACAGACTTCTAGAAGTAACGTTTCCTGGCAAGACTTGTGCAAAATTCCAGCAGTGATAAAGTAGTAGAAGTCAGTTTTAGCCTTTTCTTAGAATTGATGCCTGTGCTCTTCAAGCTGCTGACCCTCCTCAATTTTTCTAGAATTTATCCCCTGACCAGGTGTTGCAAACCTCCTCAGAAAAAATGTTGACGCAGGCCTTTTTCTCCTATCATATTACAGGAAAAAAAAACTATGACTCATTTGATAGCTGCCATCATTTTTATACTAATTCTTAAATCTACTTACACAGTATCAGTGGTCATTAAAAAGGAGAGCTGCTCAGGAAGATGCTTGAAATATGTTTACCAATATATTATTTGAAATATACAGTACAAACTCTTTTTTTTTTCCCACAACTTCTAGTTGTTGTAGCATTGTAGCTCCAAATCGCTATAAAATTTTTGTTTTCTATGATATTCTATTTGAAAAGTAGTAATTTTAAAAATAGACAATGAAAATGCTTTAGTAATAAACCCCATAAACTTCCCAGCATTACAGGGAGGCATTCAAATATTCAAGTAATTAGAGGAACTAATTTGAAACAAAGACACTACATGGAAAAAAAAAAGCACCTTACTGCAACAGCTAATATGTTTTTGCAAACTTGATAACTTGAAGATGAGCAACCTGTAAGGCAAGTTTCCTTTCTGTATCCTACTGGATGCCCCCATAAGATTAAAGCACACTGTCTGCAGCACTTTAAAGTAGCTTCAGAATTATATTGTGAATGCTCGAAGAGCACTCAGTAGTGCTTAAGTACTGCAAGAGAGGATATTCTTTTGTGATCTCAGACATACCTTTTTAATGGTTGCAGATTTTCTACCTCCTCTTAAAATTGCTCTGAGAAAAATGCATGCAATTTTAATTTGACGCTTAGTTACTGTGACCAGTCATCCCTTATGTTAAAGAACATCTGTATTACATTCTTCTGGTCACTTGAGTGAGAAAGCAGAAGCAATAAACTCTTTATAAAGCCACACTAAGCAATGCAATTTTTGCTTAAATCCTGCTCTTGGTGTAAAAACCTGTCTGAACCCCCTGCCCTGTGTTTTGACAAACACCATGCACAAAGCAATTACGGTGATTTTTTTTCAGCTTTCTTTTTTTTTTTTTTTTTTGTAGTCCTAAAATTAAAAACAAAACAAAACAAAACAAAACAATCAAGTCCTGCAATAAAAAAATCCTTTCATAAAATCAGGACTGCATCTTTATTTTTAAAATTTCACACGTTCAGATAAGTCACTTTGTTATTCGTTTAAGTTACTGTGTTACTTACCCTTGCAACTGAAGTAGATATGTTGGATTACAAGGAATTACATTTCTGAAAACTTTTCTTAAATGGTACAGCAAATGTCTTGGCAAAGGCTGGTCTGGCATGTGCACTGGTATTGTTTTATCACAAAGATATGACAAGTACTGTTTGTCAGGTGTCGGCTTGAAAGATGAGTTTAACATTCACAAGCAAGTTTGTGTCCTTGCTCCCAGGAGACCTCCGGCCATGGAATGGCTTTCCTCTTCTGAAGAGGCTGGTGTCTCCTCAGTCCCAGATAAGTCAAAGAATTGACATGAAGGCACTAGAAAAAGAAATATGTTAATTTTGGAACTTGGCCTGGACAAATAAAGGGCCTTTCATGCTCCTCCTGGCTGTACAGTTCTCCCTTCTTCCAATCTCTCCCTCCTGTACTTGACCCTGGAGAGCAAACACTAAGCCAGTGGGAAGCTGCTTACTAGTTTTGACTTGTTTCACTCACTTACCAGAATATACTCTTGTTTTCCCAAATTACTGATGGTGGCAGTAGTTGTTATCGAGTTTGCTGTTATCTAATGGGAAAGAAATTCCTTGGAAACTTATCTTGACTTGTGTGATGGACAACAGCTTGCCAAAGAGGCAAGTTCTACTTTGATCTCTTAGACCATCTTTCCTGAAACTTACTTTTAAATAAATTTGAAAATGCAGTGAAGCCTGAGGTGTCTGCTTCACAGAGCTACAAGAGGGTGACACTGATTTTTCCAAAATTCTGAACATAGTTGAAATGCTGAAATTTGATGGAGAACTGGGTATGAAATTTTATGTTAGGAGCTTACGTTAGGAAACTGCCCAGTGTTTTAAAAAAATTGAGAAAAACAAGTTTTCAAGACAAAATATGTAGAAACCTCTTTTGTATCATTCTTATCTCACTACAGAAGTGGAAATAATATTTTCCCTCTGTAAACCAGACATGAATAGATCATGGAAACCTGGAAATACTGATTATGCTGAGGCTGAGCTTCAAAATAAAAGTCAGTCTCAGTTGGTCATGTATGGGGACATAGAAAGATTCACATAGAGAGTTTTAAGAAGAATGCAAGGAAAGATTTAAGTTTAGTAAAAAGCTTTTATAAGATCATCAATCAGTGTAGAAGGTAAAAATTTTTTAAAAATAATCTTTATAAATGATTGCATACTGAAATGCAGTAGAAATTTATGCTTAGAAGAAAACAGAGTATAGGCTAAGTGGAGTAGAAAGGCTCTCTGAATCAAAGTATTCCTGTTCCTTCACAGACATTGGATCATTCTAGTTTTTAAATTGGGTTTATCGGAGCGTATTTCACCACAAGTGGGTCTTTATCGCCATTAGCTATGCATTATCCACCCTCATCCTTCAGCAATTTCCTTACACTGTTTTTTGAATCTAAGGATCGAGCATCAGACATTTTGTACAGGCTAATTTCTAGTCCCACATGTTGCTCATGCTCCTGCTCACTAGTCATCAGAAATTTTATTCCTAGGGAAGAATTTCAGGAAAATGCTGTTACCTCTGTTCAAAGATTGGGAAAAAAAACAGCAGAGAGATTTGCCAACTGCCTGATTTGTTTTGGTGTAGAAGCCAGAAGGAAAACTCAGTTCTTGAAGGCAACAAGCATTCTTCAAGGAATCTCATTAGAAGAAATTCCTTTCACAGTGCCAAGGTGTAGGTGCAATTTGTCACCTGTGCTTGATTAGAACTCAAGATTGTAATCCTTACCCACATTTTTAACTTTACTTTGAGAATCAGTCTAGTAAAATCTACGAATGCAAATATGAACTGGGAGATGAACTCCATAAATTCTTAACTGTTGTGCTGTTATGCAACAGCTAAAACGTGGCTCAATTTACCTCTACGTGTGCTTACTAAGTAAGCCACATTTGGATGCATTTTACTGTCTTGAATTCTTCTGCCTCATTAGTCCCTTTTTTAGCAAACACACGATCAGAAATGTTTCTTCAAAGTTGAAGAATTACACTTTGAAATTATTATGAAAGCTATAGAGAACTGAGTTGAAGGGATATTATTTCTACTTTTGTCCCTCTTCTTCTCACAGCTCCTTTTTTTTTCACCCTAACATGGAAGCATCACATATTGTCTCTGAAACATACTTTCAATGAGCTGCAAACTCCATAAGGCAGGCATTTTGCACAGAACATAGTAACTGTATGCAGCAATGATGCAAAGTTGATAACTATTAATGGCTGAAAATTGGCTTACTTATAAAAATATCACCAATTTAAACAGCATCTGAAAAACAGGATTATAAAGCTATTTCTACTGTAAATTGCCTTTCTTCACTTATTACACAAATTCACATTCCCAAATGAAACACAAATTAACTTTTGACTTCTCGATTAGCTGCATGAATTAAAAGGAGCTTTCCATTAATAAGATTAGTCTTGATCCTGTAAACAATTTTTAAATACCTCTGCTAAATTATCATCAGTCCAAATGACATGCAATACTAGCAATACTCTTGCTGTGGGAAGACACAAAACTGCTATTAATATGTAATCCTAATTCATGCTGTACAAAGAAATCACCTATTTTGTGGAATTACCAAATGCTTATCATGTACAGACTAGCTGTTCACTTTTGTATCACTTATGTTTAGATCTTTCCCTCAACTACAGTGGTGCCATAAAGAAGCATTAAGATCCTCTGGATGCTAACCTTCTGTTCCTTGTTGTTCCATAGTTTTTTTTGCCTTTTCGCCGTGTGGTTTGGACCATCTCACTCAAATATACAAACGCTCTTTCACTTTACACAGCCCCACTCAGGCAATTGTATTCAAAAGCTAGATAAAACACAAACAACACGGAGTGTGTTTTGAATTCTCAAGTATGAAGCAGATCTAAAATTTCAAGTAAAGTGTAAGCCCCAGTTATTTGGGGATACATCCATTATTTTTGAGATTAGGAAAAATATGGTCTTGCTTACAAGGTGCAGTCTCTGACACGGTGTAACTGACCAAATGTAGCACCAACGGTAAGTGACCAGTTGGTCATTTTATGAAAAATAGGGTATAGGTCATTGCAAAAACCACAACAGTGTGCTGGAGGAACCAAACTGTATGATCTACTGCTTCTATTCTAATTTTAACACATTGCTCATGGCTCAGTCTTTAAACGCATTTGGCACATCAGATTTAGTCTCAAAGTACACCTAAATAGCTCTCATATCCAATTAAAAAGTCATACTCAATTTCATTTTCCATACAGAAAAAAAAAAAGTCTATTGAATGATACCTCTGGTTCTGTAGGACATAGTCATTCTCTTTAAAAGCTGGAACACCATGTGCTCCAACATATAAACACAACACAGGCTGCACGTACAATTATTGCACAAGTATAAACAACAATTTTATTGGAAATGCTCATTTGGTAAAATAATAAGAGCAATGAGCATATTTGTTTTCTAAAATACAATATTGAAAATATAAATGAAAATCAGTGAGAGATATCCTTATTTTGTGGTAAAACTGACTTAAAATATGGTCAGCCAATCAGGCTGTGGGAGAGAGAAAATAGTTTTGTCTTCATTTAAAGTGGTTGAATTAATTTCATATGAAAAAATCTAATATCCTGAATTCTGAGAAACAGCAAGGTATAGAACTAGTAGGTAATTTCCTTTCTATAATAAGATATATTCCAGTCAGTATGGAGTAACTGTACTGTATATCACAAACTGCTCTCCATCCCTTGTGGATTCATAGAATATCAAAATTCATGGAAGTGCTTCAGAAGCAGAAACATTAGCCATCTGAATTTTGGTACCACAAAATTCTGAATTTTGTATACCATGGCATGGAGAAAATCCAATGGGTTAGAGCTATGTTTTATTTAAAAAATACTAGCTTTTTTTATGCTTAAAAGTAATCTTACTAACTGTGTGCACAAGCACAGGCACATCACAAGAAGAGCCAGAGGCCACGAATGCATTGCAAAGAGTGAGTTTTATTTCAGTTACCTCTCTTCTGGGGGATCTCCGAAGTGGCACCTGAGCTCCCAGGCAGAGGTGACACAAGCGGGGACACAGGCACTGGTCAGTTCAGCCCTGCTGGAAGATCACCGGGCCTGCTGAGCTCGCGTGTATTTCAAGGCTTCAGGCAGGCGCAGCCTCCCGCTCTTTCTCACAACAAAGCGGGAATCTCAGACATAGTGATAAGGTGCCTAGAGTTTCTCACAGGCCTGTGTTATCTAACACAGAGGTTCTACTCATCAAGCACACAGGATCAGTAAAACAATAAGTGTGGTGTATGTGTTTTTTCTACAGACAGCTGCAAGTCACTTGAGCATATTTACATTTAACCAACCTCCTCGCCAATCTTCCGCTATATTCCCATACATTAACTATAAGATATTATAATACCACTTGTTAAATTTAACACTAAAAACATTGCAATTGAAAGGTCTACATTGTCCTCTGAAATCTGAGTTTGTGACGGTACAAACTGCTCTCTAGCAGTCTTTCCCTAACCACCCTGGAATTAACCATAGGCTGTAAAACTTTTTCTGTTTCATTAAAACATGGGCTTACAAAGGCCAGGTATTCACCACTGGAAGTCTCTAGCATAGATTTGATCCCCTCCTGAATCAAACCATCTTGCTGCAGAGTGACCAGCCAAGCACTTTGAATGGGAAAACCAAGAGCCAGCCCTTGGAGACCAGTCAAGTGTAGAGAGTTTTACCCACTGCTGATGATTAGCCAGGGGTAGATGGCAATATTACTTTTATTAGTTTTACTATGCACATTCGTAAGGTTCCTTAGGCAAGGCTGACCAATAATTTTCCAGGGTCCATCATTATTGCTAGTTGGATAGAGAAAACAGTAGTTTCTTCATCTTTGTAATCTGGAAATTTCAGCAATACCCATGAACTCAGACTCCTGGTAAGTTGTTGGGAGTCTGACACCTATACCAACTACCTCATATTCAGCAATTTTATTACATAATATTGTGACAGAAAACTTTCAATTTGAAGTACTAGACATCTCAGCTTTTCAAACATAATCAAGATTCACATACAATACCTTTTCTGTTGCCTTTTCTCTCCTGAAAAAGACCAAACCCTACTTTAATCTTACAAATACCCTTTTTTTGTTTTTTTGAGAAATGTCACGGCGGTTGCTGCATTTACACAAGCAAACTGTCAGTAAAAAGCTAACACTTAATTCCCTGTTGATGATGCCCTCAAATCTTCCACATCCCCGTGGGCTGAGCATTGGTTTATCATCGCTGGAAGCCAGTCAGCTCCCCAGGAAATGTGAGCACATTGGGATTTAGCAGCTTTCGTTTTCTAAGAACATTTTTATTCTTAACTGTTATGAGACAACTGATTCATATTTTTCCTGGAGATCTGAAATTTGTGGAGGCTTAAGGTAAGGGCATTCAGGGTACAGGGCACTGTTCATACAAAAGTTTCTAGCAGTGGTTTTGCCTCAGCCAGATCTAGTAAATCCCTCTCTTCATAATTTCAGGGGAAACCTCACCTGTTTTAGTCAGGACAGGCAATTTTTTCAGTGTTTCAAAAAACAGATTTAAGGCATTTCCTACAAGCCACATGGCACGAATTGTGCATTCAAATGTAAACCAAAAAATCAACACTCACAAAGCCTGTCAGAGCTACCTGGACCAGAGTTTGCCCCCAGAAACCAGCGATGCAGAATGGAAAACCTTGGAAAAGTGAACAAGTGATAGCTAACCTTGAACTGAAACCAACGTTTAACCAATACCTAGATCATTTATATAGGACAGATCTCATTCTTATGTCTAATTAGGTCATTGCTTTCAATAAACAAATGACCACAAAGGCAGACACTGGGTCAGACGCCTGGATAAAGTTCAAGATAATAGAAAAGCTGCTTAGGCTGAAGGCAGAGTCTCGATGTAACAAGGAGGCCGTGCTGGACTGAAGGAAAAATGTGGAAAAATTTAGAGGCATCATTTGGTCAAGTGTTTTAATTCCCTCCCCAGGACACAGCAAGGAGACTAATGACATATTCTTGTGTTAGAGGATGTGATGATCGTGACAGATGGCTGGTTTCATGTGCCCCTTCTGATTGTCTATCAGCTCCCACATCCCCACACAGCCTTTTATGGACACCTGGGCCACAAGCCATCTGGGCCACAAGCTGCAGGTTTACTTTAATCCAGTGTGAATACTGCTCCTGCTGACACACACCAAGCATTTTTGGATGAATCACTTGCTTCACCCATCCTGACATATGGCCTCACAAGTGCCTGTACCAGCAGCAGTGATGAGTGGTGGTGAAGCAGCATCGCTTCTCCTAGAATTAGCATGGATTTATGTTAGACTGAAGTAGCTCAGTAATCGGAGCCTCTGGCTGTGTAACTGCTGAGGGTTTCTCAAAGAGTGAAGCAGGAAGAGTTTGGTTAACAGGAAGACTTCAACCGCAGAAAAAGATAAAACAGAATGTAAGACCAAAAACAGAACAAGGTGAACTTCAGCCCTTTGGTGTCACATTGTACCATATATGCTCCTTCCTCAGCTGATCATCCTAACACATGCATTTCCTAAAAGCTGGCAGTTGTCAAAGGTCACTTTCCATTATTTTACTGACCTAACCCAGAGCTAGATACCAAGTGCTGTTATCCTCTTCTGACAACGGGTTTTCCAGCTTCCATCCGAAAGATAGCCACTGTGATACAATATTTATCAGTGCATATTTCTAACTGTGGAGAAGTCACGTCAGAAAATAGAGTAACTCAGACAGCCCTTGCAGGAAACGAAAAAACTGATTTTGCTCTTGTCTTCCTCTTAGGCATTGAGGATGAATGTAACTTGTTTTGGGCTCCTAGTTACATGGACATTAAGAAGCTGTCAGCCTGTGAACCTTTCCACTTGTCCATTGCTCATCCATCTGATCATAGAGGGTCACTCAACTACCAGTAAATCTTCTCCACACACACATACATATATTTATGTCCACACTCTTCCTAAAATGAATTATGTATCTAAATTTATCGGAATATCTTGAGGCACTTGTCTGGACATGGCAGTAGCAGATGATGCAAGGAAGGTGACTCTTGTTGTATATCAATACATCAGAAGGTATCTGCATCATCATACTCACAGGAGCACTCACATGTACACACACAAAATCACTCAGAATCACAGACTGTCAGGGACTGGAAACGACCTTAAAAGATCATCTAGTCCAATCCCCCTGCCGGAGCAGGAACACCTGGATGAGGTTACACAGGAATGTGTCTAGGCAGGTTTTGAATGTCTCCAGAGTAGGAGACTCCACAACCCCCCTGGGCAGCCTGTTCCAGTGCTCTGTCACCCTCACCGTGAAGACATTTCTTCTCATATTTAAGTGGAAACTCTTGTGTTCCAGTTTGCACCTATTACCCCTTGTCTTACCATTGGTTGTCACTGAGAAGAGCCTGGCTCCATCCTCATGGCAGTCACCCTTTATATATTTATGAACATTAATAAGGTCACCCCTCAGTCTCCTGCAAGTTAAAGAGACCTAGTTCCCTCAGCTTTTCCTCATAAGGAAGATGCTCCACTCCCTTAATCATCTTTGTTGCTCTGCGCTGGACTCTCTCCAGCAGCTCCCTGTCCTTCTTGAACTGAGGGGCCCAGAACTGGACACAATATTCCAGACGCGGTCTCACCAGGGCAGAGTAGAGGGGAAGGAGAACCTCTCTCGATCTACTAACCACCCCCCTTGTAATACACCCCAGGATGCCATTGGCCTTTTTGGCCACAAGGGCAGAGTTCTGGCTCATGGTCATCCTGCTGTCCACCAGGACCCCAGGTCCCTTTCCCCTACACTGTTCTCTAACAGGTTGTTCCCCAGCTTATACTGAGACCTGGGGTTGTTCCTGGCCAGATGCAAGAAGCTACACTTTCCCTTGTTATATTTCATTAAATTTTTCCCCACCCAACTCTCCAGCCTGTCCAGGTCTCACTGGATGGCAGCACAGCCCTCTGGTGTGTCAACCACTCCTCCCAGTTTGGTGTCATCAGCAAACTTGCTGACAGTGCATTCTATTCCCTCATCCAAGTCATTTATGAATATTTGAATAATACTGGTCCCAGTACTGACCCTTAAGGCACTGCACTAGGTACAGGCCTCCAACTAGACTTTGCCCCATTGACCACACCTCTCTGACTTCTTTCCTTCACACAGAGTACAAGTATACACATATCCACATAAGCATCCAGCTATTAGTGCACAGTTCATATGCAAGATCCACTCATCATGTTACTCCATGAGGGAAAGTTAAACTCTGTTTTTCTAGTTTTAAGGCAGCGTGTTAATGCTCATTGAAAGATATTGCATCTCTGCCTCAATCTGTAGCAGCTTATTCTCACCTCTGTCAAATGTTGCTATTTCTAGTTTCTGCTTGGCATTTAAATTCTGCCTACTTCTGTCATCTCACCTTCTCTTCAGATAATTTTTATATTCATGCACAGTATGGAGCGAAGAGGTGATTTCTTTCTGGAAGGACCCCTCCCTCCCCTTAAAGGCAAAAAAATGTTGATTTGTTAAAACCGGGGCTAATTGATATAGTCTCCCTTGAGATGATACTTCACCATGTCTGAAATGGCTGCAGCTGATATCAAACTTGATCCTTAGGTGCAAAACTTAGTTGGCAGAACAGCGCACAGAAGAACCATTAATTGCTCTCTATACATCCTTGCAGAGAAAAGTGCATTCACAGAGATGTCAGATGTGAATCGGCCTGAAAGTCCCCAAGACAATTACTTTGCTGACATTTGTGTCACAGCAATGCTGAAGAGGCTCAGGAGGGTCAGGAAGAATGAGTCACAAGCAAACTTGAGGGGTAACCCCTCTAATACTGTCATGGCTTTATTTTTCACAATATCCATTCATTTAGGTGTTTTCGATATTGGTTCTACCAAGGCAGTGTCTAAATATCTAACATCTTTCTCAGCTGTTTTTAGTAAAATATAAACTGGAGATGTTATAGTTTTGAATAGAGGTCTTTATTTCTTGCAGAGTATCAGTGGTACACCACCTAGAAGACTGACTAAAGCTTTACGTTGTATCATGTGTAACCACTTTCACAGTCCAGGGACTTCTACAATCTTTGATCATTTCCAATGGTGTAAAAAGAAGAAACGGGGAAGAAGGGACCTTGGAGTTCCTCAAGTATCTGAAATCCTGCAGTGACTTGCTTACCTCTAGGCTGTGTTCGCACTGAGCACTTGAAAGCATAACTACCTGCATAAAATTAGAACAGTTAAATTAATGCATACACACACATATCAACAACATATTATCCACAGGAGGATTTATGCTGCTGTAATTCTACCAGTATTCTTTCCTAGATGGATAAACTGTAAGTAGTAATCTGATGATCTGTAGTTTACACCTGCTCTTCCTTAAATGCTGTTGGGTCTTCGTGAAATTTCCCACTGTGGAGGATGGCATCTTCGGAAAACTCCTGTTAAACAAGTACTGAAAACTATGCTCCCTTCCTTCCAGTTGCACATCTTCTAGAAGCTATACAGTTTTCTATCAGTAGATGGCCATGTCGTTTTACAGCTCTTTTCCCCTTCTGATTGCTTGGACTAAATGTTAGAAAGACAAAAGATCATAGATGGTCCAATGTGATCCCTTTAGGCTGCAAATGATGTAGAGGCAAAGGAGTTCTGCCTTTGAAGGGTATTCATACCATGGAGTTTGTGAAAGCTTTTGCAAATGAGCTTCGTATGAAGACAGGTGAAAAAAGATAAAAATCTCTCCCTATGAACAGTTCCTGCCTCCAACTACAGGTCACTACATGCACTTTCATTTGATTAAGAGGACAGCAGGACACTTAAAAAGAAATGCAAGGACCAACCCATTAATCATGGTATTTCCGTTGCAAGATCAACCTTCTTTTAAAGAATTCACAGGTTAGGTTTTGCTGTGTGCATTCAAAAAATATTCCGTATAAACTGCAAGGTTTATTAATAGTAAGATTACAGTTAAATATTTATAGCAAAAATAATGGTCAAGTATAATAGAACCATTAGGTGCTTTCAGACTCTAGATGAAGTTTATCAGAAGTCCACTTCAAACAAGGAAAAGGAAGAATTGCCTTTGGCATTTATTTGCTCTGAATTGTATTGGCAAATAGACTTTTCAGAAGATTGTTTCTCATGTAAGTAAAATATCTGATTGTAATGTATTCAGCTGGGATTTGGGAAGCCCTGATCTCAGATCTTTGCTTTCTGCTGACCACAAATTCCACCCCTGGCCCAGAAAAACTTCTTAGGATGACTCCGAATCTAAAAAACATTTTCATTTAAAAGTCTGGTTACATTTACTTTCCCATGAAAATAGTTCATTAAAGGTTACTGGTTAGTTCTACACTTAGGTCCCATCACCACTTGTAAATATTACAGTAAGCATCCCCAATTCTGCCTAAGTATGCACATTCCTGTATAACTAAAGTTAGGTCTCAATGTAAAACTATATTCTCTGGTTACGACATAACATTATGCACTCTTCTACAAGATAAACACGGGAGTGTTATTCCACATTACACAGAGAAACACATATTTAGAGATCAGTTTCTCCATTTTATTACATAAACTAATTTATAACATAATTGATGAACCTACCACTGGTACCAGATAACTATTTTATCAGCCTTACGCTGTGCAAGAGAAATGGCAATCAACATGAGCCCAGGCCTCTCCTGTTCTCCCTCCCTCTTGCCTGCCACCTGCCTGCCATGCCAGTCCGACCGAGAGTGAACACTTGCAGCATTAGGTGTGCCAAGCACGCCGGGCACACATCACCCTTGTCAAAGGGTGCAGCCTCGCTGCTCCTGAGGCCACATGAACACCTGGAGTCCTGTGTCCAGCTCTGGAGGCCTCAGTAAAGACATGGACCTGTTGGAGAGGGTCCAGAGGAGGCCACAAAAATGATCAGAGGGCTGGAACAGCTCTGCTGTGAGGACAGGCTGAGAGAGCTGGGGTTGTTCAGCCTGAAGAAGAGGAGGCTCTGGGGAGATCATATTGCAGCCTTTCAGCACTTGAAAGGGGCCAGTAAGAAAGATGGGGACAGATATTTTAACAGGGCCTATTGCAATAGGATAAGGGGTAATGATTTTAAACTAAAGGAAGAGAGATTCAGGCTAGATATGAGGAAGAAATGTTTCACAATGAGGGTGGTGAAACACTGGCCCAGGTTGCCCAGAGGGGTGGTAGATGCCCCATCCCTGGAGACATTCCACGCCAGGCCAAACGGAGCTCTAAGCAACCTGATCTAGTTGCAGACGTCCCTGCTCATTGCAGTGGGGCTGGACTAGATGGCCTTTGAAGGTTCCTTCTAACCCAAACTATGCTATGATTCTGTGATTCTATGATTCAGGCTGGTAACTTGATAAGTGCCAGACAGGTTTCCAGGGTTGTCCTGAGGTTTGTCCTGAGGTTGTCCTGTTTTCAGCCGATGGTGAGTTCATAACTGTAGTGTTATAGGGCAAATTCTCATTTCTGTAGGCTTCAATTTTAATAATGTTAGCATCTACAGTTTTATACCTGTAACAACAACCTTCATAAGATGCAATTCAGGAAGCAAAATAGGACTTTGTAGTATCACATCAGGTGATATTTCCCACTACCTTCAATGTCACCACATAGGCTACATGATGCACTGTGCATTTTGTTTACAGGGCGATGTCTTCCGAGTGTTCCAAAATCACATAATTGCATGTGGGTTTGCCTTCTTGTTAACATGTCTGGGCTTCCAGCCGTGAAATGGTGACAGCTGAATACTCACAACAGATTTATTTTTTTTTTAGAACACAGAAAAGCAAATAAAGGAGGTAATTCACTTGGTAGATTTTTCTAAGCTTTGCTGAGTTATTTGAGATTGTCACTAACATGTAAATTCTATTACAGATCTCTTTGGCAAGCTATCCCTGTTTCCCACTCAGCTTTGACAGCCCTTCTTTCCCTGTGGGCTTTAGGGAACACCACCAGGCCAGAGACCACCTACATCTACCACTTTGCCATTACCCTTTCCACCCTTACACGATCTGCTGGAAATGACCTTGAAGTGTATTTGGAGAAAGGGAAGAAAAAAGCCAGCCAAAATTACATTAGTTAGATGCCAGTGTGGTATATTAAAAGATCCTTTACAGACAACGTTAACATCATGTTTCTGATTGACAACCAGATGCCACTGATCGCGGGGCAACAAAGATGATTACGGGAGTGGAGCAACTTCCTTATGAGGAAAGGCTGAGGGAGCTGGGGCTCTTTACTATGGAGAAGAGGAGACTGAGGCGTGACCTTATTAATGTTTACAAATATAAAGAGGGCGAGTGTCATGAGGATGGAGCCAGACTCTTCTTGATGACAATCAATGGTAGGACAAGGGGTGAGGGGTTCAAATTGGAACACAAGAGGTTCCACTTAAATTTGAGAAGAAACGGCTTCACGATGAGGGTGACAGAGCACTGGAACAGGCTGCTCAGGGAGGTTGTGGAGTCTCCTACTCTGGAAACATTCAAAACCCACCTGGACACATTCCCGTGTAACCTCATCTAGGTGTTCCTGCTCGGCAGAGGAATTGCACTAGATGATCTTTTGAGGGTGCCTTCCGATCCCTAACATTCTGTGATTCTGTGATTCTGTGAAGCAGGCAAGAGCACACAGACAAATGAGCAACACAAAACACTGTACAGGAGCATCTTAGACTGTTGAGAAAAGTGTTACATGTTCTCCTGAAATAATCCAAATTGCAGATAAAATACAAGTCTATGAAAACCTAGAGCCCTCATTTATCATCTTTATAGGGTGTAGCCACTTGCTGTCTGGACATCATCACATCAGCTGCAAGAAGGTGGTGAAGAGTCATGCCCAATGTGCAACAGTTATTTGTTTCAAGAAAACAAAAACAAACAAACAAACAAACAAACCAAATGAAAAACCCCAAACAACCTGTCAATCCTCTTTGGATTCAGGGTGGTCATAAATTATGTTCCTGTCTGGGAAATTTATGTGTAAGGTGGATTACTTCTATGATGTTAAGCAAAGCTGTATTTACCTTTTTCCCTAAAGGTTTCCTCAAGTTATGTTTCTATGGGAAACACCACATCCAGAAGTGGGGACAGATTCCTGTTGGCCAGGTAGCAACATCAAAGCCTTAGGATACTGCCATCATAGTCTGTAGCTGTTTCACGCCAATATGGCCCACAGTGGAGGAACAGCAGTGTGGGAAATGCCACAACGTATCATACTGCTCTGTAGTGTCTCTTATTAGAGGTCCTTTGGTGATTGCTTAAGGCAGGTTAACTTCAACAGGAGCTCTTTCTTTCTTCCCATCTCATGTCTGTAAACAGCAGGGACAAGCCAAAGAAATCCTGATATCAGAAGTGTCCTGGATAGGTATCTTCTACCAAGAAGCAAAACTGCTGTGTTCTAATATAAAGCTTTATTTCTGCTCTGTCAATGACATACTGTGGTTGTTGATTAAATAAAAAAGATTCATCAGCCAATTGAACTTGTGTAGTGGTTTAACTCCAGCCAGCAACGAAGCCCCACACAGCCATTGACTCACTCCCCCTTGCTGGGAGGGGGGAGAAAATCAGAAGAGAAAAAGTGAGAGAACTCCTGGATTGCCATAAAGACAGTTTAATAAGTAAACCAAAAGCTGTGCACAGAAGCAAAGCAAAACATGGAATTAATTCACTGCTTCCCATTGGCAACATGTATTC
Source organism: Nesoenas mayeri (assembly GCF_963082525.1). Lineage (NCBI taxonomy): Eukaryota > Metazoa > Chordata > Aves > Columbiformes > Columbidae > Nesoenas > Nesoenas mayeri. The sequence continues at coordinate 22,233,500 of NC_137542.1, read as the reverse complement.
AGCCATCTCCAGGACAGCAGGGCTCCAGCATGTGTAATAATTACTTGGAAAGACAAATGTCACCACTCTGAATGTCCCTACCTTGCTTCTTCTTCCCCCAAAATATATACTGAGCATGACATCATATGGTGTGGAATATCCCTTTGACCATTTTGGGTCAGCTGTTCTGGCTCTGCCCCTCAGCCCCCAGTTTCTTGTGCACCTGCAGCCTCCTAGCTGCCATGTCCTTAACCTGTTATAAACATGGCTTGGGAACAACCAAAGCATCAGTGTATTATCAACATTCTTCTCATACTAAATTCAAAACACAGCACTATACCAGCTTGTAGGAAGAAAATTAACTCTATCCTAGCTGAAACCAGGGCAACTCATTACCTTGCATTTAATTTTGGAGACAAGCATCATTTTAGCTGCTTGTTATTGTAATCTGCTGGTTACCTATGAACTGCCATTCAACCTCAGCTCTGGCAGGTGCAGCTTGACAGTGCCAGAAGTGGTTCTGCTCATACATGCAGCAAGTGCTCTCTGCATACCAGGGCCAGGCTTTTAATTGCAATACTGTAGCTGAAGCTCTTGAGGTTTCATCTGATGAGCTTTCGTAATGGATGATTTGGAAGGTGCTATTGAGTCTGGGCTTTTAACTCCCAAAGGAAGTATGTGCAGATTTTTTTGACCCAAGACAGACATAAAAGCTTTCACAGCTCATGCCCACAGGGGCAGAAATGGTGTTACAAACTGGACGGTACACCTGCACAAAAAGCGCTTTATCTCAACAAACAGAGTTTCTTGCATGATCAGGAAATGAGCAGAACAATAACTGGGAAATAGTTTGACCTTTCTCCTTTCTGAAGAGGACCTATAACCTTGATCTGTGTCCCTTGCAGAATCAGCTTATTTCCTCCAAGTAAAGACAGTCATTCGGAGCAAGTTTCATGCATCCTCCTGTTCATTCCAGTTTGCATTGTACATACTATGTACACGTTGCAACTTCATATGAACTGCCAGTTGGAGGCCCATAAAGACTCTCAGTAAAATTTTCAGAATGGTTTAGAATTTAACATATGGAGGGACTCAGGAGATTTAGCTCCCACCATTTTACTCTAAAATCCCCTAGTCCTGGATCTTTCAGGATTTGTGAATTGAAATCCCCTTAATCGTCAGTAAAACATTGGACCTGTAGTCACATCAGAAGATTTCTTCTGGCCTTATCTTTATTTAACTTATTTCGTATCTTCAACAATTGCAAGCCACACATCTTTTAGGTAAAATGCTTTTTAAGTACCAAGAGCTTCTCCAAATAACGCAGTTGCAAGGACATTCACTTAGTCTTTTTATTTCTCAGTCTCAGTTTATCATTAATTCACTGCTCCCCTATTGTCTCAGTAGGTGCCTTCACTCTCCCTTGCTATCAACCACATGAAAACTGGATAAAATTTTCAAAATGTAGAAAAAAAAATCCCATGTAGTTTGAACCAGTGGACTGTATTTGTTTTGTTTGCGCCTCACAAGTAAGAATGTCCCATGTAGAGACATGCATAATGCAAGCACAGGTAAATGAGCTAGCAAATCCTAAATTCTACTTCAGTTTCCCGAGTGCATCATCAACATCTATTTCATATTTCTGCTTTTAAGCTTCTGCAATACCAGGGGGAATACCCAATTAACAGCTCTTGAGAGTCACGATTTGTAGTGTTTTGAAGGTAGCAAGTATTGTTGAGCACTGTGCCACCTCAGTTATTTTGTTATAAAACTTCACCCTTTCTTTCCTTTCCAATTTTCCATCCCAAAGGAAAAACACTTTCCGTGTTTTGGTTGGAGACACAGTGGATTTACAAAATGTAGTGTTCTAAGCAACATCATGCAAAGCTATTATGATTTTTTCCATTCCCCCCCATCTATATACTTATCCTCTAGATGCTAGTTTTGGCATATCCAATAAAAACTGTAGTTTCTGGAATGTGCATTTTGTTTTACAGTTGTGGCACTTGGTGGGGAAAGCAGACTGATGACCTACTAGCTCTGTGGCTGATTATTTCAGCCACTAAAACTCCAGCATCTGTTTCTGTAATAAAAAATCAGTAAGTGCAATATAAATCATTTTCACCTTCATTTCTACAGGATTTTAAAATGTTGGTCACCTCCAGTTCTGGTTCCGATTCCAAAATAGGTTGTAATAGCTGAATTTATGCTATGGAATGAGACCAGTAGCTACAACTGTCCATAGGCCAGTAGAATATGCAAAAAATGAACAACCTCTTAGTTTTCTAGCCCTTCATGGTGGTCGGATTGTACTAGGTGAGGTTAGTTAAAACACTGGGTATAATTCAGCAGAAAAAAAAACCCCATGCTTTCAGTTTATCAAGAAAACATGTTGATGGTCTGTTAGTACTACTTATGTCACGCTTCATGTGGAAAGTCCAATCTTTAACTGGGATGCGTTTGCAAAGATAGAAATTCTACCCTAATCTGCTATTTTGTTTTTATTTTTAAAACAGTTATGATTTTCTTACATAATCAAAAATATTTTTGTAGATGCAAAAAATCCAAAGACTGGCTATTGGCCTTGGTGCATGCTTAATTCTGTGACACATTTGTTCTACTCCTACAGGGAGCCATCTGCAGAATTCGCTCCATTCCAGAAAGGTTTAGATTTGGCCCCATGAAAATAGGGGGTGGTTTTACATTGAGCAGTGCTAACATGCAAGCAAAGGAGTCAGTGAAGGCCCAGTGCTAGAAGAGCACTGGAATGCTGTTTGATGACTGATCTTCAAAACTTTCCAGTTAAAACTTATTTCTTTTCCTTGGAACTACTTCCTCCAGCTTCTTCTTCCATGGCTTGGAGGAGTCAAGAGCATCCTCCAGTTATCTTAACACTTGACATCACTCTAGAATGTGGAAATGTTGAAACACTTATAAAATACTAGTTCATTAAAGCAGTTGCACTTACATTGCTTAGATGACTTGGTATTTAGCTATTTAACCCAATACTGTCCCAGCCCACACACCATGGTCATAATCTGCCTTGTTGGGGTAGTCTCATCTGGCATCAAGACAACTGCCTAATGCAGGTGGTAGGAAGCCCTTAATCTCACCACAGCTGCTTTGGTAAAGCCCTTCAATTACTGAGATGCTGTTTGACCATTGCATCTCATGTCGTAGGTGATTACGTTTGGTTATTTTTATTGCAGGGCCCAGGTTGTTGCCTGGCTGAACAAGAGAAGCTCTGCAGTACAACTGGGTAAGCAGGGAGAGCAGAAATTACTCGAAAGGGTCTTAAAGGAAAATAAAATCTTCCATCCAGGATTACCAAGGTACGGATACAGCAAATGCAACTGTAAATATTGGTGTTGGGCCTCAGGAGTGGCACTTCCTCCTCCATTTCCTCATATCACTGTTCCAGCTGACCACTACTCTATCTTCCCACTGGGCAGTGTGCTAGAATTTACAGCATTTCACATTATACTGTGTGATGCAACAAGTAGCAATAATTTTCAATTGCTGTCCAGCCAGCCTAGGGCTGAGAAGGTGGTACAGGGCTGAGAGATTAAATTCTTTAGTCATCCAGACCTTCTTGGTTTGCACTTAGATCAGAAAATCTCCTAAAATCAGACACATATGCATAAACTCCCTATCATAAAAGGACCACAGTAAAATGACAGTTTACTGTGTTAGACAACTCAGAAGAGTCTATTATATGTTTTGAAGTAAAAGCTGTTCTGTACATGTAGGCTAATTAATCATCCATTATATTTACAAACACTATGATTCTGATACCCATAGAGAAAATTTACATATAATAATCTTGAATTAACTAACACAAGAGAAACCGCTTTTTGTGCGAGACTTCTAGTGAGCCCATTCAGACTGACAACAGCAAAAATCCAAGTAACTTTGAACTATAGGACATTTTTCAGAAGAGTGAAAATATTATACTATAATAAATACTGAATTTTCCAGTTCACCAACTATACTGCAGGAATGAACAAGGATCTACAGAATATGCCTGTGCATTGATATAGTAGGTTTTGTGTAGATGCGCATGTGTGTGTGTACACCCAAGGACATGGGTGCAGAGCAACGTCAGCTACCTGTCTTCACTATTGCTCTAAAATAAGATTTCCAGGGATGAAATTCAAAGACGTGCCATGGATTTTGGCTCACGGCTCTTCTTAGTCTCGTTTACCTAGCTAAATACCTGCACAGTGATCTGTTTCTACAATCCCTAGTCTTTTGTGCTGGTTATTGCATTTTGATGTTGATAGCTTTATTGGATGTACTCCCTAGTGAACACATTTATGTCCCAGAAAGGGGTACAGAGGTGACCCTTACAAGCCAGTCCTGCAGCCAGCAAGCAGCAGCTTGGTCCTTATCGTTGTGGCGGGAATAACTAGACAAGACAAAATACAGAGGTAATAAAGTCTTAAGGGAAAGTCTTAATGACTGGTTATGCTGCTTCCAGGAGCTAAGTCTGTATCTCTACATGGCTCTACATAATACCAGGCAAGCACCTCCACCTTACATAACATGAATATATAACTAAGCACAGAGGTCCATGCACACAGACCAGAATTCTTCAGAAATATCAGAAAAAAAAGGAAAAAAAAAAAAAGGAATAAAAAGAAAAAGAAGAACAAAGAAAAAGAAAACTGCAGTGTTAGGAAACATAAGGACAAATTAATCCAGTACTTGTATTTACTTGGACAACTAGAACTTTAAAAAACTGAGATAATTCCACCTACTTCAAATCCCACTGTCGTGTTGGCATGTAAAACTGGAGCTGCAGCTCACAGTCAGGTAGAGAAAGCATAAGCTCTTGGGTCAGAGACACGAGGTGTCCAGACATTTCCCTATCCAATAAAATATTTTATGGTCTGTTCCTTTTAAACTTTATGGTAGATGGAGTATTGGCAGTTTGCTACAGCTACCTTAGCTTTCTTCATCAATTGACCCATGATTCAATTAGTCTCCGTGTTAGCACAGGGGCCCCAGATTACATGCCCAGTATGTATCCAGTGTCAGTGCCTCCATCCCTATATCACTAATGAAATTCTGACTTAAGCAGCAAAGCTGCCAAAATGCTTGCCATTAAGTGACTTTGTTCAAGTTGGGCCTCATTTACTCTGCTCATAAATGACAAGAAAACCTGACCCATGATCTAAAAATGATAAATGAAAGAGTGACAATCTTAATGGCAGAAAAAGTGTTGGTCACACATTCATTTTCTGCTGCTCTCCAAAATTTTGATTGATTCCTTGTAATCTGGATTTGTCAGCACTACACTTTTCAAGCCGTTGTGTCCTTTATCTCCCTATGCAATAATCTACCCTTGTTGCATGAGCTTCTCACAAATGCCAGTACAGTAATAATAATAATCTTTGCTCTCAACTGAAAAGCAAGAACTATAATGCACTCCCAGAAATGTTTCTTGCAATTTAATTTTCATAGCCCCCTAAACTGTGCTCTTAAAGTTGATCATATTTGCTAGTAATGCCTCTGGGTTGAATTACAGCTTTTTGGAATAAGCAGATAGTTATGCATTATTAGGGATATTTTACACATATTGGAGACTGTTCTGACTCTGGAAGAAATACCCCTAGCTACTTTTATTTAAAAAGAGTGATTCCGAAACTTTGGAGTACTGGCAGCCTTGTTAGCAAGTTCCCAGACACCTGTAAGTCATGCGAAGTCAATGAAGATATTAATTTTTGCAACTTTGTTCATTCTTATTCCTAAAGTCATGTCCTCTGGTTACACTTTTGACTTTCTTTGCTGCTCAGAAGCAATTGCTTATTTCAAATCAGCAGAATGAAATCCTGATACTCATCAGCATGTTTATCCTACCATTAAAGGCTAATTTTTAGGATTCTGTTGAGCTCCTTTGGTTGAAAAAAAGTGCATCTTGAGTACCATGACTGTTAGGTGAAACAATAAGGGGAATTTAAAAAAATATTGTCCTCTCTGCAAGGAACTGTATATTATAGCAAAGCCCCTGTGTTTGACCAAGGGTATGTGAATAAATTATCAACTGTGTTCAAAAGCTGAAGTCAAAAGGTGAGGAGAAAACCAAGGAAAACTCAACATTTACATGAACTCTATTTTTTTTTTTTCCTGAACAAAAGAAAAGGATGAATGTATTTTGTGCTGAATCAGGTGTTCCATTTAAATGGAAATAAAAAGCTTTCCTTTTGGGACAGTTTTGGGAATGCCTTTGGAAGTGAAAGCCCATAGGTTTGACACGCACTCTGGATCACTTCCCAGATATGCAATGAATGCCTTAACCACCAAGATATCGTAGTCACTCTTGATAGCTCTGATACCTGATGTGCAGACAGATTTGCTGAGCACAGCTACAAGAACCGCTCCCTGCACCACACCATGCTGCCCATCTCCCCATTGCGCCCTGGCAGCCTTCGCTCCCACCCACCCTCATCTCTGCTCACCTGCTCAGGGCAGCTCAGTGAGGAAAAACCTTCCTGACTGTGTCTGGAAGAGGCTGGAAGTAATGAGAGGGGCCATGAGGGGGACAGGGCTGTGTTTAACAGCAAAATCAGCAAAGGAGAAATGCTGATATAAAGGTAGAGCTCCTGGGCCTTTGAATCTGGTATCCAGAGAAACACCATTTCCATTCATCCCAGGCAGACTGGTTGGCTCTGTTAGGAAGAATACAGAGCTTTTCCTCTATGTCCTCCAATTTATTTAATGCTACCTGGAAAAACTCCAGCAAGACAGGTTTTACTAGAGGAGGCAGGACATCAGTTTGTACAAAGTTTTAAAGTCAATGTCAAAGCAAGAGAGCTTTTCAGATAAGCCCTTGTCTTCAGGGCTTGTCCACCAATGGATGCTGTTCAACACCATCACTCTTCAGAAGAACCCAATATGACCAGCACAGCCTCACTTGTTGACATCAGAGATGAGTTCCTATTTGCAGAAGGGAAATCATCAGTCTAGCTCTGTTTGATGAGGCTGCATGGATTTCAGTTTTCTTTTGTTCTTAATCTTATTATCTCAGACAGTATTTTTGCTGAATTTTTTATATTCTTGAACAAGTGCTATTCAGAAGAATAATCTTTTTTCCTGCTTTCCTAGCAACATGGTAGATGTTAAGATGGTGGCAACTTTCTGAAATAATGGTGGCTGCTGAACTACAATTCATGGTGTTGGTTCTTCTGGTTAGAATTTGATGTACTGACATTTTTGAAAGCAAAATTCGTTGACTTCACAAGATCTACAACTGCAGAATGACAGTTGGGAGCTACAACAAATAGTTTTATACACCTGAGTCTTTTGGGCTGTCCTGCAGTCCAGACATAGGTCTTTGAAAGGGGCAAGATGATGTACAAGTCTACTACAGAATTAGCTAAGAATAACACGAAGAATAGCATTTCTCTAGCCTAAAACACTCTTAGCTTTAGAAAAGCTACATTAATTAGAATTAAATCCTCATATTAACACTTTTTGGAAAACATGGGAACATATTTAAGATAATTTGAAACATGTGAAAATAATTTCATTTTGTGAGTCTTGGTTGTGTGCAATTTTTTGGAAAAGGAATAGCCCACAGTCTTGTCATAGACGGAGAGAGAAGTCTGCAGGTGTCTGCATCTTGTTATCTGACTTGTGATAAATTGGTCCCTCAGAACTAAAGCACCTAAGGAGAGCTTTTTTTAAAGAGACTACAGAATAATAAAACTTCTTGCTAAATGTGTTTCAAAACAAACAAATAATTATAGAATTGTTAAAGAGGAAAACACTCAGTGACTAGCTAGATAAGATGGGTCTTTTAGAGAGAGCAATTGCTTGAGAGATTTCAGAAAAGCCGTTAAGCAGTTGCTTTGCCATCTCCCTGGCAGGAACAGTGCCAGGATGGACCTCTTGGTGTTGTTCTCCATGGGTTTAGCCAATGTGCCCTGCTTTACTCATCTGTAGCTGCTACTATATTTCCAAACTTGACAGAGTGCGTGAAGCTCAAAGCAAATTTAGGTTTTTCCCTCTATAAGACTGATATCTTTAACAAAAGCACTGAGATTTAAATTCACCTCTAAGTCAAAAGGCACAGAACACTATATGCAAAAGATACACTGTGATTCAGCTTCAGGAGTGATTTAATTAGGCATTGGAAAGCTTGGGATCAAGAACAAACATCTCTTTGTCACAAATACATGACACAGGCTCCGAATGAAATGCTAGAGCAGTAGCTGAATTGAGTGATGTTTCTGACAACAATGTTGCAAGGCTGTTGAACTACTCATAAAGTATTTTTATTCTTCTTGTTTGTTTGTTGGTTAGTCTTTAGTTCAAGTGAACAATCTTTTTCTGTACTCACTAAATATATCGTCCACGACTAAGTTAATTACATATTGTAGACTTCGTTTTATTAGTGTATACAGCTGTAGATAAGAAAAGAGTTAGCTCACTTTTTTCTCTGTTATTATGGGCTCCATAACAGATTGCCTATATATCCAAAACTCCCTCTAAAGGTAATAGAGGGTGGTAATATCAAAGAATACAGGATAGAGCCTTAATTATGAAAATGTAACAAGTCTTAGCTTGAGAGTTTTATAAACCACCAGTGCCCAAGGCAAACAGGCTATCATTATTTGAAAATGATAATATCATAAGAGATCTTGTTGTACTTGAAAAATTTAATAAAAAGAAAATTAATAAAGAACACTAAAAATTACACATAATCTGCCCACATGCAAGCTATTTAATAAAACAGATTTCAAGCTGATATTCTGATATTTCATATCAATACAGCCACCACTTGATTTTACTGTTATTAAATATAAGCTGGAGACAAGCACCCTACATTTTTTCTCCATTGTGAGTTTCTTTATAACACATCTTTTCACCTCCCAGAGGGAGAAATAAGGCTGAAGTGGGAAGGGCCATGCAGGAGCAAGATGAGTCAGAGCACCTGGTGGAGTCTGGGTAAAGCCATGGTCATCGGTGCGTATTTATAACCTCAGTTACTGGTATATGAATGTGGTCACCTTCTGCCTTCCTCAAAATGGCTCAGGTATGAATGCTCCAGAGAATTAGTGCTTTTTCTCTGCATCAGTAATTGTTACAGTGAAGACAGACCCTGAACACTCAAGATACTCATATATATTCAGGTCTGGTGCTATATTCCAATACACAAATCATCACCTGGACAGGACCATGCAGGTGAATCTTGGAGGTTGGAAGTTAAACTAAGCAAATATGTAAGTAAACAGGACATGAGACAACTTCACCTCTCCCATCCCTGCCCTGTGGTTTAGCATGGGAGGCCATCCTGTGCTCCCAACACATCTCAGGGCAGGCTGAGCTGGACAGAGGATTTACCAAGCCAAGCACTCATGTCAGAGGTGCGAGTGTCCAAGGTTTCAGCTTCCAGGATCATTTAATTCCTCACATTCCATTTTTGAAATTTCATTGTTTTTCTGGAGGAGAATCTTTTTTTTCCAAAGCTCATCTTGTCTTACCAGATAAAGCAGTCCTATGATCAGACATAATCTGGCTGCTGTCTTCAGTCTAAAACAAATAAATGAAATAAAAACACCCACTGCCTCCACTTCCAGCACTTCAGGAATTTCAAAAGGGAGGTTGAAACTTCAGTGAAGAGAGCAGCCAAACTCTGCATCTGGCCCACACACATTGCTCAAGTCTAGACTGATTGGCCCAGACATCAGCACAGCCACATGTTTTCAAATTAAATTAGACCTTTTGATCAAAGAGCTGGGGACACTTAAGCAATGCCATAATTTCTTAATTATATGTATTATTATTTGATTGGAGTAAGATTTAACACAGTGACATTCAGTAATTTTGTGCCAGAGGAAATGGTTTCTCATTGACTCTGTGGCCCTGAGCTAAAAGTAGCCACAGATGCTGAAAGAACAGTAATAGTAACAATAATAGTAGTAGAAAAGGCATCCTACCAAGTATTCAGTTTAAGCAAAATTTGAGGATAAAAGTGAGTGACAGCTGAGCATATAGGGATACCTTTATGTTATTTTTCTATGTCAGTGTCACTTAAACAATGAACACGCTGACCTCTCAAACCACTGGAGAAGGGAAAAAATGCCTCCCTTTTGTTCAGTGCAGGCCAGCAGGGTAGCAAAGACAGCATCTGCTTGTGCCATCCATCTGAGCAACCCAGCAGCCCCAACAGTGTGTAAAACTTAGCTGTTGGGCTAGAACAACGTGATTTCATCATGAAAGTTTTTAAACTATAAAAATTACTAACCTACAAAAACAACAGTGCTATTTAAGAAACTGCCTATTCCATATAATCACATCATCTACTTCAGACGGAAGGCAGAAATGGCAGAGACTGTTTTTCAGCCAGCGAGTCCAAATTTGTTCATGGATCCATTTTGCACAGTGCTCAAAAACAGCTTTGGAAAGACGTAACCTATTGTTAAAATTAAAACAAAACCTCATCCCCTTCAGAGCAGTCATGCATACTTTCAGATGAGCTCACATCAAACTCTTGTAAACTCAACAATACTGAAGCCTTTACATCCCATACACCCCCACTGTCGAGGGTTAAGATTGCGGGGTGACAATAAAACCCTGGCAGATGTATTGTTAACCCCCTCTTCCCCCCCCGCCTTCCCACTTTTGCCCCTCCCTCTCCCCCCTTTCCACTAAGGACAGGCGATTGGGAGGAAAAGAGGAACAAAGAGAAGAGAGTTGGAAAAAATTAAAGATGTTTTACTAATGCTACTAATAAGAATAGAGAAAATAATACAAAATATACAAAACCAATCTTGAAAGTCTCAGCAACTGCAGAGCTGGCACCCAAAGTCCTGGATTAGACTCCACAGCCAACCAGAGCTGCATTCAGTCTCTCACTAGGCCTCAGTTCGCAGGGACAACTAGCAAGGTCCTCTCCTAATGTCGGCCATAGGGAAAAAGGAGAAAAAAGGGAAAAGGGGCGAGATCCTCGTGATCTCCCACTTTTATATGAAGTATTCACGTGAATGGAATGTTATACACAGTTGGTCAGTTGTTTCTCGTCACCCCTCTCGCGAGATGTCCATCCGTCCTTATCAATAAGTTTGCATTCCATTGCTAGGTTTACCAAAACATGTGTCTGCTTCTCCCGGAAAATGCAGTTAATATGAAGGCTTTAGCTGACAGGCAAAATTCACTGAAAGAGAAACTTGTTTTTAAGAAAACCAGGACACTCACTACAATAACTGGAATTTGTGCTTGTTTATGGTGCACAAGGACCATAGACTAGGATCAGGGTAATACATGTTAGGCCCATAAAACTTTTAACGCTGGACATGATGTTTGGACTGAAGAGCTTAGAAATTCAGACATGTAGAAGAGAGGCAAAAGCAAATAACATCAATTTTCCTTTAAAATGGGACGTGTAAAAGTGTTGGTTTGTTGTTGTTGTTTTTGTTTGTTTGTTTGTTAGGTTTGGTTTGGTTTGTTTTTTGTGCATGAGAATATGAAATTGGGTTTGAAAAGAGAGTCAGCTCCTTGAGACTTTTTGTGGAGTCTGCCATTTGTTGTCTGAATGTCAAAAGACATCATGACAGAGACAGACACAGAATAGATTCAAAGAAGGAAAGTCCTGAAGGTTATCACCAAGGTAGAAGCATGGAGACAGTTAACACAAATCAATGGGGTTCCCCAGAGATTAAAGGAAACAAATTGCAGGACAATGGTAAACCAATAAATAAAACCAACAACTGGTGAAGCAACATGTCATGTTCAGACAAGGCATGGCCTAATCTTTCTTCATTTCATTAATATCACAGCATATTTTTTAGCATTGTATGTGCCACAACTAGTGTGTGGCTGGGATAGTCAGTCACAGCCATGCATATGTTTCTCCTTCCACGTAACTATCTTGAATTAACTCTTAGACAGCATGTGAAAGTTTGGAAGCATAAAACAACAAAGAAGAGAAGTTATAACTTTTATATTTGCATAGCTCCATGTAATACACTGGTTGCTGCCAATGGCCACAACAAGGGCTGGGCTCCATCCCATGAAGGGTCCTGCTCTGAAATAAATAAAATATTGCTCAAGTCCTGACTCAGAGCTGACTCTTATTTCTATCTCCGCATAACCAAACTCTCATCACTTACTGCTGTGTCTCTTCACTCACAATCCCTTAGGATCCTTGGAAGGACTAGAGGCACTGGTGCCTGATCCTTTCTCTCTTCCCAGCCAAGCCACTACAGCCATGGCTGTTACTCTGTTCTGATTGCTCTTAACTTGTTTCATGCTCTTGGGAGTTGTTGCTAAAAGTCAGTAACTGCAATTCTCTTGAGATGGTGTTCAGAGGTGCAACAAGCCTCCCTGCCTCAGACCTCTACCCACATCCCTGGCCGGGACCCTGGCTTTCTGCTACCAGACCCTTCCCGCTTCACTGATTGCCCAGCTAGTGGGGAACACCAGTGCTTTTCCCACTGCTTTGCTGAGCCCACACTGTAAATCCATCTCAGTGCCACCTTTCTTCCAGAGGCTGTGAAGCCCCCACTGCACTGATATATGCCACTGCTACTGCATCTCTGTGCTGCTGCAAGCTTGTTTCTACCCAGATCTGGAAAACCCTCTTGCACATCACTGAGTGCCTCACAGCGGAGAGACAGATGCAGAGCACAGCAGGAGCTTCTGGAAAGGCACCGCTGCACACCTCCTGGTCTACAAAATAATCTGTGTCTTGTTGAACTTCAGTTCCCTGAAAAGTCCAGCTGCAACTTCTAAGGTTGTGCATTACCTGTATTCACTTATCAGTTATTTATCAGTCATGTTGCAGGTAGTGCAAGAAGAAACAGTATGTGAAACCATAGATAAACAATGTATAGTGACAATTCAGGTGGGAGATGTTGGCCGGAATCGTTTGTTTCCTTATCAAGGGAGCAGAATCTTGTCAGCCTGCCTCTAATTACCTCTATTACGTATCTCTCATTGTACTTAATAGTTTTACATTCTGTGTTATTTTCACATTTTTGTTCCATGCTTATTTTCTCCTCTGTTTTTCATGCATTGCTGTGAAGGAAATAGATAATATCTATTTCTACAATTGTTAAACGTAGAATCATACTAGTAACTGCTTTATAATTGTAATGAAATAGAACTGTTTAAAAAAGGATACATGTGGGGCTGTCCTCTGGGTGTAGCATCACCTGGTGACCTAGTCATACCCAAAAGGCAACAGGAAGCAAATATCCTTCTTCTTTAAGGTGCATGAGCATCTGGACACCTTTGTTTCTCTGGATCCCTGACAAGATAAGAGAAAAGCATGAGCGCATGAAATGGACAAACTTCAGCATTTCATAAAGTTACTTGTCATCTTGACATATATAGCAGATGACAAGTCAGTGGAGAAGAAGTTTGCACACTGGCCTCATATAGGTTAATTTTTAAATTCATTCTGAGGTTCGATCTGTACAGCCGCATCAGAAAAACTCAGCTTAAAAATGAAGTGCTTGCAATAGGAAACATCTTCAATGACAGGCAGGTGGAGCTGATCACAAAACAGTAGTTTAATGAGACAATACCACATGATTGCCATGTACTTCACCATCATGTCGAATATTTGTCCAAAATATTTTGCCACAGCTGTGTTTGTACAATAGTTCAGTTATGATCAGTGACAGTTCTTGGTCCATCATAAACGACAAGCTTCAAGAATGTTACTTATCAATTGATTAACAACTAATGTGCTGCAGCCCAGCTGTATCTCAAGCCTTTGCTTCCCTGCACATCTGGACCCAGACTCTTTGAAACAACCCAAACATGCAATACACACATTTGACTTTTTCTGTAAGCAGGAGGTTTGAGATGAAACAGAATTTAGCACCCCAGAACTAAACTAATCTTCCTGATTTGGGAAACACTTCGACACAGTTTCTGATCATGTGATCTCTGCATTAAACACAGGATACCTTCCCTGGAGCAACAGCTGCAGAGCAAAAGTTGAGGGACCGCACCACTGTTCTCAGTTTTGTCATTATATTCTGTGCAACCTCAAAGAAGCTGCTTTATCTGTGTTTTATACCTTCTTCATCTGCAAAGTAGGGACAGACTGATATGTTTACTGGAAGCACAAAGCACGTTGCCTCTCTCTGAGGAGAGCTAATAAAAATTCAGAAGTTCTGCTCTGATTAATGTTGGTATTTTCAAAAGATGAGGAAGAAAAAATGAGAACTGTTGAGCTAAGAGAATTTGGAAGGGACTGTGGGGAAGAGAAGGCGACAATTTCCAGGTTTAAAATCTCCCTTTGGAACAGGAATAGAGGTGCCCCAGGAGTGCTGTCTCCAGAGGGACTGCTGGGGCAGTGGCACTTCATACTGGGAGCCTCACCACCCTGACCTGGCAGCTGGTACTGATGGTACTGACAGAGCCCGCTCTGGCCTGTGCCCCCCTAGAAGTGCTGTTCTTCACAGAAGTCCATCAAACACCTCAGTGAGAAAACAGGTAAGTCCCAAGTGGGGATTTAGACCTTCCTTTTTTTTTTTTCCCCCAAATCACACTTCCTTTTTGAAGAAAACAAGGCCCTTTTCTTTGAGCACAAAACATGTTATGTGTTCAGTAGATCTCTTTCCCTAGCAGAACAACATGTCAAAGACCTGCAGTGCTTCCTGGGAACAAGAGAGAAGTGGATGATGTGGAGTATCACACCACACTGTACCACTGAGCCTACTGGTCTGTGGGCAGCTGTATCCCTGGAAGAGGGACAATCAATCCTTGCTCCCCAATCGATTCCAGGAGCAATTCACTGACATGCTAGGTAGCTATATTATCCTCCTGACTGCCTAAATACAGGGAGGATTAAGCAGAAACCAAAGTCCCCTGTTTTCCCCTGCATAAATCCACTCTCAGCAACAGAAATTTATTTCAAAGGAAGTTCACTTACATGTTAAAAAACCAAAAATACTTGTAAATCTCCATGACCAAGCACCATCTGGCAAGTCTTGTCATAACAGAGCTATTGTTTGTTTAGGTAGATTTCTTCTATGGTTTTAATTACATACCAGGAGCAGCACCCTTGCAAAGAAATCCCCTGACCTCAACCCCTACAGATGTGAGCTTCTTCTTGTTCAGTTTACTGAGAAACAAGTCTATTACAAAACAAGCAAATATGTTCCCATTGTTTTAACGTAGCTATTGATCTAGAAAAATAGTTTTTATGTAATGCCTTACTTTCATTGCTTAGACCTATCTGAGAAGCGAATGCAATAATTTTGTATTTCTTTTTCTTCATTTTTAAGTTTGGCCAGGGGAGTAACTCAGGTACACTCTTGACACAAGTAGGTTCTGATGGTCAATGTGACTTACATCTGACTCTTACTCAACAAAATCCAATGCTGTGGATCAATTTTTACCTTGTTGTTTAATGCACAAAACCATAAATGCTTTAAATGTAAGTAATGTATACTAGCCCCAGTGATAAAGGGAGTAATTCTCTGCAAAAGAAGACTTGCTATGGAAAAAAATACCTTTAGTACCGGTAGAAATACTGATATACTGCTGCAAGTTGTGAGAGATAAATTGGAAAATGTGCATTTCCTAGCTGGGAAGTCTTTGGTATCAGTTTTTAATACTGCCACTACAGAGAAAGATATGACAGTACCCCTCTAATTTTCCTTCACAGGTTTGCATTTTAAGTTTTATGAGAATCTAGACAGAAGACACTGACTATTGGCCTTGCCTATAAGGTAAGTAGCATGTGCTAGGTTGTTTCTTTGGGGTTTTTTGTGCCTTTTGAAGCTCTTTAAGTTCAAACAAACACAAGAAGCACTTAGCCTTGCAGCATGTTCACAGTGTCTTCCACAGCAGAGCCTCTGTCCTCCTTCACCTCTTATTGAGCATGAAGAACAGCTGGAAATAACCAAGCACACATCTTTGGTGCCTGGCCCTGTGCATGACTCAGGATCACAGTCACCCTGGGCTGACCGAAGTCAGAACCAGTCCGAAGACCTGCTAAGGCTTCTTGAAAACTCCATTATCAAAGAGTATTTGTAAACCATGTTAGGTTATTATTAGAGCTTTTGTTAGTTTAGTGAATCTAGACATCAAAGACTTTTATTAGGATATCTAATCCACGTCTTGGCCAACACATCACTGCCATTGATGGCATCCTGAAATGACCTGGAACATATTAACATTCTGAGATAGTGCTCCTCACTGGATCTGTGTCAGAGAATAAAGCAATCTGTGGTGAGGATTTATGACTTCCTTTCCATCCATCTCACATCTCCTGTGTTAACTCTGTGTATACCACAGACCTGCTTACCAATTAACCCCTAGCCAAGGTGAAAAACTAATAATCCAATGAGATCAGGATGAACATCAGATTGTAAATAGCCACAATTTTCAGTAGTAACTATAGGTAGTACAATTAAAATAAAGACAGTAGTAACATTGGTAGAGCATATAATAAGTTTTTCTATGAGAGTCATAGAATTAGTGGCCACTAATTCTGAGTGGAGGTTTTTTTTTTCTGGACTACAATACAATATTTAGTGCTTAATTTGTAAGAAAAAGGAAGTATGGATAAACAGTGCAAAATATCTGACGAGACTGAAGGGAAGTGCCACAAGAGGCATATCATGATTCTATGTGAAATCAATCAGGCGGTACCTGCTTATGTCATGACACATGGAAGGAGTTGCTCTTCAGGGCTGTGCTGTTTGAGATAAACATACTGGATTCACTCCTTTCAAATCAGAGAAAAGAAAAGAAGAATTAAACTCCAGATTTCCACTCATAAAGAACTCCTAATCATCATGTTATTCCACTTTTTGTTCTTAAATGAAGTGAAGATTTTGTTTCATTTTTCTTATTTGTGCGAAAGATAAAACCAGAAAATTGTTAGTCAATTCAGTCACTATAAGAGACTTTTCAGTTTAGCTTGGCATCATTACCAGTTCTAACCTCTTCAGCAGCAAAAAGACTGGAGAAATGATTGTGTCACTGTACCTGGTGCTGGTGAGGATGCACCTCGAATCCTGTTTTCAGTTTTAGGCCCCTCATTGTAAGGAGGACATTGAAATACTAGGGAGAGTGCAGAGGAGGCAATGAAGCTGGTGAGGGGCCTGGAGCACAAGTCTTGTGAGGAGCAGTCGAGGGAACTGGGGTTGTTTAGCCTGGAGAAAAGGAGGCTGAGGGGAGACCTTATCAATGCCTACAACCACCTGAAAGGGGGTTGTAGCATGGAGGGTGTTGGTCTCTTCTCCCAAGTAACAAGTGATAGGACAGGAGGAAATGGTCTCAAGTTACACCAGGGGAGGTTTAGACTGGATATTAGGAAAAACTTCTTCATGGAAAGGGTTATCAGGCACTGGAACAGGCTGCCCAGGGAAGTAGTTGAGTTACCATCCCTGAAGGGATTTAAAAGGCATTCAGACGACATTCTTAGGGACATGTTTTAGTGCTAAAATTAGGTTAGGTTATGGTTGGATGCAATGATCCTGAGAGTCTCCAAATAGAATCATTCCATGATTCTGTGATAAGAGCTTGCCTCCTTACAGTCTAAACCTCCCATCTGCAAAGGTTCTCATTGAACTGCTAATCCAGATCAAAACACTTCCTTCCAACTTGAAAATGCTCACCATTTTCCAGTAGTCTATCAGATGTTTCTGACAATTTTGAGTTGCACAGAATCAGCTGTAAAAGGGGAATACTGAAACATCACTAACTCATTAATACTGTTTTATCTATTTTTTATTAGCCAGTATAGACCTTCAGACTGAAGACTTTATTGAGTGCAGGAGTTGTGTGCCAACCTCTCTATGTGATGCACACATAATGCAGTCCCCCAGGTGCTTTGTTGAACTGCTCATAATTTGAAGATTCCTCCAAGGAGTCATGTTTTTCTTGTTCCTTAAGTGGATACAGCATGTAAAGCAAATCCCTGCCAAGTATTTTCTTCTCTGCCCAATTAAGTATGGAATGCTAAATATACCTTATTAAAATGATCCTTTTACCACGAGGAATTCTGCCAGATCTTCATGAGTACTCTCATTCTCTGAATTCTGGTCAGTAAAACATCCTTATCATCCTGGAGGAGGCACCATGGCTACAGCTGATAAATGTTACATTTTCTTCAGTTGCAGGTCAAAAGCTGAGCATAAACCACTGTTTTTGTAGTATGTGCATTAAGCACAGGCATTGTATGATTAATTGAAGATGCCCACAATTCTTGAAATCTATCATTTATTTCTTGCTAGTGTTCTTCATAGGCCCTGGGCTTCCTATGGCCTTCAAGATGAATGCATGTCCTCCTAACAGCACTAGCCTACCTGACAGAGTTTATCCTATTTGACAGGTGGGGAACTGCAGAACACTCAAGTCTCTTGCACCCCACTAAAAGGAAGCTGTCTGGTGTGTCCCACTTCGGTATTGTATCTTTTCAGCTACCCATGCAGTCCACATCATCTCCTTTGCACAGAGTGGGATGAGGAGGTGCTCCATTCCCTGGAACACTCCTTTGGCTGGTGCTCTGTACATCAGCACCAAATCTTATCCTAGAACCCTGACCAGCCCCACAATGGGACAGCCCACGCTCAGGCTTTGCCTCTCTCTTACAGAGACATACTATAGTCCAAGGCAGGGCTGTAATCCAGGGTATGGCTCTGCTGTCAGGTAGCCAGCATCCTGGAGAATCATGGTACCACCGTAAACCCTCAACCGTACCAAAGAACAACTAATGGAACATGTAAATCACCTGCCAGAGAGTGTCTTCCTGCTTCCACAGACACAAAACATCCTTCTGAAACATGATCTGCCCCAGACACAGCGCTGATGGCCAGCATTTAAGAACAGTAATCAGAAGTTTTTCCTATGTGTAACACTGTCAGGTCCTTAAAATCTGATCTGTCACAGATCTTCTGGGGTCTTTATGAGAATCTCATAAAAGAAAGGATCCTAGCCTTTTGCTGAAAGTTACAATACTGGATTTTGACAGGGTTAAAAGATATCAAACTTTAACTGAGTGTTATTTTTAAAATGGTTTCAGGTCACTCCTGGAGAAGACTTCATAGACATGTTTTAATATCCCTTTCTCTCTAAAGTGTGTACCCTTAGATTTCTGGCAACAAAGTCACTGAACTGTTCAAGCTGCGAAGACAAAGGCTAGTCATTCAAAATGCTCAGAAAGTAAAGAAGATGTTTGTTCTGACACATGACCTGTAAATATTGTAGAATGGTTTATGTAAGAGTTTATCATAACCAATGCCTAAATTTGAAGTAAATTTAATGAAAAATGTAATTACTCTTCTTGCATTTCTGTGCATTTGTCATAAGCAGCTAAACCACAATTTATTGTTCTGACAGTATCATGCCTGTGCACAGGCTAATACAAGAGTTCTGTGGAAGTCTGTAAATTACGAATAGCGATGTCATGCAGGCTAAAGGTGGGTGAACACCTGAGTCTAAAATACACCACAAGGTAAGTAAAAGTATAGCACTGGACAATGTAGCAATGAGGATGCTAAGGTCACTTGACACTCATTGTAAACCCAGGCCATGGGTCTACACCGATAAAACAACCATTTGGACCCTAAATCCAGTCAGTGATTTTTCTTGCTGGTTGTAAACTGCAGCAATTAATCTGTTAAGTGAGTGTAACTCTTGCATCCCAGTGCTGTCCAGAACTTCATCCACAATCAGCAACATCCCTACTGAAAAAATCCCATGCAACCATGTTAATATAGCTGCTCTTTCTCCCCCCTCCCCCCCGCCCCAGTTAATCTGCTACAACTGAAACTGAGCTTTTACTCCATATGCCAGAAACGCAGCACACCAAACTGTAACAATTGTTTGGATGTTTCAATTAAGTTTGAACACTAATTTTTAAAAAGTTACTAAAAATGTTAATTAAGTACAAGAGGAAAAGACACAGCTATGAGAAACAATTTATGTCAGTATTTGAGTGTAAAGAAAAAGGGCAGAAAGACAGTAAGCTAGGAAGAAGATAAACAGGTTTGCTTCCCAGTGTTCAGAGGCTCATGCTCAATTTCCTACTCTCTTGCACTGCTTCCATGCCACTGAAATTTTGCTGATGTCAGTTAAGCCACATTGATGGGAAGACTAAATAACTATGTAGAAAGCAATCAGTGGTGCTTCCAAAAGTGCCCATTTCTGCCTGGCGCTCAGCACCACTTTCTGAGAGAGGAAGACCACCTGCTCCAGTGGGTCTCAGCAGCAGATGCTAGCCTCTGAAGAGCTAAGCAGTCAAAATTCCTTTTTAAAGGGCTTCAACAGTTCTCAAGAGCTGCCTGATCTAGAAAACTAGTCTTTCATAGCCGTTTTTCCAGATAAGATGTCTTTTTATGTCATAAAACTTGAGAGGCTAAGGTCTGGGTCTCATAGGTGAAACATTGTTTCCAGTAGACTGGCAAGATTTATGTCTACCTGGGATGTCTCTTCTGAAAAACAGTCACAGGGTAGAGGAACAGCTCTTACTGTAAACCAGTTAACGTGCATTCTGTTCTTTCATTTTTTTTTTCCTGCTCTCTCTTCCTTTTCATGACTCCTTTATGTATCCATAACCAAGAGAATTGGCTTTGTCTACTTGCCATCAGTTGAATTTTCTTTCTTCAAGCCCTAGCTAAATTTGTCATCCTTCATGCATAACAGTGAAAGTATGTTTGCAAGGCAGCCTTGGGATAGAAGAGGCTGATCCGATTTTTTGTTGATGTTTGTTTTTAAATGAAATATATAGATGTGACATTCATTTTTTTTCCCCCTAGAAAATAGAAAAAGGAATTTTCCGCTCCTGTTTTCAAGAAATGTAATGGTCTCTTTTTGTTATGGTTGCCTGCCTTGTAGCTTTGCAAAGTACATGCAGTGCCAAGTATACGGGAGTGGAGAGAGTTGGGGGTGACGGGTTGAACATAATTGACAAAGAGCAGTCAGGGAAAGAACAGAAAAAAAAACAAACCTTTGAATGTGGTTGTCTTTCACAAAAGCACATTTTAGCAAACAGAAGACCATACTCCCTCTAGCTGCATAACACTTTTGTAACTAAAAAGTCACTATACTTTAGGGTGAAAAATGACTAATAAAATCATTGTGCTAAGTAGTATTTTATATACGACTTTATGTCTCCAGAGAATGCTGCCATGACGTACATTGATCTCTCATTTGTTTGCACAGAGGTTTGTCAAAACAAAACCAAGCCCACAAAACTTATCACATTAAAGCTTATGATTCCAAGAAACCTGCAACTGGTAACGAAAGTGTTGAAAAATCAAGGGGTGTTCTAACAAAGCTGTATCTACTTGATTTCTGCTGGGGTCTTGGTGGTACAGCATTTTGCAAGAACTGGTCAGCTCTTACCAGCACTAGTTCATCTGGGTCCTACCAAAAATAGCTTTTGTATCTCTTTGCTTTTATTGAAGCAAGGTAGGCCGTAAGTACCCAGGAAACTCTGAAACATTAAGCTGTAAATACCAGTGGTTTAAGAAGAGGACACTTTCCCAAACCCTGAAGAAAAGGCAGACTAGAAAGATATTAATTAGAACTTGCTGTGATCTTATCATTAATTCCTTCTGCCCTTTTCAGAAAACGTGTATTTCATTTCCTGTCTAAATAGATAACTTGAATATGACTCTTTCCTCTTGTTTCTGGGTCAGAGGCACCCTTGATAGCAAGAAAGATACTAATCCAAAGACTTTCTCATCAGCCTCCCTGAAATGGTAATAATTATTGTGGTTGCATGGAGACACCTCTCCAGCCAAAATCTGCAGCTGTGTCAGTGCTTCTCAAACAATATCCTGTTATTTAGAATACTGTGAAATGCCAGGCAAAGGTGGCAATTTCTTCTCATTTCAAGGTAGAGGACTTGTTTCTTACCTCCTTCTCTTACCATCAGCTTGGACTGATGACAAAACATTAACAATGGGCATGCAGAATCTCAGTCTGTCACAATCTCTCTTTCCTAATAAACTGTTATTTATCTCATAAATAGTCAAACATGTCTGGAATTTTTCTACTACTATCAACATCCAGCTGCCTGGTGAGAATGAGTTTTCTTGGTTCCTGAGAAAGATCTCCCAGAAGTGTCACTTGGAAACTTGTCTGAGCATACATATGTAACTGAATTATTGGCTGACAGCTACCTGGGGAATCTGAAATGGTGAAGTTCAAAGGTTGATGTTCAAAGTAGCATCTAGACCTATGATTTCTGTGGCTGAGGGAGGAGGAAGAAGTTAGCTTACGTGAAAAGTTCTTTTCTTTGAACTTCTTTTCTTAACATATGTATTACAGTACCCAGAAGGAAACTCAAAGTGAGAACCACTCCACAACACATTTGTCCTCAGGGAAACAAATTAGAATAGGAAGATGTGTAACAGGGCAAACTGTTGTTTACTACAGTACTGGAAGGTACTTAGATGTTACTGTCACGAGCAGATGTTACTGCATGGCATACAAAGTGGCTGGAGATGGAGAAGCAATTCAATTTCTGCACCCAACACTAATTAGTTCCTTACACAATGCTTCTTTAATTATCTCCAGTCTTTTCCTCAAAACCCATTTATTAAATCAAGTTAACTTTCTGGGATGCTCTCAACATTGGGAAGGCAACAGAAGATTTTATGTAGATCTGAAGTAGGTTCCCCTACCATGTTACAGCAGGTGTTTGAGGCTGGTTGTCACTGAGATAAGAGCATGGGCTGAAGGGTTCTCCATTCTTAGCAGAATGGTCAGAAGGTGAGACAGATTCAGTCCTCATCACAGCCTCAGAAGAGTTGCAGGTTCACAAAGCCATGCTTGGATTGACCATCCTGCATGTTAATAGGCTCTGAGAATGATTCAAGGAGAAGAGTTCCCACTGGACTCTTGATTTGAGTTGTTGCAGAGTTTATGCATGGCAGTATACCTGAAGGCAGGACTGTGGCTTTAGGAGTTGTTGAATAACATGAAGCTGTTCAACAGTTTGGGAAATTTTGGCACTTATGTGTGTTGACTTTTACACACCATAAATTGCTTCATCCTCAAAGGATGCTGCAGCTCACATCATATGATAAGGAAGATCATAGAATCATAGAGTATCCCAAGTTGGAAGGGACCCAGGAGGATTTTCAAGTGCAACTCCCTGCTCCTTGCAGGACTTCCTAAACTAAATGGTGTAACTAAGAGCATTGTCCAGACACTCCTTGAACTCTGACAGGTTTGGTGCCATGACTTGAGGGCCTGTTTCAGTGACTGACCAGCCTCTCAGTGAAGAACCTTTTCCTAAGGTTTGATCTAAACTTCCCCTGATGAAGCCTCGTTCAATTTCCTTGTGTCCTATGGCTGGTCACCAGAGAGAGATCAGCACCTTCTCCTCCACTGCCCTCCTTGAGGAAGTTGTGGAGTGTGATAGGGTCACCACTCTGCCTTTTTTTCTCCAGGCTGAACAAACCAAGTGACCTCAGCAGTTCCTCGTAAGTCTTGCCCTCAAGGCCTTCCACCATCTTGGCCACCTTCTTCTGGACACACTCTAATACTTTGATGTCCTACTCATACTGAGGCACCCAAAACTGCACACAGCACGCAAGGTGAGGCTGCACCAGCACAAGAGTAGAGTGGGACAGTCACCTCCCTCAACCAGACAGCTATGCTGTGCTTGATGCATCCCAGGGCATGGTTGACCCTTTTGGCTGCTGGGGCACACTGTTGACTCATTCAACTTGCCACCAACCCAAACGCCCAGATCTCTTTCCACAGGGCTGCTCTCCAGCCTCTTGTCCCCAGATTTGTACATATGACCAGGATTACCCTGTTCCAGGTGCAGAATCCTGGACTTGCTCTTGCTACATTCCATGAGGCTGGTGATTGCCTAGCCCTCTAGTTTACCTATATCTCTCTGTAAGCCCTCTTTATCCTCGAGGGAGTCCACAGCTTCTCCTAGTTTAGTGTCATTAGCAAACTTCATGTGCATTTGATTCCTGCATCCAGATCATTTATAGAAACAGTAAAGAACATTGAGCCTAAAAAAAAACCAAACGTGTGTTTGCTTGTTAAAGCTTCATCTTATTGTCATTAATTTTTATTTTTTCCTGTACTATGAATACTTAATATTCAGTTGACAGAAAAATGCTAAATCTGTTAGCATTTGTAATATATTCTAAAAAAGGCCTCTGAGAATTTGTAATGACATCCAGGAAACAATCACTAACTAAGTCTAATTTCTAAGGCTGTGAAAAAGCTAGTGTCCAGAGCACAATGATTTTGTCCCATAGTTGGAATTAGCTCATAACTATGTGTAACAATTCCTGCAGTCAAAAAGAACAGTGTTTTCTTTTTTACGATACCAAATCATAAAATAATTATTGACCTAAGCAGATCATAGCTGTTTTGACTTCCTAACCTTGGCTTTACTTTCTATGTTTAGCAGTTTTAACACTACATTTGTCTTCCCTGTTATGTACCTCTTTTAGTCTATGTAAAACAACTATGAAGACAAACACAACACAGAGGTTGCCTGTCCTCTTTCCTGACCCTACAGTAAGGTATATTTTAAAAGATTTTAAACTTTAGATCAATCAGAGTCAGCTTGTGAATTCTATTTCTAAATAAAATGATAAGGTTGATGTTGCAACATTAGGCAGATTACTGTCTAGTCTGCTGCTTTCAACATTAGTGAAATACTGCTTGTGATAGTAATGTAGCATCTCATTCCTACCCATATTCCTCATGCAGTTCAACTTCAAAGGGAAGTAAAATCAGGATTTTCTGCTTGACAGACTCTAAGCTTTTATTATTAACTCTTTCATGTTAAATTATAACTTTCTGAAGCGGTGATTGCTCTCTCAACAAATACAGAAATCAAGAATTAGCAATACCAGAATAAAATCTAAAAATTAAGGTCCCATCATAAAAGGGAGTGGGTAGGTACATAAATTAAAATAGGCTCTAATCTTCTGAAGAGATGACAAGAAGAATGCGGAGGGAAGAAGGATAACACAGAGGAATAAAGCAGCTTGCCCATGCCATGAGTTAATAGAATTTGGGTCAAGCAGATCAACACTCCCACCCAACTTGGTGTCACCTGTAAACTTACTGAGGGTGCACTCAATCCCCTCCTCCAGATCACTGATAAAGAGATTTAACAGAACTGTCTCCAATACTGAGCCCTGGGGAACACCACTTGTGACCGACCAACAACTGGATTTGACTCCGTTCACCACAACTCTTTGGGCCTAGCCCTCCAGCCAGTTCTTTACCCATTGCAGAGTACACCCATCCAGGCCATGAGCTGCCATCTTCTCCAGGAGAATGCTGTGGGATACGGTGAAGTCTGAGTACACAACATCCACAGCCTTTTTGTCATCTACTAGGTGGGTCAGCTTGTCATAGAAGGAGGATAGGTTAGTCTAGTAGGACCTGCCTTTCATAAATCCATGCTGACTGGGCCTGACTGCTTGCTTGTCCTGCACATGCTTCTTGATGGCATTCAAGATGTTTTGCGCCTTGGCACCGAGGTCAGACTGAAAGACCTGTAATTCCCTGGATCCTCTTTCCAGCCCTTCTTGTAGATAGGCCTTTCCCTCATCCTCTGTCACTATGTTTCCCCCTGCATCCACCAGAGGATGGAGATTCTCCTTAGTCCTCCTTTTGTTGTTCATGTATTTATAGGAACATTTTTTGTTGCCTTCTATTGCAACAGACAGATTAAACTCCAGCTGGGCTATGGTCTCTCCAGTTTTTTCCCTGCATAATTTCAGGACATCCTTGTAGACATCCTGAGTTGCCTGTCCCTTCTTTCAACAGTAATAAATTCTCCTTTAATTCCAGAGTTCCAGACAAAGCTCTCTATTCAGCCAGGCCAGTCTTCTTTCCCAACAGCTTGTCTTTCAGCACACCAGGACAACCTGTTCCTGCACCTATAAGATTTCCTTCTTGAAGAGTGACAAGCCTTCTTGAAGTCCTTTGCCCTTCAGTGTTACTTCCCAAGGGATTCTGTCAACCAGCCTCCTGGTACTCCTGGACTCTCTTTGTATTCCAAAGTAACAGTTCTGCTGACCAGCCTCCTTACTTCTTCAAGAATCAAAAGCTTGATCCTTTTGCGATCACTATGCCCAAGGTGACCTTCAACCATTGCATCACCCGCAAGTCCTTCTCTGTTTGCAAACAGCAGGTCCAGTGAGGCACCTTCCTACCTGGCTCACTGACCAACTGTATCATGAAATTTTCTTCCATGCACTCCAGAAGCCTTCTAGACTGTTTCCTCTCTGCTGTGTTGTATTTCCAGCAGACACCTGGTAAGTCGAAGTCTCCCATGAGAACAAGGGCTAGTGATCGTGAGACTTCTCCCAGCTGCCTGCCTGCAAAATATTTCATCTGGCTCTTCATCCTGGTTGGGTGGTCTGTAACAGTCTCCCACCAGGATATCTCCTCCTGATTCTTACCCATAAACACTCAACCCTATTGTCACCCTCATCAAGCTTTAGATATAAAAACACATACATAGCTACCCCATCTCCTCTCCTTCCTTGCCTATCCCTTCTGAAGAGTTTATAGACATCTAATGCAGAGCTCCAGGTCTGGGTGTCATACCACCATGTTTCTATGATGGCAACTGCATCATAGTTTTTCTGCAGCACAGTGGCTTCCAGCTCCTCCTGTTTGTTGCCCATGCTCTGTGCATTGGTACAGGTGTACTTCAGTTGGGCTATTGATCCTGCTACATTTCTGGGGGGGAAAGCCCGAATTCCTACATGATCAATGTACCTCTTTTCAATGACTAAACTTGGGACCTGAGAGAGAAGACATTTCTTACTATTATATTCAAAAGGCCAAAATAGCTAAGTGAATCTGCTTTCTGACACACCTCCATTAAGCCTGTAAAACCTATGTGAAATCAGAATCAGTTCAGAAGACTAAAAATCTGAAATAAGTGCTTTTAGAAGACATCAGGATTTGGCCAGCCATATTGCATTACCCTTCACAACATCTGATTGAATGTCTTGCATGGTCTGATTACTTTCATTATAAATGTAGAGTCCATTTTCAGAACAGTCATCTTGTTCATCACTATGTGAAAAAGGCCACAGAGATTAAATAACAGCTATATTTCAAGTCCAGCACAAACTACTAGCTAGTACCTGGAATGTTACAACAGGCTAAGCTGTATTGAGTGCTCAGAAGATGCTATTTTTTTTGTCTTATTTAAGACTTTCAGGTTCTCTGTCAGTCCCTCAGTTTACAGAAGGCAATTAGGCTGTATTCAGGACACTAAACATATGTCTACAGGTTTAGTATAGTCATCTGCAGAAATACCTGAACTCACCTCAAATGAAGAAACATAAGTACTAACAGTCAAGCTCTATTAGTTCTCTCTAGCCCCTCTTCCCAACTTTGTTCTTTTTCCACAAAACTTCATTTCTTTCCGTTCTCGACCTTAGACACAGCTGAGGATATTTGGTTAACATTTTATAAATTACACAAAGCAGACATCCAACATAAAACTTTAGCCTAATGTTATATTTTGGCAAAGTTATAAGCAATTGGAAACTAGGTCTTTTAATGAGAGATGTTAAGCAATCTTAATGATAGGTGATGCTACAAACCCTGCCTGCAATAACTGAGAAAACATATAGATAACAGACGTCTGAGAAATCACATTCTGAAGTAATTGTATCCTGGGTAAGGTTTACTCTTATTTTATATCATTGCTTGCTTGTTTGATGCTGAGATTTAATTTGTTTTTATGAGGTTGTGTTCTCTACCTTTCATTAGAGGGCAAATTGCTATTTGCTATTGTGATTATATGAGGCTGTACTTCAGAGGGCCATGTTGTCACTATGCGCTTGGCTCTTACTGGTGTAGAGTGCATGCTGTGATCTGCTCCTGTGTGCTCCACGAGTCAGCTTGTTTTAGTGTTGAAATATGAGAATTGCTGTTTTTACCAGGTCTGATTATTAATTCACATCATAATAATCCTGCTACGGGTTGTCTGCAGTACTTTTTCAATTTAACTACAGAGTAATATTTGCTGCCTTGGATTATTCTGGAATAAGATAGGAAGTTCAAGTTAGATTTCCATCTGTTGTGGCTACTTGATATGTTATTAACAGCTTTACAAAATATACCAATAGACACACAAGTGTATCAGTCATTTTATATGAAATCACCTAGCAACATCGCAATTCTCTTCTGCAGTGCACCTGCATTTTTATGTCCCATGCTCACCAGGGGTACGGACAAAACAATCTGAAAACATTTCAGTACTTTGTGAGTGCTTGCAAGATAATGCACTAATACCCTTCTGGAAAACAACCACATTTTTTTCTTGAGGACTTCCTTAGCCTCATTCCCTCCTGCATCATGCATGTGTAATGCAGGTTGTGGCAAGGGGAAACTGGATTTTTCTTACGCATGGGAGACAACTCTGTCTTTACTGTTGACATTTGACTGCAGCTGAGAATGAAAGGCAAGAGCAATGTTGCACTACAGAGTTGCAGACACTGCAAAAGAAGGAGCTGTTATGTAGAAAGAAGCAGAAGTGGCCTCCAATTTTATTTGCCTTTTGGGAATTCTTGAGTTACCAGATTAAAACAGGAAATACAATATGGTATAATAGATAAGACAGTAAAGCAGGATTTCAGAAAATCCAGATTATAGTTAAGCTTTGGCTACTCAACTGTCGTGTGACCTTGAGAAAATGGCTTATTCTTTCTATATTACCAGAAATAAAATCCTGATATCAATAGTAACCAATGTTCCTTGACATCAGTGCCAATGTAGGCCCTTGCACAACAGGCTCCTCATCTCTTTAAAGCCTCCAGTTGTGATTATAATTTGATTGGTAATAACACTATAACTGAACCTACCCAGTAATCTGGTCAGTCTAGCAGGACTTTCTGAGGTCCTATGTCCTAAAATGTGCAGTAATGGATGTGCTTGGAGCAGGAACAATTGGTTTTACATCTTTTTGAAACCTTAGTCAGATTTTCACATGTGCCACATGTTCAAAACCACAATCATGTGAAAAGAAGAATGAGAAATGGAGAAAAAAAGCACCAAAGAGGAATTTCCAGGGGAAATCAGAACACTTTGGGTATTTATGGCTCAGATGAAGTAGTACATGTACATATCAAACCTGTGATGAACTTTTTGATTGATTTCAGGTTGCCTACCTTGTGTATGTTCATGATGCCGTGGTGTTTTTATACTGTGCTTCATTAGAAATCCTCAATCTGGAAAACTGTGTGCACAACCAAATTTCATTAAATCCGCTTTCCTCACTAAGTCAAACAGCTCAGCTGTGATCAGTGATATACCATGATGGCTTAGATGGAAAGTTTCAGTATTGTGAAAATAATAAGAAAGTTGTTTTCCCCTCACCTTTTAGAAAAGACAAAGCCTATGTCAGCAGAGTTGTGCTCATAACTGGGCAGCTGTAGAACAATCTCTTCTGTTTCTCTGTATTTCAGATGTGGATGAGTTCAGTTAGAAATGATTTTTCAGTGGTATGATCCTAAAGGAAATTATTAAACCAGCAGTGTTATAAAAAGATTTTTTAAAATTTGGTAATGATTAAAAAAGCCCAACTAACCATGACAGCATCTTTTTAACTGATAATTGTGAAAGCATTTACTTCCACTGTTTATTTAGTCTCAAAAGTTAAAAGGGAGCAAGGGTAAACTAAAAAGGAAAAATAATCCTGAGCACAATACGAGAGAAATCTTGGAAAGTCAGAAACCACAGCTGAACTGATTACCTTTAGAAGACAGGCATCTCAGAAGAATCTGAGGTTGTTTTTTTTTCCATTCCTAAGGTTTGGGTGGGGGTTTTTTTCTGTATGTGTGTGGGTTTTGTTGTTGACTGTTTGTTTTATTTGTTTTTTGGTTTTTTTTGTTGGTGGTGGTGTTTGTTGTGTCTTGTTGTTGTTTTTTGGTTTTTTTGTTTTTTTATTTTTTCTCCAGTGGAGGAACTTCAGATTTTCTTTCTATAATATTTTTTGTGTTGACATTTTTTTTAAACCAGGTGTGTAGAAACTAGACCTTGGGAAAGCATGAAGAAAAGTCCCAGTATTAGGGGTTTTTTTGTTTTGTTTTGTTTTGGTTTGTTTGTTTGTTTTTCCATTTTCTCAGTAACTGGGAGAGACTTCTATTATTTTTTGTTTTATTTACTTGTCTGGATGGAACTGAAGAGGGACCAATACTAAAATGAGACAATTTTTAAAGAAGAATGAGAACTGCCAACACATTTGTTTATTTTGTTGAGGTAAGTTATTTCAACATGGCTTTGATGTGGTGATTTCTCTATTTGCTGAATACCTGAGAGGGAGCTTTTAGGTTTTTTGTTTTACCCAAAGCGTATATTCCAAGAACACAGCCCATAGGATTAAGTATGTTATGACATCATGTAGCCATACCTCATTTGCTAAACAAATTATTCTAGTCCAGTACTCAGTTCCAGAAACAAGGACAGTATTGAACAAAAACTTCTTTTTCCTATTAATTCAAACCCAAACCCTTACCACTTAAGACAGAAAGCCAGACTATCATTCTACAAATCCTTTTCAAGAAATGCTATTGCCCAGTATAAACAAATTTTTCCCAATAATTATTTTTCTGAATAGTTTTTGTTGCATTGAGTTCTACTACCCTAAATGCCAACCATACCTCAGAGGCTGGGAGGAACCACGAGATCAAGCCCTGGGACCCTTGCCTAGCTACTGCAGCAACTTGGTCAAAGGACCAGAGTCACACAGATGTTACTACACCTGTCATCAGGCTGGACGTGACAAGCCTAGATCTGTACTAACTTCTTGGTGTCAGCTGAATTACTGCTAAAAACTCCCAAGCATACAGAATGAGAATGAATCATGACTGTGGCTGTTAAAGAAAGGGGGCCTTATAAGACTCTCAAGGTAAACACAACAGGCTTTGGTGCTGTAAATAATTATAAAGAGAGAGAAAGTAACTGCTAATTTCAAAGTGTTTATTCTACTGTTACTGGACATATCAAAAACCATGAAATTACAGTGCAGCTCTGCAGTGGTATTTGCACCAAGTGACAGAATATTACTATTTATTTTAAACAAGCTGTATGATTTTATAATGCTGTGGTGGTTTAAAACAGCAAAAATGATGCAAACCAGGATGGAGGTGGGGTGGGGAACAGGGGGAGCAGGGAGTGGATGGGGAAGGAAAAAAGAAAAGAACAACTTAATAATGCTCTAATTCAATACTACGTCACCATAACATGTAAAATGAAAACACTTAATCCTAATGATTCTGGGTAGCCAGTTTAATGAAAAAGCCTCTACATCATCTCTCTTATTGCACTTCTCTGAGATTTCCCCCTATTGGAGTTCTTGGACTTTCTTTTTTGTTTTAAGGACTCAGCTGAACAGATTTCAGAATATCTGAAAAACAGCTGTTGATGAGCTAATGTGAAGCCCTGATTGGCAGCAAGAAGAGAAATAACTTATTAATACATTTGAAATGCCATTGGGAATGGCTATCTAAAAGTAACATGAAGATTCATTGAATGGGACTAAGAAGTCTATTTGATATGGTCAGAAAGTGCTTCACATGCATTTCTTGTCAGCTGGTAAGAGCTTGTAAGAGCAGTTGCTATTACCCATCTTCAACAACTCACGAGTCTGATGCACTATGTCTAAGAAATTTAACAAGATCCTCCACTTTTTCCAGGCCAGCACAAAAAATACATTTTATATAGTATATGAAAATAAGTCCCAATGTTAAAAACCGAGTACACTCTATGCAATAAACCTATTTAAAATATTGACTAATACTTAAGGTCTTCTATTTGTCTAGACAGTCCACAAGAAAGCAGTCAAAATGTCACTGTCCTTGTTATTGTTTAAACTGATTTTCAATCCATCTTTTTTAAGAATTTGAGTTTGCTGATAGTCTGAAGGTCAAGTGTATCTTTTATTGTCAGAAGCTCTAAAGGGACTCTCTCAGGATTTTGCTTCACCCAGTGCCTTCAAACCACACATCCGCTTTATTCTGTCCTTGAAAGTTTCTAGAAATCACTGCATTTTATACTTCTATCAATCTAAATTAGCTATTCTAGTGCACTACTTTGGGGTTAAATACTAAATATAGGCCACTTCTGTTAAATTAGATAGTGCCATCTTTCTTCTCTAGTGATTTCCGTGCATAATAATGCAGTTTCTTTTGGGATTCAAATTCTACTACAGGGTCAGTCTCTGCCAGTTCTTTTTGAAGCAGTTTGAGTGATCCCCTACACAACACACCCTAACTGGTAGCAGTTTTCTCTCCAGACAGCTTGCTTTACTGTTAATTTCTGATTTCAAACCTTTAATTTAATCAGTACTGGCCTCCAGTTCCCTTATCTCATTTATTAGAGAATTAGCTTCTGAGACTCCATTCCTCCTGAGAGGAAGTGATTACTTCTCCTTTCCGTTTTGTATAGATCAGTTGTTCAGATTAAACTTCATTTCCTTACCAAAGACAATCCACTTCCTAACTCCACTAACCTCACTGCTAAAAGCAGCATATCATCACAGAGTGGAATTACTCTCTAATTTTATCAAAACAGAATGGAGAAGTAGGTTTCTCAAAAAAAACCAGGTCATTCATTATCACTGAAGTTGTTTTTTGTGAGTCAACACCCTTTCTCAAATCAAGATCACAAACAAGGAAATATTGTTCTTTGTGTTTCTGCAAAGTTAAAGCTCAGATTTAGCTCTTCAGCAGCTCAACTGGCTATGAATAAATAAAAATTTAAAGCATTCATACCCAATTGCTTTCTCAGGCTAGTTGTGCCTAGTTACAGTTACTTCCTTACCTTCAGTACTCTGTTTGAATTGTACTTTCACTCAAATCAAATTGATGTAACTTAATTCTCCCCCAGTTGGAGGTTTCCAATCTGCCTTGCTTCAAAAAATTTATACTGATTGTGATGTCTTTCAGTGCCTTTCTTGCTTTTCTGAAACAGCAGTTACAGAATTTATATAGTTCCTGGATTTTCCAGCAATTATCCTCATCTGCTGTAGCGCACTTGATTGTACCATACTGCTTCATAGATTTAGCAAATAAAGAGCATTACTTCTATTCTTTGGCTTCCCTATAGCATGCAAGTGAAACAAAATAGATTTTGTTCTGATTCTGTTACTACCTACTCCAGAAACATGCAGATAATCAAACACCTCTTCACTGCTGAACATCACCGAGAAAGAAATCTTCCAGACTCCTTATGAAGGTCCTCTAACTGTAGGTCAAATGGCTAACAAATGATGAGCCTTCCCAGATACTACTAAGAGCTGTTAGAGGCCAAGAGGTGCATATGCGTAGCTCTACTTTGGTCAAACATTTGTGAAGTACTGCAAAAAAAGGGCTTCTCAACTTTCAGTTATTTCTAGCATGTTTTCATGGGACAATGCACAGCAGGTTCTGCAGTAGCTGGTGTCTTAGATTCTATCTTCTGGAGAAAAATACCTTCACAGTTCAGCCTGCCCTGCCTGTTTCAACATACATGGCACCCCTGATGGCACTTTAAAATAGACAATAAAAGCGAACTATTTAAAAAATACTTCTAGAGAATAATCCATATATCTGTCTTACACAAACCTCATTGTTACAGTCCTTTCTTAGAAGAAGGGTCTGTTCTGTAGCTCTCCATGATCCTTGCTCTATTTCTACGATACATTTCTGGGTTTGAATGAATAGGAAAAATAAGTTTTTGTTCAATATTGTCCTTGTACCTATATATTAGGAGTATCTATGTGTGTATAAGTGTATATACATATATGTATACTTATATACATATACATATACTTATATATATACTTAGACAGAGTCTAAGTTTTAAGTATGGATTTTGCCAAGCAGTTTTCACACTGGTGAATCTTAAATATACATCACCTAAGCACTTGTTAATTGTTAAAGTTTGTCCTTTTAAACACTCATGTGAACAGCATAGGTGGAAATATTAGGCCTTTCCATTTCTAAGGTCAGTTGTATGTTGAACACTATTAAGACCCTCAAGCAATCATGCCAGCAAAGGAAAACTTTAACAACTGTTACCATATTCACAGCCTATCCAGCAAGGTAAGACCAAGAAGAATAAAAGCTTTCAGTCTCCTCATCTTATGGAAATAACCCTTTCTCATGGTCAATCTTAAGTATATCCTATTAACCCTGACGCATCAAATGTATCCATTGACTGAATGCTTCACCACACAGGCATTTCCACCGGTTAGTATCTGGCATCCATTTGCATATGTTAACAGTCATAACATTGCTAAGCATCAACTCTGCAAATATCTTAAAAACATTACCTGGCATTACCAACATTTTATGATACTATTAATATCTTTATTTTTTGGTTTGTAAACATGTAAAACTAGTATGTGAATGCACTGCAAAGTCTTATTCCTTCATTAAGACAGGATATGTATCTTATGTGAAGGTAGATCATTATACTCTTATGGACATGAGAGCAAGTTCTGCTGTAACAAACTCTTTTATGCAGCTTATGAAAGCTAACAGCATCGGTTAGTCAGAAGTCTAATTGTTTTCCCTAACAATACATCCATGACTTTTGCTGCAAAAAGCCACCAAAAATGCTGAGCACAGCTATTTTCAACAGATTAAAACATGAGTGACATCTTCATAATGATAAATGTCCTGTAAGAATACTTCAGCCCCATTTTACAGATTGGAAACTGAAGCACCATCTGTCCTGAAGTCATTCTTTAAGAAAGCAGGTGAAAGTGGTGGCAGAAGCATCTGCTTCTGTATTTGTACTCCAGTATCTGGCAGAGGTCAAGAGGCAAGACTCAGGTTTGTACTTTCTCTTCCACCATGCCCCAGAGCCCATCTGAAGGATTTGCGTCAGCAAAAGCTTCTGTCCTACCAGCCTGGAACAGGCATAGGCACAAAAAGCACTGCAAATCTGTCCTGCATGTCTTCTTGATAGTAAATGACAAAAGAATAAGCTGTACCAAGGCCTGCCTATGTCAAGGTGCCATGGCTGCTGAGCCATCATCACCTTTCTCAGAGCAAATTCCTGGTCAGTTACATTTGGAACAACTGGCATCTCAGAACCAGCTTCATTTAAAACCAGCAGTTAGTCCAGCAATCATTTTATTTTATCAGTGTCTCTGTGCCAATAGCTACTGACAGTTAGCTCTTCATGCCTTATGATAAGAGTTGTGGCTTTTAAATCATCTCGGTACTATGCAAGTCTTGTACCTGTTCTTAAGTTACTGATATAGTGACAGCTGAGAACTCTTTCCCCTAGAATGTCTTCATTAAGACATCTAACAGATGATCTCTTCAATAAAAATGGACTAGAGGAAATCAGAAGGCCAAGGCAGCACCAAATTCACAAAGATCCAAACTGTATGAACATTTCTTGGCCACTAACCCAAGCAACAGCCTGTACTGTTTAATATACCTGCCTCTCTATGTTTCTTTACCAATATTGCTATATTTAAATGATTCTACCTCCTTCCTGTTAAAAACTCCCAACAGAAACCTTGAAGACTTGAAATTGTGTCAAAGAGCCAGCTAGTGGGATGAGGAATTTGTATGTTTGTAACTGTGAAACACTGCCACAAAACAGGACAGTGAACACCTCTTATGTTTACAAGACTTTCTCCACGCCGCACCCCCCCTACCCCAACTCTATTGTTTCAGCGAGCTGTAGAAATATAAGGCTTTTCAAAATGTTTCTCTGAACTTGTCGCACACAGACACCGCATGCACCTTTTGTTCAGAACTTAATCTTAAAAGGTCTTGCTAGAAGTACCTAATAACATTTAAACTAGGAAGGATGTGTCAACATGCATGAAACAGTAAAACATAACACAAGTTCAAAACTGAACCTAGCAAAGCACACAAAGTGACTTGCAATTCCCTCTGTGAAAGGAAGTTCAAAATGAAAATGGTGGATTTTTATTTGCTCTATTCATCGAGAAAAAACAAATGTTGTATTTTCATCAGTCTTAAACTAACATCCTTACTGACACTGCACTCCTGATGTCTTTTGATGTCAACATTTTTGCGTTCTTGGAGATTTCCAAGTATGTGCACCAATCTTGAAGTCAACTAATGCCCAAGTGGGAACCTAAAGCAATCCTCTTTCTTGAAGATATATGTGACTCACAAAATAATACTCTTATCTGCTGTTTTACCCCAGCATGGCCACATTTGACATAATGATCAATAGTGAAACAGAAAATCACATTTCCTCTGCTTCATAGTATTTATTTTTAAGCTTCCAGTGCTAGGGATTTTTCTCCCCTTAGAGAGTCTGTTGTTAGGAGAAGTAGGGTAATACTTCTGTTTGACGCTTTATCCAGTACAAGACAAGAGGACACTTGCATAATATACCACACATTATTAACAGAGTAAGTTTGCAGTAAGAAGTCACTGAAGACCAAATTGATCTTGCCAGGGGATGAGAAGATTGTCCCCATTACAGCACCTGCTCTGCTGTTGACCCAACTACATTACTACCTCCACTGTAAACTAGGTTCAAGGATGTGCAAGACTGAATTGGTTCCTTAATTACAGTTAGCTTGGAAAGCATTTGCCCTATATCCCCATAAACCTTTCATTACTTATTCGCAGGCAAAGGTGAGTATGTAGGTAGGACAGGGATATACAAAGCATTATGCTTGCGGTATTTTATGCAGTTTCATATGATCCCACCTACTGAGTACCAGCATCTGCCTTTGAGGTGGACCACTTTGCCATTCTCCAGCAGAAAACTTCCTAAATATCGAATGACAGGGACTGCCCACCATACAGCAGAATTTTTAAAAGTGACTGGCCCAAGACGGTAGCTATTCAACATTTGTGAAAGAGCTTAAATGAAGACTGCTCTCAGAGGGAGCTTTCACCTTCCCATGCAGTTATTATTATAGACCCCTTTACACTACTCTGAATTCAGGCTGGCTTTAATCCATAGGGAACAACAAGGTTGTAAAAAGAAATATGGAAACGCATTAATCAACAGGCTTTGATTAACAAAGGAAAAACATTTTCCCTGAAGAAAGAGACTGTAGTTGAAGTTAATATAATTTTCCATCCTCATCAATATATATTTCTGAGTCATGCTGTATTCTCAGATGATATTTGAAAAGTATGTAGTTGCTTTAAGATATATTCTTTGGATGATACCCTGAGGTTTAAGTGTAAAGATACATGAAGAGTGGAGATAAACTTCTCCTAGGGTAGTTCTTCAGAAATACCATATGTTGTTTGGAGTGCTTACCCCATGAGTTGCTAACCATTAGTATACTGCAATAACTATAAGCGTGCTGTTGTACTGTTGTATATGTGGATAGAGCAAAAAACACCATGAGAAAAAAATATAAGAACAAAGGAATTCAAGGCTTGTAAAATACAAGACCCCTGTGAACTTCATAATTTTGGGGGTTTTTAAAGTAAATGGATCTCTAGCAAGTACTTAAAATAGTGATAAATGAATGCAAGCAACTAACTTTATCTAGAAACAATCAAATCAAATAATGGACTAAATCTGATGCAATGATTGCTGTCAGGCCATTCACAGATTAAGTACTCATGCCATATAGTGAAAACTGACTGTGGAATCAGTTGATTGAATGGAGTCTGGAGAAAACTGCCTCTCAGAATAATTCAGCTGAGGACAATCGCAGTGCAGAATGAAATCAGATATGTTCAATGAATTTTCTCTGGAAAATGGTTCCATGTTTGTTAAATTAGGAGTTATTAAACTGAAGTGATCTCTAGGTTCTTCAGATGGGACTAGACTAATTGACATGAAGTCTATAAACTACCTTAAGCAAACCCCTTATTCGCAACTTTGAACAACTCCTTTAACAGCCATATTATGGTTATGTTGCTGAGATCCTCAATTCTTCCTTGGTCACTTGTGGTTAATTTGCAGTCACATAATATATGCTTAATTCTTTACTAACACAGGGGTTAGTGCAGGGGACAGAACTCTCTCCAGTGATATTGGAGTTTGCTACAAAAAGGCAGAGACAATTACTTCTGCCTTGTTCATTACGAGCACAAAATTAATAATTTCTCATTTGCCTCACCCTTGTAAAACATTCCAGTTCTAACTTGCTTAGAATTTTTTTGCTTGCTTGAAGTACTCCTACAGGAATTTTATGGTAATACCCAGAAGAGCAATGAAATAACTGCAAATCATGGGAATCACCTTCTGAAATCACCCATGGTCTTGAATTCCTAACAACTGAGAAGAGCTCAACACTGACAATTGGAATAACTTTTTCATGCTTGCAGCATGTGTGCGGGGTTAGCCAAGACAAGGTCAATTTCTACAGGTAGCTGGGAGGATGACACACCCAGGGCAGCTGACCAAGAACTATCTAAAGGAGGTATTTGATGCCACATAAGGTCATGGTCAGTTACAAAGGGGACGGGCCAGGGGGTCAGGTCCTCACTTTCTCTCTTGCTGTCGCTCCTTCTGCTAGGAGTGAGGTCGTTGGGAATTTGCTTGGTTCTCTCTGGACCACGCCATTTGGTGTGTTTGTATTTCAGGAGTGAGCCACTGCCCAGGACAGGGGAGTGGTTCCAGTGCAAGCTGTGGCCAGAACTGGTGTGAGGTTTTCGCATTGGCTGCACTTCAGAGTCCACGTGCTGCTTTGGAGAAGGGCAGCCTCCTGCAGCTGGACCCTCATGTGGTGGGGCTGTGCTGTATGTCCCTCGCTTTGCATATTCTTTCATTATTGTTGTTGTTACTGCTTGTTTGTGCCTTGTTCTGTTAAACTGTTGTTATCCCAACCCATGAGTTTTGCTTTTGTTTTCTGGTTCTCCTCCCCACCCCACCAAGGGCAGGGGAGTGGTGAGTGGTGAGCACACAATTTCGGCTGCCAACTACTGGGGAGCAGCTGGGGATAAACTATGGCAGTCCTTTTTGGTGATCCAGGCAGGAGAAACAAGGAGTTGGTATAACAACAGAGCTGACCAGAGTGTGTTAAAATACACATTTACTATATTAAGTGGTCGCTGGTTATGATGTTGCTTTGTTTGTCCACATGGCTGTGTTATCTGAATTCCTACATGCCACATGTATTCCCTACAGTGCTGTTTATCACCTCTGTGTGATCACCTCTGGATTAGATTTGTTGTATTCCTGTCCTGTGTAATATAAATTTATGAGATTGTGGTTTCTTATCTTGCATGTTTCTGTTGGTATCATTATATGATATTGTTGTTATTTCCATACCTCAGGTGCCCTATCTTGGACTTGATTAGTAATTGCACCCAGTCTATAGGGAAGATGGGGAGGAGCAGATATTACCCTGCTTTTTCACCTTCCTCTTCTCATTCAGCCTAAGTACAAGAATTTTGGGGAATTTTGAACATCCTGAGGATGTTCAAGCTAGTATACTCTTGTTGCTATGTCTCCTGAAGGTGTGTCAGGTCATATACAGGGTTACCAAGTGATGTGTTAAGAATATCACCCATAGATTTGCCCCAAGGCTGGATGGTCATGGGTGGTATGACATGTGGGAAAACATGGGCAGTTATCTAGAGGGTTTCTGACCTCCAATGGTTTGGATCTTCAGTCCTGAAAAAACACAGGACCCTGATGAAGTGATACAATATTTAGAAGGAAAATGCTCTGGCTGTTCCAAAGAAGCACAAATTATTGCACTATGGCGGGCCGGTGTGAGTATCTACCAAATGCTGCTCGATACCATGCAGCACCCCCAAGGGGAAAAGAGGGTTAACAGACAGGCAGGCACTGCAGCTGCTCCCACCCTCACACCAAACACTGCAGCTACTCAAACCCCAGTGCCAGGCACTGTGGCTACCCAAACACAGGCAGCAGGTGCTGCAACCAAATCAGAGAACCAACCCTTGTCTGTATCAGTTTACCCTATACAGAAAGAGAAATATGCAAAAAAATCTGTTCAGCTACTAAGGAAGGATGGTGATCCAGTGACATAATGGGAACAGGACGAGAAGGCAGAGCCAGAGATAATCACCTGATCTCTGTCTACAGGCTACAGGTGAGCTGTGGGATATGCAAAAAGATTTCAGCCACTGGGAGCACGTTGTTGCTTGACTGCTCCAGTGCTGGGATAATGGGGCCAGTAGTATGGAATGACAGGGTAGGCAAGCCAAGCAGCTGGGATCCTTGTCTAGGCAAGGGGGCATTGACATAAACCCTCAGCTTCTGGAACTGACTTTTGTTGGGTGTGAAGGAAAGGTATCCCTTCAAGAAAGATGTTACCTCTCACCCAGGCAAGTGAACCACCATGGAGAAAGGTATCAAGTACTTGAGGGAATTAGCTGTGCTAGAGGTCATTTATAATGATCCGAATAATGAGAATTTATGAACTGATCTTGATGAAGTCCAATGCATGCAACCCATGTTTCAGAAGTTCTTGTGGAGTACACCATTGTCCTATGCCAGCTCATTGGCAGTAATATCCTGGAAAGAAATTGAGGAACAAACAGTGGATGGACTGGCTAGCCAGGTTTGGTGATACGAAGGAGATCTATCCTCCCCCCTGTGGGCTTGTATCTTGGCTGTGGAGAAACTGCCAGACATGTTAGCTGAAAAATTATCCCGACAGTTCCAGCTTTTTGAAGACAAGTTCTGCTTCCTACCTGTACAGCCCAGGGTCTCAGCTGCTCAGAATTATCATCTCTCAGATCAAGAAAGAGAATATAAAGAGTATACAAAACAGGGCATCCTGTGGTTCTTCCTGCGTAGCCATGGAGAAGACATGAGGAAGTGGGATGGAAAACCTACTTCAGTTCTAGAGTTATGGGAACATGAGTTGTGAGGAAAGACAACCACAAGAGAGGACTCTGCCAGGAAAAATGTTGCTTCAGTTTCCAGTGGGCTGCTCCCCAGACAGTGTAGAAGAGCTGATCCTACTTCTGATCCTCTTGGAGCGGCTTCTAATTAATTCTTGCAAAAAAAGAAGGCAATGAATGCTATTATCAGGACTAGAGGTGCAGCCAAGTGGAGGAGAGAGACAACCGGGTTTATTGAACTGTGTGGATTCAATGGCCTGGAATGTCACAGCCATAGTACAATGCTCTAGTGAACACTGATGCACAATGTACTGTAATTCCATCAAACTATGAAGGGGCAGAACCCATCAGCATTTCTGGAGTGACTGAAGGATCCCAACACTTGACTGTATTAGACACTGAGGTGAGCCTGTCTTGGAAGGGCTGGCAAAAGCACCCGATTGTGACTGGCCCAGATGCTCCATGCATCGTTGGTATAGACTGCCTCAGAAGAGGGCATTTTATGGACTCAAGAGGGTATCGGTGGGCATTTGGCATAGCAGCTGTGGAGACAGAGGACATTAAACAGCTGTCTACCCTGCCCAGTCTCTGAGAGGACCCTTCTATTGTAGGATTGCTGAGGGTCAAAGAACAGCAGGTACTGATTGCTACCATGATGGTGCACTGGCAGCAGTATCGCTCTGAGACTCTCTGATTCCCATCCATAAGTTGATTTGTCAACTGGAGAGCCAAGGAGTGACCAGTAAGACTCACCTTTTAACAGTCCCATATGGCCGGTGTGGAGGTCCGATGGAGAGTGGAGACTAACAGTAGGCTATTGTGGGCCGAATGAAGTCACACCACCATAAGTGCTGTCATGCCCACCGTACTGGAGCTGCAATATGAACTGGAGTCAAAGGCAGCTCAATGGTATGTGACAACTGACATTGCTAATGCATTTTTCTCTATTCCTTTGGCAGCAGATTGCAGGCCACGGGTTGCTTTTACCTGGAGGGGCATCCAGTACACATGGAATCACTTGCACGAGGGGTGGAAACACAGCTTCACCATTTGCCATGGACTAATCTAGATTGCACTGGAACAGGGCAGAGCTCCAGAACACCTGCAATACATTGACATCATCATCTTGTGGGGTGACACAGAAGAGAAAGTTTTCGAGAAAGGTGAGAGAATAATCCAAATTCTTCTGAAAGCCAGTTTTGCTATAAAACAAAGTAAAGCCAAGGGACCTCCATGAGAGATCCAGTTTTTAGGAGTAAGATGGCAGGATGGACATAGATCCCAATGGATGCAATCAACAAAATAGCAGCTATGTCTCCACCAACTAATAAGAAGGAAACAGACTTTCTAGGGTATTTTTGGTTTTTGGAGAATGCACATTCCAAGCTACAGATTGTCAGCCCTTTCTACCAAGTCACACAGAAGAAGAATGATTTTGAGTGAGGCCCTGAGGAACAACAAGCCTTTGAACAAATTAAGTGGAAGATTGTCCATGTCATAGCTCTTGGGCCAGTCTGGGCAGGACAAGATGTTAAAATTGTGCTCTACAAATGTAAAAATGTGCTCTATTGCACATCCAGGGAGAATGGCCCTACCTGGAGTCTTTGTCTGAAAGCACCAGGGGAGACTTGGGATTTTGGAGTCAGAGATACACAGGATCTGAGGCCTGCTACATTCCAAGTGAAAAAGAGATACTGGCAGTATATGAAAGCGTTAGAGCTGCTTCAGATGTGGTTGGTACTGAAGCATGGCTCCTCATGGCACCTCGACTGCTGGTACTGGGCTGGATGTTCAAAGGCAAGGTCTCCTCTACTCATCATGCAATTGATACTTCGTGAGGTAAATGGGGCGTATTGATTGTGCAATGGGCTTGAATGGGGAGCCTTGATCGCCCAGGGATCTTAGATGTGATCACAGACTAGCCAGAGGGTAAGCATTTCAGAGTATGGCCAGAAAAGGAGGTGACATGTGCTGAAAAGGCCCTACTGTATAATAACCTAATAGCAAATAGCTTTCTGCAGCCTCACCATTTCTGCACCTGGCTTTGCTTGCTATCTTGGCATTTCATTACCTAACACGAAGTATGTTTACGTATTGGCTGTTTGCATTATAATAGGGGCAATGTTTGTATTCTGAAGTGGTTCACTCCTGCAGCTGGCTCTGCACCATACATCTGTCTGGCAGAAGAATAACAATCTGGATCAAAGAGAGTGGAGTCTCTAACAGAGCTTATAAGTCTGTTTTGATATATTCCATGTGCTTGTCCAGAGAGCAGGTGCTTCAATTTAAAATAAATGGTGAGGCGAACAGGATGTGAACTGTAAACAGTTCAGTTTCCTTTTACTCCCCAGAAACAGTCATTTCTTAAGGGTAAATACCAAGATACTATGACTTTGTAGATGCCTTAATGCTAAAATGTCACAAAATATATATATCCATGACATGAATAGTGAATAAAAGACCGTGAAGTTTGAAAGACAAAATTAGTAAGCTATTAAAAAATCTATAATTTCTTAATAGGTGTTGACACAAAATTTGTCTTGCAGAACAGAAAATGTATGGACCTTTTGAGAGCAATACAACTTTTCCATATTATACAATGACTATGTATTGCAAATGTACATAAAGAATAGAGGAATATATGTATGTATTTCCTTGCCAGTGATTTTTCTCTTTCTACTGGGAGCAATAACCTTCTGTACTTCAAGAACTGTAGAAATTTTTGTTTATTTTTCCAAAAAGAATTAGGTGCAGGCAGTTTCAAATGGATGTATGGCCCATGGGAGTAAAAAGGTCCCTCAAAGGTAAGATCATTGATGAGCCAGAAGAAACTCATCCCACAAATGTTATCCATTGATATATGGATTAATTAACAAACAAACAAACAAACAAACAAAACCAAAACCAAACAAAAAAAACCCACAAAAAACAAGACCAACAAAACAAACCAAACTCCCAACAACACAACAGGACTACAGACTTATGATTCTTCAGTTATCCAATAGAAAGCCACAGGCAGAAACACGTTTGCTCAAACTTGTTCTACAAATTCATCCCCACCTCTTTCTGGTGACCACCACAGTCCTTCATCTCTGAACAACATAAATTTAAGCTTTGTGTAGAAGTAGTTATAAAGAGTGTCAAATGTCACCATAGTTCTCCAAATAATATCTTCTAATAGAGATTACTGGAAATAAATCACAAGGATCAGAAAAACATATATCACATATAGATTGGTCACTACATGTCATTCTGTGAACTGTTTACCTTGTGGTAGTGAACTGACTAAGAATCCTGAGGGAGGAACTGAAGACCAATATGGCAACATCACTGAAAACTGAATGAAGTGATGAGTATATTTTGAACATAGATGAAATTACATGACCCTGCAGCTGAATAGCTGTCTGTTGGTTTTCAAAGAGCTGAAAATTCAGGCAGCCTTTGCATAGACAACCAAATTGTTGTACGAGTATTTGTAAATGTTTGCATAACAGTTTGGGCATGAAAAAAGTGAAGTGAAACAAAAATTAAAAGAACAACCCTACCCTTATTCTTACTAGGTATTATCAGTCTTATACATTGTTAGCTTAGAAATGTAGCAAGGGAAATATATTTAATATCTAGTGGATATATATATGCAGATTTAGAAGGCACTTGGAAGTCTTGAGCCATCTGCTGTTCCTCTGTCGTGAAGGGGCTGGAGAAGATGAACTAATTCTGACAAGATAAAATGAGTCATGGAAAAGAACTACTATACAAAGTATATGAACCTGCAAAAACCATAAGGACATAAATGTACTTAATTGCTTTGTAGAAGACACTCACTGCCCACCTGAGACTTAGTTGGCATAGATTTACTTTGTGGTTATTTTGAAGATATTTTGAAAGGCCGTTATTGCAGCTCAGCCCTGGTTCTGGAGTACAGAATCATTGAATAACATGTTAGAAAGGGTATCTGGAGTTGAGCTGATCCTAGCCCTGCTAGAATTAAAGAAGACTTCCCAGTGCCTTGTCCAGGTCAGTTTTAATTGTTTTCAAGGAAGAAGACTACAAAAACTCCTCTGACTGCCTGCTTCGTGAAAATATTATTCCTAATATCCAATTGGAATCTCCCTTGATACAACTTATCTCTTGTTTCTTGGCCTGTCACCTTGTATGTGAACCTCCAAGAAGAGTCTGAGCTTGTCTTTTCTAATATCAGGTGTGGAATGAAGTCAGCTGTAGTCATCATTTAGTGTTGTTCTCTCAAGGTAGATCAAATTTGATTGTCTCAGCTTC
Source organism: Nesoenas mayeri (assembly GCF_963082525.1). Lineage (NCBI taxonomy): Eukaryota > Metazoa > Chordata > Aves > Columbiformes > Columbidae > Nesoenas > Nesoenas mayeri. The sequence goes on along the minus strand of NC_137542.1, from coordinate 22,188,531 downwards.
TACTCAAGCATTGTGCTCCAGACCCCTATGAACACCTCTGTAGCCCTTCACAGAACTTGCATTGGTATGTATGTCAATGATCTTCTTTTACTGGGGAGAGCACAAGCAGACCCTGCAATCTCATAATTGTGAAATACGAAAAAATATCACTTCCTTTCTCTTGTTTAAGTAGACTTTTGCTAATATAGTGCAGGATGTAGGCAGCCTTCAAACCTTCCAGCACACGTGTTCAGCTTGTCTACCAGGACATCTTAAGTCTTTTTTTGCAAAGCTGCTTTCTAGTTAGTTGGTATCCTATACCGCTGCTTGGGATTATTCCAGCTCAGACTGAAGACATGTCATTTGCCTTTAATAAGCTTTGAGAAGTTCACATCAACTTAGTTCTCCAGAACTCCAAAGTAGCAGTCCTCCTCTCCACCTTAACACCTCCTCCCTCCAGTTTGCTATTATCTGCTAGTGTGCCAAAACTGTACTCTGTCCCATTGCCCAGGATAATAATGAAGAGGTTAAACAGCACCAGCTTCTGAGAAACACTGATAGTAGCTGGGTGGTAGCTGGACTTTGCAACGTCAAGTTTGTGAACTTCCGTAAGGTTGCAAACAAGAATACTGTGAGAAGCCCAGCCTCAGACACATGGCAGAGCTATGCTTTTACAGCATCTTCTGGTCATCTGAATCTGGGGTCAGATGGGCTCCACAGTTTCTTCTGGGTACCTTAGCATCCTAAATTTAGAAAATGGTAATTATGATAAAGCAGTTCGGAAGATTAATTTCCACTGGCACCAGTGAGGGATAAGTGGGAAAACAACCCGTAGATATTAAGTCAATAGTTTCTGACAGTTTCTCACTGCAGGAGGTGGTGATTCAGCTCTTTTACTTTTTTACTGTTGAAGGCAAAACTGTCTCTTGCTGTGAGGAAGGTCCCAGAACCACTCACAGACAACTGGGACCATATGAACTGCTGTGAGGTGCAATTTATTTCCTGCTATATCACAGTCCACCCATTTCATTTGAGCATGCTAGCAAATCAAAATGACTTTTCAGTATGATTTCTGATATGGTGAAAATCCATTATGGATATAACGTATTCTAAGTGAGCAGTAAGAAAAAAGAGATCTCTTTAAATGACTAAAGAAAATTGAGCATTTCTGAGAGTCAAGCATTTCTGAGATATTTCTAAGAACCAAAAACTAGTAACTAATGTAAGGGAACAGTAGCATATTTTGAAAGCAGAGAAGACAACATTAAAAATAAATAGAGAGAGGCAGGAGGTTTGCATATATTTACCAGCTGCCAGGACCTTGTGACTCATATTCACTGCTATCCAGATGGTCTTTTTAGAGCTTTAGTGGATGCTAATTCATTACCTCTAATACCTTGGCAAATAAATCTGAAACTTTAACCTAGAACATAATGAAAAAAAAAGGGGGAAGGACAGGTAAGACAGAAAAGTAAAGGATGTAAACAGCCTGAAGTACATTATTTCATTTTTATTCCTTAGATGGAATTTGGAAAGAAAAACAAACAAACAAACAAACAAAACCCCACAAAACAAATGAACAAACAAAACCACTAACTAAAAATATCATTCTAACTTTCAAGAGACTCCAGATGAATTTTAAGTAATTTCTTTTAGTTCCCAGACACAGCAAACTCTCTGGTTTTCTAAGGCAGTTTTATCAGCTTGGACAATGTGACCTTAAAATCTAAATAATGTTGAACCAGTAACTTTAATGACTTTTTGTGTTTTGGACCATTATATATGATACCACTGTTCAATGCTGTAATTTGCAACATAGATTTTATCAGTTAGTCATAAAAGTCAGAAACAAGAAAAAAAAGCAACAAAGAATCAAATTTAGAGATTATTTTAGTGGAATGATTAATGAGTCAAAAATTTATTAATTTTAAACATAAAACCAGCAAGCAGTTGCTTGAATGGAAACAAAAAAGTGAGCATTTCATAAAGAAAAATTGGTCTGAATTTTTAGTTTTGCAATATAAATTCTCAGGAAGAGAAACAAAATTTACAATAGGACTCTGGCTTTAACTTTCATAAAAGCTTCAGAAGACAAAAGGAGGCAGAGATAGCATGCCATGAACTTGCATTTAGACAATTTTAAACCTTCTCCTTGCTTTTTCAGCACACTGTTTAATGTCACAATTACACGGAGTTCATTCTTTTTAAAAGGTAAATGTTTAAAATAGTTTGTTCAGGAAATTATTAAATATTATAATAATTTTTCCTGAATCAGAACCATCAAGTACTGCCACAGATTTTGGAGAAGACAAAGATGCCAAGGACATAGGAAAAAACAACCTGATTACTCTTTTTCACTATTTACCATTTGAGCTGAATGGACCAGTTGTGACAGATCAAAGAAAGCACAAGGTAGTCTGTACTTACATGGGATTTTGGACCACACTGAGAAGTGTGATAGGAGGCATATCAAACAACATGACCAGCCACGGTTGACTGGCCTCCACAAGGAG